>NC_042629.1:10675407-11276283 GCF_901001135.1 Rhinatrema bivittatum | reverse complement strand
CTGGTACCCATTTGCACCTTTACAGTGCCTTAGTCCTATTCATGCCACTTTGATGCCACTTTGCCACACTCTAAGTACCTTGGAGCTCTTTTCTCGTTCTGATGATTGCTCCTCAGATGTTTCATCAGAATTGATAAGAAAACCCCAATTCTGCAGTCAAAAATAGGCTGCAAATATTTCCCCCATTGACTTTAATGGCAAACGAAAAACGAATGAAACTAATGAACGAATTGTTTTTTCCCCTTATGAAACTAATGAAATGTATTTGGGTCCCAGCGAAACGAAAAACAAAACGAAATGAATTTTTTCCTTCTGCACATCCCTAGCATTTCATCATTTGTCTGATCATTTTGGCCAGGTGGACGATAGTATACTCCTATCACTATACTCACACACATGGGATTTCTACCCATATAGATTCTACTGTGCATTTAGTTTCTTATATGATCTTTACACCCTCCCAGTAATAAAATGCTACACCCCACCAAGTTGATCCTCCCTATCATTGCGATATAATTTGTACCCAGACATAGCACTGTCCCATTGGTTATCCTCCTTCCACCATGTCTCTGAGATGCCAATTATGTCAATCTCATCATTTGCTGCTATACACTCTAACTCTCCCATCTTACTTCTTAGACTTCTGGCACTGGCATGCAGACATTTCAAAGTGTGTTTTTTGTTTGTATTAACAACCTGTTTTTCAGTTGATAGGGATAATTTGGAATCCTTTAGCTCAGGTGATTCTTTACTTATAGGTACATGGGCTACTTTTGCATTTATTGAAACCTCTGTTGAGATGCCCTAAACTCTCGTTTCATTAGTACTGTATCTTTCAAAGATACATTCCTCCGAACCATGGCACTGCTGACTGACTTGGCTTTCCCCCCTTGTTCTAGTTTATTATGCTATATTACTGTATATTTAATTTTTGATGTTATGCTTTGTGTTGTATTTGCAATGAAATGTAGCTCAGGTGGGAAGGATTCCCTTTCAGGTGTGTGCTGTGGCCTGCCACCTCCCTAGTGAGAGTAGTAGGGATGTTTCATTCATCATTGTTATGGTTTATTTGTTTTTCTATACCGCCGTATGAGTGGGAACCTTCACAACGGTTTACAATCATTTAACAAGGAAAGTACAATAATGAAATAGTAAAGGAAATGATACCATTTATCATATATAAAGAATATTATGTTGTACTGCTGTATTTTATTCCTGCTAAGATGTAAACAACTTTGGTTTCCCTATTGGACGGGGAAAGGCAGTATAGAAGAACGAAATAGTAAAAATAAAGAGCAGCTGTAATTTTCCCAGGGAAGAATAAGATTGGGCTGGCTTTAGATATGCTCTTCCTGGGACAGTTTATATTTAGGCTCATTCTTTGGTTTGCATCTTGCCCTGATAATATATAATTTAGTGCATAAAACACAGAGCTCTTTAAACTAGCTAGAGGAGATGGGTCTTATGGATTTAGATTTTAAATGTAATTACTTGTGTTTCTAAATCCGAGCTCAAGGCAAATTATAATTCAGGTATTTGTGGTCCTTATCTGTCCTTATATTCCCTGTTTATTGTTACAGCTACATATTTATAATCTGGGGTCTACTTCACATTCTGGGTCTGCAAGTCCAAACCTTCCTTACTCTTTCCTCCCAAGGAGAAAATGTGATAATCCCAACCTAGGATTAGCTGTTTTATGACAGGTGCCATCTAAAAACAACATTCCTTTTCTAGAGTTTGCTCTCATTCTTAATGTTTTCAGCATTAAAATATTAGTCTTCTGATGAGTAAACATTGCATCATTTGAGCCCCACTCTGAAACCTTGGGATCCAGCTTGTAGCTTCCTTCTCCCCTCACACAGGGAGGTTTTCAGGGTCCCTACTATTGACTGATACAAGTGTCCCTCAGTGGCCTGAATCAGCCCTCCAGTGATAAGTAATACTAACATATGAATGTGACAAAGAGCATGTGAAATGCAAGGTTTGCTCTTACAAAGCATGCATTAAGTTTTCTAAAAATATGCATAATTTATTATTAATGCTTTTCAAAGCGTCCTTTCATGCTGCTTTTGTCAAAAAGGCTGACTTCACTAGCTATCATTATGTATTTCTTCCCGAGATGTTAATAGCTTCAAAGTCGATGGAGAGAACACACCTGCTGCTCAGCAAAACATTTGTGTAGCTGCAGAAGTGTGACAGGGTTGAAGCAGGTTTTATTTGTGATGACCTTGTAGAAACGGTACCAATTCCAAATAAATCAATAAAGGACTGTCAAGAAGAAAATGTTCTCGCTAAAAGTGCCAAGTATTCTTCCACTTAAACATCTTCCAAGAAAGCTATTTAGGTATTCACAGCTTTCTTTGACAGAGATGCAGTAACTGTGTAACACTAAATTCCTAAACATCTTTTTTTATATATGCTGCTTTCAAAAATTATTTTTAAGCTGGTAAAAAAAAAATGCTCTGTATTTTCTGCCAAAAATAACTATCAGCTCAATTTAATTACCCTTTAGGGATGTGCAGCAGGGACGGATTCGTCCTATTTGGTATTCGTATTCGTCGGGGCCCAAATCCGTTGCATCCGTTCTAGGGGGACCCCGATCCGTTCATTAGTTACCTATGTATTCGTTTCCCAAAAAACCCCCATTCCAACCCTTTAAATTTAATTAACTACAACCCCCCACCCTCCTGACCCCCCAAGACTTGCCAAAAGTCCCTGGTGGTCCAGCGGGAATCCTGGAGCAAACTCGGGCTGTCGGCTGCCCGGCTGTCGGCTTCCAGTATTCAAAATGGCACCGCTAGCCTTTGCCCTTACTATGTCACAGGGGCTACCAGTGCCATTGGTCGGCCCCTGTCACATGGTAGGAGCAATGGATGACCGGCACCATCTTATTATTTATTTATTTAACATTTTTTTATATACCGAGGTTCTAGTAACAATGTTACCAATCACTTCGGTTTACATATAACTTTGGGATGACATAACACAAGTGTCTTACATAGAACAAGGAAATGAAGAACTGGGTGAATAATTAATTAAATTAAATTGCATAAAACATTAAGAGATAAAACATTAAGATAAAAACATTAAGAGATAAAACATTAAATTGCATGAAACATTAAGAGAAACAAACATTTTTAAATTACTGAAATCTAACATACTAGCGATTCGGATCAGTCAAGTAACAAGTAGTCAGTCTTTGGCAGGAGGAGATTGTATTTGTTTCTGGGATTATTAAGTAGTGGGACACATGGTGTGTTGACCCAGTCGGGAGAGTGTTAGTGAAGGGAGAGTGTTAGTGAAGTCGAATCAGGCGTATGCTTGGGTGAAAAGCCAAGTCTTGAGTCTTTTTTTGAAGTTTATTGGGCATTGTTCGAGCCTAAGGTCTGAAGGGAGAGAGTTCCATTGTTTAGGGCCCGCTGTGGAGAAGGCTCTTTTGTTTTATGCTCCTACCATGTGACAGGGGCCGATCAATGACACCGGTAGCCCCTGTGTCATAACAAGGGCAAAGGCTATTGGCGCCATTTTGAATACCGGCAGCCGACAGCCCGAGTGTAGGAGATTGCTCCAAGCAGGGCTCCTGGAGGGATCTGCACTTACTAGTGATACGTTGTATTCGTGGGGGTTCACCATACGTTTCGTGACCCCCACGAATACAACGAATATGGCATATACGTTGCGGATTGCCAATATGTTGCAAACGAATGCATACCCCTATTACCCTTCTTGTGACTGAAAAGACACCTTAACCAGCTTTAGAACATTAGGTTCTTACAAAGGTAAATTGGAGGAGGAGATTGGTGGAAATATAGGGGAAGCTGCAGAAGAGTCTCGTCTTGCACACAATCAGGGCTCGCACATCCCAATAAGCAAACTAGGCAGTTGCCTAGGGTGACAAAGAGCAGCCATATGGGGTCGCGAGTGGAGCCCATCTCACTCATGGTCAAGATGAGTAGAGACTCGGTGGGTCCTGAGTGGAGTAGACTAGGCGGGCTGCGAGTATCACCCATCCTGCTCATGGCCAAGAAATGCAGACACTCAGCAGGCCACAAGCAGCGCCCATCCTGCTCATGACCGAGAGAAGCAGAGTCTTGGCACACATGAGTGAGAGGGATGGTGTGTGTGTATGGGAGAGCAATGATGTTAGTGAGAGAAAGGAAGAGAGCCTGTGTAAGGGTGCATGTGAGAATGAGACAAGGAACCTAAGTGTGTGTGTAAGAGAGGAGGGCCTGTCTGAGTGAATGAGGTCAGGGCCTGGACCGGGGGGGGAGGTAGAAGGTTCACCTAGGACACCTAATACCCTTGCACTGGCCCTGCACTCGATAAATTATGCTTTTACTTGTCCTGAGACAGGGCTTTTCCCAGATATTTCTCCAGACCTTAGACACTGCTGTCACCCAGCTCACTGTGCAGATAAAGGACTTCGGCTAAGGTGCTAGTGCCTGAAGTCATTTGATTGGCTGAAAGGATAACGATAATGTCACACACCATGAGAAAAGATATTTTGAGATTGCTTTTAACCCCCAAATGATTAATGGCTGTCAGTTTTATCTCATAGTCTACGTTTAGAAAGGATCCCGTAGCATCACGTTTCCATATCCTGCTCATTCCTTAGATATTGTCACCTATTGTATAAAACTTTCAGTTTTGCAAATGTGCACTTACTAGTCCAGGAGCTGTTAAATTGCAACCACAAATTCTGCTTTGTTTACGAGTGCTCTTTTAGAACGTGTGTGTGTGTGTGTGTGTGGTTACCACATAAGCACTCTGGATAAGAGCATTATCAATCAACCTGTATTCTCAATAATTGTTATTTTATTTTAGAGGTTTTTGTGGCTGACTTGTAGCAAAATATTTGGGTAGCACAGGGTAGTGAATACTGTCTCAGCCCATGGTTACTTTTCTGTCACCTGGGTTGCATTCCCCAGTCAGGGTCCTGCTTAGGAGTTACTGTTATCTTTATTCTGCTGCCCCACCCACTGGGCACTGCTGCAGCACCGTCTACACATACGGGTAAAGGTTGTAAATCCAGGCCCGGTGTGCACACCATGTGTTTGCACGGGGAAGCACACTTGGGAAGGAGCCGCAGCAGCATAAAAGGCCACAGGGCCACCGGCAGAGCTGACCTTGCCAGGAACAAGAGAGGCAGCAGGAGAGGCTGCGGGGCTGTCGGCGGAGTTCAAACTCGCTGGCGGTCAAAAACGAGAAACGTTTGCAGAGAGGTGGGCTGCCAGCGGAGATCAACCCTCCAGCAGCCTTTTAGCTGCGAGCATGCGCACAGCTTTACAGCTCCCGCCACCCCTTCCCTTGGCAAAAAAGCCAGTGGAGCCGAAGAGAGAGTAGCCCGCAGGGCTGTGGTGAAGCTCATCCCACCGTGGCCTGCAGAACCTGTGTGCGTGTGAATGTATGTGTGTCTGTGTCAGAATTTGTGTTCATGTGTGTGCCTGATTCAGAGCTTGTGTTCATGTGTATATGTCTGTGTCTACGTGAGAGATTTGTGTGTGTCAGAGTTTGTGTGCGTTTTTGTATGAGAACCTGTGTGCTTGTGTGTGTGTTTGTGTGAGAGCCTGTGTGCAGGTGCCTGCATGCATGTGTGTGTGTGTGTGCTTGTGAGAGCCTATATATCACATATAGGTGCTCACGCACGCACATAATGTGTCTGTGAGGAAAAGAGAACAAGTGTGATTGACAGCATAGGCATGTGTATAAGAGATGGGAGTGTGTGAGAGAGTGAATATGTGTGTGTGTATGTGACGATAGTTTGTGTGGCCCCACCTCCCCAATCCATGACAATCTCAAGGTGACTGGAAATCAAAAGATCCCAGGTATGGAGAGCAGGAGATTTTTTCATCCTTATTGGTTTTAATTTGATGTTTCTACTGCTTTGAAATATTTTATTGTTTTTTGGGGAAATATTAGAACATATTTTAATTATTGGATTTTTTTTATTTATCAGTTGTTTTGAAATATTTTATTGATTTTGTGAAATTTGGATATTCATTTTAACTGGTTTGAAATGTATTCTTTTTATGACTATGATTTTATTATTGTGATTGATGTTTTATATTTCTTAATTTTATTTTTTAATGTTTTATGAAGAATGCTACTTTCTCTGTTTTTCCATTGTTGCTCTTCTTCGCATGTTTCTATTTATACTTTCTGGTCTTTTTATTCTGTATTTGATCAGGATCTGTCTCTGTTCTCCGTATGTGAACGAGGTGAGGTATTCTGCTGCCATATAATTTATCTGTAGTGATCTATAGTAGTCCAATTTGTTCTGTTTCCTAATAGGAAGAGTATTGGTGTTCCAAGGCCTGATTAATATGTGCAGTGTTACCTTTTCATAGATAAAGTTGTTACTGTTTGAGTGCTGGCAGTTAGAATTGTTTTGGTATGGGAAGTTTACTATACTGTAATGGTAATTCTGTTTATTCATGGCTTTCTGAGGGCCAAACTCACACTCAGCACACATTACAAAAAAATATAATTCCATAAGAGTTCCAAGTGTCTTTTTTATAGGATTTTCTGGTTGGCATCACAGCAGTGCATGTAAATTTATTTATTTATTTATTTAGAAACTTTTATATACCGGCATTAGTGGGTACATCATACCGGTTCACATAATAACTTAAAGCTTGGAAAATACATTTCAACAAGGAGAATGTAACTGCATATGATATGCATGTTGTAAGTGATATTTTGCCTCAGAAGACTGACTTTTGAATGTGCTTTTTTCATGTAAATCTGTTATACATGCATAATTGAATTGTGTGTGTGCGTCTGAAGAGGGTGTGTGTGTGTGTGTGTGTGTGCGTCTGTAGAGGGTGTGTGTGTGTGTGTGTGTGTGTGTGCATGCATCTGTAGAAGGTGTGTGTGTGTGTGTGTGTGCGTCTGTAGAAGGTGTGTGTGTGTGTATGTGCAAGACTGTAAGGTTTGCCTAGGGTGCCTAATACCCTTCCCTTGACCATGGGTTCTGTTTGTGGGGGGAGGTGTAGTTTTTAAAAATAAGATTGCTGGAGGGAGCTGGGCGTTTTTTGATGGGTGTGGGACAGAGACTGAATGATGCGGGGCCGGGGGCAGCACAGTAATTGTTCACACAGGGCAGCTAAACAGTTAAGCACCAGCCCTGTGTAAATCACAAATGTAAAATGGGAGGGCTACGGAATGAGGTAATAGAACCTATGAAGGGAAATTTTTCAAAATCTTTCTTATAATGTATTTACAATAAATCTCTCAGATCTGAGTTACACTCTGTCAAGAGCCTTGATGATTAATTATTCCCTCAGAATAGTGTGGGTGATTTCACCGAGGATGAGCTCAATGGAGCATCCCCTTGTTGAATCCCGAGGCAACGTTTCCTGCACCCTGCACCTCCCCTCCCTATGAAGCAGCTGATCTCCGGATTAGAGGCACTAAAAGGCATTCCAGGGATATGGGGGTTAGGGGTTAGAGTTAGAGCTGCACATCC
The DNA here is from genome assembly GCF_901001135.1 of Rhinatrema bivittatum. NCBI lineage: Eukaryota > Metazoa > Chordata > Amphibia > Gymnophiona > Rhinatrematidae > Rhinatrema > Rhinatrema bivittatum. Next base: position 11,268,815 of record NC_042629.1, on the reverse strand, counting down.
TGCCAGGAATCCTAGCATCGCTGAGGCATAAACAGCACTATGTGCCCTGTAGCTTATCTCAAGAAACAAGCAGGGCACCCAGCTCTGTCCTGCTTCCAGAATAACAACTTCACCCATTAGTTATTTTCAAAAAACTCATGAATTTTTGTTGGGCTTGGACGGTTAGCACTTCTGTGCTGGTGCAGTTTATATTCATATTAGCAAACAAAAGAACCCAAGACAGTCTTGTCACCGTAAACAATTCACCAAAAAAGACTGAAAACACTGAATATCAATTGGTGTACACCTAGTATAAGTGCTGAAATAACTTTTTCAAATATATTTAAATTTTTCAAATTTTATGTGGAACCGCATCAGCAAGCCTGGCGACGGCCGTGATAACACTTGCCGTCCGGACCTCTCGTCATGTGCGGTAGTTGATACTTTTATACTGTGCAATTTTGTTTGAACATTATCTGTTCTCCTTTAAACAATTCATTAGCCCAATTCATTAGCCCGACAGCGGCCGGTGTTTCGCGATCGGTATCGCTTCTTCAGGAGTCAATTGCGATATCTTGGAACAGATGCTGTGTAAAGAAAATAATGAAATCTTAACATATAAAGAATTGTATCTTAAAGAGTACTTAGCTTAGGTGTCACGACTGGCCAACCTTTATCCCGGACGATTCCGTCTCTCCTATCTACAAATTTCGGCGGGGCAGAATAACGCTGAAAAACTCTTCCTTTTAAAAAGCCCGCGATTTTCAGCACGTTGTGACGTCAAAACGTCAATTGAAGGATCTCAAAACAGCTGTGAAAAAGAGCGGAAAACTAACGTGATGACGTTATTAAGAATGATTGTGGCAAGGTCAAAGATGTTACATTCAAGTAATTAGAAATGGGTCACTGTGGTTAGATTATAGAAAAACTTGATACTCTAATGCTGAATTCAGGCCGTGTGGCTCCACTGTATTTAAACGATGTATCCAGCGTTGTTCAGCGCGTAGTAACCGCGTGTTGAAGTCTCCTCCTCGCCAACTGGGGGACAATTGCTCCAATACTACAGATTTTAATTCATCAAAATTATGATGTTGTTGAAGACAATGGGATGTTTAATGGGGCAGTCAATTTACCAGTGGTGATACAGGATCGATGTTCGATTAGCCTGGTTTTCAAGGCTCGTTGAGTCTTTCCCACGTACCAAAGATTGCACGGACATTGTATTAAATATATCAGACCTGAAGAACGACAAGTTGTAAACTGCCTGAGAGTCCAAGTGAAATCAACTTTAGAAAAGTACAGGGAAGATGTGTCTATCATCACATGGCATACAGTGCATGCTCCACATGGAGTGTGTGCGCCTATCTGAACCCTGGGCGGAGGGATCTTAGTGTCCGAATGAACTAATAAGTCCTTAAAACTAGAATTTCTCGTGAAGGCAAAGCGTGGGATGTCTTGAAATTCATCGTACAACTGTAATAGATGCCAATTTTGAGATATGATGCGTTTCATGACAGAAGTCATTGATGAGAATGGTAAAACGCAAGTGAGCACCTCTGTCTCTTCTATCGGTTTTGGTAAAAATAGCCAATCTCTGTGAGTGAATTTTGCTCGTGTGTATGCGCGCTTGATACAACGTGAAGGATATCCCCGTTTCAAAAAACGGTCCGTCAAAAGCGCCGCCTGAGAGCGGAACTCTTCCGGAGTAGTGCATAATCTCCTGAGCCTAAAAAATTGGCTCACAGGTAGATTCTCCTTTAGAAATCGCGGATGAGCGCTGGAAAAATGCAGGAAGGTATTAGAAGCTATTTCTTTCCTGTAAATGGATGTCTCAAAACCCGTAGATTTCTTCATGATTTTAATGTCTAAAAAATTAATAACTTGTGAGTCGGTCTCTGATGTAAATCTAAGGTGGGAATTACATGTATTGAGCCAACTGATGAATGCCAAAAATTCTGAAGTAGAGCCAGTCCATAGTAGCAGTACATCATCTATGTACCTCTTCCATGTTTTGATATGTTGACCAAAGGGGTTGTTGTTGTATATCCATTTCTCTTCGAAGACAGCCATATAAAGATTTGCCAAATCTGGAGCCATGGTGGCCCCCATGGCAGTCCCACAGATCTGTTGGTAATATGTGCCCTCAAAAGCGAAAAAATTTTTTGTTAGGGCTATGTCTAATAATGTAGACAAAAAAACCAGAAGGAATCCTGTGAGGACGCGGTCTCTTATCAAAAAATTCTTCAGCAATAAGCAACATTTCATCTTGCGGAATGGATGTATAAAGTGCTTCGACGTCAAGGGTTGCTAATAGCAGTTGTGTGGTGTCTTCTTGAAAAGTTTCCAAAAACTGTATGATTTGTTGTGAATCTTTAATGTAAGATGGCTGGATGTTAACAAAAGGTGCTAGAAAAAAGTCTATGAACCTAGATAAAGGTTCTAATAGTGAGCCTCTGCTAGAGACTATGGGTCTCCCTGGTGGGTTAATCTTATTTTTGTGAATTTTCGGTAGGTGGTAAAAAACCGGAACTACTGGATGTTTGTTCACTAAAAATGTGGTTTCATGGGGTGTGAGAAACCCTTGAGCAGTCCCTTGTTGAACGACCTGTATTATAATGTCTTGAAGTTGATTGGTTGGATCTGACGTCAGAATTTTGTAGAACTGGCTATTTGTGAGTTGACGTTGAGCTTCTGCTATGTATTTGTCGCGGTCCATAATGACCGTCTTCCCGCCTTTGTCAGCGGGTTTGATCACCAGATCGTGGTTCGATTGTAAATCCCGCAGAGCCAACAGCTCTGTTTTCATCAAATTGGAAAAAGACCGTTCAGTGGTGAATACTGATCTTAATTCATGTAAAACTGTTTGAAAAAAAGTAAAATGATGGGATCTGCTGGTCCCGGAGGAATCCATTTCGACTTATTCCTGAGAATGGATATATCATAAGATGGTGGTACGTCTACAAAAAAGTGTTTAATGTAAAGCTTACGGGTAAATTTAAACAATGCCACCTCTAGTTGTAGAAGGTCCGCTTTAGGCGTTGGTGTAAATGTCAACCCTTTTTCTAATGTGTTGATTTGTAATGTTGTCAAATGTGTGGATGAGAGATTCAAAATCAATGACTCTGTTGTGACTGGGATCGGGTTTGTCTGGTGTGACTGGATCCTCCTTTCCAACGTGCGCCTCGCGTTCGTGGAGGGCGTCGAGATCCTCTGCCTTGCCCTAAAAAACGGTCATCTCCTGAAGAATCTCTAGTTGTTGTCAATTCAACGTTTGAAAGCAAATCATCTCCCGATGAATTGTCACTACCAGAATCAAAAGTAACTTTTGGTTTCTTTTTCCTTTTCACGTCCATCCACGGATAGACGTATCCTTGTGTGTAATCTTTCTCATCCCGTTGTAGCTTTTCTAACTTCATCTTTTTCAAATCATCTTTGAATTTGTCAAGCAATTCATTCGTGCTCTGGAGTTTCTCAGTATACTTATCAAGTTCCATCGAACTCGATAGTTGATCCTGTAAAGTCTGAATTTCTGTTTGAATCTCTACTTCTTTGGCTTGTGCTGTCTTTATAATAAGCACCATTAAGTCTAGGCTGCATTTGTTAAGGACAGCGTTCCAATTGGACAAAAAATCGGGATCTTCATTATATAAATGTGGAGTTTTCAAAATCCGAAGGCCCCGTGGAATCCTCTGATGACGACAATATTCTAGCAGTGTTTCTGCGTGTAATGTTGTCCTAATCAGCCTATGATTGACTTTGTTATAATCCGACCAAAGGTCTGTGTCTGGTGAAGGAGCCAGAGAGGAGAAAATCGATGGTCTCAACAACATAGATTCTATCTCGGCTGTAGAAAAACTGAGGGTTTTCAGAGTATCTGGTCCCGCCATCGGTTCAAAGTACTATATCAATATTAGCAAACAAAAGAACCCAAGACAGTCTTGTCACCGTAAACAATTCACCAAAAAAGACTGAAAACACTGAATATCAATTGGTGTACACCTAGTATAAGTGCTGAAATAACTTTTTCAAATATATTTAAATTTTTCAAATTTTATGTGGAACCGCATCAGCAAGCCTGGCGACGGCCGTGATAACACTTGCCGTCCGGACCTCTCGTCATGTGCGGTAGTTGATACTTTTATACTGTGCAATTTTGTTTGAACATTATCTGTTCTCCTTTAAACAATTCATTAGCCCAATTCATTAGCCCGACAGCGGCCGGTGTTTCGCGATCGGTATCGCTTCTTCAGGAGTCAATTGCGATATCTTGGAACAGATGCTGTGTAAAGAAAATAATGAAATCTTAACATATAAAGAATTGTATCTTAAAGAGTACTTAGCTTAGGTGTCACGACTGGCCAACCTTTATCCCGGACGATTCCGTCTCTCCTATCTACAAATTTCGGCGGGGCAGAATAACGCTGAAAAACTCTTCCTTTTAAAAAGCCCGCGATTTTCAGCACGTTGTGACGTCAAAACGTCAATTGAAGGATCTCAAAACAGCTGTGAAAAAGAGCGGAAAACTAACGTGATGACGTTATTAAGAATGATTGTGGCAAGGTCAAAGATGTTACATTCAAGTAATTAGAAATGGGTCACTGTGGTTAGATTATAGAAAAACTTGATACTCTAATGCTGAATTCAGGCCGTGTGGCTCCACTGTATTTAAACGATGTATCCAGCGTTGTTCAGCGCGTAGTAACCGCGTGTTGAAGTCTCCTCCTCGCCAACTGGGGGACAATTGCTCCAATACTACAGATTTTAATTCATCAAAATTATGATGTTGTTGAAGACAATGGGATGTTAATGGGGCAGTCAATTTACCAGTGGTGATACAGGATCGATGTTCGATTAGCCTGGTTTTCAAGGCTCGTTGAGTCTTTCCCACGTACCAAAGATTGCACGGACATTGTATTAAATATATCAGACCTGAAGAACGACAAGTTGTAAACTGCCTGAGAGTCCAAGTGAAATCAACTTTAGAAAAGTACAGGGAAGATGTGTCTATCATCACATGGCATACAGTGCATGCTCCACATGGAGTGTGTGCGCCTATCTGAACCCTGGGCGGAGGGATCTTAGTGTCCGAATGAACTAATAAGTCCTTAAAACTAGAATTTCTCGTGAAGGCAAAGCGTGGGATGTCTTGAAATTCATCGTACAACTGTAATAGATGCCAATTTTGAGATATGATGCGTTTCATGACAGAAGTCATTGATGAGAATGGTAAAACGCAAGTGAGCACCTCTGTCTCTTCTATCGGTTTTGGTAAAAATAGCCAATCTCTGTGAGTGAATTTTGCTCGTGTGTATGCGCGCTTGATACAACGTGAAGGATATCCCCGTTTCAAAAAACGGTCCGTCAAAAGCGCCGCCTGAGAGCGGAACTCTTCCGGAGTAGTGCATAATCTCCTGAGCCTAAAAAATTGGCTCACAGGTAGATTCTCCTTTAGAAATCGCGGATGAGCGCTGGAAAAATGCAGGAAGGTATTAGAAGCTATTTCTTTCCTGTAAATGGATGTCTCAAAACCCGTAGATTTCTTCATGATTTTAATGTCTAAAAAATTAATAACTTGTGAGTCGGTCTCTGATGTAAATCTAAGGTGGGAATTACATGTATTGAGCCAACTGATGAATGCCAAAAATTCTGAAGTAGAGCCAGTCCATAGTAGCAGTACATCATCTATGTACCTCTTCCATGTTTTGATATGTTGACCAAAGGGGTTGTTGTTGTATATCCATTTCTCTTCGAAGACAGCCATATAAAGATTTGCCAAATCTGGAGCCATGGTGGCCCCCATGGCAGTCCCACAGATCTGTTGGTAATATGTGCCCTCAAAAGCGAAAAAATTTTTTGTTAGGGCTATGTCTAATAATGTAGACAAAAAACCAGAAGGAATCCTGTGAGGACGCGGTCTCTTATCAAAAAATTCTTCAGCAATAAGCAACATTTCATCTTGCGGAATGGATGTATAAAGTGCTTCGACGTCAAGGGTTGCTAATAGCAGTTGTGTGGTGTCTTCTTGAAAAGTTTCCAAAAACTGTATGATTTGTTGTGAATCTTTAATGTAAGATGGCTGGATGTTAACAAAAGGTGCTAGAAAAAAGTCTATGAACCTAGATAAAGGTTCTAATAGTGAGCCTCTGCTAGAGACTATGGGTCTCCCTGGTGGGTTAATCTTATTTTTGTGAATTTTCGGTAGGTGGTAAAAAACCGGAACTACTGGATGTTTGTTCACTAAAAATGTGGTTTCATGGGGTGTGAGAAACCCTTGAGCAGTCCCTTGTTGAACGACCTGTATTATAATGTCTTGAAGTTGATTGGTTGGATCTGACGTCAGAATTTTGTAGAACTGGCTATTTGTGAGTTGACGTTGAGCTTCTGCTATGTATTTGTCGCGGTCCATAATGACCGTCTTCCCGCCTTTGTCAGCGGGTTTGATCACCAGATCGTGGTTCGATTGTAAATCCCGCAGAGCCAACAGCTCTGTTTTCATCAAATTGGAAAAAGACCGTTCAGTGGTGAATACTGATCTTAATTCATGTAAAACTGTTTGAAAAAAAGTAAAAATGATGGGATCTGCTGGTCCCGGAGGAATCCATTTCGACTTATTCCTGAGAATGGATATATCATAAGATGGTGGTACGTCTACAAAAAAGTGTTTAATGTAAAGCTTACGGGTAAATTTAAACAATGCCACCTCTAGTTGTAGAAGGTCCGCTTTAGGCGTTGGTGTAAATGTCAACCCTTTTTCTAATGTGTTGATTTGTAATGTTGTCAAATGTGTGGATGAGAGATTCAAAATCAATGACTCTGTTGTGACTGGGATCGGGTTTGTCTGGTGTGACTGGATCCTCCTTTCCAACGTGCGCCTCGCGTTCGTGGAGGGCGTCGAGATCCTCTGCCTTGCCCTAAAAAACGGTCATCTCCTGAAGAATCTCTAGTTGTTGTCAATTCAACGTTTGAAAGCAAATCATCTCCCGATGAATTGTCACTACCAGAATCACAACAAATCATACAGTTTTTGGAAACTTTTCAAGAAGACACCACACAACTGCTATTAGCAACCCTTGACGTCGAAGCACTTTATACATCCATTCCGCAAGATGAAATGTTGCTTATTGCTGAAGAATTTTTTGATAAGAGACCGCGTCCTCACAGGATTCCTTCTGGTTTTTTGTCTACATTATTAGACATAGCCCTAACAAAAAATTTTTTCGCTTTTGAGGGCACATATTACCAACAGATCTGTGGGACTGCCATGGGGGCCACCATGGCTCCAGATTTGGCAAATCTTTATATGGCTGTCTTCGAAGAGAAATGGATATACAACAACAACCCCTTTGGTCAACATATCAAAACATGGAAGAGGTACATAGATGATGTACTGCTACTATGGACTGGCTCTACTTCAGAATTTTTGGCATTCATCAGTTGGCTCAATACATGTAATTCCCACCTTAGATTTACATCAGAGACCGACTCACAAGTTATTAATTTTTTAGACATTAAAATCATGAAGAAATCTACGGGTTTTGAGACATCCATTTACAGGAAAGAAATAGCTTCTAATACCTTCCTGCATTTTTCCAGCGCTCATCCGCGATTTCTAAAGGAGAATCTACCTGTGAGCCAATTTTTTAGGCTCAGGAGATTATGCACTACTCCGGAAGAGTTCCGCTCTCAGGCGGCGCTTTTGACGGACCGTTTTTTGAAACGGGGATATCCTTCACGTTGTATCAAGCGCGCATACACACGAGCAAAATTCACTCACAGAGATTGGCTATTTTTACCAAAACCGATAGAAGAGACAGAGGTGCTCACTTGCGTTTTACCATTCTCATCAATGACTTCTGTCATGAAACGCATCATATCTCAAAATTGGCATCTATTACAGTTGTACGATGAATTTCAAGACATCCCACGCTTTGCCTTCACGAGAAATTCTAGTTTTAAGGACTTATTAGTTCATTCGGACACTAAGATCCCTCCGCCCAGGGTTCAGATAGGCGCACACACTCCATGTGGAGCATGCACTGTATGCCATGTGATGATAGACACATCTTCCCTGTACTTTTCTAAAGTTGATTTCACTTGGACTCTCAGGCAGTTTACAACTTGTCGTTCTTCAGGTCTGATATATTTAATACAATGTCCGTGCAATCTTTGGTACGTGGGAAAGACTCAACGAGCCTTGAAAACCAGGCTAATCGAACATCGATCCTGTATCACCACTGGTAAATTGACTGCCCCATTAACATCCCATTGTCTTCAACAACATCATAATTTTGATGAATTAAAATCTGTAGTATTGGAGCAATTGTCCCCCAGTTGGCGAGGAGGAGACTTCAACACGCGGTTACTACGCGCTGAACAACGCTGGATACATCGTTTAAATACAGTGGAGCCACACGGCCTGAATTCAGCATTAGAGTATCAAGTTTTTCTATAATCTAACCACAGTGACCCATTTCTAATTACTTGAATGTAACATCTTTGACCTTGCCACAATCATTCTTAATAACGTCATCACGTTAGTTTTCCGCTCTTTTTCACAGCTGTTTTGAGATCCTTCAATTGACGTTTTGACGTCACAACGTGCTGAAAATCGCGGGCTTTTTAAAAGGAAGAGTTTTTCAGCGTTATTCTGCCCCGCCGAAATTTGTAGATAGGAGAGACGGAATCGTCCGGGATAAAGGTTGGCCAGTCGTGACACCTAAGCTAAGTACAATTCTTTATATGTTAAGATTTCATTATTTTCTTTACACAGCATCTGTTCCAAGATATCGCAATTGACTCCTGAAGAAGCGATACCGATCGCGAAACACCGGCCGCTGTCGGGCTAATGAATTGGGCTAATGAATTGTTTAAAGGAGAACAGATAATGTTCAAACAAAATTGCACAGTATAAAAGTATCAACTACCGCACATGACGAGAGGTCCGGACGGCAAGTGTTATCACGGCCGTCGCCAGGCTTGCTGATGCGGTTCCACATAAAATTTGAAAAATTTAAATATATTTGAAAAAGTTATTTCAGCACTTATACTAGGTGTACACCAATTGATATTCAGTGTTTTCAGTCTTTTTTGGAGCAGTTTATATTCATACATGTGCACTTAGGCTTAATCAGAGCCCCCGGTTTCCTGCAGCAGATTTTTCAAGACTCTGCAGCAAGGGTTAACAAATTTTGCAGGTTTTTCAAAATTCTGTGACAAATTTGCATCATTTTATATAAAGATCCACAGCTCTATGTATCACTGCTGCCCTCTTCTGATGAAGATATATAATTGCCTTCTCCCACTGCTGTACTTGTTGCTACTGCTACCCTAAATCCAAAGGATAGTCTCAGTTGGATTTAGGGTAGCAGTAGCAACAAGTACAGCAGTGGGAGAAGGCAATTATATATCTTCATCAGAAGAGGGCAGCAGTGATATGAATCCTGGGTCTGGGCAGAGATCTGTTTCTCTATTTGAAGAGCTTGTGTCCTAGTGTAGTGAACAGCTTGCTGGCTATGCTGATTGGCTGTTAGAGGGAACCAATCGGCATCTAGCTTTGTCTTGAATGCTGACAGAATGGCCTTGAAACAGCCCTGCAGGCACTATCATTCTTTGTTTAATTAATTCAGTCACTCAGCAGGGGATCTTAGAAGTTTGTTGAATGTGTGGATGGGCTGGCAATTATGCGGCAACAACCTAATTGTTGCATGGGAGGTGGACCCTTGGGCCGAGGTGGGGTTGACGCAACCCGTAGGTGAGGACCTATAGGTCCCCACCATCGGCAGGTGGAGTGGGCTGATAGGCAGAGGCCGCTGGAGCTTCACCTATACCAGCCCTCGTTCCCCACGGGTTGAGCCTTTGAGTGCCAGGGCTGGCAGGATTTAGGTGTGTCGAGTTTGAGTAGCAAGAGAGGTTGGTTCAGCCCGAAGACAGCAGGCGATGGATGGCGTAGTCCTATATGGACAGGATAAGGTACTGGAACTCAGGCGCCAATGGACTCGATTGACTAACGCTATTGACTTCTCCGTGATCAGATCCCAGCATCTCTTGCCATGACCTTCGCATTGCCACTGGTCCTGATCCAAGCCTGTCATTTGACGCCTCTCCTAGCCTACTCTCTGGACGTGGACTTATTAGGCTTCGGCCTCCCTTTGCTCGAGCATCATTCAGTCTCTGTCCCACACCCATCAAAAAAATCTCTAGCAGCAACGAGTACTCAAGTTAGCGAGGAGACCTGTTGCAAAGGCAATGCTATGGAGCGAGGCCTGAGCTTAAATACAATGAAGAGTTTGACGTCATCATCCGGGGCCGCGGCCAGGTTCCCGCTGTAGGCCCTTCATAAGGATCAGCGATGCATGCGCACATGCCTAGAGAGGGGCGCGGCGTGGGTAGTGGCGTCTCTCCGCAGACCACGCGGAGAGGCCCAATGAGCAAAGGTATCCTGACCTGAAACGCTGGGGATTATGGCGGAGCCAGAGGCACCGGGGGAGGCCCGAGGTCGGCGCTGGTGGCCAACCACCGCTAGCGAGGAGGAACCAGAAGCCGGAGTCCTTGTAAGAAGGTGAGGGGGCCGTGCCGCGGGTCTGCTGTGGACGGCACGTGTAACACTAATTATGTGGCTTCTTCCACAGCTGCAAGATTGCCGGAGCCTTGGGGCTCTGGGTATAATGTATGTAATGGATCCACATATTTTGTTAAAAAACATTTACATTAATTTTGTTTATTCCACATCACCAGGCTTGAAGCTCTTTTAGAATTACTCTGAAACTCTGGTATTTTCTAAAACTTGCATGGATTTATTTTGACCAGTTTCTCTGGAATGTCTTTGCTGCAACTATTGCATTTCCCTCCTTAGAGCTGACAGTCTCAAGGTCCCTCACTGAAAGAAATTTCCAGCAAGACATTTTCAAATACCAAACAAATTTAAGGAGCAAAAGAGAAAACAGAAAATATACAAAGATCAGAGAATTGCAGAGAACCTGTAAAACTGAATTTTTCCATTTGAATGCTTATATGGTCTTGTCTATCATGCCCGATATATATAGCTAACCATCTCTTATGGTGTATTGGAGTCATGTTGCAAAACAAAGGCAGGACCAGACAGTTGGGGCCAGACAGAGGTCAAGATTTCAGAGTAATCAGGGCATGGACAAAGAAGCTCCCTTAAGCGAGGTTGTGCCACATCAAAGCTTCAGATGCTAGGGATGACAGGGCTGCATGGAAGAATGAATTATATTTCATAAACATACTTCTTACTGAGATTTTGACTTACTAACTAGCAATAGTAACAGTAGAATAATTTGGTGGTTTGGGCCCAGAAGCAACAAGGCCTTCACGTATCAAACATATGGTTACAAGTATTTTGCTAAGCTGTCTCTTTTTTGCACAAACCAGCACAGTAATAATTTCCTCTGTTCTGTCCATTAGGAACATGGAGAGCTCAGCTATTCATCTACGAAGTCTAAGGCTCCTAGTGTTATCATCACGGGTCTCAAGCCGGCCACCAAGTACATTTTCCATATCCGCATCAGGACTGCCGCGGGATACAGAGGATACAGCCCTAAATTTGAGTTTGAGACTGGAGATGAAAGTAAGTCACTGAGGTGCAAATAGGGTTGCCAACTTTTCCATAGACCAGGACTGGACACCTTGAGGACCCGGGGGTGGGGTGGGGGAATGGTTCCCCCTCATTTGCACTGGGAGCTGAGGGCTGGGCTGTGCACCACCTCCTCTCCCTATGCTGTCCAATCACAGCACGGGAAAGGAGGCAGGGATATAGCACCGCTCTCCTCCAACAGGCTCCAACCTGCCTTTCTCTTCCTCTAACTAGGAGGCTGTGGGAAAAAGGAGGAGCCACCTGCAAAACCGGACATTTCGTGTCCGGCCGTTACTTCTGACTGGACACTGTACAGAATGCCTGAAAATTTGCAACCCTAGGTGCAAATGAGCTTTGGATTGAATATTCCTGTCATCTTTACACGTGCTCTGCAAACATTACTTGCACTTTAAACACAGCAAAGATGTTGTGATAAAGCTTAAATAGGATTTCATTTGTGAAAAATAAAAGGTTGGCAGCCTACCTTATTTTAATGGACACATTGCTCTAACACTGCATCTGCTTCACAGTCTAATTCTAGACAAGGAAGTAAGATAATTCCACCGACATAAGAAGGATGGTAAGTGATGGGGGATAACCTTTTCTCCATGCAGCAGGTTCAAGCTGCCTTTTTCTAATATTTGTAGCAGGGAAATTTCTTGCTCTTGACATAGAGGTTTCTTTGTTTTTAAGAAAAGGCAAGAGCGTTCCATTGTAATTATCCAAGTTTAAATCCACCTATTTTTGCAGAGTTCATCCAAGTGTTTTGGTTATTGGGTAAATAAATTTAGATCTCATTTCAGAAATCAGAACTGCCGAATTCCTGCAGCCCTGCACCACTTACAATCTGGTGTCATTCCATTCCATTCCATTATACCCGAAGCTAAATCAGGTAGACTGATCAATTCTGCTTCATCTGATTCTTTATAGTTTAGTTCAGGCAGCATGTGTCTTAAAATGCTCAAATCAGGGGCTCCCTTCTGCTCAAACTGCTTTGTCAGTTTTCTTTCAGCAAATTCTATTTTCTGTGTATTTTCAGAAAACTTTCTCTGTACTAGGATAGTTAGGTCTGTAAGTTTCGGGACAGAGATTTTGAAAGAAGCCCACGTGCAGGTTCTCCTGCTGGTGCTGGATAAACTAATCATATTCTAAGTGGTAGCTGCAGTCCAACATACATCACTGTCTACATGTGGATCCACTGAGAGGCACTGAGAAGAGAAATAAGAGGGAGATAAGCTGTCTAGAATGAAAATAAAGTAAAATGCAGCTTGGACAGTTGTTGTTCTCATTTTAACAGACAGTTCTTGAGGTAGCAGGTCTTGGAAATAAAGCATACCAATTATGATGTATGCATAAGGCACCCCATCTCTGGAGCCATGCAGGGGCTTGATGAATAATAGTGCTGTAAGTATCCTACCTTGAGGTCAGACTATGAATAGAAGACCCAGGAAAGCTCAGGAGGCTTAGAAACACAACAGGAGGAGCAATGTTTTATTTTCCAGAATAAAGAGAGGCTCTCTGATGCTTGGATTGAAGGCCCAAGGCCCCCTGATATGTCCAGAGCTATAAGGATGGTGATGTTTAGTCTATTAAGCTGTTTTCATTGGTTACACAACATTTCAGAATGCTGAAATGAAATCAGATTTTGATGCATTTTTAAAAATCAGTTTACCTGAGCTCTGTTGGATTAAAGTACATTGTAAAATTACAGATAAAGCAACGTGGCACATCCCCATAGTTTGACCTGTTAGTACATAGTGTGGTCACTTGGCACCATTCAAAGGGTTATTCCTCAAGCGTAAAGCCAGTCCATGGTTTCTGAAAGTACATTCTTGTAACTGGAGATACAAATAAATAAATGTTTACTTTACAACACGTCCTCTTCAGACATTGAAGTTTTAGGTGCAAAGTATTGTAGTTGCTGAGTCAATCCACTTGACTGTGCAGATGAAGCTGCACATGAGTCCTTTTTATTGGACTAACTCAATACTGCGAGTGATGCTATAAAGGCAGCTGGTCACAGATGGATCGTGTCAGTCCAGTGAAAAAGCCCACCTCCCGCTTCCTTGTTGAACCCAATTTCTACAAGTAGTATGTGGATTGTGTAAGCTCCAGACATTGAACTCACTATGCTCTTGGCTTTAGTTGACACAGAAGAGAAGGCAGTTTGCCCCCAGAATCCTGGGTTCTGCATTTTCAGTTATTGCTTTTACAAACTCTCTGAAGAGCGTTTTGATGCCTTCTACATCTGCTGAGCTTTCTAGGAGCAAAGATGTGCAGCAGAGTACAACTACTGTTGAAGAATTAACGAGTCCCTAATTAAACAGTTACCTAAGTATACCATTAGCAATTTATTTTTTTTTTATTTCCATTCTTCCTTCATGGGGTCCTCTTTAATACCATTCTGAGGGGCTGATGCAATACAGTGCCCTCAGCCGAGCACACTAACCCGCTCTGGGACGTGGGTTAAATAGGCGCTAATCCACCTCCTAATGCAATAGGGGGATTAGCACCTATTTAATGCACGTCCGAAGCAGAGTGAATGAGTTAGTGCTCATCACATGGAAATGCATGTGATGAGCACTAACTCATTCACTCCAAATGCAAAAAAATAAATGTGCGTCTCAGACGCACATTTATCACTCAGCTATTAACTCCTGCTCCAGGTGTTAATAGCTGAGCGCACTGAATAAAAGTACAGAAAAGCAGAAAAAACTGCTTTTCTGTACTTTTTTAAAAGTAAACAATTTCTGCTGGCTGCTTTGAAGACCGATGCCGATATGCTCAGCGTCGGTTTTCATAACCGGCCTGCTGCAGTAATGAAAACCGATGCTGATAAACTCGGCATCGGTTTTCATAACCGGCTGACTGCGATGCCGAGTTTATCGGCGTCGGTGTTCATAAACGGCAGCCCGCCGGTAACCACACGGTCGCGTTAGCAAGGAGGCGCTAAGGTCGTGCTAGCGCCTCCTTGCTAGCACGACTCCCTAATTTGCGTATTGCATGGCGCCCCCTTGCGGGCACCATGCATGCGTTAAGAAAGCAGATGCTGAAAAGTCAGCACCCGCTTTCCGCGAATAATATTGCATCGGCCCCTGAGTCTTTGTAAATGTCTTGACAGCTAATTCCTGTTCAGGAGCAGCATTGTGTGTGGCTTGTAATTCACTGTATCCTGATCCCTGTTACCTGCCTCTTCTCCTATCTGTCTGACACTTGCCCATCTTCTTCTCTGCTGGGGTCTGCCAGCTGAGACTTTAGCAAATTCAAATCCTGAAGGCCTGTGGCTAAGAGGAAAGAAGTGGGACTGGTACTAATGTAACTTTTTCAAAACTGAGTTATATCACATGCAAAGAACAGAAATAACACTTTTAGCACTTGTAAGCCATCCTGTCACTTTATTTTCCATTCTCTGTTTTAAAGGGGGCTTGCTGCTCTGCTTCTAGCATGATCAGGAATCGATATGACAGCATCAGTGCTAATGCAGGTAATAAATGAGGGTTTCCATACTTCTGATCACTGCAGCCTTCATATTTTGGCAACCAGAAATATTAAACACAGATCCCTGGGAGTGATGAGATTTCTTCTAAACTTTTACATTGACATATCTCCGTAGGTACGGGGTAGTCAGTCAGGTGCTTCCTTGCCAGTCCCTGACAACATTACCTTCATCTCTGAAGCAATTTACCAAAGTGCTGTTTACTGGGCTATCAATTAAACAAAAGCTTTAAGGAATAAGATTTGCAATGCAGAGAGAATAATTATTGGTTGAGGCATCAGAATAGGAATATTACAAAACGCTAGAGATGAACTTTGGTCATCTGAGATATCGCATGGAAGAGGAAAGCCTAGGAAAGATTTACAGCTAATGGGATGCAGCACCCTGAAAGAGTTTCATTACACGGCCAACATTGTAAGCGTCACACGATGGCCATACCTAATGGTATTTGCAGGTTTTGTTCTCTTTTGTTTGTGTCTTGTACTCAGCGCACACGATGGCCATACCTAATGGTATTTGCAGGTTTTGTTCTCTTTTGTTTGTGTCTTGTATTCAGCATCACACGATGGCCATACCTAATGGTATTTGCAGGTTTTCTTCTCTTTTGTTTGTGTCTTGTACTCAGCGGCACACGATGGCCATACCTAATGGTATTTGCAGGTTTTCTTCTCTTTTGTTTGTGTCTTGTACTCAGCGGCACACGATGGCTATACCTAATGGTATTTGCAGGTTTTGTTCTCTTTTGTTTGTGTCTTGTACTCAGCGTCACACGATGGCCATACCTAATGGTGTTTGCAGGTTTTGTTCTCTTTTGTTTGTGTCTTGTACTCAGTGTCACACGATGGCCATACCTAATGGTGTTTGCAGGTTTTCTTCTCTTTTGCTTGTGTCTTGTACTCAGCGTGACACGATGGCCATACCTAATGGTATTTGCAGGTTTTCTTCTCTTTTGTTTGTGTCTTGTACTCAGCGTGACACGATGGCCATACCTAATGGTATTTGCAGGTTTTCTTCTCTTTTGTTTGTGTCTTGTACTCAGCGGCACACGATGGCTATACCTAATGGTATTTGCAGGTTTTGTTCTCTTGTTTGTGTCTTGTACTCAGCGGCACACGATGGCCATACCTAATGGTATTTGCAGGTTTTGTTCTCTTTTGCTTGTGTCTTGTACTCAGCGTAACACGATGGCCATACCTAATGGTATTTGCAGGTTTTCTTCTCTTTTGTTTGTGTCTTGTACTCAGCGAGACACGATGGTATTTGCAGGTTTTGTTCTTTTGCTTGTGTCTTGTACTCAGCGTCACACGATGGCCATACCTAATGGTATTTGCAGGTTTTCTTTCTTTTGCTTGTGTCTTGTACTCAGCGTCACACGATGGCCATACCTAATGGTATTTGCAGGTTTTGTTCTCTTTTGCTTGTGTCTTGTATTCAGCGTCACACGATGGCCATACCTAATGGTATTTGCAGGTTTTGTTCTCTTTTGCTTGTGTCATGCATTTTTCAAGCACTTCTGTTGGTTTCCACCAAGACGTTAACGCCTCCCACAGAAATATCTTTTTTTATTATGCCGGGATGTCACATGGTACAGAAGCTTATGGAGACATGTCAGCGTAAAAGATTAGAGCAAATATTATCACTCCCAGGAATTTGTGTTTAATATTCCTGTTCCAAAATATGATGGTTGCAATGGTCACAAATATGGAAACCCTCATTTAGGAACTGGTTTAGCACTGATGCTATGAGTCCTATCAATTCCTGATCATGCTAGAAGCAGAGCAGCAAGCCCCCTTTAAAACAGAGAATGGATTTTTGTCTAAGAGGAAATAAAACACAGGGGGGGCTTACAAGTGCTAAAAGTGCTAAATTAAGATTGTAGAAAAGAGGCAGGGTATGTCCCATTCCTGGATATGAACATTTGGGGTTCTTGCCACTGCTTGTGTTTATGGTGGTGAAGGACCAGGAAACCAGAATGCTCAGTGCTTTCCGGACAGACAGAGACTAAACTAGCCTAGCTCCCTCTTCAGTTTCTGATCATAGACATCCATATTGTAGCCATATCAGTAAGCAGATGCTTTCCTCACACGAAGGGATGGCGTGCCCCAAAAGTGACATGGTCTGGGCTTTGCCACAGACGCACAATGAGAAAAATCCTATTCAGCCCAGATTCATCAGCATTTTTGTTCACAAACCCTTACAGATTACTGTATCATCTGTGCCCGGCATGGACGTAGGGAGCAGTCTCCCACTCACCTAAAATCCCCAATATATATTGTTGAGAGCTGATGATGGTTGTTTAAAGCCTAATTGTGAAGAAACTGGACTATAACTGGAACTATGTGTCTGCTGATTTCTTTTCAGCTTCTGACCTGGCAGCTGAACAGGGGCAGATTCTGGTCATTGCCACTGCTGCCGTGGGTGGATTCACTCTTCTGGTCATCCTCACGCTGTTCTTCCTAATCACCGGCAGGTAATGAATACACTCTGCCCTGCTCCCATTCATTTACTGCGGGGTGACTCGAGCGTGCCTCTCAGTCCATGCTCGTTAATCCTCCTTACCAGATCACTCACCTTCACAGATATCACTAGCATAAACCTTATAATTAAAACCGCAAAGTCACCCTCACTAGTGATGAGCAAGCTGAGATATTTCATCTTCCTCTCCATCTCTTCCCATGCCACTTACATACTGATTCCTGCTCTTCCCCAATTTCTTTTCTGACTTTTTTTCCTTTCTCTCTGTACCTTCAGGCCGATGCAGCACACGGCTCAACATGCAATTGGACGCGAATCCATAACCCCCAATACAAAACGGGGGTTAGCATGTCCAAAATGCACGTCCAGTCACCTGCGTAGATACTAGTGCTCATCACATATAAATGCATGTTGATGAGGCTATTATCTATTCCCCTCGATGCAAAAAAAAAAAAATTTCACCCAATGTGCACATTTTTACTCGCCAAAATTAACGCCTGCCCCAAAAAGTGTACAGAAAAGCAGAAACTACTGCTTCCTCCACTTAATATCGTGGTGATATTAAGTCAGAGGAACTAGAAAATTTGACGTTCCCCCACCAAAAATAAAACCGGGTGCCGGCAGTTAGTTTAGGAAAAGGGATGCTCAATTAATGAGCGTCTGTTTTCCTAACCCGCTGCCAGCCACCTCTCCTGGGTGCCCGCTGCCGAAGAGGCGCTGGAGGTGCACAATTTCCCCTAGCACCTCCTTTTTACCACAACAGCCCATTTGCATTGTGGATCAGCGCATGTTAAGGGAGTGTTCAATCATGAGCACCTGTTTAACAAACACCAATATTGCATCGGCCTGCTTAAGTTTTATTAAGACAAGTAAAAAGAACACAACCAAACTTTTCTATTGATGCATGTCACTGGTCGGCGCATCCATTAGTATGGTAGAAAATTTAAAAATTAGTAATCTGCAACTATTTTATAGTCAGTGACCAACAAAAGGCAACTCTTGACACACGAGAGAATAGGGGAGCAAATAGGCATGAAGAGGGAAGAGATGTCTGTATGCCAATTTATTTATTTATTTATTTATTTGTTGAGTTTTATATACCATTATTCGGTTGAGCCATCATGACGGTTTACAAAAGTATACATTTTTCTTATCAGTGCCAGAAGTCTAAGAAATAAGATGGGAGAGTGAGAGTGTATAGCAGCAAATTATGAGATTGACATAATTGGCATCACAGAGACTTGGTGGAAGGAGGATAACCAATGGGACAGTGCTATATCAGGGTACAAATTATATCGCAATGATAGGGAGGATCAACTTAGTGGGGGTATGGCACTTTATGTCCGGGGAGGGTATAGAGTCCAACAGGATAAAGATCATACAAGAGACTAAATGCCTCAGTAGAATCTATTTGGGTAGAAATCCCATGTGTGTTGGGTAAGAGTATAGTGATAGGAGTATTCTACCGTCCACCTGGACAAAATGGTCAGACAGATGATGAAATGCTAAGAGAAATCAGGGAAGCTAACCAATTTGGCAGTGCAATAATAATGGGAGATTTCAATTACCCCAATATTGACTGGGAAAATGTAACATCAGGACTTGCTAGAGACATAAAGTTCCTGGATGTAATAAATGACTGCTTCATGGAGCAATTGGTTCAGGAACCAACAAGAGAGGGAACTATTTTAGATTTAATTCTTAGTGGAACACAGGACTTGGTGAGAGAGATAATGGTGGTGGGGCCACTTGGCAACAGTGATCATAACATGATCAAATTTAAATAGTAACTGGAAGGGGGTCAATAAGTAAATCTACAGCTCAAACACTAAACTTTCAAAGGGAAACTTTGATAAAATGAGGAAAAATAGAAAAAAAACTGAAAGGTGCAGCTGCAAAGGTTAAAAGTGTTCAACAGGCATGGATATTGTTTAAAATACAATCCTACAGGCGCAGTCCATATGTATTCCACGCATTAAGAAAGGTGGAAGGAAGGCAAAACGATTACCGTTATGGTTAAAAGGTGAGGTGAAAGAGGCTATTTTAGCCAAAAAAACATCCTTTAAAAATTGGAAGAAGGATCCATCTGAAGAAAATAGGATAAAACATAAGCATTGTCAAGTTAAGTGTAAAACATTGATAAGAAAGGCGAAGAGAGAATTTGAATTGAAGTTGGCAATAGAGGCAAAAACTCATAATAAAATCTTTTAAAAATATATCTGAAGCAAGAAACCTGTGAGGGAGTCGGTTGGACTGTTAGATGACCGAGGGGTTAAAGGGGCTCTTAGGAAAGATAAGGCTATTTGCAGGACGACTAAATGAATTCTTTGCTTCCGTGTTTACTAATGAGGATGTTGGGGAGATACCAGTTCTGGAGATGGTTTTCAGGGGTGATAAGTCAGATGAATTGAACGAAACCACTGTGCAACCTGGAAGATGTAGTAGGCCAGATTGAAAAACTAAAGAGTAGCAAATCACCTGGACCGGATGGTATGCATCCTAGGGTACTGAAGGAACTAAAAAATGAAATTTCTGATCTATTAGTTAAAATTTGTAACCTATCATTAAAATCATCCATTGTACCTGAAGACTGGAGGGTGGCCAATGTAACCCCAATATTTAAAAAAGGCTCCAGGGGCGATCCGGATAACTATAGACCAGTGAGCCTGACTTCAGTGCAGGGAAAAATAGTGGAAACTATTTTCAAGATCAAAATCATAGAGCATATAGAAAGACATGATTTAATGGGACACAGTCAACATGGATTTACCCAAGGGAAGTCTTGCCTAACAAATCTGCTTCATTTTTTTGAAGGGGTTAATAAACATGTGGATAAAAGTGAATTGGAAGATGTAGTTTATTTGGATTTTCAGAAGGCATTTGACAAAGTCCCTCATGAGAGGCTTCTACAAAAACTAAAAGTCATGGGATAGGAGGCGATGTCCTTTCGTGGATTACAAACTGGTTAAAAGACAGGAAACAGGGAGTAGATTAAATGGTCAATTTTCTCAGTGGAAAAGGGTAAACAGTGGAGTGCCTCAGGGATCTGTACTTGGACCGGTGCTTTTCAATATATATATAAAATGATCTGGAAAGGAATGCGATGAGTGAGGTTATCAAATTTGCGGATGATACAAAATTATTCAGAGTAGTTAAATCATAAGCGGATTGTGATACATTACAGGAGGACCTTGCAAGACTGGAAGATTGGGCATCCAAATGGCAGATGAAATTTAATGTGGACAAGTGCAAGGTGTTGCATATAGGGAAAAATAACCCTTGCTGTAGTTACACGATGTTAGGTTCCATATTAGGAGCTACCACCCAGAAAAAAGATCTAGGCATCTAGTGGATAATACTTTAAAATCGTCGGCTCAGTGTGCTGCAGCAGTCAAAAAAGCAAACAAAATGTTAGGAATTATTAGGAAGGGAATGTTAATAAAACGGAAAATGTCATAATGCCTCTATATCACTCCATGGTGAGACCGCACCTGGAATACTGTGTACAATTCTGGTCGCCGCATCTCAAAAAAGATATAGTTACGATGGAGAAGGTACAGAGAAGGGCAACCAAAATGATAAAGGGGATGGAACAGCTCCCCTAAGAGGAAAGGCTGAATAGTTTAGGAAAGTTCAGCTTGGAGAAGAGACAGCTGAGGGGGGATATGATAGAGGTCTTTAAGATCATGAGAGGTCTTGAACGAGTAGATGTGAATCGGTTATTTACACTTTCGGATAATAGAAGGACTAGGGGGCATTCCATAAAGTTAGCAAGTAGCACATTTAAGACTAATCGGAGAAAATTATTTTTCATTCAATGCACAATAAAGCTCTGGAATTTGTTGCCAGAGGATGTGGTTAGTGCAGTTAGTGTAGCTGGGTTCAAAAAAGGTTTTGATAAGTTCTTGGAGGAGAAAGTCCATTAACGGCTATTAATCAAATTTACTTAGGGAATAGCCACTGCTATTAATTGCATCAGTGGCATGGGATCTTCTTGGTGTTTGGGTAATTGCCAGTTTCTTGTGGCCTGGTTTGGCCTCTGTTGGAAACAGGATGCTGGGCTTGATGGAACGTTGGTCTGACCCAGCATGGCATTTTCTTATGTTCTTATGTTCTTATTTTGGGGGGAATAGAACATGGACCCTAGAAATCCAACACAGCACTGACGAAAGGCAAGAAGTCACTAATGAAGCAAGCATATGAGGCTTTCTCTGTGCTGCTGTGCCAGAGGCAAAGGGACAGAATCTTTAAGCACTTTAATGAAAGAACTGGGAGCTGGATGACAATGCATCGAATAATTCAAAGCTCCCTGGAAGCCCCAGACTGAAGGATTCTTTCTCAGTGTAGAATATAAATAGAAGGCTAACTCTGTGCCATGTACCTTTCTCAGTGTTTCCTCCAAGGCAACAAGCCAGAGCTTAGAAAATCACAAAACATCACACTGCACTTTTGTTAAAAGTTTTCAGCTCTCCTACGCTGACAGAACCAGAGAGCGATGAATTCTCTCTCAGCCTTCCAATTAGGCAAATGAGTGCTTGAAATAATTAACAGGGCATCTGTTCGTGAGACATTGTCATTTCACTAGTGCTCGGTAGACATCTGTGGCCAATCCCAGGTCAGCCTCCAGCCAGTCTGATTTTGGCCTAGTCTAAGTAGTCTGCGGCCCCCTCCCAGCTCTCCACCAGGGCAGCTGCCCAGCCCCTAGTTATGCAAAGTTTTAGATTTTTCTTCTCTGGGAAAAGCAGCAGAGATGAGAATTTTGAAAAATTAGCTTCAGATTTTTGAGAAATCCAAAGCAAATCCCTAATTCAGTGCAATCTGCTTCACATTTACAAAACAAATTTGAAAACTTTGCTTCATAAAGGTTCCTAAAGCTCTGGAACTTTTTCTAAATTCATCAGATTCCTGGACAAACTTGATCTGGAGACTTCAGGCACTGCTTAAAGGAAGGACCAGGCTCGGCCATTGAAAAGCCAGTGAAGGAGGCAGCATGCCTGTTGCTTTCTGTCTGCAGGAAAGAGCAGGGGAATTGTTTATCTCCATCATGCTCACTGATATTTTTTCTATAAAGTCGGTACATAAAGGGAATTTATACTGAGGAGGGCAATTTTCAACCAGTAGTTAAGAAGGTAAGCATATAACACTGGTCTACATCAATTTTGCTGACTACAAGATAACCTGTGATCCTTATGTATTTTAGTGTGCTGAATCCAAAAATCACATCCGTTTCCTCCAGTCACGTCCGATTTTTTCTGCAAAACGCTGTCTACTTATAAACATAGCAATAACGTAACATTATTATTTAGATGTGCTGAATACGCAAAAAGATAATTAGTGCGCAGAAAGATATGCTGAATATGCAATCGTTATAACCAATAGGAAGACTGCTTATTAAACAGTTTAAAACTGCTGATGTCGGCATTTTATGGCTTTATAAGCAGTGTGAAAACCGACAGCAGCATTCAGTCATTCAAGAGGCTTAGAAGTCGCAGCAAATCTTGGAGCTATGAGTGAAGAACAAGGAGAACGCCTCCACCAAGACATCAAGACCATGGAACATAGATATCAAGGCAGACGGAACACAAATAGGGATGTGAATCGTTTTAGGACGATTAAAATTATCGTCCGATAATTTTAATATCGTCTTAAACCGTTATGGAACACAATACAATAGAGATTCTAACGATTTATCGTTATAAATCGTTAGAATCGTGAGCCGGCACACTAAAACCCCCCTAAAACCCACCCCCCGACCCTTTAAATTAAATCCCCCACCCTCCCGAACCCCCCCCCCCAAATGACTTAAATAACCTGCGGTCCAGTGGCGGTCCGGAACGGCAGCGGTCCGGAACGGGCTCCTGCTACTGAATCTTGTTGTCTTCAGCCGGCGCCATTTTCCAAAATGGCGCCGAAAAATGGCGGCGGCCAATAGACGAACACGATTGGACGGCAGGAGGTCCTTCCGGACCCCCGCTGGACTTTTGGCAAGTCTTGTGGGGTCAGGAGGCCCCCCCAAGCTGGCCAAAAGTTCCTGGAGGTCCAGCGGGGGTCAGGGAGCGATTTCCCGCCGCGAATCATTTTCGTATGGAAAATGGCGCCGGCAGGAGATCGACTGCAGGAGGTCGTTCAGCGAGGCGCCGGAACCCTCGCTGAACGACCTCCTGCAGTCGATCTCCTGCCGGCGCCATTTTCCGTACGAAACGATTCGCGGCGGGAAATCGCTCCCTGGACCCCCGCTGGACCTCCAGGAACTTTTGGCCAGCTTGGGGGGGGCCTCCTGACCCCCACAAGACTTTCCAAAAGTCCAGCGGGGGTCCGGAAGGACCTCCTGCCGTCCAATCGTGTTCGTCTATGGCCGCCGCCATTTTTCGGCGCCATTTTGGAAAATGGCGCCGGCTGAAGACAACAAGATTCAGTAGCAGGAGCCCGTTCCGGACCGCTGCCGTTCCGGACCGCCACTGGACCCGCAGGTTATTTAAGTCATTTGGGGGGGTTCGGGAGGGTGGGGGATTTAATTTAAAGGGTCGGGGGTGGGTTTTAGGGGGTTTTAATGTGCCGGTTTTGCGATTTTACGTTTTTTCGATTTTTCACGATTTTTCACGATATTTTACCCCCCCAAACGGCAACAATATGATTCCCTCCCCCTCCCAGCCGAAATCGATCGTTAAGACGATCGAGGACACGATTCACATCTCTAAACACAAACATGATAGCAGACTACTGCTGGTGTTTGCAGCGTGACAACCCTGATCATAACTATTCCAGAGCATCCAAAAAGAGAAAATTTCTCCCTAACAATTAAAATGTACACAACTATTGCTCTCTTGGTTAGAGAGAGAGCAATAGTTGTGTTATATTCTTGGTTAGCCTTCTATTTATATTCTTGGTTAGACGATAGACTCATTTTTTGCATGAAACAAATATAGTACGTGCTATTATTATTATTTTTTTTTTTATATACCAACATTTGATCTCAATCAGGATATCACATTGGTTTACATTCAGGTACTGTAGGTATTTCTCTATCCCCAGAGGGCTTACAATCTAAATTTTTGTACCTGAGGCAATTGAGGGTAAAGTGACTTGCCCAAGGTCACAAGGAGCAACAACAGGACTTGAACGCTGGTCTCCTGGTTCATAGTCCACTGCTCTAATCACTAGACTATTCCTCCTCCCTATTGCTCCTTCAGAACTTCTTATTACCCTTGATATTCAACTTTATAATCTTTAATCAAACATTTCTCATTTGTGAAAAAATTTGACGTATTGCATATTTTTGACTTAATATTTGGAATCAGCACTTTTCATTTGGGTAAAATCAACAAAAATAATTAGGTCAGCAGAAAACATTTTTCAAATGTAATCAATTACAAAACAATTATTTAGCAAAAACTTTAAAATCATTTTTATTCAATTATTCATATCAGATTTTAGTACAAATTAGCTTTCACATATCTTTACATGTCTATTTAAATTTAAATAAATTCTTAACATATATGAAAAAGTTCCTTTACAACGCCTTATCATTCAAAAATAAAATATAATAAAAAATAAAACATAAAAAGGGCAATTTTCCCAAAGGACTGGACGTTACCTTCCTCAAATGGAGGTGAAAGTAGGCAGGACTGCCATAGTGTGCACACTTTTAGCGGCGTTTAAAGAAAGCATTCATGCAGGTCTGTATAAGTCGTGGAGAAAAACAGCTCATCGCTGGGGATTTCCAAAAGCACACGCGCTATTTTGCTCTCGCTCGGCCACCTGCACAGGCAGCAGGCACAATGTACATGGAGGCTTTTAATGCGTGCACTTGCTCACTGTGAAGAGGGAGCAAGGTGAGGTTGTTTCTCTTTGAGAACTGGTCAGTGTATACTGGATAAAATATAATCCATACATGCTTTGCTCACAAGGTGGGCTGCTGAAAATTGCTTCCTGTATAAACTATTTCCTCCCCGTACCCAGTCACTGCAGTGCTATTTCATGCTGCACAATGTTGTAAAAGGAACAGAGTGTGCGGGTGTGAATGTGTAAAAGAGAAATGTGGAGTTTATGACCAGACACAATGGGGCTGATGCAATAAATATGCACAGAAAGCGGGCGCTGAAGAGTTAGTGCCCGCTTTCTTAATGCGCCCCAGGTGCCCCCAAGGGGGGCGCCATGCAATATTTAAATTAGGGGTCGCTTTAGTAAGGAGGCGCTAGGGTTGCTTGCGTGCCCCTAGCGCCTCCTTGCTAACGAGAACCCGATCGGCGTCGGCGGTTCGCCGGTTAGAAAATCCGATTCCGAGTTTATCAGCATTGGTTTTCCTAAACGCCACATAGTCGCACAGCCAGAGGGTTCAGGAAATGGACGCTTGTCATTCGAGAATCTGTTTCCTATTTTATTTTATTTATTTATTTTATTTATTGAGTTTTATATACCGTCATTCGGTTTCTCCATCATAATGGTTTACAACTTTCAATACAAATAAAAACACTTGAAATTGAATATAGTACAATATAATAAAATCAGATAAAACTTACAGTTAAGTACATAAACATTATAATAACATTAAAATTTGAGTAAGGAGCCATATTAAAAGTTATAAGAGCTACAAATAGCAGGGTGGTAGGGTCGAAAAAGTTTAGGAAAGAGAGGGAGATTTATTTATTTATTTATAACTTTTATATACCGAAGTTCAAATAACAGAGTTACTTATCACTACGGTTTACATTACAACCATAAACAGACAATAACAAAAATTGTCTTACAATGAACAAGGAGGAGATAAACTTGGATAAAACTTAAGCAAGGGGAAAACCATGTGTCAAACTAGAATGAACTGGACTTTTAGGGTAGCAAGCCAACTGGGATGGGGAGGTTGACTGGAGGAGGGGGTGAAGGGAAGATGGTTACTACAGCTTTATTGAAGATCAAATGCATAATATAGGAAAGCCTAGGCGGTGAAAAATATACTTAGGAAAAACGTTTGGGATGAGATGGTCCGCGGAGGCTGTAGCGGGGACGAGTTGTTATGGGAAAGCTTGGTAGTGAAGGTGTTATTGTAGGTCTTGATTAACAACCAGGTTTTTAACTCTTTCTTAAAAGTTTTCAGGCTCTGCTGTAGTCTTAGATCGGTTGGGAGTGTATTCCAGAGTTGAGGGCTAGCGAGAGAAATTGCACATTCCCTGACTGAAATGAGTTGAGCGGAGTGAACAGAGGGAATTGTCAAAAGGCCTTTGTTGACTGAGCACAGATTTCGCTGCGGTATGTGGAGTCTGATGGTAGCGCATAGCCAATCAGTTTGTTCCCCGTGTATTAACTTGTATAGAATGGTCAGGATTTTGTAATCTATTCGAAATTTTATTGGGAGCCAGTGCAAAGATATTAGAATGAGAGTTATATGTCCGTATTTTGTTGTTCCTGTTACAATTCTGGCAGCTGTGTTTTGTAAGATTTGAAGGGGCCGGATACTAGAAAGCGGCAGACCGAATAATAGAGAGTTGCAATAATCCAGATTGGAGAAGATGAGCAATTGTAACACTGTTCTAAAATCTTCTGGGGTTAAGAATGGTTTTAAGCGTCTCAGTGTTAGGAGTTTGTGGTATCTTTCCCTTATTTTGGTTGTGATATGATTTTTGAAAGACAATTCACTATCTATAATGACTCCTAGATTACGAGCATGTGTGACCCGGGAAATTGCTGCCTTGTGATTCTCTGGTTTAAGCGGTGGATGAGGTGATGTGCTGGTTTTTCTTTCAAGCAATATTATTTCTGTCTTTTAGATGTTTATTATGAGTTTCATGTGGGTTAAGTTGTTTAATTATAGAAAGATGCATGGCTGTTTTATTATAAGTTTCATCGAGTGAGTTTTGTATTGGTATTAGAATTTGAATATCATCTGCATAGAGAAAATGTGTTAGTCCAAGTCCTGCCAGTAAATGACACATCGGGAGTAGATAGATGTTAAAGAGGGTTGCGGATAGAGCGGAGCCTTGAGGAACACCAGTTTTCAGATGGATTTTTTTAGAAAGGGCTTTGTTGATTTTACCTGGTAGTTCCTATTTGATAAATAAGATGAGAACCAGTGGAGTGTTGTGTCAGTTAGCCCTATTTCTGTCATACGGTTGAGAAGGATTGAGTGGTTTACCTAGATCTAAAAGGATTAGTAGATAGCTTTGACCATTGTCAAAACCTCTGAGCACGGTGTCGTTAAGAGAGGGGAGTAGTGTTTCAGTAGAGAGGTGTTTCCTGAAACCAAACTGTGCAGGATATAAAATGTTCTTTTCTAAGTGATCGGTGAGTTACAAGTGGACCACCTTCTCCATGATTTTGGCAATGAATGGTAAGTTGGATATGGGACGATAGTTTAACAGATTGTCTGGGTCAAGATTTTTTTTTTTTTATGATGGATTTCATTACTGCTGATTTTAGTCTATCAGGGTAGATTCCTTCTGCAAGGGATAAGTAAATAATATCAGTTATGGTCTTGGTTATAGTGGTTTCTATGGCTTTTAACGTTGGCATGGGAATGCTGTCCAGGGGTGATTGGCTGGAGTCATTTTTTTAAGGATTGCCTGAATTTCAAGTGAAGAAGCGGGGTCAAGGTTAGACCAGCTTGGAATGTCTTTTTTTTCCATCTTGAGATTTTGAACACAATGTGGCAGTGGAAAGGCTGCGTTTCCCCCACCCACACCCTTACCCATTTATTGCATACTCACACAATTCTTTCCAATAATAGTTTAATGGTGGATAATAATGGCCGCAGCCCATCAATATAAATAACCATCAATAAATAATAGCAAGAACATTAACATAACTAAATCACATTAACATAACTAAATCACCCTAAATCCCAGTTGATGTAATCCCTGTTCTAGGTAATGGTATTACAGAATAGTTATATCATTGTAAACCGATGTGATATGTATTCTTACATGAATGTTGGTATAAAAAAGTTCTAAATAAATAAAATAAATAAACTATTAAAACAGCATAACAATTAATAATTACTTTAATGTGACAAGCGAACACCCCCCCGCTTCTAAGTGCCAAGCATGAAAATCTGCTGAGGCGCGCGCACACCCCCAGCCGTAGAAGCCAGGGAGCTGTCACTGACACCGGGTCACCAGCGTCGTTGCTGGTGACCCGACCGTGGAAGTCGGGTCGTTTGGTCTAAGCGCCTCAGCCTTCCCCTCTTCCTCCCTCTTGGCCGTTGAAGCGTCGAGGGATTTGCGCCGGATCTGTTAGGCCGCTTGCCTAGTCCGATCCGCCTGGTCGATCCTCCTAAATGCAGGGGGGGGGTGTTGCTTCCGCCAGTCACCCCACAACGCCAAGGGCTGCAATGAGACAAAACGCTCTGGTCCTCAGCTCTAGCTCCCCTACTAACGGGAGGGTGGGAGGGGATGAAGCCGCGCCTACGAATGCCTGGGCGAAAAGGGAAGTCCGTCTGCGCTGACTTCCCCTCTTCTACCAGGCATCTCCCTGCCCCCCGAGCCCTCCCCTAAGCCCGCCCACCTTGCCTTCCCCGTCCCATTGTGCCCTCCTCCCTTACGGAGTCGTGGGATCTTTATCTGGAAGATTATTCCTACACCCGACTGCCAGTGTTTTGGGGTTTTTTTTTATATTTTTTACCTTTATTTAATTTTGTTTTAAGAAGGAGGCTGTACAGAAAAGCAGTTTTTTCTGCTTTTCTGTACTGGTTTAAGGAGTGCTCAGCAATTAATGCCTGCTCCAGGCAGGCGTTAATTTCTGATCGCTAAATGTGTGTCCTAGATGAACATTTTTTTGTTTGCATCTGGAGTGAATGCTTATAGCCTCAATCACATGTATTTGCATGTGATT
The DNA here is from genome assembly GCF_901001135.1 of Rhinatrema bivittatum. Taxonomy (NCBI): domain Eukaryota; kingdom Metazoa; phylum Chordata; class Amphibia; order Gymnophiona; family Rhinatrematidae; genus Rhinatrema; species Rhinatrema bivittatum. The sequence continues at coordinate 11,239,452 of NC_042629.1, read as the reverse complement.
AGCGCTATTAGACTCACTTGGCAGGGGAGGTGCGTTGAGTAGGTGCTCACCCCTTTATTTCATTAGAGGATTCATTAGTGCCTATTCAACCCGCATCCAACTGCGGGTTATACAGTGTGCTCAGCTGAGCGCACTGTATTGCATCGGCCCCTGTGATTACCATCCTCCTTCAAGCGTAGAAACAGTATGTGTGCCAAGGGTGGAAGGGGAAATGGACAGATAGGATGCGCCTTGAGTTTATCTGCCATCATGTTATAAGCCATATATAAAGAGACTGAAGGAGGCTAGTGATGTCCTCTGTAGAAGAAAGAAAGAAATAGGGATATGTGATAGAAACCTTAAAGTATTTAGCAAGATTCAGTAAAGTGGAATCTTCCACAGAATGAAAAGGTTAAGGAAAGAGGTCATTGTATGAAGCTGAGAAAGGAATGTGAAAGGAGCTTGTCACGAGAGGATGGTGACACCTGGAACAGACATCCAATGGAGCTGATAGCAGCCAAACATTGACAGATTTCAAGCATGCATAGGTCAGACACAGAGGGATCTTAGTGGCAGAGGCAGGAAACAAATCACAGATCTGCAACACATAAAACACTTAAAGGTGAATTTTCAAAACATTGCATGCATATAAATTAGCAAATATGTGCATAAGTAGTCACCAGTATTTGGTATTTTATAAATGTCCACAATATGGGCCAGATCTTAAAATATACGCGCAGGTGTAGATTTGTTCGCGCAACCCAGCGCGAACAAATCTATGCCCGATTTTATAACATGCGCGCGCTGCCGTGCACATGTTATAAAATCCGGGCTCGGCACGCGCAAGGGGGTGCACACATGTGCACCTTGCGCGTGCCGAGCCCGTGCCGAGCCCTCCAAGGCCGCTCTGAAATCGGTACGGCCTTGGAGGGAACTTTTTTTCTGGCCCCCCCCCCCCCACCTTCCCCCTATCTAACTCACCCCCATCCCTAACTAAATCCCCCCCTACCTTTACTCCAAAAGTTACGCCTGCCTGAGGCAGGCGTAACTTGTGCGCGCCGGTGGGCTGCCGGCGAGCCATGCCCCGGCACAGGCCGCTGTGCCGGAGCACTCGACCCCGCCCCCGGACCGCCACCACGCCCCCGGCCATGCCCCCGGACCGTCCCCGGACAGCCGCCACGCCCCCAGCCATGCCCCCGAAACCGCCCCTTTTTGCGAGCCCCGGGACATACGCGTGTCCCGGGGCTTGCGCGCACTGCCGAGCCTATGCAAAATAGGCTCGGCGCGCGCAGGGGCAGATTTTCTCGGGTTATGCGCGTAGCCTTTGAAAATCTGCCCCTATGCTTGCATATGAACTTTTGCGGCACATATATGCATGTAAAAACAGGAGTGGTCTAGAAGCGTTCCTGTGCGGGGTCAACACTTACGAGCATAAGTTGCTATTTTAAAAGACACACACGTGCAACGTCCACCATGCTGATGTATTTACACTTGCTCATTTTCTGCTGGAAGTGGTAATAAACATGTTTATTGTATAGTACTGTCTGGCTAACTGGGGGGACATTCAGGAGGGTGCTGATGACCTGGGGGATTAGGCAAACTGGTGGGCTAATTAGTTAAATTGTACGTCTGTTTTAAAATACACCAATTCACGCGTGTCAATCCCGTCTCAAGTGAGTAAGTCATACATTATTTTTGCACATAAAAAGTGCATATATTTTTCAAATAGTTTGGTAAAGTACATGCATTCAATGCATTCCATGTATTTGCATGCTGTGGGGTAAACATACGCATATTTTATAATATATGCATGTGTGATATTTGCATGTCATAAAATTCTATGACAAAACTACACACGTATTTGACACTGGGTACAGTTGTTTGAAAGTTATCCTCTTAGTCTCCTCCGCTGACTAAAGCCAAGAATCTGGGAAAAAGCTTGGATTTTCTTGAGTACAATTACTCTTATTTATTTTGCACTCATGATGGATCACATCATGTTCCTTACCCTAAACAAGAACCAGCGAGGTTGTGTGACTCATTCAAGATCCCGCAGAGAATAGCTCTGCCCCTGACACCCCCACTGCCAGCCGTGCTCCCTTAAATGTACCCCCACACACACAGGGCAATGAAGTTTTGTTAATGTGCCTGTGTAACTGCTGGGTAACTTGCATTTCTCCCCACTGGAAAAGATTGGCAGAGGCAGTGAAACTACAAAACTCTGGCTTCCCCAGTCGGCTCCCCAGCAATCAACGAGAAACAGCCGCCACTTTTAAGGAAGTAATGAGACTGCAACCTCACAAGAAAGACATCAACAAGATCTTCCAAAAGAGATGATTGTGTTTGAGTCATCTCAAGGATTCCCTGAAATATAATTTGAATGCTACTCTAAAGAAACGCTATAATGGAAAAAATTAGTATTGTGGTGAAAGTAGCTGAATGTAGCTGATTTCTTTCTGCTTTCATTGCCTCTGTTTGCCAGGATTAAGCACACGAGAGGCGCCTTTAGCCTTCTCACAGCATCCTGAATGGAGCCATTTGAATGGCACAAGATATGAATTCATTTCTAAAGCATTGCTCAAGTGCAGGGATAAGGAAATATTCACTGGAAATCATTCTCTGGAAACAGAGTAGGGAAATTTTGAATAAATACTCAATTTACTAAAGGATTTGAGGCAGATTTCACCTTGAAGGATTGAATGGCTGCACTACAGATGTGTTCTGCCTCACTCTTTAGGATTAACAATTTGCTGAAGAGTGGAATGAGCAGCTGGTGATGAGTCCTATTCATCACGGAGCGGGAGGGGAGAGAAGCACCTGCCTGCGCACCCCAGCGCATGATAAGCCACTGAGAGGAGAGAGGGCATATTTCCAGGGCAATTCAGATGGTAGAATGAACGCTGCAACAACAGAGGGAATGGCTGGGTAACCTCAATGGGATTTAGGGCTAATCCTACAGATAATTCTTTAATGAATGCTTGAAGCCGTGGGAGGTCCACGGATATTGCACAAGGAATGCCCGGGTGTTACTGGTCATTCTTTTGCAAGAGTCTGTATGGAAGTATGAACTGATGAGTCTTTGATATGCAACTCTGCTTTTTTAAGGTGCCAGTGGTACATTAAGGCCAAAATGAACTCTGAAGAGAAGAGGCAGAGTCATCTGCAAAATGGACACTGTAAGTACAAGAACAAAGTTATCAGTCCTTGCCTGCTCATATACACTTGGTTGACCCTCAGGATAGAAGGGAAGCGAGTCCCCCTGCCTTCTTCAATATAAAATAAAGTTCTATAGAAAAAAATGTGGCACTTCCCCCATCTAGTTTTGGTCAGAATGGTCCTATGAAATCTATAGCTGTCCATAAATCAGAGGGGTTTATTTGCATTTATATCTGTGGATTTTTGGTAACATATGCATACATGCAGAATATGTTGCATCAATATTTTTACATTTTGTTATACCATCATGTGACATATTTATCCATCAGGAGTAGCACAGTGAAGATAACAGGGGGCTGCTGTGCCTTTTAAAATTCAGCTGACATCTGGATGTCCCAAGGCACATTGCTTTTTACTCGGCAAGTGCAGTCTAATGGACCTTCATAACACCCCTAGCGGGAAGATTTATTTCTGTACTTCTCTTAACTGTAGATGGGTCATATTTAATCATTGGTCCATACTATACACTTACTGTGACTTGTATATATTTTTTAAGACATTTTTGTTACAACAAAACATTGTCAAGCGCACTTTTATCTTTTTGCATTTGGAGTGAATGAGTAATAGCCTCATTCACATGCATTTGCATGTGATGAAGGTTAACTCATTCACTCCACGTCGGATGCACGTTAAATAGGCACTAATCCCCCTATTGCATTAGGGGGTGGATTAGTGCCTATTTAACCCGCGTCCGACAGCAGGTTATACAGTGCGCTCAGCTGAGCGCACTGTATTGCATCGGCCCCTTAGTTTACTCCATTCAGTTCTATTGACTCTTTCTGTTTTGAATAATTTACAAAGGACAATGTAACAGATTTGTGTGCATGTCTGACAATCAGACAAATCAAAATGCACCAGGCTGTGAAGAAAGAAAAACTTGGGTCTGGAAATATCAAGTATTAAACTGGATCTCAGATATCTGTATGTATGTATAAACCTTCCTCACATTTCTGGATATGACAAAATAGATATATTCCTCAGTTTAAAGGAAATTATGGAGCTGAAATCTCAGAGACTGTGCTCATGCTTAATATAAACATTTCATTCTTCTGGGTTCTTCCATTTTGAAATGTATTTTCAGTATATTTATTTATTTATTTTACAATTCTTATATTCCACCTACCAACATCAAAGGGCTTCTATACGGATCACAGATTTGCATACACACTCACATTAAATAAACAAACTTAGAACAATACATTCTAAAGTGCAAAACCCCTGCTACATTAGCTGATCTAAGACTGTTCGTATAACCCAGCAGTGCTCGTGGGCTGCACCCGCTGGGATTCAGTGCTATTTCAGGACCACTTGTGAGAGTCCAAGGCGCAGCGGTAGGGGATTCTATGGTGCAGGGGGTCAGCACTGCTTCAGTTTCTAGAAAGATGGTCAGCTACACATCTCCATCCCATCGATAAAGCTAATGCTACCTCTGCAGTGGAATGAAGATCTTTCCTAGGCATCCAGGCAAGACACATATGTGCTAGTGTGCAGTTTTGCTAGGGCTTTAGAGCTGCATTTCTAACTGTGTGAGCATTCAGCACTGCTACATCACAAGCCGTGACTACACTACAGTCTTTATTCCAATGTAATAACTAAAAGTTGTGAAATATTTATTTTTGTTCAGTACAGTTCCCAGGAATCAAAACCTACATCGATCCAGACACATACGAAGATCCATCCTTAGCAGTCCATGAGTTTGCAAAAGAGATAGACCCTTCAAGAATCCGCATTGAGAGAGTGATTGGGGCAGGTAAAAGCACCAAATACTTTCAAAGGATATTTTCTGTTTTGAACCTTTATCACAATCTTCTCCTTTGAAGTTCCAAGTTAAAGAAACGAGCATGCCAATGTCAGATCTGAATCACAGCTAGGGATATAGGGAATTGGTGCACCAGGTTAGGCCTGCTTCATGGCATAGATTTAGGAGTAATGTAAGGATTTCTTTGCAGAAAGGAAGAGTAATCTATTGAACAATCTCTCAGTGGAAACTGTAGGGATGGAATGTAAAAACGGCACGGGAGAAGCAGCAAGGAAAGCAAAGGCAAAGCCACAGGTCTAAGTAGGGTTTGCAGAGGTCTGGAGGTCAGACAGTGAATGGTACTGACTGCTGACCTTAACCTGGGATCGACCATGGAAGAGCGCTGCTTGCATGAAATGGAGGTGGTGGGAACAGAAAGCGTGAGATAAGCACAGAGGTATCCTGCTTGTAAAAAAGGAATGGGAAAGCCAAAAAGCAATGGGGTGTATGGCACTGCACCAAGAATGAAATTAGGCAGATTAGATGTGGTTGATTCAGATGCAGTTTAGTTCCTAAATCAGGCACCTACATTTAGGAAGATCTTCAGGCTGCTATAGGACCCTGCATTTTCAGCTGAAAGTGCATCTGCTTAGTGACCTAAATTTAGATCTGCAGCTCATTTCCCTGGATTTGGATGCTTACGTTAGGTGCCTAATGTTGAAAATCCATGCAGTGCAAAACCTTTCTCCCCCACCACCCTATCTCCACCCCCGTTTCATCCACTTTTTAGGTTCCTAAAAATGTCATGTAATTTATCCTTTACATAGTTTACATAGTTAGAAAGTTATCAGAAGCGGTGTACAGAACATTAAGCACAATAACAACACTGAACAAAATAAAAATATGTGAATAAAATAACTAATAAGCAAAAAGAACAAAAATCTGCCCTAGCTCACAAAACACTGCGAAAAAAATGCAGAAGGGACTGCAAACTACCTAGAGGGTTGCTCAGCCCGAGTCAGCTTTCAAAGGGGCTGATTTAAATGCTAAAGTCCCAGACACAGTCATGCAGTTGACCCCCCATATATCCTCTTGTTATGCTGAAATTGATGGGCAAAAGAATATTTCTGTCGTGTCTGATTGGGAAAACCTATTTTCTTTAACTAAATAATTTGGTTTTACAGTTGTTGCCTTTGGGCTCCTGACTATGAGCGACACCTGAACGGACCTATTTCTGAAGTCTTTCTCTGCATTTCATCACATTTCTCTTAAGGTTTTCTTGATGTTAGCACTAAAGTCGGGAGTTTATAGTAAAGTATAAAAGATAATTAAAGAATGAACAATTGAAACAAAATACATTACAGCTGTTTCACCATTAGGCACAAGACAGTGAAACGTTAATGGTCACCTCTAGATGTGCCCCTTTCTATTTCTGATTATCTAATAAGGATGAGGACATTTAGACGGTCACTTTGTAACAGCCCGCATAAGAAATTCGGCAAAAACATGCATAAATGACTCCAGTTTTCAAAGTGGATTTATGCCCATATGTTCCCTTTGATAACGATCCCACCAAAACTTCCTGCATGCGTGTCCACCTGCCACCGTGCACAAGAAGTATTCGTTCCCTTTGATAACAATCCCACCAAAACTTCCTGCATGCGTTTCCACCTGCCAACATGCACAAGAAATATTTGTTCCCTTTGATAACGATCCCACCAAAACTTCCTGCATGCGTTTCCACCTGCCACCGTGCACAAGAAATATTCGTTCCCTTTGATAACGATCCCACCAAAACTTCCTGCATGCGTTTCCACCTGCCACCGTGCACAAGAAGTATTCGTTCCCTTTGATAACGATCCCAACAAAACTTCCTGCATGCGTTTCCACCTGCCACCGTGCACAAGAAGTATTCGTTCCCTTTGATAACGATCCCACCAAAACTTCCTGCATGCGTTTCCACCTGCCACCGTGCACAAGAAGTATTCGTTCCCTTTGATAATGATCCCACCAAAAATTCCTGCATGCGTTTCCACCTGCCACCGTGCACAAGAAGTATTCGTTCCCTTTGATAACGATCCCACCAAAACTTCCTGCATGCGTTTCCACCTGCCACCGTGCACAAGAAGTATTCGTTCCCTTTGATAATGATCCCACCAAAACTTCCTGCATGCGTGTCCACCTGCCACCGTGCACAAGAAGTATTCGTTCCCTTTGATAACAATCCCACCAAAACTTCCTGCATGCGTTTCCACCTGCCACCGTGCACAAGAAATATTCGTTCCCTTTGATAACGATCCCACCAAAACTTCCTGCATGCGTTTCCACCTGCCACCGTGCACAAGAAATATTCGTTCCCTTTGATAACGATCCCACCAAAACTTCCTGCATGCGTTTCCACCTGCCACCGTGCACAAGAAGTATTCGTTCCCTTTGATAACGATCCCACCAAAACTTCCTGCATGCGTTTCCACCTGCCACCGTGCACAAGAAGTATTCGTTCCCTTTGATAACGATCCCACCAAAACTTCCTGCATGCGTTTCCACCTGCCACCGTGCACAAGATGTATTCGTTCCCTTTGATAACGATCCCACCAAAACTTCCTGCATGCGTTTCCACCTGCCACCGTGCACAAGAAGTATTCGTTCCCTTTGATAACGATCCCACCAAAACTTCCTGCATGCGTTTCCACCTGCCACCGTGCACAAGAAGTATTCGTTCCCTTTGATAACGATCCCACCAAAACTTCCTGCATGCGTTTCCACCTGCCACCGTGCACAAGAAGTATTCGTTCCCTTTGATAACGATCCCACCAAAACTTCTTGCATGCGTTTCCACCTGCCACCGTGCACAAGAAGTATTCGTTCCCTTTGATAACGATCCCACCAAAACTTCCTGCATGCGTGTCCACCTGCCACCGTGCACAAGAAGTATTCGTTCCCTTTGATAACGATCCCACCAAAACTTCCTGCATGCGTGTCCACCTGCCACCGTGCACAAGAAGTATTCGTTCCCTTTGATAACGATCCCACCAAAACTTCCTGCATGCGTTTCCACCTGCCACCGTGCACAAGATGTATTCGTTCCCTTTGATAACGATCCCACCAAAACTTCCTGCATGCGTTTCCACCTGCCACCGTGCACAAGAAGTATTCGTTCCCTTTGATAACGATCCCACCAAAACTTCCTGCATGCGTTTCCACCTGCCACCGTGCACAAGAAGTATTCGTTCCCTTTGATAACGATCCCACCAAAACTTCCTGCATGCGTTTCCACCTGCCACCGTGCACAAGAAGTATTCGTTCCCTTTGATAACGATCCCACCAAAACTTCTTGCATGCGTTTCCACCTGCCACCGTGCACAAGAAGTATTCGTTCCCTTTGATAACGATCCCACCAAAACTTCCTGCATGCGTGTCCACCTGCCACCGTGCACAAGAAATATTCGTTCCCTTTGATAACGATCCCACCAAAACTTCCTGCATGCGTGTCCACCTGCCACCGTATCCCACCTGCCACCGGGATACAAGAAGTATTCGTTCCCTTTGATAACGATCCCACCAAAACTTCCTGCATGCGTGTCCACCTGCCACCGTGCACAAGAAGTATTCGTTCCCTTTGATAACGATCCCACCAAAACTTCCTGCATGCGTGTCCACCTGCCACCGTGCACAAGAAGTATTCGTTCCCTTTGATAACGATCCCACCAAAACTTCCTGCATGCGTGTCCACCTGCCACCGTGCACAAGAAATATTCGTTCCCTTTGATAACGATCCCACCAAAACTTCCTGCATGCGTGTCCACCTGCCACCGTATCCCACCTGCCACCGGGATACAAGAAGTATTCGTTCCCTTTGATAACGATCCCACCAAAACTTCCTGCATGCGTGTCCACCTGCCACCGTGCACAAGAAGTATTCGTTCCCTTTGATAACGATCCCACCAAAACTTCCTGCATGCGTGTCCACCTGCCACCGTGCACAAGAAGTATTCGTTCCCTTTGATAACGATCCCACCAAAACTTCCTGCATGCGTTTCCACCTGCCACCGTGCACAAGAAATATTCGTTCCCTTTGATAACGATCCCCCCAAAACTTCCTGCATGCATTTCCACCTGCCACCGTGCACAAGAAATATTCGTTCCCTTTGATAACGATCCCCCCAAAACTTCCTGCATGCGTTTCCACCTGCCACCGTGCACAAGAAGTATTCGTTCCCTTTGATAACGATCCCACCAAAACTTCCTGCATGCGTTTCCACCTGCCACCGTGCACAAGAAATATTCGTTCCCTTTGATAACGATCCCACCAAAACTTCCTGCATGCGTTTCCACCTGCCACTGTGCACAAGAAGTATTCGTGAAAGTTTGCACTCACAATTTGGAAAATCCCAAACCTTCCCCAACCCCACCCATGGGAATGCCTCAGCTCAGTCTGGGTAAACGCCCGGGAGTTTACCCACATGCCTGGCAGGCAAGTTTAAAGATAAAGCACGTTTTACCCATGCAAATGCCCTTGACAATGACCCTCAGGGGACATGTACCCTCCTGCTCAGAGGTGCACCCCCATTATTAAGCAAACTTTCAGCATGTCCAGGGAGGGACTATTTGTGCTCAGTTTAGCTCCCTAGATCATTTTGAAAAATGTACTCCCATGCCCCTGCTCTGCTCTTTTTCTGCTCTCTAAAGGAGAACTTAGTCTCACATCTCCAGACCTCTTAGGCCACTTCTGAATCAGAAGGAGCAGCTCTGCCTCAGCCAGGCAAAATGGAGGTGATTTTTGCCAACGGGTTCATAACTTGCATTTGCTCCACATTATCCAAATGCTGCTGCCCACTGGGTCACCATCTCTCTTCTTGATCTGTTTCATTTAAAAAAAATAATAATAATTTTAAAGGAAGAAAACAAATTGAGAAGAGACAATCCAGTGAGCCTGTCTAGTAAAACGGGATGAAATTGCTCTCCCCTTGTCCTTGATATGCAAAGCACGTCTCTCATTAGAAATGGTAATTTTACTTTACTTACAATCAGATCTGCTAACAGGGATGTTAAAATTGTTTTTGAGAAATAATCAGTTACAGATTTCTGATTACTGGCACGGAAAAGTTATCGCAGATTACTGATTGCTTTTCCGACAGAGTAATCTATTACTGATTTCATGGGGAATAGTTTTGTGCCACTTTCAGCAGCTGGGAGCAGAATTAAGTCACCGTGTCATGCTCGCATCAAGGTCTGTACTTTTTAAAAACACTCGTAATTGTGTCCACAAATCAGCACTTAAAATTGCAGACCTAAAGGCAATATTACTCCTCTCTAACAATGTTACTGGCCAAGGACCCTGCAGGTTGGAGGAGTGGTGTGGGCTAATACAGCGAGCGGTGCAAGAATGATGCAACCTTTAGAGGAAGCCACTGCATTCTCGTAGCCTAGCACCTTGTTTGTGAGGGTGGCTGCATGCCCAGATATATGCCAAGGTGTGTTACCGTGTGGCAGGAAGCAGCCCTGGCACATCTCGAAACAGCTTGGCATGGAACAGGAAGGAATGGAAGGAAGCCAGAGTTTCACATAACCCCATGTACAGGTGTTTTCTTTCAATAAAATATGCACAAGAAAGACCCCAGAGAAACAGAATAATTAGCTTCCAGAGAGATCTAGTTTCTCAATATTAGTCTGACTTCATTATATATTTTCCTCGTTCTGTGCTTTTTAAATTGTTCTACAGTGGATTAAAGTGATTTCCTGTCACAAGGGCACTAAGTACATTATCTGAAAATGTACCCTAGTTTCACAAAACCCCAATGACAGCGATAGGAAACGTGTTGCATGCATGTAGAGTCTCTCTACAGGCAGGCAGAGGAAAGGGGAAAAGTGTACTTAAACTCTCCCAGATATTTTCTGCCGAGGCTACCAAAGAGGCACAGAGAAAACCACACAAAAAGCTTAAGATGCAATCAGAGACTAAGAAAAAGTGGCAGAAATTGTCCCAATTGTATTGGGCACTACTTGCCTCAATAAAAAGAACTTCCTTGATATGTTGCCTGTATTACAGATCCAGATGGAAGCTCTGGCACAATGCAGTACATTTTGGGAGACTAAGATCTTTCCCAACATACCCTGACTTATCTGGTTCCATCATCTTACGGCAAGCCTTAACCAAACCCATGAGAGCTAACTGTTCAGCTGTTCCCTTCAGTCTCACCTGCCCTGACATCACCTATCTCAGGGGCCTTTCTGCTAACATGTCTTAATGAGGTAGCACAATTTGATAAATAGACAAAATCAAAGTACTCAATAGCACCAGTAGAAGTGCTAAAGGTTCACCAAACAAGGTCTGTATGATTGCACCAAGCATTGACATACAGTTTATCTCTTCTGCACGCTCAACATAACATTTTCTTTAATCAAATATGAAACGATAATGTCAATAAATATTGGACCATTATCAAATGGTTAGGGAATCTGCAAAAGCAATATTTACAGATATCTGTTTACTAAGTAATTACTTGTAAAGGCATTTATTGAAGGAAAGACGTAAATATTTTTCCCAATTTTTTTGTATTTGTTTTGAAAATTCATTTTACTAAGAATGGAAAAAGCAGTCCAGAAATGTAAAAAAATCAGAGGAATAAACAATCTCCTATGTGTACAGTCTTCCCAGCTCTGTAAAGTTTACAGTCTCTCCAGCTGTATAAAGTTTACAATCTTCCGGGCTGTGTAAAGTTTACAATCTTCCCTGCAACCCTGGCTTTGTCATATTTGCCATAGATCTCAATGACATCATGTCCCACATACATTTTTCATTGATTCCCTCCTATTCAGATATATTAAGTAAATTAAAAACACCTTCCAATAAATTTGAAAGCATTTGGTTGTTGATGAGAGGGGCTAGCAGGAATTATTCTAATATATTTTTATATGTGTGACATTTTGTTTTCAGGTGAATTTGGAGAAGTTTGCAGTGGTCGGCTAAGGACGCCAGCAAAACGGGAGATAGCTGTAGCCATCAAAACCTTGAAAGGGGGTTACATGGAGCGCCAGCGGAAGGATTTCCTCAGGGAAGCCAGCATCATGGGACAGTTCGATCACCCAAACATCATCCGGCTGGAAGGTGTCGTTACAAAAAGTAAGGGAATTATCTATAGCATGTTGGGATGTAAGATAAAAACCAATTGACTCATCCAGTCTACCCAGCTGAGTCTTCCTTTAGATTTTTACCATCCTAGATTGATGGGCATTGAGTTTCTCATAGGTAAACCAACACCAGTTCCCCCCACCCATACCCCATTTTTCCTCTGACCTCTCCACCCACCATTGTTCTTCAGGTCTGTCCCAAGCATGTCCAAAATCTGGTAGGTTTCTTGTTATCTTCCTCTTTGATTCTTACAAGACTAATACTTAATCCAACACCTGGGTCCCCTTCTAGGTCTTATTCCCAAGTGTTCTAGTGATCCTCTCAGCCACCAAAATTAGTGAGGCTGCTGTCCAAAAAGTGCAGCCTTCCAATGCAGTATTAATGAGTGACTCGAGATTGGATTCTTGGTTGGCTAGATCAGAGATAGGCAATTCTGGTACTTAAGCACAGCAAAGAAATCTGGTGTTCAGCATATCCATAATGAATATGCACAAAATGCATCTCCATACACTGCCTCTAGTATACTCATATATCTCATGCATATTCATTGTGGATCTCCTAAAATACTGCACCCATTTGTGGCACTCAAGGTCTTGCATTGCCTATGCCTACCCCTGGTCTAGATTGCTAATAATATCTAGATTTCTATTCAAAAACAGATGTTTTCCCCCAATGTCCTTCAAAAGAGTCATTAATGCCTTCAGATAATCCAATAATTTGTAAAGGTTTGCTTTTTAATTTGATTGGACTTTCATTTAGATAAAATCAAGCAAAACATAGTTTCTTGTGTAGATACCAATTGCTGATCTATCTGGCCCTTATTTGTTTTGTTACTTTTAATCTCTTTTTCTAGCATTTGTGTGTATAATTTATAGTCTATCCTTCCAACGTGAACCGCCTTCCTGAAACCAGCTAACCATATTTAGTACACCTCCTTGATCAACCTGTACATATTGCTGCTACTTCCTTTTAGTGGCAACACTATCCTTTTCTTCCTTTCCCCCTCTTTGCCCTCCCTCTCCTACTCTCTGATTTTAATGCTTTTGCTACCTAACGCTTGTCAAATACTTTGTAAATTTCCGTCTCTGTTTTTCCAGTTACCGAATCACATATCTTGTACGATTTGCCTCCTTGCCTTCCCAGTTTTCCAATCTGTATTTCGACAATTTGTCTCTGACCATTGTAAATATTATTAATCTGTTTATTCAGAAATTTGCTGTTCCTTAGTTCACAGTTACCGTTCCATGTAAAGGCAATGCCTGAAAGTTTTTAAGTTATCTGTAAACCGATACGATGTGCAAATGGTTGTCGGTATATAAAAGTTTCTAAATAAATAAATAAATAGTCTGTTGACTTTCTGACTTTTTAAAAATCCTCCTACATTGGTGATAGTAGAGCATCGTTGTCAGTGAGGTAGGGTGGCTGGATTTTAATTTCTGTATTGAACAGGTTCTCAGCCTCAGCCAAAAAGCCCAAAAGTGATAATCCTAAATCCATGGCACAGATTCTGCACTTGGATCTTAGCCAAAAAGCTAAAAAGTGAACTGAGCCATCAGGGCTGATCATACCAGAGCTCAGCAGGAGCATCTGCACGTGTCCTGACAGAGCAAACCTTTGGCCAACTAATGCCCAGAGAAGAGATGTGTAGGGGCAAAAGGAAGCAGCGCTTGTGTCTGAGAAAGGGAAACAAAATTGTGATTCCATATGGAATAGGAATTTAGGAGCTGTGGAGATGATAGAGCAGCCAGCAGTATACATCTAAACTCCTTAAATAGATGTTGTATTTTGCTGGAAGGTTTATGCATGCTATATAAGAGGAGCTTTATAGCAAACCCCTCCTCTGAGGCTAAAGGAAAGGTTCCAGGTACCTTGAAATGGTGGTATGCAGGACGATGCAGTACCAAGCGCTCAGGCTAGCGCACTGGTTAACCCACGCTTGGATGCAAAACATGAGTCCAAAGCAGCACATAGCTAATAGCGCTCATCACATATAAGTTCATGTTGATGAGGCTATTAGCTATTACCCACTGATGTAAAAACATAAATGTGCACCTGATGCACACAGTTTTAGTCTAAAGAATTAGCACCTGCCCCAGAGCAGCGTTATCTTGAGGAGTCCCTAAAGTTAACAGGAAAGCAGAAAATACTGCTCTTCTGTAGTTCCTCTGACTTAATATTGTGGTGAAAAAAGGAGTAAGGTAAAAAAATATATATATATATTGTCTTGACGGCAGTCAGGTTAGAAAATGGATGCTCAATTAACGAACGTCCATTTACCTAACCCGTGGCTGTGCACAGGTTAGGAAAACGGATGCTGGTAAAATTGAGCCTCAGTTTTCCTAACTCGCGCATGGCCACTTCTCCTGGGCACCCGAGGAGGCGCTAGGGATGCACAAATTTCCCCTACTGCCTCCTTTTCAACACAGCAGCCCATTTACCTACTACATCGCATACCTGGGAGAGATGGATGGGTGCCCGTTTTTCACGTGCAGATATCGCATCGGCCTGAAGGTGATGAAGGAACTCAAAAATGAAATTTCAGACCTATTAGTTAAAATTTGTAACTTATCATTAAAATCATCCATTGTACCTGAAGACTGGTGGATAGCAAATGTAACCCCAATATTTAAAAAGGGCTCCAGGGGCGATCCGGGAAACTACAGACCAGTTAGCCTGACTTCAGTGCCAGGAAAAATAGTGGAAAGTGTTCTAAACATCAAAATCACAGAACATATAGAAAGACATGGTTTAATGGAACAAAGTCAGCATGGCTTTACCCAGGGCAAGTCTTGCCTCACAAATCTGCTTCACTTTTTTGAAGGAGTTAATAAACGTGGATAAAGGTGAACCGGTAGATGTAGTGTATTTGGATTTTCAGAAGGCGTTTGACAAAGTCCCTCATGAAAGGCTTCTACGAAAACTAAAAAGTCATGGGATAGGAGGCGATGTCCTTTCGTGGATTACAAACTGGTTAAAAGACAGGAAACAGAGAGTAGGATTAAATGGTCAATTTTCTCAGTGGAAAAGGGTAAACAGTGGAGTGCCTAAGGGATCTGTACTTTTCAATATATATATTATTATTATTATTATTATTATTATTATTTATTTCTTTTATATACCGACATTCAATCGAGATATCACATCGGTTTCCAGATAACCAAGAGAATAGGGCGTAGTCCGCCCTATTTTACATTATAACATGGTAACCAAAAAAACAATTATAACATATTATAACAGTAGTACATGGAACAAAAGGTTATAGGATATAACAAAAGGTTATAGGAATAACATATGTACATGAATGTGTTGTTGATAAAATAAATTTAGGATTAGGGACTTGTTGGTAAAGTAATATAGGAATAAAGGAGGGAGGGGGGTGAGGGAAGGGAGGGGGGAAGGTGGGGTGGGAGGAGGTAGTAGAGTGAGGGATTCAGGGGGGTGAGAAGACTGAGTATGGGATGAGGTGTGTTGCGTTCGGGCAGGTTAAGGGTCGGGTGGGAAGGCTTTTAAAAACAGCCCATGTTTTAAAGTGTTTTTTGAAGGTTTGCAGTGATGGTTCATTTCTGAGACAGGTGGGGAGGGTGTTCCATAGGGTGGGTCCCGCTATTGTTATGGCTCGTTTGCGGGTTGCGTTGAGGTGTGCAGATTTGAGATTGGGGATGGCTAGGAGGCCAGTGTTGGTGGATCTGAGGGTTCTTTGTGTGGGGTGTGGATGTATTGCGTTGTTTAGCCAGTTCATTTTGTTGTGTATTTTTTTGTGCATGAGGGTGAGTGTTTTGTAATGGATTCTTTGTGTGATGGGTAGCCAGTGGAGTTCTTTGAGGGTAGGTGTGATGTGGGAGGATTTTTTGTTGTTGGTGATGATTCTGGCGGCGGCATTTTGTAGAACTTGGAGGGGTCTGATGTGGATTTCTGGTAGGCCGATGAGAAGGGAGTTGCAGTAGTCGAGTTTTGAGAGGATAATTGATTGAAGGACTGTTCGGAAGTCATGCGCTTGGAGAAGGGGTTTAAGTTTTTTCAGGGTTTGGAGTTTGAAGAATCCATCCTTAATTGTATTGGAGATGTGTCGTTTAAAGTTGAGTTGGCTGTCAATTGTTACTCCTAGGTTTCTTGTGGATGGAGTGAGTGAGATTTGTGAGATCTGTGGCACTTTCGTGTTGATTGAGGTTCCTGGGTGGTTGGAGGGGGTGCACTTGAGGGGAGAAGAGGGACGGTCATCGTGGATGTGAAGGATTTCTGTTTTGGCTTGGTTGAGGCATAGTGATAGTTGGGATAGTAATTGGGATAGATTTGAGCTGAGGTTGTTCCATTTTTCCATGGTGAGTTGGATGGACTTGTTTATGGGGAGAAGTATTTGTATGTCGTCTGCATAGACGAAGTAGGTGAGGTTTGCATCTGAAAGGTATTTGCATAGTGGGAGGAGGTAAATGTTAAAGAGGGTTGAGGAAAGGGAAGAACCTTGTGGGACCCCATGAGTGAGGGGCACTTGAGAGGATTCGGATGAGTTTGTCTTGACGATGTAGGATCTGTTTGAGAGGTAGGATTTGAACTTTTTTATATAAATGATCTGGAAAGGAATACAACGAGTGAGGTTATCAAATTTGTGAATGATACAAAATTATTCAGAGTAGTTAAATCACAAGCAGACTGTGATACATTACAGGAGGACCTTGCAAAACTGAAGGATTGGGCATCCAAATGGCAGATGAAATTTAATGTGGACAAGTGCAAGGTGTTACATATAGGGAAAAATAACCCTTGCTGTAGTTACACAATGTTAGGTTCCATATTAGGAGCTACCACCCAGGAAAAAGATCTCGGCATCATAGTGGATAATACTTTAAAATCATCGGCTCAGTGTCCTGCAGCAGTCAAAAAAGCAAACAGAATGTTAGGAATTATTAGGAAGGGAATGGTTAATAAAACGGAGAATGTCATAATGCCTCTATATCGCTCCATGCTGAAACCACACCTTGAATACTGTGTACAATTCTGGTCGCCGCATCTCAAAAAAAGATATAGTTGCAATGGAGAAGGTACAGAGAAGGGCAACCAAAATGATAAAGGGGATGGAACAGCTCCCCTATGAGGAAAGACTAAAAGGTTAGGGCTGTTCAGCTTGGAGAAGAGACGGCTGAGGGGGGGATATGATAGAGGTGTTTAAAATCATGAGAGATCTTGAACGAGTAGATGTGACTCGGTTATTTACACTTTCGAATAATAGGACTAGGGGGCATTCCATGAAGTTAGCAAGTAGCACATTTAAGACCAATCAGAGAAAATTCTTTTTCACTCAACGCACAATAAAGCTCTGGAATTTGTTGCCAGAGGATGTGGTTAGTGCAGTTAGTGTAGCTGGGTTCAAAAAAGGTTTGGATAAGTTCTTGGAGGAGAAGTTCATTAACTGCTATTAATCAAGTTTACTTAGGGAATAGCCACTGCTATTAATTGCATCAGTAGCATGGGATGATCTTAGTGTTTGGGTAATTGCCAGTTTCTTGTGGCCTGGTTTGGCCTCTGTTGGAAACAGGATTTATTTATTTATTTAAAGATGTTTTGTATACCGCTTTTACAAACTATGTTTAATCAAAACGGTTTACATGGGTTCGTTTTAAAAAATAAATTAAATTAAATGAAAATTAAAATCACAAAGAGAAAAAAAGAAATAATAAAATTACAAAAAACATATTATAAAATTAAAATTAAAATAAATACTATTAAAAAATAAGTATAAATATAAGTGCCATATAGTTAACATGGAGTGTCAGTTAGTAGTGTGGTTTCACAGAGTCATATTACTTTGTAGATATAATTTTAAATGCAATTTGAAATAGATGAGTTTTTAAAGATTTTTTGAATTGGTTTAGATTGGATATGGATCTTAATGAGTCAGGTAAGGCATTCCAAAGAATTGGACCAGTAACTGAGAACGCTCTTTTCTTAGTAATCTCTAGTCAAGCCTGTCGGGGGGATGGAACATCTAGTAAGTTTTTATTCATGGATCTTAGATGCCTGGTGGGTTTATATATGCGGAGGAGAGAGCATAAAATAGTGGAATTAGGATTATGAATAAGAGAATGTATCATGATTATAATTTTGAACTGTATTCTATATTTAACTGGTAACCAATGCAGTGACAAGTATTGGAGTTATATGATTTTTAATTGAAGAATTTGTTAAAATACGTGCGGCTGCATTTTGGACTACTTGAAGTGAATGAAGTGCATTATCTGGAAGGATGCTGGGCTTGATGGACCCTTGGTCTGACCCAGCATGGCAATTTCTTAGGTTCTTATGTTCTAACATCTAGCAGCATGAAAGGATGATAGAGTGAAAAGAGAAAGCAGAAATCTTCATTTATCATACAAGCTTCCTGTTTTGTTCACAGTTACAAAGTAACCTTCCACAATCAATCAGCAGTACTGTTAATTGAATTAATATATTCTTAAAAAGGTGGTAAGAGAGCCATTATTTGCTTTTGCACAGAAGGCCAAGGTTTTTGAATAACTTGGTAATTAACTTGCTAATGAAAAGAGTTTAATTAAAACAACTACATTGCTGCTTTAAAGACTACTTTTTATTAAAATACTCAAATTCAGGATAAAGTTTTATATCAAAATATGGGCTGAATTATTTTCCTAGCATCCTGCCTTTTCTTTAAAATATACAGAGCTGCTAGGAGATCTTGTGATGTGCTGAGGAGGACAGATGTAGTTCCTCTCCTCGGGCCCCATTTCGCGCTTCCAGCCCCTTCCAAGGTCCTCTTTTAACCATTTTTTAATGCAGGCCGATCTGCAAGTGTAAGTACACATGGAGGGACTT
The DNA here is from genome assembly GCF_901001135.1 of Rhinatrema bivittatum. Lineage (NCBI taxonomy): Eukaryota > Metazoa > Chordata > Amphibia > Gymnophiona > Rhinatrematidae > Rhinatrema > Rhinatrema bivittatum. The sequence goes on along the minus strand of NC_042629.1, from coordinate 11,220,565 downwards.
ACCTTTGGTTCCAATGGCAGCTAGGGCAGCGAAATGAGAGAGAGAAAGAGACAGGGCCTGCTCCGCAGACACCCCGCCGCCGGAAGATGAGGCAGGGCCGTCCAACGCGGCTCCGATGGCGGTGACCCACGAAATCCAGGCTGCGGTCATGGAGGCTCTCGCACCCAGCTGAAAAAGATCTCGGCTCAGCTCTCAGACCTGTCAAGTACTTTGGCAGAGTACGAGGTGCGTTTCAGGGAAGTGGAGCAGCGCGTCTCGGAAAATCAAGATGGCCTTGTGGCGGCCCAATCCGAGATTGCACATCTAAAAACAACGCTGCAAAAATATGAAACGCAGCTTGAAAACCTGGAAAATCGCTCCCGCCGCTCAAATTTGCGATTTGTGGGACTGCCGGAGACTCTTGAAGAAGGTGGCCTTGCCCGGTTTCTAGAACAGTGGCTGCAAAGGGAGCTGGGCCTCTCCTCAGTGAACGGCCCGCTCCGCGTGGAGCGTGCACACAGGCTGGGGCCTCTGAGATCTGCGACGGATCGACCGAGGGTTATCATAGACAAGATATTAAATTTTGCTGCCTGCGGCAGGGGAAGTCATTGTCCTACCAAAATAAGAAGATCCTGATTTTCCAAGTTTATTCTGCCTCGCTGGCAGTGCAGCAGCGTGCCCTCGCTCCTTTATGCAGCAAATTGTTTACTCTTGGGCTCCGGGCTATTGTGATCTATCCGGCTAGAGTGAGGGTCCAGATCCCAGGAGGGGTACGTTGGTTCATGGGCCTGGAGGACCTCCGGGAGTTCGTGAAGGAACAGGAAAAATCAGCCCACTGGATCCGGCTGAGTGAGGCCTAGTATTGGCGTAGATGTTTACTTTTGCCTGTTTTTTCTTCTCTCTTTTTTCTCTTCTCCTGGTCTTCCAAACTTGTCGCAGTTTTGAATTTCACTGGCTGCAGAGGGAAATTTGAACATTTCTTCTAGTGGCTTGGGCAAATGGCCTTAGGGCTGAGCCATGCCAATGTGTGGACCTGATGCCTTGTTATGGCTGGCATGCATTGATTCCAGTCCCGCTTGCGGCACCCGGCCTTTTTTTTTTTAGCTGGGCTGAGATGTCTGTTACTGCCCCCTGTGCTTTGTGTTCGGGGGACGGGCTTGGTGGCCCTGGTGTCAGTGCGGGTGGCTCCAGGGACTGTTTTGTTTGCCACTGGAGCCCCGCTTGTAATGCTACTTTCCCCAGGCTTCTTTTTCTCGGAGGGGCCAGGTTTGGCTTCATGTTGTATGTCCCCCTTGTGTGAGAATGAAGATCTGATGCTACAGTTAAGGATAGGGCTGGGTCCCGGGACGGAGCCCTGCATGTTTGGGGGTGATTTCTGATACTCACAAAGGGTATCCTGATGGTAGTGGGGGATGGGGGGATGGTGGGGGGAAGAGGGGGGAGGATTGGAGGGGAAATATGCTCACCCTTTTTCTGTACAATTGCGCATTTATTCTGTTTTTGCAATGGTCTGCATTCCGGGTTGTGGCTGTTCACCTGTCTGACAGGGAGACCCCTGCTGGAAGGGTTTTCCTTCCGATTAATTAATGTTTTGCAACAGGCCTTGCCTGTCTTCTGGTGAACAGATGACGCGGAACGGTTCTCGTATAATTTCCTGGAATGTGTGTGGTATACATTCGCCTATTAAAAGGGCTAAGATCCTAACTACTCTTAAGAGGAAGTCTGCAGAGATAGCATTTTTACAAGAAACGCATCTCACTGACGTGGAGCATAGAAAACTATCTCAGGGTTGGGTTGGTGCAGTTTACCTCACCTCGGCTACCACTAAATCCGCGGGGGTTGCCATTCTGGTTCATAAAAGTTTATCACTCACAGTCCAGCAGGTAATCAAAGACCCCATGGGTCGTTATCTAGTGCTGATTGCGGAACTCAATAGGGTTCCTATGGTTTTTTGTAATCTATATGCTCCCAATACCTATGATCAAGCCTTCTACAAGACCCTGTATGGTATATTACTGCCCTTTGCCTCTCACACTCTGGTGGTGGTGGGGGGATTTCAACACTGTCAGGGATCCTGATTTGGATGTTTCCCAGTCTCAATCCTCGAAGTGTCGGCCGGGCAGGGGGATTTTATTTCTTGAGCAGTCCCTTCAGTTGGTCAACACTTGGAGGACTTTGCATCCCATGGATAGGGAATTCACCCATATCTCTAGGGCCCACTCCTCGCACTCCCGGATTGATTATTGATTAGTGCGCATGCCTTTTCTAGAGTGGCGGAAGCAGGTATTGGGGACATTCTCATCTCTGCCCATGTGCTGGTTTGGCTCGATTTTTTAGATCCATCCCTGCCTCGGTAGTCCCCACTGGCAATATTCCTATTTTTTGGCTGAGGATGCCTCCTTTCAAGAGTTTTTGCACTCTAAGTGGGCTGAATATGCGGCGTTTAATTGCGCACATGTGGATATCCCAGTACTGTTCTGATATACTGCTAAGGCAGTTCTTCGTGGAGACATTATCTCCTATTTGGCTCATAGATGAAGAACTTTGGATTAGGCGTTGGTTAGATTTAAGCACGCAGTTGCAGTGCACCAAAAAAGCACTTCAGGGGGTCCACACAAGGGGGCGGATTTTAAAAGGCGCGCGAATAGCCTACTTTTGTTTGCGCTCCAGGCGCAAACAAAAGTACGCTGGATTTTAGTAGATACGCGCGGAGCCACGCATATCTGCTAAAAACCTGGATCGGCGCGCGCAAGGCTATGGATTTTGTATAGCCGGCGCGCGCCGAGCCGCGCAGCCTACCCCCGTTCCCTCCAAGGCCGCTCCGAAATCGGAGCGGCCTCGGAGGGAACTTTCCTTTGCCCTCCCCTCACCTTCCCCTCCCTTCCCCTACCTAACCCACCCGCCCGGCCCTGTCTAAAACCCCCCCTTACCTTTGTCGGGGGATTTACGCCTCCTGGAGGGAGGCGTAAATCCCCGCGCGCCAGCGGGCCTCCTGCGCGCCGGGCCGCAACCTGGGGGCGGGTACGGAGGGCGCGGCCACGCCCCCGGACCGCCTCGGGCCGTAGCCACGCCCCCGTACCCGCCCCCAAAACGCTGCCGACACGCCCCCGAAACACCGCGACGACCGGGCCCGCCCCCCGACACACCCCCGACACGCCCCCCTCGGAGAACCCCGGGACTTACGCGAGTCCCGAGGCTCTGCGCGCGCCGGGAGGCCTATGTAAAATAGGCTTCCCGGCGCGCAGGGCCCTGCTCGTGTAAATCCGCCCGGTTTTGGGCGGATTTACGCGAGCAGGGCTCTGAAAATCCACCCCAAGGTGAATAGGGAGCGATACTTATCCATTCAAGTGGCTCTGAACACCTTGATACCTCAAAGGGCACAAAAAAGTCTGGCCTATTCATCAATTTATCAATTGATGAAACTATTGAAAAAACAATAGGCCTAGCCATGATGTATCTGGACATAATAAAACAACTACTAAACCAAATGGAGCTAATAATCAACATTGATAAAACCGAATTTATACACTTAGAAAGGAAAAGCATGAATATCACACAAACTCCAATATTTCTCAATAACCAACAAATTGACTTAGCAAAGAAAGTTCGCAATCTCAGAGTAATAATTGACAATGTACTAAACCTCAAACAACACATATCTTTAAAGGTTAGGGAAGGTTATGCTAAACTCATGATACTCAGAAAACTGAAACCATTATTATCCTTACCAAACTTTCGTACTGTACTCCAATCCCTGATTTTCGCCAGCACAGACTATTGCAATGCCCTGCTACTAGGCCTACCCAACACTACAGTAAGACCTCTACAGATTTTACAAAATGCTGCTGCAATAATCCTCACTGGAAAAAACAAAAGAGATCACATAACAGATACACTTGCCACCCTACATTGGCTTCCCACAGAACAAAGAATACAGTTCAAAGCACTGTGCCTAATACACAAACTTATCCACGACGATAAAGCAGAATGGCTGAACACAGCACAGAGTACATGTCCCACAAAGAAATTTAAGGTCAGCAAACAGAGCACTCCTTCCCACTCCTTCTGTGAAAACCGCAAGACTTACCCAAGTGAGGGACCGAGCTCTGTCTCTAGCCGGTCCCATATTATGGAACTCCATGCTCCTTGACCTTAGACTCCAGAGCAATCATAAACTTTTCAAAACACAGCTCAAAACCTGGCTTTTCATACAAGCCTTCAAGAAAGAAAATTGATGCAGGCAATTAATCAAGGATATGCGGCATAAAGCACCGAATGCCTAATTTAATGCTCCTTACTGAACTAGTTCAACCTATTTTAACTGTAGTCAACCATCAGGACATATTACCATGAAACACTCAATCCCCCAATTAAATGCCTTTTTGTTACCGAAAACTAATGGCACCCCCTATGTAATGTATGACCCATGTTTTTTTGATACAGGTGCCCTATTGTAAACCGTTATGATGGTGAATAACTTAATGACGGTATATAAAAACTCCTAAATAAATAAATAAATAAATAAATTTAAGCTTTTCCAGTATACCAACAAATCGGGGAAAATGCTAGCGAATTTGGCGCGGGGGCCTCAACATGTGGCTGCCTTACGTGACTCCGCGGGTTGCGTGGTTAATGACTCCATCGTGGCCACTTTTCGGGAATACTATTCAGCTTTGTATACTGTGAATGGAGGGCAGGGGGAGGTCTTTCCCACATTTCATGCGCCCTTGTCGTTGCCATGTCTAACACCTGCTCAGAGAGAATATTTGAATGAGCCCATTACTGTTGAGGAGGTTGTGGGGGCTATTCACCATGCGCCCCACCTCAAAGCGCCGGGCCCAGATGGGTACACCGCTGAGTTTTACAAGACCTTGCTGGACTCCTTAGGATCCCCTTTAGCGCTGGCGTTTAATGAACTGATCAACCAGGGCGAATACCCTGCGCACACTAATTCAGCTCACATAACCCTCATACCCAAACCGGGTAAGGATCCCCTTTCTCCAGCCTCCTACTGGCCCATATCCCTTTGAATTTCGACCAAAAATTGATGGCCAAAATATTGGCCAATCGTTTGGCCAATATAATGCCTCATTTGATTGCCCCAGGTCAGGTGGGTTTTGTGAGTCAATGTTATGCCCTAACTAATATTAAGCTAGTTTTCAATGCCATGGCGCTCTGTACCAGGGTGGCGGTGCCATACCTGGTCGTTAGTTTTGACGCTGAGAAAGTGTTTGACAGAGTGGAGTGGAGCGGAGCTATTTATTTCAATGCCTGAGGGATATGGGGTTTGAGGAGACATTCTATAAGGCAGTCACTCTGCTTTATAGGCCTCTCTTATTGTGAATGGTCTGCGGTCAGACCCGTTCCCCATACATAGAGGGACGAGGTAGGGTTGCCCCTTCACCGCTACTCTTTATCTTAACTCTGGAGCCTCTCCTCCTCTCTATCCAAGCCAACTCTGAAGTGAGGGGGATTAAATTCCAAAACACCATCTTTAAATATGCAGCATTTTGCTGACGATATATTGGTCTTTTTAACAGATCCCCCTCGCTCACTGTTCTATTCTTTTGGGGCTTTCTCGGGGTTGCAGTTAAATTGGGATGTCAGAGGCCTTAGCTTTCCCTGAGGAGCTGAAGCAGGCATGGGGAGTGGATTTTCCGTTGCAGTGGGCCAAATACTCTATTCGCTACCTGGGGATTTTTATATCAACGGGATTACACCGGCTATATCGTCTTAATGTTCCCAGACTTGGAGTGATCTACCATTATCGCTTGGGGGTCGCATAAATCTTTTTAAGATGATCCTCCTACCGAAGTAGCTTTATATATTTCAAAACCTGCCTCTACAGCTTATAGGGATCAAGTAGCTCTCGATAGAGCGCTACGCTCCTTCTTGTGGCAAGGGAAGAAGGCCCGTATGCCACTGACATGGCTGAGAGAGTGATGGGGACGGGGTGGTATGGGGGTCACAGATCTGGCTGTTTATAACCTGGCTGGGAATTTGAGGATTATCCGGGGCTGGATATTGGGTCAGTCGCCCTATGTTAATATCTCTGCTGAACAAGCTTGGGTGGCCCCCCCTGGACCTGCGTTATGTTTTGCAGGTGCCCTCTCAGGGCCTGCCAGTTTCTTTGCAAAACCATGAGCTGCTGGAACCGATCCACCACACTTGGCTCCGTTTAACTAAAATGCTGGGTATTCCCCGTGTGTGGGCTTATTTGTTGCCCATTCGGTGTAATACAGCATTTTCCCCTGGCTTGCACTCACAGGCCTTTAAAACTTGGGCAGATAAAGGCATTACTCAGCTGGGCCACCTGCTAGATGGCGAAGGTACCACGCTCACTTTCCAGGCCCTGAGAGATTTATATGGCCTCCATGGCTCTCAAGTGTTCGCATATTTACAGATTCGGCACTATATCTCTTCTATACCCTCTGAGGCCCGCCAACCGACAGTTTTTCAAGCGCTAGACTGGCTTCTTTTCTTTGACAAGCCTGGTCCCGTGTCATTGACAGTGTATTACAAGGGGCTTAAAAGTCTGATACAATTGGATGTTTGTGTTATATTGGTAGAGAGATGGCATAAAAAGGGTCAATTGGCCCTGACTTCTTCTAATCTACTGGCTTGCTTTGGACGTGCTTCTGTGGTGACTACCAACATGTACTACCGGGAAATGCAGTCTAAATTTTTACATAGAGCATATATTTCACCTAATGTTATGTTCCGTGCCAAGATATCAATGTCGGCGTCATGCATTAAATGTCAGGCAGCTACTGGGTCATTATTTCATTTGTTTTGGGAATGCCCTCGTATTCAAGAATTCTGGAGGCGTGTCTCTCAGTACTTAGCGGACCTTTTGGACAGGAACATTCCGATCTCTGCTGAAGCCCTTCTGTTTGACTGTATTTCACCGTTAATTGTTCGGGGCGTAGGACCTCGTCTGCTTGTCCGGAGGGCTGGCTGGGTGGGGAGACTTCTCATTCTCCTCCACTGGAAGAGTTCGGAAGCGCCCACTTATTGGATGTGGTGGAATTGTTTGCATCGCATGATGTCCATGGACCATATGGCTTCTAGGGTATCCCTGTCTCACCTGCGTCATTTTCTACAAATATGGGACTGTTATATACAGTCGCTGCTGCACCATTCCCGCAGTCTTATTTTGAATGCTTGACCTGCCTTTTTACCCATGCGACACGTTCTATAATGTTTATCCTTGTATCCTGACCGGGTGAGCAGGGAGGGAGTGGGGGAGGGTGGCAGAAGGGATAGTTGAATTGTTGTTCTGTATCTTGAAAACTGCCTTTTGTGCTGTAAATACCTGTGGGGTTGCAGATAACCCACCCTGCAGGAGGTTCTGTTGTATACTGTACAATAAAAAATTGTTGAAACTAAAATATAAAGAGCTGTTAATGATTTTGGGGATTATTTGCACTCATTCTTGGAGTGAATGTATTGTATGGTATTAATAAATGGATTGGACATTATTGCGATAATAACATAGCAGCATAAGAAATGACAGCAGAACAGACCATTTTGCCCACCCATCAGCCCAGTTGTCCCCACTAAGTGCATCGCATAACTGTCAGTCCTGCAAGTTTGACCACATGCAGGATATCACTCTTTATCTTTCTTTGATCCTCTGCCATTTCAGGTTGATGAGTATAAAAATTGTAATTTTTCATACCTTAATGAGCAACTCAGATCCTTACTTTTTCACCCATCCTCTCCCCAGTCAAGGTTTTACCACTGCCACCTGTCCCAAAATTGGTAGGAACATAGATGGTGTCGGCAGAAAAGGACCACTTGGACCCCGCCCCCCCCCCCCCTCCCAGTCTGCCTGCTGTGCTGTCACAGGTCTTTCTTTGATCTGTGCTCTTCCTCTTCCTCCCATCATTAAGGTCCCTTTAGGTCTATCCCATGCACGCTTCAGTTCTGTCATTGCCTTGGTTCCTATAGTTTTTGCTGTCCACCACCCTCTTGGTGAAAAAGTATTTTCTGATAAAGATATAGAGATAAATTACTAACACATGGCTGGAAGGCTGCAGCTTGAAGTAGTAATGACCACGCGATGTAACTTTCAGAAGGAGTAAGCTTTTTTTCATTACATCCTGACATACCATGTAGGAAACTGCATTTTACCTTTTCTCTGTGGTCATTGTTTACTGGCACAGATAGTATCTTTCTACTTTGGTATCATCTTTTTGTCAACATAGATGATCATCAAGTAAAATCAGTTGATAGCATTGTGTTGCACTGGGAGTGGACCCTTGGCCTGGTGCAGGATTGGTACGGCCCTCCAGTCGGACCTGGAGAGCGCCTGCCACCAGGAGGCAGAGCACAGGAGGAGACAGAGGCTAGCTGGAGCTTCACCAATAGCAACCCGAGGTTCCCTCAGGTTGAGCCCTTGGTTACCCAGGCCACCTGGTCTTAGGTGGGCCTCACAGGGTCTCCGAGAGAGAAAGTTCAAAGGAGTGCCCACCATGAACAAGGGTGCGTGGTTGGTGTTCAGACAGGGAAGTCCAGAGGTCACAGGAGGCTGAAAGAGAGTGTCCGAGTATATGGCGAGGATCAAGGCCAGAGTATTCATTCAGAATGGTCAACCAGACAGGGTTGGTAACAGTGGTCAATCCGGGCATAGTCAGGTCAAGCAGAAGGTCAAGTTCCAAGTGGCAGTCAAGAGTAGTCTGAGTTCCAGGCAGAGGTCAGGGCAGGCAGCGATCAAGAGAGTAGTCGGAGTTCCAGGCAGAGGTCAGGTCAGGCAGTAATCAAGAGAGTAGTCGAAGAAAAGGCAAAGGTCAGTACTGTGAGATCAGTCCAAATGGTACTACCAGGAATGGAGAGACGAAGGAGCAAGAGACGCTGGATCAGGAGACACTGGAGACGCTGGGACAGGAGACACTGGAGATGCTGGAACCGGAGACACAGGAGACACTGGAACGGAGATGCTGGAACAGAGAGACTGGAACAGGAGCAAGACACTGGAATGCAGGGAGGCAAACTAGAGACACTGGAGTGTACGACCCGAAGCAGCGCTCGATGTTTGTCCTGCCGGACCAAGGCCCCAGCTTCCGAGGAAAAGGGCCAATGGGCGGAATGGTAGCCCAGGGAGCAGACAGCCGGAGGCACGATCCGGGGTGAGCGCTGTACAAGGCAGATGTGACCCGAGTCCTTGGCGGGGAAGATCCAATTGCCAAGGCCCAAGGTCTTCCTGCGCTTAGCCCTTTAAATTACGTTGGGCTCTGCGCGCACGCTAGGAGGATGCCGAGCCCCAGCGCGAGGAGAGCTGCGATGCCGAAGGCTGTGAGGGAGCCGGGAACACCGTGGAGGACGCGGTCGGGGTTGGGCAGAGCAGGAGCTCGAGGCAGCACTGGTAAAGGGTTGCGCCAGGTAAGCAGGCCCGGCTGCGGAGCCAACGCGGCCGGGAAGCGCAACACAATGCTCCAGAACTGGGCATGGATTTGCTTCTAGTTATTAATGACATTTAATTATGCAGATCATTTGTCATATCATATTTAAAAAAATAATGTCTTAGAAATTACAGGGATTAGGTACTGTAAGGATTACAAATAAATACATGACAACAGGTGTGGAAGAACCACCTTCTAGACACTGCTGTGCCTGTGCAGCTTTAGGGAGAAATTCTAAGCCTTATAAGTTAAATATCACAATCAGGTGAAACCGCTACCAAGAGGTTAACAACGTACTTCTCCTCCACTGCTTATCATGTTGTAAAGCACAGCGCAGAGCTGACCCGATTTTTATTGCTAACTGCACATCAGGAGAACACTAACCCTGCGATTATAACTTTTGGAAACCATAGCAGCCATGCAGTTCTTGCCAAAATGTTTTGTCATGTACCAGGAGGCTAAAAAGGCAAATCTAATTTTTGCAACAACTAAGGAGATGCTACTTTTTACAAAAAGGCACGTTTGCTATCCAGGAAAATCAATTATCGATGGTAACTGCTGGCAAAGATAAACTTGAACAAATTATGTATAAGAGCTAAGGGCAAATCATAATCCTTCATTTCCTGTCTCCTATTTTTCCAGTATTTAATTAAGCGTGCTGGCGAAGACCCATTCAATGTGGCCCACTTTACTGAGCATTGCCACAAGTGGAATTCTGTATTCCTGACCTGGGCAACTTTTATTTTGTTATCAGGTTCTAATATATAGTAACATACTAACATAGAATTGATGGCAGAAAAGGACCAAAATAGTCTATCCGGTCTGCCCAGCAAGCTTCTTATGGTAGTATCTGCCACCCTGTTCCGTGCAGTAATCCCATGCCTTATGATAACTCATAAAAATTTACTGCTAGCAATATTTTTACTGGACAATGAGCCACCCTGAAAATTCAGACAGTGCCACTTGACGTGCCCCACTTATGGACTTGTCCGTAGAAGCAGTCCTGTGTTTTTCCCTTATGTCTGCGCATCAGTTTCCCTAGACCAGTGATTTTCAACCAGTGTGCCGCGGTACACTAGTGTGCCGCGACACATGGTCGGGTGTGCCGCGGGGAAAGTTCCCCAAACTATAGTGCCCCCTGTGTTTTGTTCCCCTACGATGCGCAGTCACGCTTCCTACAGTGTAGGAGCCGTGTACAATAACACATGCGCGAGCTTTGAACGCTCGCGCGACTTAATGACATCACCGAGCTGGTACTTGTACTCTGGCCTCATGACCATAGTATTTCTCATTGTACCCCTTTATATTGCAGTATATGCTTGGCAGAGGTCCTTTAAGTGTGGCAGATAATGTAATACTCTTCTATTTTAGTGTGTGGCTGCGCACACTATCTCAGCAGTGATGGAGACGTATTTGAGAATGGAAAAGGCAAATGCCGAACAGGACCCTGGACACAATTCTGACCTAGATGAAGGCCCTAGTATGAGAGGTCGACAAAAGAAAAAAGACAAGACGGTGAGCTCAAGGCAATACAGTGAAAGCTATCTTTCATTTGGATTTACTTTCACTGGGGATGCGACAGCACCAACACCACTGTGCTTGGTGTGTGGTGAGAAGCTATCCAATAGCGCCATGGTGCCAAGCAAGCTTAAACGCCATCTCCAAACGAAACACTCTTCCGTTCAAAACAAGCCGATGGAGTATTTTGTACGCTTACGTACAAACAATGAGAAAGAAGCAACTTTTTGAGAAAAAGCACACAGGTAAATGAGAGAGCCCTCAAAGCTAGCTACCTTGTTGCTGAACTCATAGCTAAATCAAAAAAGTCTCACACTGTGGCAGAAACATTAATACTACCAGCTTGTAAAGCTATTGTAAATGAGATGCTTGGCCCTGACGCAGCCAAAGAGATAGCTAAAGTGCCTCTCTCTGATAACACAATTTCCAGACGGATTGATGACATGTCTGCTGACATTGAAACAGTTGTTTTGGAAAAGGTGCGCATCAGTAAGAAATTTGCCTTGCAACTTGATGAGTCGACGGATATCAGTGGACATTGTCAGCTGTTGGCCAATGTGCGTTTTGTGGATGGAGAAGCCATTAGAGAAAACTTCCTATTTTGCAAGGCACTGCCAGAAAAATCAACAGGAGAGGTAATATTCCAGGTCACATCGGAATATCTTGATAAAAGTGGGCTTACATGGGAAAACTGCACAGGTGTCTGCACTGATGGAGCCGCAGCCATGGTCGGGCGCATCAAAGGCTTTGTAAGTAGGGTTAAAGAAAGAAACCCAGATGTTCTTGTTACCCACTGTTTCTTGCACCGTGAGGCCCTCGTTGCAAAGACCTTACCAGCAGATCTAGTTCCTGTGTTGGATGATGTTGTGCGCATAGTGAACTTTGTGAAGATGCGACCTTTGCGATGTCGCTTATTTGCGTCTTTGTGTACAGAAATGGAAGCGGAACATAAAATCTTATTGCTCCACACGGAGGTCCGGTGGCTGTCACGCGGCAAAGTGCTGGCCCGTGTGTATGAGTTGCGAGAGGAACTTAAAATATTTCTGACAAACGAGAGGTCCGATTTTTCAAAGCTGCTTGCAAGTGATGAGTGGTGTACAAAGCTGGCATACCTGGCTGATATATTTCAATATCTGAATGAACTGAACACACGGATGCAAGGCCGAAATGAAAACCTGCTTACAAGCACTGATAAAATGAACGGATTCCGTTTAAAGGTGCAGCTCTGGCAACAACATGTTCAGGGTGGCAACCTTCAGATGTTCCCGCTCACCGAGAAACTGCATGATGGCAACACTGCTGCAATGTGCGAGGTGATTGGCAGACATTTGAAAACTCTTGAGGAGAAATTGTCGTTTTATTTCTCTTCAGCCTTCACAGAATGCCTTGACTGGGTTAGGGACCCATACAGTTCATTATCCGTTGCTGGAAAGGACATGACTTTAAAGGAGCAAGAGGAACTCATTGAACTGAAGCAAGATCGCGGTTTAAAGCTAAAGTTTGCTGATCTTCCTTTAGACAGTTTTTGGTTATCTGTTGCCAAGGAGTTCCCCATTCTGGCCAACAAAGCTATTTTGACATTGCTCCCATTTTCAAGCACATATCTATGTGAGCTGGGCTTCTCAAGCTTGACTGCCATAAAAACTAAAAACAGGGAGAGACTGAGAACTGTTGAGGAAGAGCTTCGTGTGTGTCTTTCCACCATTCCTGCCAGGATATCCCTTTTGTGTTCATCGAAACAGGCCCAGGTTTCACACTGAATGAGTATAGATACATTTAGAATCTATATTTTTAAACATATGTATAATATGTACTGTTTTAGTGTCATTTTGTGCCATTTTGGTTGGTGGTGTGCCCCGGGATTTTTTAAGTGTAAAAAGTGTGCCGCGGCTCAAAAAAGGTTGAAAATCACTGCCCTAGACCATAAAAGTGGGGGCCCTCGTTGGTTGCTGTCTGAATCCAATTTCCCCTTTCCCCCTGCCACTGAAGCAGAGAGCAATGTTGGAGTTGTATCAAAAGTATCAAGGCTTATTGGTGAAGGGTAGTAAAAGCCGTATCAGCAAGTTATCCCCATGCTTATCAGTTCCCCAAACTGTAAAAGTGGGGGCCCTTGTTGGTTGCTGTCTGAATCCAATTCCCCTTTTCTCCTGCCATTGAAGCAGAGAGCAATGATGGAGTTGCATCGACAGTACCAAGGCTTATTGGTTAAGAGTAGTAACCGCCCCACCAGCAAGTTACCCCCTTGCACTCTTTTCCTCATTTCCATCCTCTAGCCTTTAGGGATCCACAGGGTTTATCCCATCCCATGTTCTTTCACTGTTTTCGTCTTCACCACCTCCTCCGGAAGGGCATTCCAGGCATCCACCACCCTCTCCATGAAGAAATACTTCCTGACTTTGGTTCTGAGTCATTCTCCTTGGAGTTTCATTTCATGACCTCTAGTTCCATTGATTTCTTTCTAATGGAAAAGGTTTGACATTTGTACATCATTAAAACCTTTCAGGTATCTGAACGTCTGTATGATATCTCCCCTGCACCTCCTCTCCTCCAGGGTATACATATTTAGGTCCTTCAACCTTTAATCATAAGTTATCTGATGGAGTCCCCCCACCATTTTGGTCACCCTTTTCTGGTTTGCCTCCATTCTGTCACTGTCCCTTTTGAGATTCTGTCTCCAGAACTGAACACAGTTCTCCAGGTGAGGCCTCACCAAGGACCTGTACAAGGGCATTATCACTTCCTTTTTCTTACTGTTTATTCTTTTCTCTATGCAGCCTAGCATTCTTCTAGCTTTAGCTATCGCCTTGTCACATTGCTTCACTATCTTCAGATCTCCAGACACTATTACCCCAAGGTCCTTCTCTTGGTCCGTGTACATCAGTCTTTCACCTCCCACCATATAGCTCTTTTGGATTACCGCAGCCCAGATGCACAATTCTGCTCTTCTTGGCACTGAATCCCAGCTGCCAAGTCTTTGACCACTCTTTCAGCTTTCTTAAATCACTTTTCATTCTCTCTACTCCTTCAGGCCTGTCTTCTCTGTTGCAGATCTTAGTATCATCCATAAATTTTAGTATCATTCTCATTTTCAAGGCTTTCTACAGGTTTAAGATTTGGGAAATGTTAGTCAAGGACATATTTTATTAAGAGTTTAATGTCCCATTCTGATAATCTACAAAAACCCAGTCAAAAATTGGAAGATTTCCCCTACCCCTAATAGGATTTTGTTTTGAATATGATGGTAATAAGAAGTTTGACAAAAATGTTTCAGTTGTTGTGGCTATCACATTTGTACTCTAGAATGTAAGCATTATGGTTTGATGAATTGGTGAACCCCGGGCCAAGGTGAGAGATATCTCTGCCCACAGGGAGGAGCCCCGTGGGCCTCACCGTCGGTAGGCGTGGTCTCAGCAACATAGGACACAGCTGTGAGACTTTATTAAGGAGAAAGATAGAACATGACCCGAGGAGCGGAAAATGTAAATAAACACATGTTATGATAACGTGTGTTTTATGGATCCTTGGGTGCTTGTGGAGATGACCATGCCCACGGGGAGGAGCCCCGTGAGGAGCCACAGCACTGGGCTAGACTCATACACACAAAACACAGGATAGTTCTTTATTAGACAGCTTGAAGATCTCCTCCAGAGGTGGAAGTAGTGAGGCAGTCTGTGGTTGTAGTCTCAGGGACCTCAGCAGACGGAGCCCTTCTCTCCTTGATGACGTCAGGAGGTTCCGCAGCAAGTCTCCCAGCGAGGAGATACTGTGGATGAGATAGGTGTTATCTGTTGGTATGCGATTCCACCAGGTATGTTGTAGAAGGTACAGGCACCAAGGCAGGGAGAGCAGGCCCTCAAGGAGCGAGTACCTGTTCCCTGTAAGGCACCTGAAATAAAGCAGAGGGCCCCCGAGGAGCGGATACCCAGGTTAGCAATTACCCCGAAGGGCAGAGAGAGAACTTCTTGCGGCAGCACGGAAGCAGCAGAGTAGCATAGACAGGATCAGATTTGAGTCCTTGCTAACTCAATGAGCTAGCAAACTAGTGAAGGTATATGGCGGGAGGCTGCACTACAGCCATTCCGTGGATGCTGGAGAGACCGGCTTGTAGACGCTGCGGTAGCCATCTTTCCTAGGTAAGCGGGAGGAGCCGTGAATAAGGTGAGGCAAACGGGGCAAAGCCATCTAGCACCAACGGACGCAACAGTACCTCCCTTCAAAGGGCATCCACACTGTTTCCTACCAGGTCTTGGTTTTTGAGGATGCAATTTATGGAAGTCCTGTAGCATTTCTTTATCCAGGATATCGTCAGGGCCATACCCTTCCCATGACAGGAGGTATTACCATACTCTGCCTCATCTTCTCACATCGAGAACTGCATCTACTTTGTATTTGATTTCTTCTTCTGCATCTATAGGTGTAACTTCAGGTATCTTGTTGGAGAACTCACTAAGGATCAATGGCTTCAATAGTGAGATGTGGAATGCATTGTGGATCTTTAATGTAGATGGTAGCTTCAGACTGTAGGTGAGATTGCCCAGTCATCAGAGAATGGGAAATGGTCCAACGAAGTGAGGAGCGAAGCGAGCTGAAGGAAGTTTAAGTCTTAAGTGCTTCATGGAAAGCCAGACTTTACCACCAGGCTTGAAGTCTGGAGCCTTGCAGTGATGAGCATCGTATCCTTTCTTTGCTCGAAATCCTGCTTTAATAAGCATCTCTTTTGTCTGAGTCCAAAGTTGTTGGATATCTTTGGCAGTAGATTGAGCTGCCGGGGACGACACTGATAATGGAAGTGGCAGTGATGGCTGTGGTAGTCATCCGTAGACCACTTCGAATGGTGTTGATCCAGTGGATGTTGCTGGATGAGAATTAATGGCAAATTCTGCCCAGGGCAACAGTTCACTCCAATCATTCTGGTGAGTGTTCACGTAGGCATGGATGAACTGCTTGAATGTCCTATTCATCCTCTCTGTTTTCCCGTTGGATTGTGGATGGTATGCTGAGGTGAAGTCGAGAGAAATATCAAACTTCTTACATAGTGCCTTCCATAAGTTAGCTGCGAATTAGGCTCCTCAATCAGAGACTATGTGCTTAGGCATGCCATGCAGGCGGAAGATGTGCGTAATGAATAGCTTGGCGAGCTCCATGGTGATGGGTAAACCTGGGAGAGCCAAAAAATGAGCCATCTTCGAGAACCGATCTACGGTTACCCAAATAGTGTTGTTACCTCCTGAAGATGGTAAATCCACCACAAAGTCTGTGGCAATATGTGTCCATGGTTCTTCTGGTACTGGCAAGGGTTGGAGTAGACCCCATGGATGACCCAGCGGTGTCTTCTGTTTAGCGCAGTTTGCGCAGGAAGTGATGTAGGAGAATGTCTCTTCCTTCATGGTGGGCCACCAGTAATAGGTTTGAAGTTTAGACAAGGTTCTACATTGACCAGGATGTCCTGAAAGTTTAGAGTCGTGAGCCCAAGCCAATAACTTCTTTCTGAGGTTCTTGGGTAAGATAGTATTTCCTGCAGGTACTGAGTGGGTAGCTGCCAATATGACCCTCTCTGGGTCAATGATGTGTTGCAGTTCTTCAGGTATGTCCTCGGAGAGGAATGAGCGAGATAGAGCATCAGCTCTGATATTCTTATCTCCAGGGCGGTACTTGAGCACAAAGTTGAATCTGTTGAAAAACAGAGACCATCTCGCTTGTCTATGATTCAGGCACTGTGCGTGGTGGAGGTACTCCAGATTCTTATGGTCTGTGAAGACCGTTACTTGATGTTGCGCTCCTTTGAGCCAAGGGCGCCATTCTTCGAATGCTATCTTTATAGCCAGAAGCTCCTTATCTCCTATTCCGTAATTTTCCTGCAGGAGAGAAGCAGCGGGAGAAGAATGAGCATGGTTGTGGAACTTTTGAATCACCAGCCTGGCTTAATACGGCCCCTACGCCAACGTCTGAGGCATCGACCTCCACGATGAAAGGCTTGGAGGGGTCTGAATGTCGAAGACACGGCTTGCTGGAAAAGGCATCTTTTAGTTTCTGGAATGCAGCTATAGACTCTGGAGACCAATTAGCAACATTGGCATCTTTCTTTGTCATAGCTGTAAGCGGTACTGTAAGGGAAGAGTAATTCTTGATGAAGGTCCTGTAATAGTTGGTGAAACCTAACAAGCGTCTGAGTGCTATTAACCCAGTGGATTGCGCCCATTTCTTGATACTCTCCAGCTTCTGTGGGTCCATTTGGAAGCCTTGATTGGAAACGATGTAGCCTAAGAAAGGCACAGAGCAGCAGAGAAAGATTTCCCCTTGCTAACTCAATTCGTAGTAGCAAACAAAAACCTTTTAAGTTGGAAGCAGATGACGTCACTATGGGGGGATACCCCTGAGGTTCGCGCCCTTGCTGGTACAAACTCTGGAGCGCGTGCGCCCTTACGTCATCAGGAACATGGCGGATCCGCAGCATCAGGCCAGCCCAGGGATTCCGGGGAGAAGCAGCAAGGAGAAGCTGCAGCAGCATCTGTCCATCAGACCCGAAGGGAGTCACCACAAAGGTAGAGAGGGTGGAGCGAGGGCGAGAACAGGTACGAACGCAACAACATGTCTCCTAACCTTCAGAAAGAGACTGAAAACATGGCTGTTCATGAAAGCATTTCCAGACCCTTAAGGATTCACTTCCATCAATTGCAGCAAAATCAAATGCAGCAATACTGAACATTTTCTATCAAATAGAATATTTATTTAATAGAACATTTATTTAATAGAACATTCTCTACTAAACTGAATCAGACACTACCAACCAATCACTACAATGTTTTACTTCTTGTTAAACTTTTTATCTTTCCTTTAACTCTAATCCCAGTTAGAATAACCCCTGTTTTATTGTAACTTTTTTTCTTCCGTGCACTTGTTATACTCCTGTAATGTATACTCTTATGTTTTAGTTATGTACGTTATAATGTATTGATCACCCCTTGTTTTATGTAAACCGACATGATACGAACTCCCGTGAATGCCGGTATAGAAAAACACAAATAAATAAATAAAAATAAATAAAAATACATAGCCCCATTTTCTTCCGCATTCTTCACTCTTTTGAAGTCAGATGGCTGCGGCCTAACTGCATAGGTTCTTCTTCGCTGGCTGCTGGGACCGAAGGAACAGGCCTGGGTGCAAACTTGACTTAAACTTCACTCAGAAAGGGTCTCCTTGGAGTCTTGGTCTCTTGGGCCTTGTCACGAAGTGAGCGATCTATCCTTGTTGCCAATTTCACTAGTTCAGCCAAGGTCTCAGGCATCTCACGAGCGGTGAGTTCGTCTTTCAGACGAGAGTTCAGTCCTTCAAAGAAGAGGGTCTTCAGGCATCTCGGGTCCCAGGATAATTCAGATGCCAGTGTCTTGAATTCAATAGCAAAGTCAGCTAGTAGTTTGTTCCCTTGCTTCAGGTGAACCAAAGAAGATCCTGCAATGGATACCGAGCAGGATCATCTAAAACTGACTTAAACAGTTCGAGAAATCCTTCAAGGTCATGAAGGATTGGATCTCCGCGCTCCCATAGTGAAGAGGCTCAAGACAATGCTCGACCGTCTAGATATGACAGGATGTAAGTAGTCTTGGCATAGGCTGTGGGAAATTGGCCAGGTTGTAATACAAAGTGCATGCAGCACTGGTTAATGAAGTCTCTGCATCTCCATACTTCTCCCGAGAAGCGGGTGGGAGCTGCTAGAGGCAACTCAGTTTAGCTTCTTTACCTGAGGTGGAAGGTGAGTTCATCTGTGTGTGCAGTAGATTAAATGCAGTGGTCAGTCCTTCCAGTGCAGTCTGCTGTTCGGAAATCCACTGAGCCAGGCCTGGAATGGCCTGCAACACAGTGAGCTGAGTCGGATCCATGGAGTTAGCAATCTGTTATGATAACGTGTGTTTTGTGGGTCCTTTGGTGCTGTGGAGATGACCATGCCCACAGGGAGGAGCCCCGTGAGGAGCCACAGCACTGGGCTAGACTCGTACACACAAAACACAGGATAGTTCTTTATTAGACAGCTTGAAGATCTCCACCAGAGGTGGCAGTAGTGAGGCAGTCTGTGGTTGTAGTCTCAGGGACCTCGGCAGAGGGAGCCCTTCTCTCCTTTATGATGTCAGGAGGTTCCGCAGCAGGTCTCCCAGCGAGGAGATACTGTGGATGAGATAGACTGAGAGTTAGAGTACTCACTAGGTGTTTGCTGTTGATATGCGATTCCACCAGGTCTGTTGTAGAAGGTACAGGCATCGAGGCAGGGAGAGCAGGCCCTCGAGGAGCGAGTACCTGTTCCCTGTAAGGCACCTGAAATAAAGCAGAGGGCCCCCAAGGAGTGGGTATCCAGGTTAGCAATTACCCCGAAGGGCAGAGAGAGAGCTTCCTGTGGCAGCACGGAAGCGGCAGAGTAGCGTAGACAGGAACAGATTTGAGTCCTTGCTAACTCAATGAGCTAGCAAACTAGTGAAGGTAATATACCCGGATGGTGTGATGTCAGCATGAGGGAATGCCCTCGAGGTTTGTGCCAAGGGTGGTATAAAGACGTCGGGTGCATGCGTGCGTGCGTGCACGCACCCTAGTAGGTACCTGGGAGGAGCAATGGCGGGAGGCTGCACCATAGCTGTTCCGGGGATGCCAGAGAGGTCGGCTTGTAGATGCTGCAGTAGCCATCTTTCCTAGGTAAGCGGGAGGAGCCGTGAATAAGGTGAGGCAAATGGGGTGAAGCCATCTTGCACCGACGGACGCAACAACACAGTCTTAGTAAATACAGTGGTCAGGATGACCTGGTAATGGCCCGTAGCACGGGAATTCCTGTAGGCTGATGTAATATGCAGAGTGCAGATCCGGTAGTGGCCCGCAGCACGGGGTATGCCGAAGAAGCTGTACCTTAGAAGTTAAAGAGGCAGAGGTCGGTGTTACAGGAACAAGGCCATAGACCCAGTATAGGAGATGAAGTATCCTGAGGCACAGATAGAAAGGACTGAAAAGTGGTAGTGGCCTGAGGAATGGGGTACGCTATGAATCTTCAGTAGAGATGATAGAAGTTGGAGAATGTACTCACACAAGGAAGTCCCAGTAGATATACCCGAGGAGCGGGTCAGGATGTTCCAGGCAAGAGTGCCCTCCGAGGAGCGGATAGCCAAGATGCGGAAGAGCCCCTGAGGAGATGGTAGTCAGAGCGTCCAATTGCCCAAAGGAGAATCTGGAACAGAAGATCCAAGTAGAGCGGATTTAACAAGCGAGAGAACTCCTTACTAACTCGTCTTAGCAATGGGCAAGTCAGTATAAGTACACTAGCGGTGTTGACATCATCGGGAGGGGATGCCCCCGAGGTTCCCGCCATGACGTATTCATAAGGAGGCCCTGTGCACATGCGCGTGCCTAGGTGATGCTGGAAATAATATGGCGGTTGGCAGCACCCACGTTGTCCCGGGGAAGCCGGAGAAGTCGGCATTGATTGGCGGCGGCCACCATTCTCCCAATGATTGACGGTGCAGGGAAAAAAGAAGTGAGCATGAGAGGTCACAGCCACCTGCTACGGACGGGCACAACAGTAAGATTAAACCAAGAAAGTGAGTGGTGAGACCAGTGGACAGGTGGGGACAGAAATCATGAATGCCTGGTGGCTATCGTGTGGATCCATGAGGATGAAGCTGGGTATTCTGTGACCAACCTTTCTGTAGTCTTGAATTGCTGAGTAGAACCTATCAGTGCTACACAGGGTCAGCCTTAGCTCCAACCTTGTGGGCAGGAGTAATAGCATCCTGTGACACTGAGGACGCGGTCCCTGGCCTAGATACCAACCTTGATGTGCTAGCAGAATGTGATGAGGTCTGGGAGTCTGGCAGTTGCTGTGCCTCTGTAGTAATATACCTACAGAGTGACGAGCAGGAAATCATTCCTTTTTCTCAGGGAAATCACACCTCTGCAGGGAGGATTGCTTGTAGACTTCCTCAGAAGCCTGGAGGTAACTGGGACTTGTCTTTCTTCCATTTGGTTCTATGCTTGGAGTCATGCAAATGGCCGACTTCCTCTAATGACTTTCTATACAAAAACTGGGCTTCTGTTTCTTCTTTCAGCAATGCTCAGCTTTTCTGTAGCACTTAATCTATCTCCTGTAAAGTGCAGACTATATAGAGGGAGGCATATTCTATAAATTCCTGACAGCATTATAATAAATCCAAAAGAGAAGGAAATCCCCAAACAACATACAATGATTAATAAATCTGTCTTGCAATAAGAGCTTTTATATTATGCACATATATTTCATTTTAATGACGCATCAGCAAGCCTAAACAAATGCCCTAAACAAATGAGCCACCAGACAGCTCCATCATTTGCAAATCATGTGGAACAAACATTTTTAGTCAATTTTCTTCTTGCAAATAAAACTACTATATGTACGTCAATAGTGATCTTGGCTCAATAGTGGCTGTTGTTTCGCATCCCAGCTTCATCAGGAGCCCAACGATCAATTAAATGACTCAAATGCAATGTTTCAAACCAGTTCTCTGCATTAGATTAACTAAAATAAAAGGACATTACAAAGTCATAATGCACCCCTTGTAAAAGAAAGTAATTTAAAATTCTTATCTTTCGCCGACCAAATACCATTAATATAGGACTGATCTCGTCTCACCGCAATCTCTTCACATGAGACCAGAGAAAACCATTTTGTGAGTCATTTATATAAGACACTGAGCTTAACAGGCCCAACTCAACGTTGACTTGCATAACCAATGAGGATCCATTTTGAATGCTATCGTCATCTCCCATCTCAATGTTCATTATTATTATCCTCGCTATTCTAGCTGAGGTTGTAACAAATGATGACTTTTTGCCACAACCAACAACAACGCCATCCTGACTCAAAGCCCAACACCCCCAGATGTCCCCACTCGCCACGGGCATGTTCTCACATGTCAACATATTTTATTCATTGTATCTTGTTTTCTTGTGTTTCTTGTGCAACCTATCGGTGTAGCTTCCAAAAATGATTAACTCTCCAACTCCTTGTTACATATACAGATGTCATAATGTTGATCCTCACAGGATCTGCAACATAATAAAACTCAACGAAAAAATATATATCTATCAAATCGAGCCAATCTTTCAAAATAGAAGTGTCAGTCACATTGTCTTGAATCATATCTCCAACTCTATCTCATAATCATAAAAAAACACTGAGATCCAATTCTGAGTTTTATCCCATGGGTTTCATTGTTTGTAATTTATATAACCATCTTTGTTCAGCCTGTAATAATCTATGATCAAAGTCACCCCCTCTCCAATTAGGGGCGATCTTCTGTAACATGCAGAACTGAAGATGATCAAACTCATGTGACAACTCAATACAATGCCTGATCCCAGAACCTTCAGAATCTTGTGTGTATGTTTAGTAAGATTCTGTAGTTGTTCCTTTACTCCTCTTGCTAATAAAATCTTTTTGTTTAATTCTAAAAAAAAGACTGCCTAGAATGCTTATTTAAGAAACCAGATTAACAAAAACCAAAGGTGCATTTCTGTTGATCTTGTATTTCTGCTGTGAATCTCAAGTGATCATTGCAGGAATTCAACCAACTCAAAAATCTTTCAAAAACTGCTTACGTGCCCTTCCAGATGATAAAAATATCATCAATATACCGTTTCCAAGTTATAATTGGTCTGGAATTCATGTGTTTGATCAATCCACTGGGCTTGAAACTCACCCATATATAGATTAGCTAAATCTGGGGCCTTTGTGGCTCCCATTGCTGTTCTGCAAATCTGTTTTGTTTGGAACAAAAATCTTTTAGTCAATGTTCTTTTTGCAAATAAAACTATATCTATATGTATGTCATCTCAATAGTGATCTTGGCTCAACAGCGGGAGATGCTGGGTTTCGAGTCAGGACAGCGTTGTTAGTTATAGCAAGAAGTCATTGTTTGTTACAACCTCAGCTAGATTAGCGAGGCTACCTAGATGGAATACTGATAATGAACTTTGAGATGGGAGATGACGTCAGCATTGGTTATACAAGTTGACGTTGAGATGTACCTGCTAAGCTCAGCATCTTATATAAATGACTCACAAAATTGTTCTTCTGCAGAGAGATTGTGGTGAGACGAGATCAGTCCTATATTAATGGTATTCTGAACACCTTATCGAAAAGGGTTCACAGTATTATTGAACAGAGGTGCTCCCCACATAAGTGATGATTTCCTGCATGGTTATTCGTATTTATATTGGATTGTTTCACAACATTTTTATTGGATTATTTTTCACTATGTTCTTGTGATGGGAAAAAAGTTTTTTTTTTTTTGTTAGTGGTTCCTTCCCCGGGGACTTGGGGGGAAGGGGAGCAGGGATTATCTTCTTTTTCCACAAAATTTCATTCTTTCTTTTCATTCTTTTTTTCATGATGGCTCTTAACCTCTGCTGCTATTTGTGATTCCTTCATGTTTATATTTGAGATATATGTATGTCTTTCTATTGTGATGTTAGTTGCTCACCTTAATTGTATTGGAAAATTAACAAATACGTTATGCAAAAAAAAAAAAGGTATTTGGTTGGCACAAGATAAGTATTTTAAATTACTTTCTTTTACACGGGGTGCATTATGACTTTGTAATGTCCTTTTATTTTAGATAATCTAATGCAGAGAACTGATTTGAAACATTGCATTTGAGTCGTTTAGTTGATCGTTGGGCTCCTGATGAAGCTGGGATGCGAAACAACGGCCGCTGTTGAGCCAAGATCACTATTGAGATGACATAAATATAGATGTAGTATTATTTGCAAAACGAAAATTGACTAAAACATTTTTGTTCCACACGATTTGAAAATGATGGAGCTGTCCGGGCAGCCCGTTTGTTTTAGGGCACGCCATCAGGTTTGCTGATGCATTGTTAAAATGAAATATATAAGTGCACAGTATAAAAGCTCTTACTGCAAGACAGGTTTATTCATCATTTTATGTTGTTTTCAGATTTCCTTCTTTTTTGGATTTATATTGCAGGTGGAGATTCTAGTCTCTCTTTTTTGAGCATTATAATAAAGCTGTACTTAAGTCTTACTAGACATTTCTTAAACATAGCAAATGTCTGAAAGTTGTTTACTGTAAAACTCCGTGTTCATCTTTTATAACCTCTCAGATATTCACTCACCTTCTGCAAATTCAATCTTTCAGAAAGGTGGATCGACTGCCTCTTTAAAAAGGGCCTGTGTAATCTGGAAAGCTCCTGCACAACTCTTTTGTTGAATGCGTTTCATGTTGATCCTGTAAAAGTCCTTACAACTGAAAATAATTTTCTTCAGATCCACTATGGCTAAAAGAACCCCAGATCTCAAAATTTGTAGAAACCTTGGATTTGACAGCAGATAAAGACCAATAGGCCCATGTGCTCTGGCTAATTTCATTCTCTTAGACCCCTGTTGATCTCTGGCTTTCTCCTCACTTCTTCAGCACTAGAGATGTTCTGTACTTATCCCTTAAGCCACACAGAAAAAAGTCCCAAATCAAGGATCACATAAGAATCACCATCTGAGGGCATTTCCTGCATCTCCCATCAAACAGAGACACAATCAGGTAAATGTAGGCTACTTTCATCGCCCGTGTCTCAAAATAGGTGTAGAAAACAGAAATAAAATCAGTCCTAAAACTGCAAATAAACTTTCATTTTGCACATACTTGAACATTAGAACATAAGAAAGTGCCATGCTGGGTCAGACCAAGGGTCCATCAAGCCCAGCATCCTGTTTCCAACAGAGGCCAAAACCAGGCCACAAGAACCTGGCAATTACCCAAACACTAAGAAGATCCCATGCTACTGATGCAATTAATAGCAGTGGCTATTCCCTAAGTATAATTGATTAATAGCCATTAATGGACTTCTCCTCCAAGAACTTATCCAAACCTTTTTTGAACCCAGCTACACTAACTGCACTAACCACATCCTCTGGCAACAAATTCCAGAGCTTTATTGTGCGTTGAATGAAAGAATTTTCTCTGATTGGTCTTAAATGTGCTACTTGCTAACTTCATGGAATGCCACCTAGTCCTTCTATTATTCGAAAGTGTAAATAACTGAGTCACATCTACTCGTTCAAGACCTCTCATGATCTTAAAGACCTCTATCATATCCCCCCTCAGCCGTCTCTTCTCCAAGCTGAACAGCCCTAACCTCTTCAGCCTTTCCTTATAGGGGAGCTGTTCCATCCCCTTTATCATTTTGATTGCCCATCTCTGTACCTTCTCCATCGCAACTATTATCTTTTTTTGAGATGCGGCGACCAGAATTGTACACAGTGGGGTAGATTTTTTTAAAAAGCGCGTTCATGTACTTTTGTTGGCACACCAGGTGCCAACAAAAGTACGCTGGATTTTATAAGATACGCGCGTATCTTATAAAATCCTGGATCGGCGCGCGCAAGGCCTCCGATTTTGGGCAGCCGGCGCGCGCCGAGCCGCACAGCCTGCCTCCGTTCCCTCCGAGGCCGCTCCGATTTCGGAGCGGCCTCGGAGCGATCTCCTGCACTCGGGCCGTCAGCCGACAGCTCGAGTGCAGGAGATTGTGCCAGGACCCCCGCTGGACCACCAGGGACTTTTGGTAAGTCTTGGGGGGTCAGGAGGGGGGGGTTGTAGTTAATTAAATTTAAAGGGTTGGGATGGGGGTTTTTTTGGGAAATGAATACATATGTAAGTAATGAACGGATCGGGTTCCCCCAAGAACGGATGCAACGGATTTGGCTCCCCACGAATACGAATACCGAATGGGATGAATCCGTCCCTGCTGCACATCCCTACTGATCACTATGTGGTTGATATTTAAAGCCTGTTGAGCAGGGAATGGTAATGGGTGTATTTATCAGGTTACTCCAGCCGGATCTGCAGCCTCATTTACCTGACTAATTTTGCAGCTAAATCTACATCCTCAAAGTTTGTGAGGCTAGATTTGTGCAGATAAATGTAGCCAATTAGGGCTGAATGTTTGCGCTAACCTACTAAATTCAAAATTCATGCCAGAATGCTTCCAGCTAGCCCCTACCTTTCCCTGGCTAAATGTATATGGCCTGTGGTTTCACCTGCACAAACTTAGCCTGCTAGAGGGGCCTGTATTTTAACCACTTAAAGGTACATTTAGCCTGGTAAATCTTTAGACTATCAATCCCAAAAATGTTAATGTTTATCTGGTGCCAGTAGCATGAAAGGAGTAATTCTTGTTTGCATACTCCATGGACACTCTTGCAGTGACTGATACCAACGTGGTCTTCCTTTGCTGTGCTGTCTGGTATAGTCACATGCTTTCCCTATGAAACACAATAGCTAATGGCACGGTTATGAGTGGTGGTATCAATAAATTGCCACTCTTTGCACTAGTAATGGTTACAGTTAATAACGCATGGCTCCTATTGGAAAAATGCATGTGCTGACAGTTCTAGTAATCAAATGTTTCACAGGTGAATGCAATTGTGATGCATACCAAGTGAATCAGTTTATCTGTTACCAATCTAATCCTTAATGCAATATAACTTTTTATCACATGTACTGTCAAACTGCAAAATATAAGGGAGGGAGACAACTGGTGCCAGTGTGCTAAAAATATGGTAGCACAATGCTGGTCCTCATCCTGTTAGATCATAAGAACATAAGAACATGCCATACTGGGTCAGACCAAGGGTCCATCAAGCCCAGCATCCTGTTTCCAACAGAGGCCAAACCTGGCAAGAACTCAAAAACTAAGTCTATTCCATGTTACCGTTGCTAGTAATAGCAGTGGCTATTTTCTAAGTCAACTTAATTAATAGCAGATAATGGACTTCTCCTCCAGGAACTTATCCAAACCTTTTTTAAACCCAGTTACACTAACTGCACTAACCACATCCTCTGGCAACAAATTCCAGAGTTTAATTGTGCATTGAGTGAAAAATAATTTTCTCCGATTAGTTTTAAATGTGCTACATACTAACTTCATGGAGTGCCCCCTAGTCTTTCTATTATCCAAAAGATAATTATCATATGTAAATGGAAAACTAATACCAAGAGCCTGAAGACCTAGGAAATAAACTATTTTCTGCTACACAGCAAATTTCCTTCTGAAATTTTTATCTTTAAGTGTATATCTATGTGAAATGCATATGACCAGACTAATGTGGAAGTAATTGGATGCAGCAGTCCTTTGGGAGCAGCAGGTGCTTAGCACTCTGGACAGGAACTCCATTATCTGCTGCTCTAACACAATTTACTCTGCCATCTTTGTGCCCACTATCAGAGCCATCACAACAGGCAAGAGGCTGCCTCATGCTAGTGCCCACAGGATTCATACGGGGAGTCCTGTTCTTAGTCACAATTATGGTTTCTCATAGCTGTTAATTTAAAAAGGTCCTACTTATGATAAAACTGCTTTAGCTTTGGTGCATAGAAAATACAGGTCGCTGGATAATTATAATTGCAAGTACCTAGTCTGTATGTGTATTTACACTCTTAAGGCCTGATTATCAAAAGCATTTACACACACACCTGCTTCTATGCAAGTAAATGGTTTTGAAAACTGCCCAGAAGTGGTGTGCATAAAAGTCTATATATATAGACTTATATATATATAGTGGTGTGCATAAAAGTCTATATATATAGGCGGCATCCTCCTAGCCTTCAAGAAGCACCTCAATCTCAAACTCACCCACTCCACCTCTCCCACCAAATTAGAAATTGGCCTCTTTAAGTCTCCCTCACTACAGATTTGTCTTATTTATGCCCCTCCTGGCTCCATTGAACGGGACCCCTCCCCCTTAATCGAATTCTTATCCACCAACATCAACACTGAAATTCCCTCCATCATCCTAGGAGATTTCAACCTCCATGTTGATGCCACCCCCCTTACCCCCTCTTGTGAGACACTCCTCACAGCACTCCAAGCAATAGGCCTCAGACAAATCATTGCCTCCCCCACCCACCAAGCTGGACACTCCCTGGACCTCATATTCGTCAACCACTACTTCCTACCTTCCCACCCCCCCACCTGCTCTCCAGTACCCTGGTCAGACCACTTCCTCATAGAAGCCTTGCTTACCCTTAACTTCCCCACCACCCCTACCCACACAAACAACACAACCTTTACCTTTAGAAAATCCTGCTCAGGAGATGAACTAGCTCTTGCTATCTCCAACGTCTCTACTATCCTTGACTGCTCCACTCCAGAAACTGCCATCACATCCTGGTTCAGCACAACCCTAGAAATCGCTGACAAACTATGTCCCATCACCAGACGTAACCTACCCCAATCCACAAAAAACCATCAACCATGGTACACGACTGAATTAAGATCCTTAAAACATACCCTTAGGCAGCGGGAGAGAATCTGGCGTAAAGCCCCCTCACCCCAACTCGCCTCAAGCTACAAATCCGCCCTTCACCATTATAGAATAACCACCCTTAAAACTAAACGAGATTTCTATGCATCCAAGATCCACCAGTACATGTACAACCCTAAAGCCCTCTTCAATTATGTTGCCAACCTTACCAAGTCCTCCCAGCCCGCTATCCCCGAAAATGAAGCCTCCGCCAAAAGCGAAGAAATCGCCCAATATTTCCTCGCAAAAATCACTAACATCCTCCGTAGATTTCAACTCCCATCCCCTTCAATCCCCCTTTCCCCTCCGCTCCAACCTTCCCCCACCACACCCACCCTCCAAACCCTCGAACTGACTTCTTCCAAAGAAGTGGAATCTATCCTTAGAAAACTCAAACCTGCATCCCACCCTTCAGACACTATCCCTACAAAATCCCTCCTCTCCATCCCTAATTCGATATCCAAACCCATTGCAGACATTATAAACTCCTCCCTCTCTTCAGGCTCTGTCCCTGATGCCCTCAAACAAGCAATTGTTAAGCCCCTCCTAAAAAAACCAGCATTAGACCCCAAAGACCCCGTCAACTTTCGCCCCATCTCTAACCTGCCCTTCCTCTCCAAAATTATGGAAAAGATTGTGAACATCCAACTTACAGAATATCTAGAAAACAACAATATACTACACCCAGCCCAATACGGCTTCCGTAAGTACCTCAACACCGAAACACTCCTGCTCTCCCTCACTGACCACTTGCTCATAGGCATGGACCAAGGCAACTGTTACCTCCTCGCCCTTCTCGATATCTCAGCTGCCTTTGACACCATCAATCACAACCTCCTCATCAACCGTTTGACCGAAATAGGCATCTCAGGCCTAGCCCTGCTATGGTTTAAATCCTATTTATCCAACAGAAAGTTTTCTGTCAAGATAGGAAACGCCAATTCCACACTCTACCCCCTGGCTCAAGGTGTCCCCCAAGGTTCCTCCCTCTCCTCTACTCTTTTCAATATATATCTTACACCCCTATGCCAGCTCCTCACCGAACTCGGTCTCAAATTCTACCTCTATGCAGATGACGTGCAAATCATCATTCCCATTCACAACTCTCTCTCAGACGCCCTCGCTTTCTGGAACACATGTCTTGCCAACATAAACAATTTCCTCACCAACATCCACCTCGCCCTAAACTCCGCTAAAACAGAGCTGCTCCTTATCTCTCCCCACCTCCCCCCTAAACCCTTGATCTCCAATGACCCAGCTTTCAATACTATAGCATCCCAACCTACTGTAAGAGACCTTGGGGTAATTCTCAATCAACAACTCAACCTAAAAAAACATATCAACTCCATCCTCAAAGCAGGTTTCTTCAAGCTCAATATCCTGAAGAAGCTCAGACCCCTCCTCCACTATCATGATTTCCGTACTGTCGTCCAAGCTACCCTTTCCTCAAAGCTTGACTACTGTAATGCCCTCCTCCTCGGTCTACCCTCCTCCACTACCAAACCCTTACAATTGCTCCAAAATGCAATTGCCAGGGTTATCACCAACACTCGGAAAACCGATCACATCACCCCCATACTCAAAGAACTCCACTGGCTCCCCATCGCATCCCGTATTCTCTTTAAAGTCTTAACTATATTACACAAATCTATCCACTCTCACAACTCTAACTGGCTGGATGAACCCTTCTGCCCCATACGTTCTGACCGACCTATTCGTTCTGTCAACATAGGTACCCTCTCCATTCCCCCTTTGAAAAAAGCCCACCTCTCCGCCACCAGAGATCGCGCACTATCCATTGCAGGCCCTAAACAATGGAACGCCCTCCCTACCACGCTCAGGCTTGAGCCATGTTACTCCAAGTTCAGAAAAAAACTTAAAACATGGCTCTTCCAACAAGCCTACCCTGTCTAATCTCCACCCTCCCTCATTGAACCTTTTGTATATAGACCCTTGGG
Organism: Rhinatrema bivittatum; assembly: GCF_901001135.1. Taxonomy (NCBI): domain Eukaryota; kingdom Metazoa; phylum Chordata; class Amphibia; order Gymnophiona; family Rhinatrematidae; genus Rhinatrema; species Rhinatrema bivittatum. Next base: position 11,190,378 of record NC_042629.1, on the reverse strand, counting down.
CCCTTGTAAGTATATAGACCCTGTAAGCAACACGTTTAAGCCTGTATATCCAGACCTGTAAATAGCCTGTATATCCAGACCTGTAAATAGCCTGTTACAGTTTTAATGCTTCTTTTTCATTGTCTCCTGCACTATGTATATTCCTCCCTGCTTCCCCTCCCTGTTGATTGTAATGTCTCCTGCACTATGTATATTCCTCCCTGCTTCCCCTCCCTGTTGATTGTAATTTCAGCCTTTCAGTTACAATGTGAACCGGTATGATGTATGCTTACTAATGCCGGTATATAAAAGTTTTTAAATAAATAAATAAATAAATAAATAAATAAATATACACACACACACACACACACACACACACACACACACACACACACACACAAGAAAGAGGCATTCTGGGGGCAGGAGATGGTGCAAAGAAATCATTTACATGTCTACTTTTGATTTTTGAAAGTATACACATAGATATACATGCACACATTCACAGCTGCTCTGGAGGAGCACACATATATACCAGCTCTGGAGGAGCACATATTCACAGCTGCTCTGGAGGAGCACACATGTATACCAGCTCTGGAGGAGCACATATTCACAGCTGCTCTAGAGGAGCACATATTTGCAGTTGCTCTGGAGGAGCACATATTCACAGCTGCTCTGGAGGAGCACACATTTATACCAGCTGTGGAGGAGCACACATTTATACCTGCTCTAGAGGAGCACACATTTGCAGTTGCTCTGGAGAAGCACATATTCACAGCTGCTCTGGAGGAGCACACATTTATACCTGCTCTGGAGGAGCACATATTCACAGCTGCTCTGGAGAAGCACACATTTATACCTGCTCCAAAGGAGCACACATTTGCAGTTGCTCTGGAGGAGCACATATTCACAGCTGCTCTGGAGGAGCACACATGTATACCAGCTCTGGAGGAGCACATATTCACAGCTACTTTGGAGGAGCACACATTTATACCAGCTGTGGAGGAGCACACATTTATACCTGCTCTAGAGGAGCACACATTTGCAGTTGCTCTGGAGGAGCACATATTCAGAGCTGCTCTGGAGGAGCACACAATTATACCAGCTCTGGAGGAGCACACATTTCTACCTGCTCTGGAGGAGCACACATTTACAGTTGCTTTGGAGGAGCACACATTTATACCTGCTCTAGAGGAGCACACATTTGCAGTTGCTCTGGAGGAGCACATATTCACAGCTGCTCTGGTGGAGCACACATTTATACCTGCTCTGGAGGAGCACATATTCACAGCTGCTGTGGAGGAGCACACATTTATACCAGCTGTGGAGGAGCACACATTTATACCTGCTCTAGAGGAGCACACATTTGCAGTTGCTCTGGAGGAGCACATATTCACAGCTGCTGTGGAGGAGCACACATTTATACCTACTCCAGAGGAGCACACATTTGCAGTTGCTCTGGAGGAGCACATATTCACAGCTGCTCTGGAGGAGCACACATTTATACCAGCTGTGGAGGAGCACACATTTGTACCTGCTCTAGAGGAGCACATATTTGCAGTTGTTCTGGAGGAGCACATATTCACAACTGCACTGGAGGAGCACTCATTTATACCAGCTCTAAAGGAGCACACATTTATACCTGCTCTGGAGGATCACATATTCACAGCTACTCCAGAAGAGGTGAAAATGTGTGCACATAAGACTGGCCTGGTTTCCAAGCACAGTGCTCATTTTCAAAATGGACTTATACTTGTAAATAACATGTGTTGATGTACAAGTAGTCTCCTGTTTGGCGTTATAAATATTGCCTTTTTTATCTATCCACGAAGGACCCGCCATAGTCTGTGTGCACATAGAGCAAGATTGACAAGGCCAATGGCCATTCCTCTGTGAATTCATTAACGAGATTTCCGAACATAAAAAGGAATGAGATAACATGGTAGCGGGACCACCTGATAGAGATTCGGATGGCTTGGATGATGACGCCAATCCTGACTCTCTTGAAGATGGTGAAATTCCTCCAGGATTAGAACCATATAGAACTATGCTACAGTTTTTTCATAAAGATGAATTGCCAGCTCTAATCTCCCAGACCTTGGAAATGCTTGGGGTTCCTGGGGCAGATTCCGGATCTGAGCCAACGAGAAATCCCATTTTGGTTTCCTTGCATAAAGCCTCTTGTTTTTTCCCCATGATAGAAGCCATTCAAGAATTGCTTGATCTTGAGTGGGGTGCACCAGAGACTAATTTCAAAAGAGGTTGGGTTTTGGAAGGCTTGAACCCTCTGGATCCATGGTAAGAGGGTGCTTATGTTTTCCAAAGGTAGATGCCCTTGTGTGTGCAGTCTCCAAGTGGACCATTATTCCAGTGGAAGGAGGAGCAGCACTGATGGATGCTCATGATAAAAAGATTGATACTGTCATTAAGCAAGCATTTGAAGCAGTGCAATGACCTTGCAGAATGCTTTTTGTTGTTCTTTGGTGGCTCACTCTTGTTTGCTTCTCTCCCAAGAGGTTAATGACTCTGGGGTAAGCTCCAGGGCAGTTATGGAAACAGCCACTGCCTTCTTGGCAGATGCAGGCTGTGATTTGGTCTGCACTTCAGCCAGAGAGGTGGCTTCTACAGTAGCGGCCAGGCATCAGTTACGGTTGAGAAATTGGTCGGCCGATGTGACCTCCAAGGCTAACCTCACCAAATTGCCCTTTAACGGCTCACTTTTATTTGGGAGCAAGTTGAAGAAACTGGCCAGTAAATAGGGCAAATCCCCGGTTCCTTGTTTGCTGGAGGATAAGAAGCAGGCACAGTGCTCCTTCAACATGAGAGGTCGTGCTAGAGCATCCAGGCATTTTCGTACCTAATGAGGAGCGACTTTTCAAAAGAATTGACCTTTCAGATGGGTGGTGAATCTAGCTAAGAGTAATCTTCAGCCTACTCAGTCACTGGAATACTGCGATAACCTGTTCAACACAAAACAGGGTAAGGTGTTCCTGCCGGAAGCTCAAATTCAGAAGTTGCTAGCTCAGATCTGTCTGTTGTTGAACACTCTGAGCCTGACCATATGGTTTTACCTGCAGGAACTTGGCTTAATGGCAGTGATCCTGGAAGTGGTACCATGGGCAAGGGTGCATATGCATCCTCTTCAGGACTCCCTGCTGTCTCAGTGGAGCCTGCTCTCAAGACTATACGATTCAACTCCACCTGCTGATGGAGGTCTCCTCCCAACTGCAGTGGTGGCTGCAGGTGGATCATCTTCAGACCTGGGGTTTACCTTACCCCACTGGACTGGCTAGTACTGATGACAGATGCGAGTCTCCTTGGTTGGGGAGCTCACTGTCAGGAGCTGACAGAGCAAGGGCACTGAAATGCAAAAGAGGCTCTCTGGAGCATCAATCGGCTGGAAGCCAGGGCAGTGCAGTTGGCGTGTTTACGGTTCAGTGACTTGCTGCAGGGTCGATCGGTCCGAATACTGACAGACAATGCAACGACTGTGGCTTACATCAATCAGCAGGGAGGTACCAAGAGCCAACAAGTGTTGCAGGAAATAGATCAGCTTATGGAATGGGCAGTAGTACATCTCCAGATGATCTCAGACTCGCAAATTGCAGGCAAAGACAACGTAAGAGCAAACTTTCTCAGCAGGGAGAGTCTGGACCCAGGAGAGTGGGCATTATCAGATGATGCATTTCAGCTGATTCAGAATCACTGGGGTCTCCCTTTCCTAGACTTGTTGGCAACTTTGTGGAATGCAAAAGTCCCACGATTCTTCAGCCATAGGAGAGATCCGAAGTCACTGGGGATTGATGCCCTCGTGCAGGAGTGGCCGGAAGATCCATATGCCTTGTCTCCATGGCCCATGTTGGGCTGATTGATTCGAAGGATTGAACACCAAAGAGGATGGTGTTCTTGGTCACTCCAGATTGGCCCAGGAAGCCGTAGTATGCAGATCTGTGGAGGTTCCTGGTGGATTTGCCTTTTTCTACTTCCAGGGCACAGGAACATGTTGTAGCAGGGACCTGTTCTTCATGAAGATCCGACTCCATTTTGTCTTGAAAGGGCTTGCTTGCTGAAACGTTAATACTCTGTGATAGTGATTTCCACGTTGCTAAGAGCTAGAAAGTTCTTCACTTCCTTGGTCTATGTGCAGGTTTATAGAGTGTTTGAGGCCTGGTGTGTGGATCGAGGTACTCTTCCTTCCTTGGTCAAGATTCCACTCATTTTGGAACTTTTGCAGGGTGGCTTGAATAAAGGCTTGGCTCTTAATTCCTTAAAGCTGCAAGTAGCAGCTCTCGCCTGTTTCAGAGGTCAGGTAAATGCTGGATCCTTGTCGAGTCATCCTGATGTAGCCTGTTTTCTGAAAGGAGTGAAACATCTTCATGCTCCTTTGTGGTTTCCGGTGCCCCTATGGAATCTTAATTTGGTTTTAGATTTTTTTGGCAGGCCCTACGTTTAGAACAGTATACACTCTATATTTGCGTTGCTGACCTTGAAAATGGTGTTCCTTGTGACAATTTGTTCTGCGCATCGGGTTTCCAAACTGCAGGCCTTGTCTTGCCGGGACCCATTTCTCCAGGGGCAGTACTTTTTACTGAAGGTGATTACTGAGTTTCACTTGAATCAGTCCATCTCCCTGCTATCTTTGGACAGAGATGTAGAGGAGTATCGTCTGTTGCGACCCTTGGATGTCAAGAGAGATATTGTCAGGTATCTAGAGGTTACTGAGCCTTTGTGAAAGTCGGATCGCCTTTTTGTCCTTCACGGTGGTACTAGACAGGGAGAGCCAGCCTCGCAGGCTACAATAGCTCGCTGGGTTAAGGAGGTAGTCACGGCTGTGTGTGTGGATACCTGGAAACCGTTACCTAGTTATTCCACTAGACCTCAGGCAGTGTCAGGCAGAAGTTAGTTTGTTGTCTCCCGTCGACATTTGCTGAGCTGAAACTTGGTCCTCCTTACACACTTTTTCCAGGTATTATCGTCTGGCTTTTCAGGCCCGGGAAGATGCGGCCTTTGCATGGGTGGTTTTGATTGGACCACAGGTAGCCTCCTGCCCTATTAGGGAGTAGCTTGTGTACATCCCACTTGCTCTGGATTCATCTGACTGGACGCTAAGAAATGAGAAATTACTACTTACCTGATAATTTCCTTTTCTTTAGGACAGTCACATGAATCCAGCTTTCCTCCCTTGGCTGCCGAATGATTGCATAATGATCCTCTGGTGTGCCTATGTGTTACAGGGTCTACCGATAAGTGTTACTCCAGACCCTAGACTAGTGTTATTACATTCTTGTCTGAACTCAGTGTTGCCTTGTGGCTGAGTATTGAAATGGTTATCTGTTTTTGATCAATATTTTTGCTAATTTGCCCACGGTCGCTTTTGAAGAAAATTCTGGCAGGCTGATGTCCCTGCAGGGGTATATATACTGTGACGTCAGTTTGCTCCATTTCCATCTACTGGTAGAGGTTAGGGGTGTGCATTCGGTCCCTACGTATTGGCAATCTGCAATGGATGTTGCCATATTCGTTGTATTCATGGGGAAGCGAAACGTATCACGATTCCCCACGAATACACGAATCGCCGAATTATTCGGCTGCCTAAATAAATCAATTTAAACAACCCCCCCCCCCCTCCTGCCCCCCCCAAGACTTACCAAAACTCCCTGGTGGTCCAGTGGGGGGTCCGGGAGCCATCCCCTGCACTCTCACACCCTCGGTGCCGGTTTCATCATGGCGCCGATAGCCTTTGACCTACTATGTCACAGGGGCTACCGGTGCCATTGGTCAGCCCCTGTCACATGACCATTGGTGCCATCTTGTGCTCCTACCATGTGACAGGGGCTGACCAATGGCACCAGTAGCCCCTGTGACATCGTATGGGCAAAGGCTATCGGCACCATTTTGATTACTGGCAGCCGATGGCCCGAGGGCAGGAGATCACTCCGGGACCCCCGTTGGACCCCCAGGGACTTTTCGCCAGCTTGGGGGGCCTCCTGACCCCCACAAGACTTGCCAAAAGTCCAGCAGGGGTCAGGGAGCGACCTCCTGCACTCCGGCCATCAGATGCCAGTACTCAAAATGGCGCTGATCGCCTTTGCCCTCACTATGTCACAGGGGCTACCAGTGCCATTGGTCAGCCCCTGTCACATGGTAGGAGCACAAGATGGCGCCAATGGCCATGTGACAGGGCTGACCAATGGCACCGGTAGCCCCTGTGACATAGTAGGTCAAAGGCTATCGGCGCCATGATGAAACCGGCACCGAGGGTGTGAGAGTGCAGGGGATGGCTTCCGGACCCCCTGCTGGACCACCAGGGAGTTTTGGTAAGTCTTGGGGGGGTCAGGAGGGTGGGGAGATGTAGTTAATTTAAATTTTAGCTGGGACACGAATAGAAATCGCCATATTAACGCATCGGGGTGCCATACAGCCGAATGCAACGTATCTGCTCCCCAACGAATCCGAATCCCGAATGCAACGTATGGCGTCCCTCTGCACATCCTTAGTAGATGTGCATAACCCACTTGTTCTGGATTCATCTGACCTAAAAAAAAAAAGGAAGTTATCAGGTAAGAAGTAATTTCTCATTAAAATTACCCTGTTAGTGTATGAAATTGACTCCTCCATCAGCCATCTATGTGAGAGAATTATTTTGTTTGATTTGGCCTGGTGGTTCATCCTTCCAGCTCAGTTGGAACTAGGGCTGGGATCCTGGTGCCATGAGCCTTCATTCTCAATGAGCTGGGGAGTTTTCACCTGTTTATAATAAATTCCCCTCCCACTCTTCCTGGCCTAGTCATTGCAATAACAGTCCTGAGGCTGGGAGCCATGCACTGGAACTCCTTCTGGCTCTAAATCCAGCCATTGGGTGACACGCCTAATGATGACCACGAGGAGTTGTGAACACTGCCCCTGCAGCATCCCCAGCTCCCATCGGGCCTGGCAGGAGGGCCTTGATTAATTTCCTTGTGGCTCTACTATTTCTTCACTTCTTCTTTGAACTTCAAGATTGGGCACCAATACCACAGGCTGTGTTCTCAACGGGGCGTGAAGTTGCTGCTCAAGCCAAGCTTGGCACTTATCTTGGCTATCTGAATGATTCTTCAGATTTTTTGTTTTTATATAAAGTCAGCACATGCACTAATGAAATGGTGCACCAGGAGCAAAAGCTACCCATGATGCACTGGGTCGGTTCTTTTCTGCGAATTGGATGTTCGATGGCAAATTATGCATCAGCTGCCTGGTGCAAGCGGTGACAAAGCACTGGGGGGTTCTGTGAGCTCCTTTCTTCAATAATCATCTTCAGCACACATGCCAGGCAGACTTTATTCATCTACTCAATTTATCTAAACTGAAAGTTCTCTAAGCTCAGGACACCTTTCAACCTCTGATTAATGTCTTCCTTACGTCAGAGCATCATGGCAATTCTGATTAATGTCCGTGTCACTGTACCCATTGATGACTGTGAAACTTGCCCTAACAATTTATTTATATGTGACTTTGGACTTCATGGATAAATTTATATTAGGAATGCAAATATGTTATTGCCCAGATCTTAATATTCTGGAACTCCATTCACAATGAGCTATAAACTTATATTTTACATTCAAATAGAATATTTTCTCTTCTTTTACAAACTAATCTTATAATTATGTAATTCCCCCGCCCTCGCTCATTGCATCCTACCTTTGAGATATACACACACACACACACACATATACTGTATATATATTTGATTCCCAATTTATTTCATCTGCTGTATCTCATTGATTGCCACTATCAGACAGGAGGATTGGCTGGATGGACCTTTAGTCTGACCCAGTTTGGAAGTTCTTATGCTCTTCCTCACTTTGTGGAATCAGTTGTTTTTTGAAGCTCAGAAAGACGATTCATGTCTCTCCTGAAGATTATTTTTCAAATATTTATTCAGTTTACAACTAAATTGCAGTGTTTCTTTGTAATATGCTTTAGCTAGATCTCATTAAACTAGTGACAGAAGTTACATTTTGACATTGTTACAAAATGGTGACAGGTTTTTTTTAGACATTGATGTTAATCAAGTTTGTCACTATTGTGACTTGTGAATTGCTAGTGGTTGGCTGTGCACAGTAAGGTAGGGGATGCTCTTTACTTGATCCTATGCAAAACTAAAGTACTGCAGCGATATTTACAAGGGTTCCCACTGAAAGCATGAAAGCAGCTTGTCTGCACCCAAAATCCCTAAGTCCTACAATAACTAGCAGTCAGCCTTGTGTCTTATAGTTGGTGTACCTAGAAATTTGCCAGTTCAGTGAAAAATAGTTAAGTTGAAAGTTGAAAAAGTGTATGAACTTATCTGTGCAAACTCTAAATTCCTCTTCCTATGCATGGACCCTACAGGATATAACATTTTACAGGACGCTTTCATTCTTCTTAAGAGGTCACAGGGAGAGACGAGCCTCATGTGATAGCTTTGTTAGTTCTGCTCTGCTTCATTTTAACCCAACCCTGATATTTTATCCCTGTACTTTCTAATTACTGAGAGTAAAGTGGAGGTGCAAACATGGGGATACAGAGGCATTCTGGGGTCCTGTTTTCAGAAAGCTTTCTCCTTCACTGTCTCTATCACAGCTACTTTGAAATGGTTTCCATTATACCTTGATGTCGCCAAGGCAACATGTAGCCTTCTTTCTGATGCATCTGAATTAACCGAAAAAAACATAAATGATTTATTTTTTTATTTATTTACAAACTTTTCTATAGCGACATTCATATAAAATATCACATCGGTTTACATGGAACTCGGATAACACAACATGGAAAAAGAGGCAAACTTACAATGAAGAGAGGAAAATAACTTGGAAGTAGGAGTCAGATTTACTTTGAGATTAAAGTAGTACAGAGGTCAGGGGTGACTAGCTAGAACATAAATGGATTAACTGGGGAGGACTACTGATAGTCCAATGGATGTATATACAAAGGTTTATATACAATGGGTTACATACAATGGTTATATACAGTTAGGACAGTAAAAAGGTACTTAAGCAAAAGGGGGAAGGGGAATACTAGGGAGAGGCGAGGGAAGGCTGCTAATAGCGTAATGAGAGGACGTGGCTAAGTGAAGGCTTGCTTAAACAGCCACGTTTTTAGTTGGTTTTTTTTTAAAGGTTTGGGTACAGTATTCCAGGCATGGAATTCCATAACGTAGGTCCTGCTAAGGAGAAGTCCCGCTCTTTGGTAGAGGTGAGGTGGGACAATTTGGGAGATGGTGTGTGGAGGGATCCTTTGTAAGCGGATCTGACGGGTCTATTAAATGTGTAGTATTTTAAAGAATCATGTAGCCAATGAGTGTGCTGGTTGTGGAGAGACTTGTAGATGGTAGTAAGGCTCTTATGGATTATTCTAAAGAGGATGGAGAGCCAGTGCAGATCTTTGAGGATAGGGGAAATGTGCTCTTTTTTGCGGGTATTAGTGAGGATTCTGGCCACGGAGTTTTGGAGCATTTGGAGAGGTTTAATGGTAGTCATAGGGAGGCCTAGGAGCAGAGAGTTGCAATAGTCGATTTTTCAGAATAATGTGGCTTGGAGGACTGCACGAAAGTCGTTGAAGTGGAGGAGAGGTTTTAATTTTTTTAGTTCTTGGAGTTTAAAGAAGCCATCTTTTATTGTGGTGTTAATGAATTTTTTTAGGTTCAGCTGGTTGGCCAGCATGACACCTAGGTCTTTTACTTGGCGGGCGGTCAATGCAGTCGGTTCAGGAGGGGAGGGGTAGTTTTTGTCAGGGGAGATGATGAGTAGTTCCGTTTTTGCTGGGTTGAAGGCGAAGTTGAGGCTGGTAAGCAGCAGATTAACAAAGTTAAGGCAGTTGTCCCAGGTCTTGAGTGATATAGGAAGAAGGGCCATGCATGTCCCCATAAAGTTATAGGATTAGTTAATGTCTTGTGTGCAGGTGCAATTATGCAGGTTATGTTTAAGACCTTGAAGAGCTGAATGGAAGAGGCTGTCCAAGATGCCATAGGTTCTATAACTATGCGTAGACCTGATGCTCAGAGGCACTCTAAGCTGTCAGAAATAAAAACAAACTTTAAAATCATCTTGTCAGTGATTACTATCCATGTCCAACAAGTGACCTTGGGGAGGTCATCACCTTGTACTTCCCCTCTCTGTTACTCATTGTTCAGGGGATATTTCTGCTCCGCTGGGAAATGCTGCTTTTAGGAGAAGTGATTCTGTTATCTTTATTTCTGAAATACATTGGAATAGAAGATAGTGCTGCTATGCCTATTTGTTGCCAGGAGAGCACCCTGCACTTCAGCCCAGCTATGAAAAAGCAGACAGGGTAAGCAGGGGATTGGGCTCATTAACATGCCAGAGTTCAGTAAAATTTGTTACATGGGGATATCGTTCCACAGAACTGTGGTGATTTATGTAAGTTTTAAATGTTGTTTGTGAAGTCTTGTTTTACAAAATGTGCAAAGCTTCTCTGAGCAGCCAAAGATGTTGATGTGTGCCCTTTTTTTTTTGTTGCTGTCAATTGGACAGTGCAAGTAATAAATTGTGCTGTGCTGCCCATAGTCTGGAGGGAAGCACTGCAGGACACATTCCCTGCAACTGGTTATGGAGACAATAATGTTCAGTGCTGGAAAAGACAATCGCCATGCAGAGTGGAAGACTACCCCTGATTCCCCTCCCCCCCCCCCCCCCCCCCCCCCCAGTGTCTTATTGAGGGGCCGCTGCAAAACCTACTATGGTAAGCCGGCCTACACTGTTCTTAAGCAGAGAGAGGGCATCCCCTGGCCACTGACTCATCCGAAGCCCTGTGACAGGTTCGTAGCCCACCATAAGGATTCAAGCAGAAAATGGGCCCCATGAGGTCAGTGCTGACATGGAAATTATTGCAGTCCTTTTCAGCAAGTGACATGAAGGAGCAGTCTGTGTCCAGGAATGGCAGTCGCATAGTAATGCTCAGTGACTCGCATTCCTTAGTGTGGCTTAGGTTCAGTGTGGCACATGGAACCGATATAAAGGTAGATCTGTGTAAACTCCATATCGCGATACACCAGGTGGGACTCCAGTGAGTTCCTTCTTAATTTATTCATATCCCCCTTTCCTGGTCATTTGACCATTCAAAGTGGTGAAAACCAATAGAAACACAATCAAAATGCCTTAGGTCAATTCATTAAGCATTGAAAAACAACTACAGAAAAGTATATCCATTACCAGCTTTAAAAAATTAAGGAGCAAAGCGTATTTCACTGTCTGGAGTCACTGACTCACTAAATATAGTTACTAAATGTACCTCAAGCACAGTGAGTTAAAATTTCAAAAAACAGAAAATAGATTTTAAAAAGAACAGCCCAAAGATAGGGAAGATAATTTTGTAAGCCATTTACCCTGGTAAATAGCCTGTCTGAGCATTGGAGTGTGTGCAGCTAGAGAGTATGGTGTGGCATTATGTGCAGATAGACTGTGAGGTAAGTGGAACTGAGTGTGCAGGTAGAGTGGGGGTGAGTGGGTGGGTTTGTGCAGATGGAATGTATGGTGTGGGATTATGTATGCAGGCAGAGTGTGGGAATGTGTGTGTGTGCGCAGGTGGAGTGTGGCGTTAGTGGCAGTGTGTATGCAGGTAGAGAGTGTGATATGGGACAGTGTGTGCAGGTAGAGTGTGTGATGTGGGATTCTATATGCAGGTAGTGTGTGTGTGAGTGGGAGAGTATGCAGTGTGAGATTATGTGTGGAGGTAGTGTGTGGAGTGTTTGAATGTGTGTGTGTGTGTGTGTGTGCAGGTAGAGAGTGAGGGAGTGGGAGTTTGTGTACAGGTAGAGAGTGTGATATGGGACTGTGTGTGCAGGTAGTGTGTGTGAGTGGGAGAGTATGCAGTGTGAGATTATGTGTGGAGGTAGTGTGTGGAGTGTTGGAATGTGTGTGTGCAGGTAGAGAGTGAGGGAGTGGGAGTTTGTGTACAGGTAGAGAGTGTGATATGGGACTGTGTGTGCAGGTAGTGTGTGTGAGTGGGAGAGTATGCAGTGTGAGATTATGTGTGGAGGTAGTGTGTGGAGTGTTGGAATGTGTGTGTGTGTACAGGTAGAGAGTGAGGGAGTGGGAGTTTGTGTACAGGTAGAGAGTGTGATATGGGCCTGTGCAGGTAGAGTGTGTGTGGTGTGGGTGTGTTTGTGCAGGTAAAGTGTGAGGTGAGTGGGTGTGTTTGTGCTGATAGTATGTGTGCAGGTAGAGTGTGTGTGGTGTGGGAGTGTTTGTGCAGGTAAAGTGTGAGGTGAGTGGGTGTGTTTGTGCTGATAGTGTGTGTGCAGGTAGAGTGTGAGGTGAGTGGGTGTGTTTGTGCTGATAGTGTGTGTGCAGGTAGAGTGTGAGGTGAGTGGGTGTGTTTGTGCTGATAGTGTGTGTGCAGGTAGAGTGTGAGGTGAGTGGGTGTGTTTGTGCTGATAGTGTGGGGGGTGTGCGTGGGAGAGTATGTGCAGGTAGAGTATGGGGTGAGTAAGAGTGTATGCAGATAGCATGTGGACATTCGGAGCAGTAGTAAATGGCGTGCGCCAGCCAGCTGCTGGGCATGCTTCTCCGGCACAGTGCCTAATGGTGCTGTCCTGCCCAGACCCCTCCCCCGGACCACCCCTTTTTGCAAACCCATCTCTTCTGCGCTTATCTCCAGGTTTTTGCGCATGCCGGCGATTAAAAGTTTGGCGTCAGTATATTCCTAGGTTTAAGAGTTACTGGAGCACAGCTAGCGCGTGTTTCCTCCAAAGGGCTTTGCCGGCTTTAACGTGTGTATGTAGGCAGATTTTAAAATGTAGTTGCTCGCGCGAGGAACAGCCCAATTTTTCCAAGTGGTCCACCAGTTTGCCCATTTAATTTCGAGGTCTTCCAGACCCCTGTGGTTCTTCATGCTGCACGCCCCCAAGATGACTCAGACCCCTCACCCTGTCCTGGAAGCCCTAAAAGTCGAGATCTGCAGACTTGCTCCTCATCTGGAGCAGCAGTAAAGTTGCGCAGATAACAAGCCGGCGTGCACCGCGGTCTCCGGTTTTCATATACGGAGCTACGCATGTAACTCTGTTGGCCCCATCCCAGAACGCCCATGCCCTGGTCCTCTTCCACCCTTGTATTTCTGACGCGCACCCCGGTATATACACACGCTTTGCTCGTGTGCAGCCCACATACACGCGTACGTGGGCATGTTTGCATGAGCAATGCTTTTAAAATCTACCTCTTTATATTTAAATCAGCTTCGGGATATGGAAGGAGCTTCCAAATTATCCAGATCTCTGAGAACAGATAGGAAAATGAATTCAGATCAAACCAGACTTTAGGTAGCTAAGCCTATCTAATATTTAATGCTGATTTTTCTGATTTGTCCTTTGTTCCTATAAATCTTTCAAGAGCATAACAGCATCATGCAAGGTCTCATTTTCCAGCCATGCTATCATATTCGAGAATATTTTATGATTCATTTTCATGTTGCATTAGTTAATTATTTCAGAATGTTTTAAAGCTCTGCTGATTGTTTGATGTATTAAATCTCTTCAAGAAGACAAACCTAGAAAACCTTCAGCCATGAGGCTTGATGCGTGAAGAAAGTCTCTGGGATATTTTCCAGAAGGGAGCAGCAGGAGTGTGGCCTGTTACTGGGGGTGGTAGGCTCAGGAAGGCTGTGGGAGCAGCCCCGCTGGGGCGTCCTTGAGCTGCTGGATTCTGGGGGAGCGTCACTTGTGATATATTGGAGAAGAGCGTTCATCTTCTGTAAGGTGGCTCCCCTGCTCTGTGATAACAGCTTTGTTTTCCAGGCTGGACAACATCTCACACAGTGAATCCCTTTCACGGCATTTCAGCTGAATGGCTCTGGCTGCTGTTTGTGTCGAGATAAAACCCTTTGAGACCCTACTGTCCAGTAAACAAAATATACAACATTTACTGGTAAGGGAATACAGTTCTATGCTTAAGAAGCAAACAAAAAGAGAGGCTGGGTAATCAGCTGCAGGGCATTAATGTGCATTATTCTGCCTGCCGCATACAAGCTACAGATTACATGCAAACTTGTTTGGTTACTAACAACCTGTTTTGTGGAATCCTTGGAGCACCAGACATCACTCACTAAAAGAGCAGAAAGCTGTGCAAGCTCTTAAAGGCGCTTTTTAAAAAATGTTACTTCCAGTCTTGCAAAGTTTGCACATGTAAGCTTTTTACAGATCGTGCTTTCCACTCTGTGGTAGCAGACTACAGGACTGTCTCTCCAATGGCAAATAATGCTTGCTTTGCAGTAATGAGCTGGGTCATTGCTGACAGGTCCGGTGCAGTGAGTGTGCAAACCGTGCAATTCCACAAGGCAGCACACCTGGGGGTGATGGTGTCGGGAGCCGGTAGAAGCCCATGCTACCACCGGTGGACCGGATCCCACCAGCAGTGGAAGAAGCAGAAGGCCCTTGCGGCTCCATCCCGCCAGCGGCAAAAGAAGCAGGAAACTCATGGGGTCGCCGGTGGTAGCAGAAAAGGTCCGTCCTGCAGCTCCTCCTCAGGTGCTGGCCCTGCAGTAATTCACATTCGGGCCGATACAGCAAAGCGCGGCCGTGGTTACCCGGTTTCTAACCCGCTTTGGACGCATGTTTTGGACGCGTAAGGCGTGCCCACGATTCAGCGTCGGCTTTTACGCATCCTTACCGCTTGCCGAAAAGGACGCGTATCCCTTTCCGCCTGCCGCATGTATATGACATGTTAATGATCGGATTAGCTATTCCCTCCGATACAGTAACGTGCGCCCAAATTATCGCCCTGTTGACCAGCTTATTTACCGCGTCTTTAACCTGAATATTTACCACCTACCCTGTCCCTGGCGTTAGTGTGGTGTTCAGTCAGCTTCGTACCGGACAGCGCCATGAACAACATGTATATACTGGCTCTGGCTATATTTTTCATTCGGTTGAGAAGCAGAATGAGAAATGCTTGATTGAGAAATGCTCGAAATGCTCGGCAGATTGGAGAGTCGAACAGGGGATCCCAGCAGCAAGGGGAACCCATCCGACCAGAGAACCCAGCAGCAAGACCAGAGGAGGTATGTGTTCTGTTTCGGTTCAATTGTACCATCCATCTCTGGGCATCTCTGAGGCTCCGGTCATGGACGCCTCTACAGCATCCTGAGGCTCCGGGGTCCAGCAGAGACATGGACGCCCATACGGACGCTTCTATGGACACCCATAAGGACGCCCTATTCGGACGCCCATACGGCTTGGATGTCCGGCTGGGCGCTCAAGGCAGCGGGGCCTACAGGCGGGAAGGTCCATGAACGGAAGCCATGACCTCGGATGTCCAAGGTTGCGGCGTCCGTTCATGGACCTTCCCGCCTGTATCCGGGCGTCCATGATAGGAGACCGGACCTGGACCGGACGTCCAGCCGGGCGCTGAAAGCAGCGGGGTCTGTAGAAAAGAACTATCCACTTACCTGGTGGAATGACATTTCAAATGACAGGTACCAGCGCACCCGGGATACTGTATAGGCGCTGCATACCGCTCTATACAGTAAAATGGATTGCGAACGCCTACCGCTTCACTGACGCACTTTGGACGCCGCTTGGATTTGCATCTAATTTGAATACTGAATCAAGCGGTATGTGAACCAAAATATGCGCACGGCAAACGAGCGGGTGCCCGGCATTGCCGCACTGTTTCTTGCGTGTCCTTACTGTATCGGCCCGATTGCTAGCACTTCCTGTATTCTCATGAGAGATGAGGATACAGAAAGTGCTAAAACCACAATACCACGGGGCCAGCATGCAGGAAGAGCTACAGAATGGCTGCTCTCCCCAGTGAAGAATGGTACAGGCTGGCAACGGCAGCAGCAGCATAGGAAGAATGACCCGTGGACCCTGACTGCCTGGTCTGCATGTATATGTAAGTGAATGGGAGGCTGCCTGTGATGCGTGTGACTTTGTGTGTGTGGGTCTGTCTGTGTGTGTGTGAATGAGAGGCTGCCGGGGATGAGTGGTTTTGTGTGTGTGTGTGTGTGTGTGTGTGTGTGTGTGAATGGGAACCTGCCTGGGTTGTATGCGTGTATGTGCATGGGAACCTTCCTGGAATGGGCAGTTTGTGTGTGTGTGTATGTGTGTGGTGAGAGAGAATGGGAACGAGCCTGCCTGGGGTGTGTGAGTGTGAATGAGAGCTTGTCTGGGTTGGCGGTGTGTGTGTGAGAGAAAGAGAATGGGCTGCAGGTAAATCCCAGCCTGCCAGCAGTTGAAATGAAGAGGAGAACCCGGGGCTGCTGGCAGATCCCAACCAAAGACGATCTGGAGATGCCTGGGGGTTTGTCTAAGAGGCAGCGTATGGGTGTATGAGCTTGTGTGTATAAATGAGAGGAGAAAGTTTGTGCATCCCACTCCCACTAATCCACAACAATCTCAGGGTGATTGGAAATCAAAAGTTCCCAGGAATGGAGAGTGTGAATTTTTTAAATCCCTTTATGTTTTATTTTGTCCTGTTGTTATTTAATATGTTGTTATATGTTGTTATTTAATATGTTGTTGTTTAATATTTTATTGGTGTTTGGGCCATTTAAAAATATTGTATGTGAGTTTTTAATTATTTGATCTTTTATTTACCATCTGTTTTTGGAATATTATTATTAGTATGTTTTTACTAAAATGATAATGTATTTATTTTATTTCTTGATTTTATTGTTTGATAATTGAGGAATGGTGATGGTTCTGTTTTTTTATTGTTGCACTGCATAGAGTATGTAGTTTCTTGTGGTTTCCAGTTCAGGTTTTGTTACTTTTATATTATTATTTCTACTTTACGGTTGCTCTATTTTGTATTTGGTGAGGGTCTGTTTAAGTTCTGCAGCTGTGACTGAGGTGAGGCATTCTCCTAACAGGAAGTGTATTAGTGTTTTAGGGATTTTGAAGGATCAAGCCCACACACAACACACATTACAATTGCCCTAATACCATATGGGTTCCAAGCGTGTTTTTGCATCACAGCAGTGCATGTAAATATAATTTAAGTGATATTTTTACCTCAGAACATGGTACTTTGAGATTTTTCATGTAAAATGTTATTAAAATGCATAATTCTTAACTGTGTGTGTAGCGGGCCAAGGGGGAAGGTTGGGGGCATTGTGCAAGGCTATAAGGTTTTCCGGGAGCGGGGGATTGTGGGGTCAGTTGTTGAAGTTTGTATCACTGGAGGGAGCTGGGATTTTTTTGGGTGAGCCCGGGACAGACAATGAATGAATAAGGGGGGTGGGGGGCAGCCCAGTCATTGTTCGTACAGAGCAGCAAAAAAGCCTGCACCGGCCCTGACTATTGAAGGTCCAGAAGGGTTACTACCTTACCCTTAACATAAGGCTAAGGGGTAAACAGCAGTTCCTACCCTAAGCAGAGATATGGGGGCATCCTGCACAGAGTGGCAAATGCTACCTTAGGAAACTTGCTGGGCAGACTGGATGGACTATTTGAGCTTTATCTGCCATCATTACTATGTTACTATCTTAAAGATATCCGGATATCTTTAGGGCTACTTTATGGCACAATTAGCTGGAATGGTTATCCAGCTTTGAATATCAGGATTAGCCGGATAACTTATCTCCATCCTAGAATGCTCCTATGTTATTTGGCTAAACTTTATATGTGGTAGAAATATTCAAATGTCAGCATTCAGCCAGATAACTCATAAGAACATAAGAAAATGCCATACTGTGTCAGACCAAAGGTCCATCAAGCCCAGTATCCTGTTTCCAACAGAGGCCGATCCAGGTCACAAGTACCTGGCAGAATCTAAGGGGTAGATAGATTCCAGGCTGCTTATCCCATGAATAAGTAGTGGATTTATGGAACTCTACCCTAATAATGGTTACTGAACTTTTCTCTATAGGAACTTGTCCAAATCTTTTTTTAAACACAGCTACATTAACAGCTTTCACCACATCCTCTGGCAGCAAATTCCAGAGCTTAATTATGCATTGAGTAAATAAATATTTTCTCTTATTAGTTTTAAATGTATTAGTAACGTCATTGTATGCCCACTGGTCTTTATACTTTTTGAAAGAGTAAACAGCTGATTAACATTTACTCAATCCATTCCAGTCATTATTTTATAAACCTCTATCATATCTCCCCTCAGCCGTCTCTTCTTCAAGCTGAAGAGTCCTAACCTCTTTATCCTTTCCTCATAGGGGACTCGTTCCATCCCCTTTATCATTTTGGTCTCCCTTTTATGTACCTTTTATAATTCTGTTATATTGTTTTTGAGATGTGGTGACCAGAGCTGCACCACAATACTCAAGATGAGGTCGCACCATGGAGCGATACAGAGGCATTATGATGTTCTCTGTTTTATTCCCCATTCCTTTCCTAATAATCTCCAGCATCCTATTTGCTTTCTTGGCTGCTGCTGCTGCTGCACACTGAGCAGAAGATTTCAATGCATTTTCAGCTGCGACACTTGGAGCCTTTTCCTGAATGGTGACTCCTAATGTGCAACCTTGCATTGTGTAGCTATGATTTGGGTTTCTCTTCCCTAAGTGCATCACTTTATACTTGTCCACATTAAATTTCATTTTCCATGTGCATACCCACTCTCCCAGTTTTGCAATGTCCTCTTGGAATTTCTCACAATCCTCTTGTGATTTCACAACTTTGAATAATTGTGACTCATCAGCAAATTTGATCACTTCACTTGTTCCCATTTCCAGGTCATTTATAAATATATTAAAAAGCATTGGTCCCAGCAGAGATCCCTGGGGCACTTCACTAGTCACCTTTTTCTACTGGGAAAATTTACCATTTCGCCCCACTCTCTGTTTTCCTTTTAATCAATTGGCAAACCATAATAGGACACTGCCCTCTAATCCATGACACTTTAATTTCCCAAGAAGTCCCTCATGAAGGATTTTGTCCAATGCTTTCTGGAAATCCAGATGCACTATATCAATGGCTCAGCTTTATCCACGTGTTTGTTTACATCCTCAAAAAAAGGTAGCAGATTGGTGAGGCAAGACTTCCCTTGGCTAAATCCATGTTGGCTTTGGTCCATTAAACTCTGCTTATCTGTATGTTCAGCAATTTTGTTCTTTATGATATTTTCTATCATTTTGCCTGGCACAGATTCACTGGTCTGTAATTTCCTGGATCACCTCTTGATCCCTTTTTAAAAACTGGCGTTACATTGGCAACCCTCCAGTCTTCAGGTACCATAGACGATGTTACTGAAAGTTTACAAATTTCCAATAGCAGGTCTCACTTTCATTTCTCAGTTATAACTCACAAGTTGTCTGGCTAAGTGCCACAGAATATTTATTTATTTATTTATTTAACATTTTTTCTATACCGACCTTCATGGTTAAAATACCATATCAGGACGGTTTACATCGAACAGGGGTAAAATAACTAGATAAATGAAGAAAAACAAAGTTACATTACAACGAGGACTGTGAACTTGGAAGCTTAGGAAGCTAGAAGAGAAATATAAAGTTAAGTTAAAGGGAGAGAAACAAATTCCGGACTAGAGGTAGTCCAGACTAGAGATAGAATATGGACTCCGTCTAGGCCAGTCCCTCAGTTTTGGTTGTTTTTTGGGGTTTTTTTTTGCTGATTCCATCATTCCAAACGCATGCCAGCCTGTTTCACCTGTGAACCAAAGAATCTCAGTGTGCACAAAAATAAACTGGTTGAATAAACCTCTGTCAAGATACGGTCCAGCAACCTAAATCTGAGTGATCAGGTGAGTAATTAGTAATGTGAGTCACCCATCATAGTTTTGTTACTTCTCCAGTATAGTAATTTAGGAAGGTTTCTCCATAAATTTAGAACCTGTAACCTTCTGTTTTTAGCAGATTTATTTTTACATTAGAAATTCATTAAAGGGAGCCTCATTTCATGGCATTATTTAAAATGACATCCAGAGAAAACAAGCGGAATATTATGTCATTGGCTTGCCACTTTGAATGCTCATTCTTATTCATCATTTGACTTTTCAATTAAAGTTTTCCATGCAAAATTGTAGGACTGGGACTGAGAAAAAAGCAGAGAGAAGTTTAAGAATAAATACAACATGAAATTATATTGCAAATTATTAAAATAACAAAGAAATATACAGTGACATGGAGTCATCATTCTGCTAATATTATTGCTGCTATTATGATTTGTGATATTCTGATTAATACTGGGATTAGTAGCTGAATCAGCGTAGGAGTCCACCTTCTACCAGCACTGCAGAATCCCTTTGGGAGAAAGGTATAGGGAAAGCTAAATAATAAATGTATTTTCATTAGTTACAAAAGGGAAGTCGCTTTGGGGTAGATTTTAAAATGCGTGTGCGCATTTTATAACATGCAGTGCGCAGGGGGGATGAATTTTGCATGAATACGCACGGCGACGCAATCGGGCCTCCCCCAGTTCCCTCCCAGTCTGCTCCAATTAAGGAGCAGCCTGGAAGGGAACTTTCCTACCCCCCTGCCTAACCTTCCTTCCCTTTCCCCTCTCCACCCTGACCCCTAATGCCTATCTAGCTACCCCAAATTTTTTTACTTTTTTAACTTGCTGCTCCTTGGGAGCAGAAGCAACTTACACGCACTGGCCGGCTGCCAGTGCGTGTTTCCCCGGGACAGCGTACAATGGCGCTGTCCTAGCCCATCCCCGCCCTGCCCCTTTGAAGAGGCCCAGCACTTGTGTGCATACCGGGGTTTACGTGAGTGACCGGGCCCATTTGAAAATGCACATGGTTCGCGCAAGGCCCAGCTACGCATGTTTTACACGCACGGGCCTTTGAAAATTTGGCCTTTTGTCTTCAGCACCTGATTTTGGCCTCTGGGCTAAGTAACAAGCTTTCCTTTATACTTTTCGAGTTTAGACTAGTACACGGTTTATGTCCACTCTGTGTGCCAACCGACCATCAGTTCCTTCCTGTGGAGCTGCCCATTAGGTGACCCAGGGTCATTTTCCTGTGACTTACTTATAGGGAGAGCCTTGTGACTCCCAGACTGTTGGACTTGTGGAGAACTGTGCTTGGCAAGGGGATAGGACTGAGAGGACAACCTTTCTGTGTAGCGTGGAAACCCTGTGCTGGAGGGCGGGGGTCTTGGTGTACAGTTATCCCATGTGGAAAAAGAAAAGACTGAGAGATAATACACCTTTTTCTGCTAAAGAGGCTTTCTTAGAGGATACTCTGTTGAGCCCTGTGTTCTACAACATCTTTGTCCCTTTAGTACCACAACAGTGCCCATTGCAGAAATGAGAAATGTACCTTCAAAATGCTGTAAAACCAGTCCTAAAAGGTTGGGGCTGTCGTGCATGATTCCAACGCACTGCATAATCCTAGCATGTCGGAGATATGTATGCATCCAATTCTGGAACACAACCTAATGGAAGCTCAAGCAGCAACAGGATCCAATGCATGAGAACTTCTTAAAAAAAACTAAAAGTATAATATTTCATAGGTACTACAGAAAGAGCTACTAAACTTCAACATCGTAGAAAAGAGAGTAGGCCAGAGCCTCCCAAACCTGTCCTAGTGACCCCCACAATTATAATGCATGAAAGAAAGCTGCATACACTGCGTCTCTGATGCATCGAAATTCATCTTGTGCATATTTATTGTGAGGTACTGGAATGCCTTTGTCGTATTCCCCGCTCCCTCCTCCTTCCTGGCATGTGCATATTTAGATTTGTAAGTCATTATAAATTCTTGATTTGTCTGGTTTCCTTTCATACACATTGTGTTCTGGGCCATTTGGCCATAATGTTTTTGTTTCAATTGTAATCTGGAAGCGCCGTGGTGCTCAGCAGTGCCCGCCACCCCTTCCAGACTCTCTCTTCTGAAAAGAAAGGTGCTGAAATACAAGCTGAACAAAATATACAGAGAGTTAAGCCAATGCTTTGCATCTAGGTAATGCTCTTTAGAAATGTTTCTCAGAGGAGGAATGAATAGGCCTGCACATGTACTGGAGCTGCAGATTTAGAAATGCACCATCTTAAAGTCAGGAAGATCATCTGTTCTTAATCAGCAGCCCTGGCTGCCCTTTTCATCCTAACGCCGTCTTTTGCTATCATTGCAGGTAGGCCGGTGATGATCGTGGTGGAGTACATGGAGAATGGATCCCTTGACTGCTTTCTGCGGGTAAGGTGTCATGTTCTGATGACATCTGAATAGGAAGTTATTTTGAGTGGGGATTTTAAATCATTTATCATAAATTAATGTTTCCATAATGTTATTCATGGACTTTTAGTGAAGAATAGCAGCTCTTTCCCTGGGGTGTGCTTCCTGTGCAAGATGATACGTTAGGGCTGAGCTCCAGAAAAGCAAAGGAAGATTTGAACTTAGGAATTTAATTGATTTCTCTGGGATGTAAAGGCAGCACGTTTAGCAAAATGTGTTTCTAATCATTGCTTTTTGAATCCAGTCACTGGGCCTTATAGAGATGGTACATTCTTCTTCAAACAGAATCTTTTTTATACAATTTATTTTTGTGAATTTATTATTTTTTTCTTACTTTAAATCAAGGATCAGCCTCGGTTATTCTGTGTATATTTACAGCTCTTCATATTTAACAGGTTAATAGCCCTTCATTTTGCTATGGTTACTCTGTAAATACTTTCATAGAATAAAACTTGCACGGTTACTAAGGATAACACGGATATATGACTGCACTGAGTGAAGCAGGAGACCTGCTAAAGCAAAAGCTATGTTCAAGGTTTCATTCAGAGCTCCAGCAGAGGGGACACCACTGTCTCGCATTATTTCTGGGAGGATTCCGGGCTTTTGAAGGTTCTCTTATATTTAGCAAGAAGTGCTGACCAGGAACACAATACTGACAGGAAGTGAGGGTCTCCTCAGGTATCTTGCCGGTATCTAGAGTATGATACCATCTGCATCTGTACTACTGCTCTTCCACCTTTCAGATCTGAAAGGGAAATAATTTTAGACATTACAAATTTTCCAAAGTGATTTTTCACACACAGCAAATGGCCTTTCCCTTTTCAGCACTGGCTATCTCCTACCAGTTGTCCTTGGGAACCTGCCATAAGAGGAGAGACAAGTGCAGAGCTTAGGAAATGCTTCTATAAAGCATCAGGTCTACCAAACCTCCTCAACATATCAGCTTACCCCTTTCTTCTCCTGAATAGTACACTTCTTTTTCACTCAATGGACCATACCATTAAGCTCTGGAATTCATTGCCAGAGGATGTGGTTAAGACAATTAGTATAGCTGGGTTTAAAAAAGGTTTGGATAAGGATAAGTTCCTTGAGGAGAAGTCCAGAAATTGCTATTAATCAAACTGACTTGGTGAATAGCCACTTCTTATTGCCGGCACCAGTAGCATGGGATCTATTTAATATTTGGGTACTTGCCAGGCACTTGTGTCCTTGATTGGCCACTGTTGGAAACAGGATGCTGGGCTTAATGGACCCTTGACTGACCCAGTATGGCCACATCATGTGTTCTTTTTCTTGTCCAAATCCTGAATACTTTTGCTGCATGGTTTGGCATTGTCTTAGACATACTCTACATGTGCCATTCTATAATATCCCCCATGTCGAGGTGAGACTCAAATGCTGATACTGAAACTTTAGAGGAGGAGGAGCTGGAGCTGGCAAAACCTTCAAAGGGTTCTCCCTCCTTGGCAATGCGAATGAAGCCAGAAAGAAAAAGAAAAGTTGGATGTGAAATGATATAAAAAGCAAATATCTGGCAGTGCTGCCACCCACACTGCTGTTATCACTTTTTATATTTTTTATTGGACAAAACTTTACCCCAAAGCAAACTGAGCAACTTGCATCAAGAACTCGTAAGTCATGAATTTTTCCAGCTTGTGCAAATATCCTCCAAACTCTTAAAGCATGAATGAGAAAACAAGGAATGCGAGTCCCGGTTATACAGGAAACTGTACAGGATACAAACACAATTTTATTCAAAACAGTGCAATATCCAGGGTATACAATACTATTATCCCAAAAACAAACAAAAAAAAGGAGAACTGGCTTAGTCAATATGGTAATTTCCTGTTCCCTGAGAGAGTACATGTAAAACAGAAACACAAGACACTGGCCTCTTTCCGAGAAATAGAATTAATTTCTCTCCTGAGTTCATTCATTCCACTCAGAAACTGCAAGTCTAATTAGCCCCGAACTGCTTCTGGTCTCCCAATTCCTCTAACATATGTACGAAAATGTAATAGTAAGAGAAAGCCTTTCAGGTGTCCTGGGTGACTCAGTGAGAATATGATGGGGCTGGGAGAGCATTGAGGTAACAAGGAAAGCTGACAACCAGAGTGACTGACAAACTTCTCCTACACCTTCTCCTTCTCTCATATGCTCCTTGCTCCACTCCTCAGGTAGCCCTTCAGAAACCCAAGCTGCCCTGCTGCTGGAAAGCTAAGCCCTTGAAATAGTATTGAAAACATAATGACGGCAAGAAAACATTACCCCTTTTGAATTTTGTGCAGCCACAAATGTGGGTATCCAAATTGGGGAGGGGGGGAAGAGAAACCTGCATTCAGCATCTCCGTTCTAAGGCAAAATTCGGGGTGGGTAGGACGGGGTCTCTACAGCAAAAGAACAAATCATTTTACTCTTTCTGGAAGGCAGATGAAGAGAATCAGCAGGAATGAGTGACTTGCTCAAGGTCACAGAGATCAATATTCAAAGGGATTTGTCCAGGTTACTTTTCAGTTGCCTGCACAAAAACCTATAATTGAACATTCCCCTACCCCCATGCCCTCTCTGGCTAAATTTAACCCAGGTAATGCTTTGCTTGGGTATAATTTAGCCTGGGAAAAAGTAGGAGGGTGGGGTTGAATATAGACCTCAGAATTATTAAGTGGCAGCGGTTGGATTTTATATCAGATCAGCACAGAATCATGACTAAGGGGTGGATTTATCAAAATACGGTAAGTACCGCATGTGATAGCTAAAGGGGTGTGTTTTATGCTAATATAGCATTTATTGCAATTTGCAATCTGTGTGAAGAGCTAAGTTAGTGCAAATTGTGATACCATTTTCAGATTCTGTGATAAGTGCCAGACCTGTATTTCTTTCATTCAACCACCAGGTGACCATTGTTGAGAGAGAGAGAGAGAGAGATGTTAGCCAGGTAGAGAGTCCATCAAGCTAGGTTGAGAGAACATTGCCCAAATCTCATCTTGGAGTGAGTTTCCTCACTTGAAAGGTCATCAAATCTTCACAAGAGACCACTGTTCTGTTCGTAGGTGTCACGTAGAATGTCAAAGTGGCCCCTAACCCCCCCTCTCTCTCTCTCTCTCTCGTCAATTCACCTGAAATAGGACTTATGGGAGACATCGCAAATGGTGATGAAACTTTACCGCACGGTCACGGCAGCTATCGCACAGCCTAACTCAATCCAAAGAGGTGTAGTTAAAATCGGTGTTACAGCTGTGCAATAGCTCTTCGCAGACAGGCTAACCCAGCCCACTCTCCGCCCCTAACTCCTCCTATTTTCTGAATTTGCATCGCACCATACGATATGGTATGATCGCATGCGTTAAACACGTTTTTGCATGCGGTAAAGGCCTATTGCATGCGTTAACGGGGCTTTTCGCATGCGATAAGCCCCTAACGCATGCGAAAACGCCTTATCGCATTTTGATAAATGACCCCCTTAATTTGTTAGCTGCTTTACAAGCAACAAGATTCCTATTTGCACATTATCTAAGATACGTTCTAGTTCCAGCAGCTCTTGAAATTCTCCCTTGCACTCTTTCTTGTAGAAACACGATGGTCATTTTACAGTCATCCAGCTGGTGGGCATGCTGCGGGGGATAGCGTCCGGCATGAAGTACCTCTCGGACATGGGCTATGTTCATCGTGACCTGGCTGCCCGCAATATTCTCGTCAACAGTAATCTGGTGTGCAAGGTTTCGGACTTTGGCCTCTCTCGTGTCCTGGAGGATGACCCTGAAGCTGCTTACACAACAACAGTAAGCTCATGAGTCCTTTTATCTGCTTTATATGCATTACACAATAGTTGATATAGGTTCTCTGCAAACAATGCAGCCATCTCAGAGGTGGAATGAGTCAGTATTCACTGTTGGGGGGGAGCTGCTGAAAGGCTGGTTGCTTCTTATAGGAATTTCCAACCTACTGAAATGAAAGGCATGATTATTCTTTCAGTTTGTACTTCAGCCCACTTCAGCCTTTGAATGAGCTAACAAAGCGCACGGCAGGGGCGGTAAGCTGTGAGGACAATTAAAATTTGGAAAAGATCCTGAACTTGGCATCCCTCCTCTGTCTGGAGAGTGCCGTGGTAGGACGATAGGGGTCTCCCACCCAAAGCCCACAGTTTCCTGCCTTGTTTTCCCTTCTGAAATTGTGCTGCAGATCTTGTGGTTATGAGTGATGGGCTTTGAAAGGCTTCTCTATCGGTCTGTGCTTTTTGCTCTATAATTCACTATGAAGAAGTTTGTTCACATTTAGGACTTTGCAGCTATTCTGTGGTTTATTTTGTGAAAGCTCCAAGAAAATTAATAGTGTTTTGATTGATCACTGTGACTTGAACATAATGTGCAGAAGAAAATAAGTTTTCCCTGCACTGCATGTGTGTAAAACCTTGTTATTATTTACAAATGAAAAACTGGAGGCAAGCCTGTGCTTGAGTTTTCTTATGCAAGTGACTTCTTGCCGACCTTCCTGGTCAGAAGATCTGTGCCTTATCACACTTCTCCTAGAGTGCATCATATCACCAAGACAAATGGTTTCTTTTGGCCCCTGCAATCATGGATTGCCTTTTAAGCGAAACAAAGCATTGCACCAGAAACAGCCCATTTGCACCTGGCTTATTACAGATAAGGTAAATTGCTTTTGAAATATGTAAAGAATGAGAAATGGTTTTCAGATAGAAAATTCCATTAAAGTATCGGTTTGGGTTACCAGGAGTTTTCTTTTTGCAATAGAGCTACTTTCTTTGTTTTTATGTTGCATTGCTATCTGAGACCCTGGCCATCTCAGCTGCCTCCAAAGATGTGCCTGCCCTGGTCCTGCCTACTGCAACGTTGTAGTCACTAGGTACCTGCATACTCTTCTGGATGCTTCTCCCCATTCTCCCCGCTTTCTTCCCACTGAAAACCAGGTATGGGTTCTGTAACTTATGGGTTCTCTACTCTAGCACTCGGCTCTTGAAACAAAACAAGGATAAACATCACTGCAGTTCTGTTGCAGAGCCCACCACTTCCTCCATCCAGGAGCTACCGGCTTTGTCGCATTCCCCCTGATTTAGGACTCCTACCTGGGCCTGCTGCATCGCACTGCAGGCCCTTGTCACTCACTGGGCCTTGCATTTGACGACTTACTTCCTGTATGATTAGTTCTGTTGCCACAGTTTGGCGCTTGATTCTCGCCCTCAACAAAGTTGATCTGCATTACACCTAAAATACAGATGCACAGGAATGGACAGAGCATGAAGCACTAAAATTGGTCAGGAGGCATTTGGCAAAGGAGCAACCAGGTCATGTGATACAACACGTCCATTACCTGCTATTAAGTTCACTTAGAGAATAGCCACTGCCATTAGCAATGGTAACATGGAATGGACTTGGTTTCTGGGTACTTGCCAGGTTCTTATGGCCTGGATTGGCCACTGTTGGAAACAGGATGCTGGGCTTGATGGACCCTTGGTCTGACCCAGTATGGCATGTTCTTATGTTCTTACGTGGTGAAAAACAGCTGGACCAGCAGGTACAAAAGAGGGAAAGCCAATGGACTGTACCAAGGGCAAAGTCAACAATACAACTACTAAGTATTTCAATTCTAGTGAATTACATTTTCTTAAAACAGGTTTTGGGTTTTTTTTAATACTTTATTAATTTCAGATAGATACAATTCAAGAAAAGTAATTTTGATTTAAGAAATAAAATATTCAAAATACTATGTCAATCAAACAAAAAATATAAAGTCACTTATATAAGAGGGGAGAAATAACAAGGGAAATAGAATACACATTATATAAATGCCCTAATATACTACCTGACAGATTCATGGAACAGTGAGCATATCTGCAGGAGAGCTCTTACTTTGCAAAAACCCACAAAAAAGACATAAGTGCAGCCCTGAAACGTAATGAAACATTTGCAAGGAAAACAAAGCGTAGCACTAGCACTAGCACGCTGACTTTTAGAAAGAAAAAGTTTTCTGCGAGTTTGCATTTCTCTCACAATAACTTTTTTCCTGCATCTCCTGTTTTAATGTAAACTGGTATGATTTGTATATTATACAAGAATGTCAGTATATAAAAATTAAAAATAAATAAATAAATATCAGGGAAAACAATTTTTTTCCCCATAGAACAACATATCTTTAAAAGAAAAGTTTCAATGCCCATTGTTTATCAGCTTCATGAGGAAGCTCAACCAGCAGTGTGGCTCTTCCTTTAATTTCACCAGATGAATCTTCCAGAAAACCTGTCAGATCCATTTATTCAGAACTTACATTTGTATTCCCCATTATAAGACCTGAAAAAAAAGATTTAAGGGCAGATTTTAAAAAGGCCACGCGTATAAAATCCGGTCTCTACACGCATGGCCAGGCCTAGCACGTGCCGAGCCTATTTTCAAAAAGGCCCAGCCAAGCACGTAAAGGCCGGTACGCACATGTGCGGGCCTTCCTGAAAGGGGCAGGCCGGAGGATGATTTCTGGGTGGGCGGGGCTAGAGGCGCCCAGTACAGAAGCCATTTGCCGTTGTGCCGGCACGCGCAACTTGCTCCTGCTCCTTTGCAGGAGCAAAAGGTAAAATAAAAAAAATATTGGTAGCTAAGTTAGGGATAGGGGGGGAGGGTAGGATAGGGGAAGGGGAAGGGAGGTTAGGGTAGGGGGTTGGGAAGTTCCCTCCCAGTCCACTCCTTAATTGGGAACTGGGGAAGGCCCCGATGCTTAGCCATGCAAATTTGCAAAATTATAGCCCCCCCTTGCGCGCACTGACCTGGAATTTTATAACATGTGCGCACCAGCACACTCATGTTATAAAATTGCGAGCCCATGTGCATGCGCTGAGTAGTTTGCGCACATGGACGCACGCGTGTATTTTTTGAAAATCTACCCCTTAGGTTCTGGTAAACAGATAAAAGGTACCTCCTCTTTCGAAACTTTCAGGAACTCTAAATTGAATCTCCTGAGCATTTCCAAACAGGGAGTCAATGAACACTTTTTAGTAAGATGGCCTAAATTTTCAGTCTTCCTACTCAATACTTGTTGGTCTTTAACTAAGGAGACATCAATATTATGTAATTTAGAACATTTCCCTTGAAGACTAGACATCTGTTCACCTTGATCTGTAACTTGTTGAACATTACTGTTAACTTGAACTGGTAACTCTTGTTGTCTTCAACATAGAATCTATCTTAAGCGTGAGAGAGCTTTTTGAATTTGCTATCGCAGACCACAAAGTGTTCATAGTTATTACTGCAAGTTTTTTAGCAGTCTGATGACTCACCAGAATAGAAGATTCAGATTCCAACACAAGAGAAGATCCCCCATCAAGGGGTGAAGAGGATAAAACCATTCCAAACCTCTCTTCACTAACCCCTAATCTCTCCTGACTACATCTGGGTTTCAGAGGTGTAGGACCGACCAGGCTAAGAGAAACTAAGTCATCATATTGAACGGGGCCTACAGCCCCTAATTCAATTGCTCTTGACATTACAGAGCCAAAATTGAAATCTTCCAGAGTCTTTTGGGAATCAGGAAGGACAGCAGAGGTCACAAATGGGAAAATGCATGTGCTACCTTTTCTCTTTTTTCCTATTTAAATGACTGTATGACCCCAATCGAATGCTGAGATCTCAAAACAAAGGCCTCTTAAAAATCCCTACAATAAGAGACTCTAATTTGTCTCAAACAAGAGACAGACTGTTATCTGTAGCTGGACCAAAACTTTGGAACTCCATGCCTGAAGAACTAAGAACAACATCGGATAGAAAGAAATTCAAGCGTGACCATAAAACTTGGCTCTTTAAAAATGCCTACAGTTTAACAATTGATAAATAGGAAGCTCTGGAAAATAACCCTCTGGAATTGTTTATATGTTATTAATAATCCTTTATGTTATATGTGAGTTTACTTTGTATGTTAATTTTGTCTATGAATGTTTTTATGTAAACCGTTGTGATCTTGTGAACTTCACATGGAATGACAGTATATAAAACATTTAAATAAATAAATAAAATAAAGATGAGCAGAGAAAAAATGTACCTAAGAGGCATTCCCCTTAGTTGTGTGGCTTTGGCACGCCATTGGTGGCGCACCACAGCATGCTGCATTTTATCTCCTCAAGCCCCTCGGAAGTCATCAGCAAGGCAGGAGCAGGTGGATCAGGTGGTTTGTCTCTGGAAGAGATGGAAACTGCCCAGGCACGCTCTCCCCCAAAACAGATTTTAAAGAGTTAAAAAGTCCAGGTAGTTAAGTGGAACCTCATGTAACCATATAGTGACACTTGTGTGCCATTTGTCATTCACTGCTTCGGCTAAAATCTTATATTCCTGGGGTTGGTACTGAAAACTTCAGCTGTGAAAGTCAGTGTTACCATCACAATACCAATGTATGGCTGGACTCTAAATCACCAGATAGAGGAATAAGTGCTGTGGAGCCAGAAGATAGAAGATGGGAGCTTGCTTCAGGCTGCATTCAATCTCTCTTCACCCTGACACCATGCGGGCTGGCCAGCTGGCTTATGTCTCTCTGGAGCACCAAATTTAAAGTCAGGCTGAAATGCAGTTGGGGTTAGAGTCATGGAAAATGACTGACCTTTGGTCTCTTCCTTGCTCAGATGTGTTATGTAACAATGTGTAGGAGAATATCTTCCTCACTTGTGATCTCACAGCAAAGAGCCAGAGAAGATACGTTCTTTCCAACTGGAGATACTGTCCCAAGAGCAAAATCCTTGTCTGTTCTGGTATGTTGTCTACTGGCAGTTAGAAATGATGACCCCAAACATCGCACAAGGAGGATAACTTTCAAACAAATGTGCGCAGTGGCATATACTCGTTTATATGGCCAGAAGCAGATTTATGCTAGTATTTTATAAAATACACATATCTCTACCCCACAACATATGTGGGCTTACGCACAAATGTGTGAAATGCATTGAAAGAATGTATATCAATGCATTTTTCCTGCATATATTTTACATTTACATTACTTAGGTAAATCAGGATTTATGCACGTAACTTGCTGTATTTTCAAACATGCATGAGTCAAGGAAATTACCAGTTTTACCAATTAGTCCACTACTTTGCCCAGTCCTTCTCCAGGCCCTCCTGGTTCTTCATCCTGAACTCCCCCATTTCACCCAGGCCTCCTACCCAGTCAGTACCACACAATAAACACACCATTTACACCAGATCCTTAGCAGATGTATAATTATGCAAGCAAGTTGGCAAATCTATGTGTGATGCATCTTTTAAAATAGTGTTATGGTTACTGATGTTTGGGTGGATCCTTGGACACTGTGGCAGCTGACCACGCCCACGGGGGGGGCAGACCCGTGAGGGACCACAGTGTCAGGCTAGACTCTGGACACACAAACACAGATTTGAATCTTTTATTAAACAGTTTTGGAAACCACCAAAGGTGGTAGTAGTGAGTAGTGGTTGTAGGCCCGGCTGGGTGCATCTCTCACAGAACGCTGGAACAGCAAATCCTCTGCTAGGCTGTGCTATAGTGGAACAGAAACTGACAATTATGAGCACATAATAAGAATAACATTCAGAGTCCCAATGTAGAAATAGGAGAAGCTCCGAGACAGGGAGAGCAGGCCCTCGAGGAGCGAGTACCTGATCCCTTAGAGCAGAGATACTCAGTTGTATTGTTCTCACATAGCAGTAAATGGATTCCACTAGACGAGAGGTCTGGCACCAGAACAGAGGGCAGGCCCTTGAGGAGCGAGTACCTGGTTCCAGTGAAGCAGTACTGTGGAATAGATGGTAGTTGTACTCACAGATGGAAACTCTTAGCGAAGTCTTTCAAGTAGAATGGTAGAGGTTGCAAGCAGCGACTCAGGGAACATGGGCCCTCGAGGAGCGAGTCCCGGTTTCCTGATAGCACCTGAAAGAAGCAGAAGAGGCCCTCGAGGAGCGGGTACCCCGTTAAAAACCCCAAAGGGTGTAAGAGTTCCACATAGCGCTGGAGTGGCAGAGCAGCTTCGGTACGGAGAGCGAATCCCATCCGTAGAGAATCCGTTGCTAACTCGATGAGCTAGCAAATACTGTAGGCTTAAATATCCGGGCAGCGTGACATCATATCAGGGGGATGCCCCTGAGGTTCGCGCCAACATGGAAATAAAGATGAGGGCGGCGTGCACGCGCGCGCCCTAAGGTACCTTGGAGGAGCATGGCAGGAGGCAGCACCAAAGCTAGTCCGGGGACGTCGGAGAGGACGGCAAACAGATGCCACGGCAGCCAGTAGTCCGAGGTGAGTGGCTCGCAAGTAGTGAGAGGTAGGCGGGGCGAAGCCGTCAAAGACCGACGGTCGCAACAAATAGCAACTTATGCATGTAAATGTAGACCCCGCTCTGGAATACCGCTAGTCCACCCCTTTTGTACACGCGTATACGTATGCAAGAAAGTGAACCTAGGCGCATATTTTTACTTTTATGAAATACAGGATACACAAGTAGAGGTTACTTATGCACGTATATGCTAATTTTTACGTGCATAACATTTTGAACATTCACCCTAAGCCTTTATATTGGTCAGCACATAGTAGCGATTGTTGTGTGTTAGGGATACACGTAACTGTACAAACGTGTACAGTTTGTAAGATTGGGTTCAGATTTATTACACAGAATAATAACATTTCAAGCTGATAATTAACAGGCAGGTTTAGACAAAGATGCACAAAGAAGCTATTTTTAGGTACCTCAGAGAATCAGTGCAGGATGACTGGGAATGCTGTTAACTCTGGTGCACACATTTAACAGTGAAAATAGAATTAAATATGCTAAAACCTTGTTCAATTGCAAATTATGTAAAGAAAAGGCATGAATATGTATGACAGTTCTGTAGGTATAAAATGAAATATCCCTTGTTAGTGCTCCAGGATTAATGTTATTTACATATTATAATCTGAATTTTAAAGTCACAGCATACCATGAAATATTTAATAAGGAAATAAACAGACACGCCTGTTAGCTTGTTCCATTTATTTATTTATTTACATATTTTTACTTAATTTCCGCCTACTCAGGGACCACGCAAAGTGGTTACAATAAAACATCTATACAGGATAAAAACTTCATTATCCATCCTGCACCCTCATTTAACCATCCATAAATAACCCTCATCCAACCTAGCCACCCAATGCTTACAGTAAAATAATTAAGAAAAAAAATGTTTTAAAAACCAGATACATACTTCACCCGCTCTGCCCTCAACCCAACTGTCTCTCCATTCACTCCACCCTTCACCCATTCCACTCAGCCAGGTTCTCCCTTAGCCCATCCTACTTGACACTCTCTGCCTCTCAAACTTATATTGAAACAATTCTCCTGTCCATACTGAAACAAAGAACATTCCTAAAAATTAAGCCATTGAGTCAAACGTCAGAGCCCATGTTCAGTGGATAACTCATAAGTTATCCTTCTGGGGATAGGGAAATCCCTAAAGTGCCTGTCTTTAATCCACTTTGACATGTCGTGGAAGGCGGAATCCAAATAAATTTAATAAATAAATGTCCCCAACTCATCCAGATAAAGTTTAGCCAGATAATATCCAACTAAAATGTAGCTGGATAACTTCTGTACATTTTGGGGGTGTTTCTGGTAAGAACATAAGAAAATGCCATACTGGGTCAGACCAAGGGTCCATCAAGCCCAGCATCCTGTTTCCAACAGTGGCCAATCCAGACCATAAGAACCTGGCAAGTACCCAAAAACTAAGTCTATTCCATGTAACCATTGCTAATGGCAGTGGCTATTCTCTAAGGGGGTCATTTTCAAAGGAGTTACGCATGTAAATGTGACATACTATCGAGCAATTTTCAAAAGCTATTTACGCGAGTAAAGTGCACTTACTTGAGTAAATCCTATGGGCAATTCAATAGCATATATTGTAGCAATTTTGAAAAACCCACTTACTTGAGTAAAGTGTATTTACTCGAGCAAAAACCAGTTTTGCTCGAGTAAATGCTTTTTAAAATCCACCCCTAAGTGAACTTAATAGCAGGTAATGGACTTCTCCTCCAAGAACTTATCCAATCCTTTAAACACAGCTATACTAACTAGGGATGTGAATCGGGCTTTGGACGATATTTTCAAAATAGTCAGAAATTGGGGGCTCCCCCAAAACGATAGGAAAACCCCACGATATTGATCGTGGGGGTTCTCTTATCATTTTGGGGAAGGGCGGGAGAAACGGCACACAAAAATAACCCCTAAACCCACCCCGTCCCTTTAAAACTAATCCCTTAGCTCCCCCCCCACCCTCCCGACCCCCCCAAAAAAACTTTTTACAGGTACCTGGTGGTCCAGTGGGAGTCCTTGGAGCGATCTCCCGCTCCCGGGCCGTCGGCTGCCACTAATCAAAATGGTGCCGATGGCCCTTTGCCCTTACCATGTGACAGGGTATCCTTGCCATTGGCCGGACCCTGTCACATGGTAGGAGCACTGGATGGCTGGCGCCATCTTGTGCTCCTACCATGTGACAGGGGCTGACCAATGGCACCGGTAGCCCCTGTGACATAGTAATGGCAAAGGCTATCGGCGCCATTTTGAATACTGGCAGCCGACGGTCCGAGTGCAGGAGGTCGCTCCTGGATCCCGCTGGACTTTTGGCAAGTCTTGTGGGGTCAGGAGGGTCCCCCAAGACTTGCCAAAAGCCCCTGGTGGTCCAGCGGGGGTCCGGGAGCAATCTCCTGCACTCGGGCCATCGGCTGCCAGTAATCAAAATGGTGCCGATAGCCTTTGCTCTTACTATGTCACAGGGGCTATGGTGCCATTGGTCAGCCCCTGTCACATGGTAGGAGCACAAGATGGCGCGGGCTATCCAGTGCTCCTACCATGTGACAGTTCCAGCCAATGGCACGGATACCCTGTCACATGGTAAGGGCAAAGGGCCATCGGCGCCATTTTGATTAGTGGCAGCTGACGGCCCGGGAGCGGGAGATCGCTCCAGGGACCCCCACTGGACCACCAGGTAACTGTAAAAAGTTTTTTTGGGGGGGTCGGGAGGGTGGGGGAAGCTAAGGTATTAGTTTTAAAGGGTCGGGGTGGGTTTTTTGTTTATCGGCTTGGGCGCAGCCGATAAACAAAACCACGATCGGGCCCGATGAAAAAAAAAAACCACATATGAATCAGAACCGGAATCCGAACCGATTCCGGTTCTGATTCACATCTCTAATACTAACTGCACTAACCACATCCTCTGGCAACAAATTCCAGAGTTTAATTGTGCGTTGAGTAAAAAAGAACTTTCTCCGATTAGTTTTAAATGTGCCCCATGCTAACTTCATGGAGTGCCCCCTAGTCTTTCTACTATCTGAAAGAGTAAACAACCGATTCACATTCTAGACCTCTCTTGATTTTAAACATCTCTATCATATCCCCCCTCAGCCGTCTCTTCTCCAAGCTGAAAAGTCCTAACCTCTTTATTCTTTCCTCATAGGGGAGCTGTTCCATTCCCCTTATCATTTTGGTAGCCCTTCTCTGTACCTTCTCCATCGCAATTATATCTTTTTTGAGTATTCAAGGTGCGGTCTCACCATAGAGCGATACAGAGGCATTATGACATTTTCCATTTTATTCACCATTCCCTTTCTAATAATTCCCAACATTCTGTTTGCTTTTTTGACTGCCGCAGCACACTGAACCGACGATTTCAATGTGTTATCCATTATGATGCTAGATCTCTTTCTTGGGTGGTAGCACCTAATATGGAACCTAACATTGTGTAACTATAGCATGGGTTATTTTTCCCTATATGCATCACCTTGCACTTATCCACATTAAATTTCATCTGCCATTTGGATGCCCAATTTTCCAGTCTCACAAGGTCTTCCTGCAATTTATCACAATCTGCTTGTGATTTAACTACTCTGAACAATTTTGTGTCATCTGCAAATTTGATTATCTCACTTGTTGTATTTCTTTCCAGGAGTTAGGTTAAGCCAGCTAAGTTATCTGCCTAACTCTGATGAGTTTATCCACTTAACTATATGTTATTTGGCTATCTTTGTTTTGTTTTTTTTAATTCAAAAGTTTTATTGGGTACAAGTTTGTCATACTATAACAAGGTCTGGATTTCCACACAACATAAGCTTTAGTACAGAAAACAGCAGAGTTGAACAGTCACAAAAATGATATCACGTATCAAGATTATACTAATCAAACAAACAAATTATACAAATCTAATTGCAACTTACAGAACTTCAACCTCCTTTTTTCGTTTTGTCCCTCCCCCTGAAATTTGTTCCCAACCCCCACCTCAATGCATCCCCTCCCCCCACCACACACATGTGAAAGGCGCATCTGCAGCGGGCTATCTTTAAGATAGCCATCTATATTCAATAGTACGGCTGCACCACCGAAAATCCCTCCAACGTTAGGTGGATAAGTCTATCTGGGTGATTTTGCAATCTGGCCAGTGACTGAATATGGACCTGCAAGATTTTAAAGAGTAATGCAAGCTCCCTGCATGACGGGGAAAGTTAGCTACAGGTAAGTATGACAGGCTGCTGCAGCTGTCTCAGAGCTCCAGTGCCCTGTACCAGACACAGGATCAGCACAACAAAGTCATGGAGGGAAATTCAGGAGCATTTTGTTCCATTGTTACTCTACTTCAGAACTGATTTTGCCCTGGTGTCTTTTCCCTTTGAAAATATAAATATTTTAAAGACTAAATCTGGATCTTTGATAAATCACCCCCCTCCTTTCCATAGGACTCTGCTCCCTAAAGAATCCTACCAGAGCTACAGAATGGGAAGCAATCTCTGTGACCCAGCACCTGAAATGTCTTTTTGCTTCAAGAGGGTCCTTCTGCGAAGCCTAGAAGGCTGAAGTGCTCCCTTTTATATATTTAGGGGCAGATTTTCAAAGCCCTATGCGTGTAAATCCAGGAGGATTTACGCACATAGGGGTTACGCGCGCTGGGCCTATTTTCAAATGGCCCGGCAGCACGTGTAAAGCCCCGGGTTGCGCGTATGTTCCGGGGCTTTTCTGAATGGGCAGGCAGGAGGCGGGATGGGGCGGAGCAGATGGTCCGGGGGTATGGTGGGGCGGTCCAGGGGGTGTGGCCAAGGACTCCAGCACAGCGGCCCTTTGCCACTGTGCCAGGGGATCGCATTATGCCTGCTTCTGGCAGGCGTAACTTCCACAACAAAGGTACGGGGGGGGATCGGTTAAAGCCAGCTGGTCTCCCTGAGGGCTCGGCGCGCGCAAGGTGCACATGTGCACCCCTTGCATGTGCCGACCCCTGATTTTATAACATGTGCATCGCTGCGCGCGCCGACCCCTGATTTTATAACATGCGCATGGCTGGGCGCGCCGACCCCTGATTTTATAACATGCGCATGGCTGCGCGCGCCGACCCCTGATTTTATAACATGCGCATGGCTGGGCGCGCCGACCCCTGATTTTATAACATGCGCATGGCTGGGCGCGCCGACCCCTGATTTTATAACATGCGCATGGCTGCGCGCGCCGACCCCTGACTTTATAACATGCGCATGGCTGCGCGCGCCGACCCCTGACTTTATAACATGCGCATGGTTGGGCGCGCCGACCCCTGACTTTATAACATGCGCATGGTTGGGCGCGCCGACCCCTGGTTTTATAACATGCGCATGGTTGGGCGCGCCGACCCCTGGTTTTATAACATGCGCATGGTTGGGCGCGCCGACCCCTGGTTTTATAACATGCGCATGGTTGGGCGCGCCGACCCCTGGTTTTATAACATGCGCATGGTTGGGCGCGCCGACCCCTGGTTTTATAACATGCGCATGGTTGGGCGCGCCGACCCCTGATTTTATAACATGCGCATGGCTGGGCGCGCCGACCCCTGATTTTATAACATGCGCATGGCTGGGCGCGCCGACCCCTGATTTTATAACATGCGCATGGTTGGGCGCGCCGACCCCTGATTTTATAACATGCGCATGGCTGGGCGCGCCGACCCCTGGTTTTATAACATGCGCATGGTTGGGCGCGCCGACCCCTGATTTTATAACATGCGCATGGTTGGGCGCGCCGACCCCTGACTTTATAACATGCGCATGGCTGCGCGCGCCGACCCCTGACTTTATAACATGCGCATGGCTGCGCGCGCCGACCCCTGAGTTTATAACATGCGCATGGCTGCGCACACATGTCATAAAATCGGGTGTACATTTGTGCGCCGGGTAGCGTGCACAAGTGTAGGCTGCGTGTGTAACTTTTAAAATCTGCCCCTTATTGTGTATTGAGCTGAAGGCAAGTTACACTCGGGTTCAGTATTTCTGCTGTAAAGCATCAAAACTAATGAGAATCACCTCACATTCTTAAATTGGAAGCTATTTTATCAGTGGCGTAGCCAGAATTGATTTTTTGGGTGGGCACAAGGTTAACATGGGTGGGCTGTAGGCATGCAGGTCTACTAGTTGTTTTTTTACTGATAAATAATGCCAAATTATGCAGCATAGCATTCACATCTACGCCTAAGTATGAGGTTTACTTAATGATACAAACATAATTCATGGTGATTTGTGGTACTTTAGCCTTCTTATTATTACGATTTTATACACGGCTCCTACCTGTCCATAAATTTTGAGAGAGCGGTTGTGTTGCTTATATTTAAATTGCTAACATCTCAAAATATAGATATATATTTTTACCTTTGTTGTCTGATCTTTGTATTTTTCTAATCAGTTGGTCCTGGTCTCTTTTTCCCATTTTTTCCCTTATAGCTCATTTCCTAATTCCTTTTCGGTGTCTTTCTTCTATTACTGTCTTCTTCCCTTCCACATACACGCTTTCTCTCACAGACTCCCTCTCACACACTCAAGCTCTCACTCTCATATGCTCTCCCCCCCCCCCCCAAGCTCACATTCAAGTTCTCACTTTCTCACCCCTCCCCAGGCTTATATTCTTATGCACACACAGACGCACATCCAGGCACCCATTCTCACCCACACACATAAACCCAGACTCCCATTCTCACCCACAAACCCATGCTCCCAGTCTCACCCACACATATTCAAGCTCCCATTCTCATCCATACATATACACATTTAAGGTACTATTCTCACCCACACATACACACATTCAAGCACCCATTCTTATCCACATATTCAAGCTTCCATTCTCACCCACCCACACAAACCCAGGCTCTCATTCTCACCCATATATACACATTCAAGCTCCCATTCTCACCCACCCACAAACCCAGGCTCCCATTCTCAACCACACATACACACATTTGAGCTCCCATTCACCCACATATTCAAGCTTCCATTCTCACCCACATACACACCCAGGCTCCAGTTTTCACCCACACACACTCCCATTTTCATCCACACATACACATTCAAGCACGTGCACAGCTTCCGCTTTCTCCCCCAGAGCAGGAAGATCAGCTGCCTCTCCTGCTGCCACCGGACTCCCGCTATCTTCGGGCGTCCGAACTTCCTGTCGGGGGGGGGGGAGCGGAAGCGCAGCGCACAACGTCCGCTTCCTCCCTCCCCCCCCCCCCCCCAAGCAGGAAGATCGGCGGACCATACGGCCCGACGCCCGAAGATAGCAGGAGGCCGGTGGCAGCAGGAGAGGCAGCTGATCTTCCTGCTTTGGGGGAGAAAGCGGAAGCTGTGCGCGGCGCTTCCGCTCCCCCAAACAGGAAGTTCGGCAGGCCGTTTGGTCCGAAGATAGCAGAACGGGTGGCAGCAGGAGAGGCAGCTGATCTTCCTGCATTGGGGGGAGGAAGCGGAAGCTGCCCGCGGCGCTTCCGCTCCCCACCCCCAAACAGGAAGTTCGGCGGGCCCGAAGATAGCAGGAGAACGGGTGGCAGCAGGAGAGGCAGCTGATCTTCCTGCTTTGGGGGGAGGAAGCGGAAGCTGCCCGCGGCGCTTCCGCTCCCCCCCCCTCAACAGGAAGACCGGTTGGCCATACGGCCGCAGCAGCGCTTCCCCATGTGTGCCGTGATGGCGCGCGAGGCGTGGGTTCTCTTGTTCGCTGTCGCGGGGATGGGATCCCGCGACAGCCTTGTAGTTCCGGTGCCAGTTGGGTGGGCCTGGGTCTAAGCTGGGTGGGCACCTGCCCACCCGTGGCTACGCCACTGTATTTTATGCACAACTCAGGGGATTGGTTTGTGACACGTGCACTCAGCTGCCTTCCAGCACCCCCCATACAAGGAGCATTGTGGGCTTCCTGAAGGCTCTGCAGAGGACTAGAACCACTGCTGGGGCAGAGGGAAAGGGGTATCAAATCCTACATCGTGGAGAAAATAACTGTAAAATGAAATTCTAAGCCTTCTTTCAGCACGATACACTCACAGAAGACAGGTTTTGGGTCCACGTTTGAAGTTCCTGCTTAAACATGTTTCCTGGATAACCAAGAATCAGTGATGCCTAATGTTATAGCAGGATAGAAGTGCCTGAAGGATCAGTCCTGGGGCCGATGCTGTTCGTTATCTTTGTGGGCAATACTGCGGAAGGATTAGAAATAAAAATGTGGCTTTTTGCAGATGATTGTAAGATCTGCAGCCCCCTGAGGGAATAGACATAATGAGAAGTGATTTAAGGAAGCTGGAAGAGTGGCCAACTGCTCAGCAGTTAATAGAAAAATGCAGCTATGCATTTTGGATGTAGAGATCCAAGGGGTACACGAGAAGGGGTGAGATACTGAGATCTATAAAGCAGGAAAAGAGACCACAGAATGATTATATCCAGTGATCTCAAGGCAGGGAAACAGTGCAACAAGGTGGAGGCCAGAGCCAGAGAGATGCTGGCATGCATAAGAAACTATATCTCTAGTAGAATAAGGATTCGATATGGCACTGTGTCTGGTTCTGGAGGCCTTACCTCTGGACAAATAAAAACAGAACTGAGGTGATCCAGAGAAGGACGACCAAAATGGGGCCGTGGTCTGCATCAGAACTTCTATAAGAAATCTAAATATTTTCACCTATAGGAGAGGAGAACCGGGGCAGGTATGATAGAAACACTTAAATAACTGAAAGGTATTGATGCACAAGAAAGAAAGCTGTTTCAGGGGAAAGAAAATTCTAGATATGAAACTCCAAGCAGGTAGACTACAGAGCAACGTCAGAAAATAGTTTTTCCTGATGGCTTCTCCCCGAGGGCTCGGCGCGTGCAAGGTGCACGTTGTTTCTGGGTGGCTGGTGGATGCTAAAACAATTGAATTTAAGAG
Source organism: Rhinatrema bivittatum (assembly GCF_901001135.1). Lineage (NCBI taxonomy): Eukaryota > Metazoa > Chordata > Amphibia > Gymnophiona > Rhinatrematidae > Rhinatrema > Rhinatrema bivittatum. The sequence goes on along the minus strand of NC_042629.1, from coordinate 11,149,101 downwards.
AGCATGGAAAAAGCAGAAAAGGATCCTTAGTTACTAAACGTGATGAGATAAGAGGAAAGCATGACCTAGACACACGTGTTTAAGTGTTTATAGCATTGTATTAGACTGAACAATGAGTGCTGAAACTATCAGAATGAATGGCAAAGACATTAGTATGAAACCACATGGCCGAGTTTCTCAGGCTGTGATGGAAGAATAGACTCAGCAGCTGGGTCTGTTTGGCAGGTTACAAGCTCCATAATAACTAGAAGTCCCAGCAGAAACGCAGGTGCTCGAGTAGCCAGGTATATCTGGCAGGTTTGCAAGCTCCGTAATAGCTAAAAGTCCTAGAGGATACGCAGATGCTCACATAGCCAGGTATATCTGGCAGGTTTGCAAGCTCTGTAATAACTAAAAGTCCTAGAGGATACGCAGATGCTCACATAGCCAGGTATATCTGGCAGGCTCTAAGCTCTGTACTAACTAAAAGTCCTAGCGGATACGCAGATGCTCACATAGCCAGGTATATCTGGCAGGTTTGCAAGCTGTGTAATAACTAAAAGTCCTAGCGGATACGCAGGTGCTCACATAGCCAGGTATGTCTGGCAGGTTTGCAAGCTGTGTAATAACTAAAAGTCCTAGCGGATACGCAGGTGCTCACATAGCCAGGTATGTCTGGCAGGTTACAAGCTCTGTAATAACTAAAAGTCCTAGCGGATACGCATATGCTCACATAGCCAGGTATATCTGGCAGGTTTGCAAGCTCTGTAATAACTAAATGTCCTAGAGGATACGCAGATGCTCACATAGCCAGGTATATCTGGCAGGTTTGCAAGCTGTGTAATAAATAGAAGTCCCAGCAGAAACGCAGGCTCTCACATAGCCAAGTCCATCTGGCAGGCTACACAGGGGCCCTAGAAGTCTGATGTTTGGGCAGTGGCCAAGCTGGTATTGCTGGCTATTTAGACTAATACAGAGCTGAAAGTGGGGGGGGGGGGGGGGGGGGGGGGGGAGGGGGGGGGGGAGGGAGCAGGAGGTAGCTGGAAGGAACTAAGTAGGGATCTTTTATGCTTATCTACCCATGAGGAGGAAGAGACACAAGACAGAGCTGGATAAGGAGCAAGATCTTGCAGGCGGTCACACTGTGGCTGGCAGCTAGGATATATCCCGATTGTTGGGAACAAAATAACAGGGCAGACCCGATGGGTTAGTTTGTCTTTCACAGCTGTCCTCTACTGTGTTGCAGTGTTACTGTGTGTTTCCCCTCTGATGTGCCAGCAGGGAAGCCACTGCGCCTGTCTATGTATGAGATCACCAGAGAATGCTGGAGCAGATTCCAGCATCCGGTGACGATGGGTGACACGGACACACTGTGACATATCTGAAGGATTGCTTCCCCTTTCTCTGCCAGTGGGAATATAAGAATTTGTAGTCTTGCACTGCCCCATTGTGGCTGCTCAGGTGAAATTTTAAAGTCAGCAAACAGAAACTAGCAATCTGACCAAAAAGCAAAAAAGCAAGGAAATGTTAAGCCATATCCCCAGTCACAACTTGTAATGTGGACTGTATTAATGCTCAGGTTTTAGGATGAAAATCTGCTTAAAGTTAGGCACCTAAACTGACCAGTTTTTAAAAATTGTCACCATAGTGTGCCTCAAAATGAGACAGTGTAAAGGAGCTGCTGTTTTATTCTACCGTTTTTGATTCAAGTAGGTGGCTCTCTTGTTTCCTCATGTGCTATAATAAATTAGCATGTACTGTGCGGGAACGTATTCCTGTTCCCCTGAGTCAAGGCCGTCGGGGTGATATTTCAAGAATATCTTTTCCTAGCTCTCCTCTCCCAGGCACCCTGCTTACTGGAGGTTGGTATTATTAAACAGGCCTTTGATCATCCTGATGTTATATCAATGCCCATTCAGTAAGAAACAAGGTGCCACTGGTCTGAGATTTAATGATGGAGCAGAGCCTGGACAGTCTTTGTATTAGAGAGTCGTGGCATTCACATGCTAATGCTGTGTCTGTCAGGTTATTCCTATGAAGGCCAACATGGGTGAGGGAGACAGAGGTGGAGGGGTCCTTATCAGTTTAAAATCTATTTTACCCCCTCAAGTCTGTTTCTAGACCAGGGTTGGGAGGGCCTTTTAGGGTGGGCCACTGTGTTTAACTTACTGTCCCTATGCTGTTAGCTGAAATATTTTTTGTTACAAATTAAAATCTGGGGGCTTAATCATTAATGGAAATTTTAATGCCATGTTAATGATTGTTCTGTTCCATTTATTAATGAATTTTTGTTTGCTATGGATACTTTAGGGTTAGTCACTTCTCATGCAGCAAGTCAAACTGTAGACTTGCTGTGCCATCAAAGGTTGCCTACATATTTTAACATGGTCTCTCATTTGCACCTTGTCAGGATTCCTTCATCAGATAACTTTTTATACAGTTCTTTTAGCAAAAGAGATGGTCAGAGGTGTAGGTCTATCCAGATATGTCGGGGGGGGGGGGGGGGGGGGGTAATTCTCTCTTTTCTATGTGCGGGGTATTTATCACCATTTCCTGATCGTGTATGAAGACAACAGACAGGATATTGATTGGTCATCTGAAGGGTGAAAGTGCTCTGGTTATTCCCCCCTGTGTCCCGATCACCAGTCAGTCCGTGGGTTCAAGGTTTGGAGGTAGGAGTGTACTTTGCAATAATTACTTTTGCATGTGTTCTAGATAGGATACTTACTAGGATTATTTCTTTGTTATCAGAAGTTTTTTCTTTTCCTTTGGTAAAGCCTTGATGGTGTCTCAATCTCATGATGCAATTGGGAAACCCCCAAAAATCTGAGGGAGCTCAGCAGAGCTCTGCCAACCTCCTGACCAGGTGTTGAACTGTTTATGCATGAGCCCCTCTTCCTGTGATGCAGCCTCATAGTCCAGCAGCAGGTGGGTGAGTCTTGGCATGGGCCAGACTATGAATGAGTCCAAAAAGTTATACAGGCTGCAGCTGAAGTCGGGAAAGGACAAGGCTGATGGCTTGAGGCAAGGCTGAGGCTGAAGTGGAGCTGAAGACTGCAGCGGAGCCACAGGTAAAGACTGAAGCAAAGCTGAGAAGACAGAACCAGGCAGAAGGTGATGACAGGAACCAGACTGATGCTGAAGGCAGGAACCAGGCTGACGCTGAATGCTTGAGAAAGACAGAAGACTGGAACCAGAAGACCTTCTTGCTGAGGCAATGAATCCAAGTCCAGACAGGCTAAATAGTCAAGCGTGTGATATCATCATCGGATCAGGTACCCAACTCTCTGCCAACGTGCACTGAATCATGTGCATCGATGTGCATGCATGCCCTTTGCTAGGTCCTAGTATCACACACGCAGTGAATATCTGCTGCTGAGGAGTCTGGGAAGATGACTGGATTCTAACATTATCCCCTCTTCAAGCCTCTCTTCGGCTTCTGAGAAGACAAACACTGGGGGCTCAGGGGTCAGACCCAGAATCCAGAGACTCTTTGGTTTTGAGACTAGACTGAAAAACCATTCAAAGCAGAAGACAACTGAATAAAAGGTTGAAAGCTTGGAGAAGGACTGAGACTGCTCCCAATCGATGGACAAACGTTTTTGGCAGGAGGACAGCACTGTTCAGAATTCACGTAGGAACAGGATGTATATTGAAGCGGCAAAACCGGCACTTCAGACAAGGTGGTTCAAAGTGAAGGTACAATGTTCACGGCAAGACGGACCCAATTGGTCAGTCTGTAAGGAAGTCCAGTCAATAGATGGTTGTTGAAGACTCAGCCAGGCAGAGGCATGCTAAGGGGGGGGGGGCAAGGTGCGGTGGTCCACTCTGGGTGGCAACAGGGGAGCGGTTCCATTGAGGATGGCAGGAAGGTCCTGCGGTGGGGGAAACCCTGCCAGCAAAAGCAAGGAGCTGCAGTGACAGAGGCCAGCGATGCCGCTGGCATTTCCTGGAGCTGGCGCAGCGGCACTCCGGGAGCCAGCGGCAGAACAGGCCCAGCGTTGCCACCAGTGGCTGAAGAAGGGAGAGACAGGTCCTGTGAGAGTAAAAGCCAGTGCATGAGGGGGTGTGTGTGCGCGCCTGTAGATGAGTATGTGTGAAAGGGTGCCTGTGTGCGGGGGTGGGGATGGGGAGAGGAATGAAAGAGAGGAAGCATATGTGTGTTGGGGGGTGAGAGGAATCATGTGTGAGAGATAAAGAGGAAGCGTGTATGTATGTGAGAGAGAGAGACAGAGGGAGCATATTTTGTTTGTGTGTGTATGTGTGTGTCTGTGTGTGTACCCAGTTCACAACAATCTCAGGGTAACAAGTATGGAGTGTGGGGGATTTTTAAATTCCTTATTAGTTTTAATTACTGGGTGTTATTTGATATCTTCTGTTTTGAAATATTTTATCAATGTTTAGGAAATTTTAAAAAATTTGTACAGGTGCTTCTAATTATTGAATATTATTCTATTCATCAGCTGTTTTGAAATGTGTATTTAGTATGGTTTTGCTATTCTGATTGGTTTATATTTCTTGATTCTATTGTTTTGAGTAATGGTGATTTTCTGCTTTGCCATTTTTTCACTGCATACAGAATCTGGCTTGTGGTTTCCAGTTCAGTTTTTGTCTGCATGTGTGCATGTGAGAGAGAGCGAAAGAGGAAGTGTGCATGTGTGTGTTAGCGTGTGAGAGAGACAGAGGAAGCATATATGTGTGACAGAGAGAGATGGAGGAAGCATGTCTGTGTGTGAGAGAGACACAGGAAGTGTGTGTGGCTGTCTCATACACACACATGCTCCCTCTGTCTCTCACCAAGCATGTATATGTGTATGAGAGAGAGGGAGCATATATTGTGTGGGTGTCTGTGTGTGCAACAATCTTAGGATGACAGATATGGAGAGCGGGAGATTTTTAAAATCCTTAATAGTTTTAATTGGGTGTTATTTGATGTGTCTGCTGTTTTGAAATATTTTATTGATGTTTAGGAAATTTTTAAATTATATATTGGGGGGAGTGCCAAAGAAGTATCCACCTCAGCTGCCAAATACTCTAGGTACACCTCTGCAGCCAGGGTAGTCTAAGTACAAGAAAGCTGGTTGCTTTAGATAGTACATAGAACTAAATGTTCTCTTGGTGAGACCCAATCTGCATCATGATGGGTGAGAAAGCTGTAGTCACACGAGCAGGAAGGTTTCTCCATCGACAGATGAAATGACACAGGGGGTGGTTAAGCTGGTAGTAGGGCAACCACACTGATCTAGCAGTAATTCTGAATAAAGTTGCCCCCGGCTCCGGAATCTATTAAAACTTCACTCTGAATTAGGTAAGACACACCGGAACCATTAGTAGTGAAGCATGATGGTGCAAGGCTGCCTTCCCGATGAGACTTCTCTTTATAGAATTTTCCGGTCTCAGGGGGCACTGATGGACAAAATGAACTTGTGTGGCACAGTAAAGACAAAGATTTTGTGACCTTTGCCTTTTTTTCTCATCAAGCAAAAGTCAGGTATTACTCAATTGCATGGGTTCTTCAAAGGCAGCCACCTTCGGTGGTTCCAGAATGGGTTGCAAAAGATTTGGAGGTCTGGGGACCATGAGCGAGGTCCGCTGGGAGTTATTTTCATGAGCCTGTTCCTAGAATCTCAGGTCAATATGAATAGCCAGGGCAATGAGTGCTTTGAGGGATTGAGGAACGTCCCAGGCTGTAAATTCATCTTTTATTCTCTCAGATAATCCCTGCCAAAAAATGGTGGTTTGGCTATCTTTGCTCCATCAAGTTTGGAAGCTAAGGTATGGAATTCTACCACATATTCGCCAACAGAACAATTGCCCTGATGAATACGAAGGAGTTTTGGTGGCAGCGGACGTGACACACCCAGATTAATCAAAGATCAGATGGACTTGCTAAATGAAATTGTCCAAATTCCTGAGAAGCAAATCATCTTGTTCTCACAAGGGAGAGGCCCAAGTGAAAGCTGGACCATCCAACAGGGAGAAAAAATGAGCCAGCTGTAATTCAAATTGCATCTTGCACACGTTAAGGAATCCTCTGCATGCTTTAGGATCACCCCCATACTTTGGAGGCAGCAGTAGTTGAATCAAAGACTCACCAGTCCTGGTAGATGCCAGTGCAGGCTTTGTTAGAACTGGAACTGAGACTGAAGCTGGACACTGAAATTGTATTACATCTAAACACTATGACAAGGGCCATAATGAATCTTTTACTTGATTGAGTTGCTGCTGGACCTGTTGCATGAACTGGTACAGGAGGCCAATCAATTCTGTTTTTTGCTTCTGCATCTGGGTGATCAAGGCAGCGATGGCCCATCATGGGGACATGTTCAACGAGCTCATGACCTCAGCAAACTGTAAGGAACTGCATATGCATGAGCCCCTCTTAGGTAGAATCCTGAGACCCATTCCAGCAGCAGGTGAGTGAGTCTTGACACGGGCCAAACTATGACTGAGTCCAAAAAGTCTGTATAAAGATCAGGCTGTGGTTGAAGCCAGTGTTAAAAGAGGAGCGTCCCCTGTGTCTAATTACAGAATAAATACCAGCTTCAGACGGTAATAAAGAAAGGGGTTTATTAATACAGGTAATTATATAGAGGAAGGCGGATAATTCCTCTAGGAGCAGAAAAATACAGAAAGAATTTAGTACAAGCAAAGGTGTACAAGGTCTGTTTAAAATCTGCTCAGTGTTCTTAACGTGTGCATCAGCTTATAAAGGGTCTGGGGTCTGCTGTTATCAGTCATCTGCATAATCCACACCCTTTACCTTTAATAGCCAATCGATATATATGTTAACATGTGTACTTTAGCTTGCTCTTACTATAGGCCACAGGCCTCTTCTTATCAGTTAGAATAACAAACTTAGTTCCATCCTTCCAGGAATGATGTCATCTGTGCTGGATAATTCTCTGGCAAGTTCAGTAATCAGTGCTTCATAGTGCTATAACTACATATGTGCAGGATATATGCAGTGCACTATTCTACATATCCCCCTGTGAAGGGTGATTAGCTAAGAACCCTTCATACCTATCTGAGTCACATATCGCCATGTCTTAGGCTGCCCAGCCTAGTTAAGGCTACTCCTTACTGGCGAGAGGCATTACCCGTCTTCGTACCGATATGCTCATTTTTCACAGATAGTCATTACAGGTGGTGGGGAATGATGCAGTGTCAGCATGAGAATCCAGAAGCATCAGGTTCAAGGTTTCAGCTTGATTAAGCATGATCCGAGTGCTAGTCTGTGTTACCAGCATTGCAGAAACTTGATCACGGCATCTTCGTAGGCAGATACAGAGACATGGTAAGCAGAGACAAACAACTAGCCCAAGTAAGGCAATTGTACACATGGAGCCAATTAGAATTTGGAATCCTGAACCTAAACTAGAAAACCATGAGCCAAGGGATCCAAATGGATCACTGACATCAAGTCCTTTCCAGGTTTGCACCGGTACATGTGCTATAGACATCATGTTCCGAGTGATTTCCTCAATCACTTCACCCTTGTCGTCTATTTGAAGACAACAGTTACTGAGGTTAAATTTACCAGATAATCCTCTTTCTACAGCTAGTATATAATCTAATGCTAGATGATTCTGATAAATAGCATTCCAAAAACCCTTTTGCTGAGTGGCTAATATTCTCAGTGCTTTAGCAGTTTCATTAGTAATTATTTCAACAACAGCTTGCAATCTTATAATACGATTCAACATATAAATTGGAGTTCCATAACCCCAAGAGCCATCCTAATAGGTTACAATATTGAGCCAATAAGAATTTACCATTTGAGCTTGCATGGTATAGTTGAGAAAAGATTGAGATAAACAAGAAGAATTGCCTATAAATATAGTGTGTAATACTGTGTAAGGGCTATGAATGCACTTTGTTGCAACGATGGAGTGGGCCAATATCCACTGCGCTTTACATGAGATAGGATCGGTGCTTTTACACATGGGGGTCACAAATATAACAATCAATAGGGATAACCTAGCAGAGCAGTTGGACATCCTTCTTAAAAGGTACAGAGAAAACATGAAGAGGTAATCCATTAAAATGGACAAGGAGGAGAAGGAAAAACAACAAAAACATAAGGCATGTTCTGGTCATAGGTAGGAGTAGGTACAGTTGCATATCCTTGTGAGAGGAAGCCTCAGTTAAAATGGGTAAATTTCTACAAGGAGATCAATCTCAGAATAAGCACAAAGGCCATAAAACTACCAGGAAATATTTGTGAGAGGGTATAAACAAACTCCAGGTAAAATCTGAAAGGAAGTGTTACAGGAAGAAATGTTCAAAAAGGTTACAGAGAAATCAGAGTATAAAGGGAATAGGATATTGGAATATAAAAAGCCAGCAAAGTAATTACTATAGGTACAGGCTGTAGAAGAAAGAATAAGTCAAAGAGATGCAGAGGTACCACCAGTAAGACGAGTGGGAAAATGCTAGAAATAGCTTACAGCAAATAGGACAGCATGAATGTAACGTACTCTGATGTAGCAGAAATATATATGCACATAAGAAAAGGGGAGATCCAGAGAAAAACCTGATAGTTAAAGGATAAGAGCGTGTATGGCCAAGCCAAATCATTACCACATCTATAGGTCAAATCCCAGAATGCGGGTAGGGAATATACTTAAAAATGAGGGAAACCGACCTTTCGGTAGAGAGTCAAAGGGCAAATGTCATAACTAGATCTTGAGGAGTGTCTCATTTATGGACTTGTATCCATTGTTGGGCAGGGACTTCAGTAGGGTCAAAACAGGTAATGGTTGTATGCACATACACTGTATTGTGTGGAATTATGAGAACGGTATGTAACTGTCCCTTCACAATCATAAGGGAATTTGTATAGCAGAGTAGAAGTTTTAGTCGTACCATCTATAGTTACTGTGATGCAAGCATTACAATTCGGGTCAGTGGTGCATACAGGGAGTATGCCATTCCAAAAGGATAATACACAAAAAAGAATAAACATGTTAATGCAAAAAGTGAATACCAAACTGAAAATACAAAAGCAAACTGATAGTAACAAATAAAAGAAGGCAAAGAAAAAGGGCTGTTGAAACATCAGGCAAGTGCAGTCATGTGACAAAACATCTGTAGGCCCAATAGTGGATAAAACATTGTCCAGGGATAAGGGATTCAAGAAAACATTTGACCATACTGGGGCATATCTCGTTCTAAGAGAGCAATCAGTGGGATATAGTATGTGGGTAATGTAATCAAGGCAGCTTTCATAGACACGGATAATGGGTGAAGAAAAGCATATTACATAATCATATACGGATATAAGAGGTTGGAGTTAGACAGGGAAGATACTACAAAATTTAGAAAAACCAGCATTAATTCTGTCCAAATAATGGCAATTTGCAAATAGGACCAAACAGCATCTGAGCAAGACAAAAACAATGAATACGATGTATGATGGCAGTCTTTGAAAACAGTTCACAGTCCAAGTCAGGATAATCTTTGAATTCAATGATGCAGATGGGGGAAAACAGGTCATTCAGCTTAGTGCGCGTCAGGGACAGGAAACAGAGCCGTGCAGTTCGACAGTAGGTAAGTTACTTGATCAGAAGCTACCATAAGAGCAAAACAAATTCAGATTAATTAGGGAGAAGAGTTCACCACAGACATCACATCACAAAAAACATTAAACTTTGACACACAACGGCACTCATTCATCAGGACACAGAAGACAAACAAGAAACACATGGTTTACTGCTGATGAGCTCAAACCCCTAATCAAAAATAAAGGTAGGCCAAAAAAAAAAGCATGAAAAGTACTGAGAAAATGTCTAGATCGATCTAGAATAAAAACAAAAGAAAAAGCAAAAAACAATCAGTTGAAAAATGAAAAACAATGAAAAACGGAGAAAAAGAAGAAAATGTAATCTTCAAATGGTCCAACGACTATTGACCTGGGGAAACATAAAATCTGAGAACAGATAAAGGTTAGAGGAATTACAGCTCATTTGAAACTAAATATCCTGATATGAATTCAGCAAACTACAGTCATAAAGCTACTGTTGGTTCTTTAATATAGCTGCGCCACTAGGAGGCGCTGTGCTCATTAATATTCAGCTTCCACTCTGTTTTTTTTTTTCTGAAAGACAGGCCTGTGACAAAATCATGGTTACCGGGATAACTCTTGCGCTGCTGGGGAAAACCTTCACCTCTGTGAAAGGAGGAAACATCATTAATTAGAACATATAACTGATACATAAGGGCAATTTTCCAGTGTGCAAGAAAAGACTTAGGACTGTACTGTAAGTATGCCAGCGCAATGACCAAAGCACTGTATACCGTGAAAGAGACAGAATCCTGACTGCTAAAGAATTCAAGTTGTACTCAATGTCCCAAGAACTATGAATTATCTTAGTAACGTTCAATTCCTTGCTAATCCATGGTTAAACTAAACACACGTACAGCCTTTATCACCTTCCTGTGAGAAACCCTATCTCCGTCACCACACAGCGAGACAAGCAGTGAGCTTGAAACATGAAGGCAGATCCCTGCAAACTGCAGCAGAGAATGCCCTCAATGCCAACTGATCACGGACTCCTGTAGGAAAGAGTACTATACAAACATTGGTCAGGGATGAATAGAGAAAGGAAAAAACTAAAAGTGCAGGGGAGGGTACGCTTTCCAGTAAACTAAACTGATCAAAGTATGGAAAGGGAGTCTCTTGTTATTGTGTGTATGTGTATGTTGGTGTGGCCATAGGCAAATGAAAGGAAAGAATTTAATGAAACCTAAAAACAGTAAAAGTCCAGGATGTATAGAGCAAGGAGGATGAAAGGAAAAGATGCAAACTGCGGCACCCTGTAAATTGTCCCACCAGAGAGGGAGACTAGGGATGGCCTCAGCACTGGCCAAAGCCCTGCGGGGGTGGAACTTAGAAAATATAGCTGTTGCAAACAAAATGTAAGAATTATAGAATACCTTAAACCAAGAAATAACCTGCGTGTAGTATCCTGAAAATATGTCCTAGCAGATGATGCCATAAAAGTCAGCCGTGCAGGCAGAGCTGGGAGCAATGGAAAGGATAGCACAGGACAGAGGACAATAATAAACAGAAAAAGAGAGAGAGAGAGCTCACAAGGTTCAAGAGTTATTTATTGGTGTATTTGTATGTTCAAGTAAAGACAGAGCACGGGCCAGAGCAATGCAGACAGAAAAGAATAAGCAGTGAACACAGGAATAAAGGGAATGGCAGAGGGAGGGGGTGTCATGACGTCAGCCGCCAGAGGACTCAGCATGAGCCAGGACAGACAGGCACGGAGAGGCACTAAGATAAGGAGCTTGAAACAAAACTTCACTTCCCACCAAGCACCATGGAAGGGGACAAGGGAGTGGGAGGAGACACAAGAAAATGACTACCAATCCCAGGAGGCAAGGCCAGTACCTGAGGCTCTCAATTCACAACTTAACACTACAGGAAGAGAGGGGGGGCGAATAGGGGCGAAGCAGACTGATGGGGTCCGCTCTCCCCCGATACAGGAATGTGTGAGGGAGGGGCTGGGGGGATGGGAAAGGCGAGTTTTGCCCTGCGCCTCTCATCTGAAACAAAGAACAATGAAAAAAAACCAGAACGGTTAACTAGAAAGAAGGACAGCAGTGTAGATGTCCAAAATTCAGGGCTCAGTAACTATGCTAAAAGTAGGCAAGTCAACTTCCATGCAAAAACTGCAATTCCCATCATGCACCAAAAAAATCCCAGAGGAGCACAAAGGTAGGAAATCAAACAGATAATTAAAGGAAAGTAACTGTAAATCACAAAAGTGGTTCAGAAACTAACGGGAGCTAAAAAAAAGGAACAGAACATTTGCAGGCAGGAAAGCATAAAAACTGTTATATAAAGGAAAGTAAGCAATTCAGTGGCAGGAGAAGGGGGGGCTGAAGCTCCCCCTGCGTTCTGTGTCTGTGTGCTAACAAGCCACAAATTGTAACATGACAGCAGGCAGAAAAAAGGGAGGGGGGATCACCTCCGTTCTCTGAGCAAAGAAAGAAATTCCAAAGGGTGGGGCACGAGCACTAACGTCCAAATAACCCAGGCACTTAACTCAGCAGCAAGAAATGCCGAGCGTAAACTACGGAAGGGGAATCACAGAGAACAGTAGAAACAGCGTCAGAACTAAGCTGAGCATTGGATGTACGTGCAAAACATATTTAAGATCAGTTAAAATAATCTCTGATGCTGTAACTTCTCCCAGTTTTTTCTTTTAAGGTCAGAGTTAGTAGGGGCAGTCCAGTGATGGAAAGACAGCACAAGTAAAAGAAGAACAGAGCAGTGGGCGGAAGAAAAGCCCTTTGGAAATGCAAAGCGAACAGCAATTAACACAGCAGGCGATCTCTCAGCCTCACGGGGAAACCAGAAACCTGGAATCAGCCAGCAGTAAAGGCGATAGACAGGCACAAAAAAAACAGAGAGAGAAAAAACTAAGAAGACCAGAATTCAATGCGGTCACAGGGGATACACTGCGGTGGGGGCTACCACCAACTCGTGCACTCGCTCCGTGAGCGCTGAACAGAGAGGGGGAAGGGAGCAGGCAAGAAAAGAACAGACCATGAGCAATGAAGCCATAAAACTTGAATAGCTGCAGTTAAACTAACAAGGGAAGCCAGTCACACAAAGAAAACGAAAGTGAAAGAAAATCAACACAGCAAAAAATAGGAGAAGACAAACAGGCAGAGAAAGAGACACAGAGAGAGAAAAAAAAAAAAAACTAACAAAACCAGAATGCAATGCGTTTACAGAGGACAAAGCATAGCAGGGAGGGGGGGGGGGAGGTGTAGAGCCAACGCCCAAAGTGAGGAGAAACAAAAAAAAAAGCCAGACACGAGCAGGCGCTGACGTAAGCAGGAAGGAATGTGCAGGGGGATGGGGCGTGACAACGCACAGCACCAAAAAAGGACAAAACTAAAGGGGGGGGAAGCAAAACTCAATTACCCAACATGCACGGAGAAGAGACAAGGGAGGGGCGAGTTGGGAGGGGCGAGGAGGGAGGGGCGAGGAGGGAGAGCGAGGTGGCAGATAGAAGGATGAACACCAGACAAAGAAACCGGTCGCCACTTGGCACAGGAATGCAAAGGAATGCAAGGGGGGGGGGAAGGCGTCTCCCGCCTCAAGAAACAAAGAAAGTGCAAGCAGAAGCAAGGAAATGCAAGGGAGAAAGTAGAAAAACATACAGCATTTAAACAGAGCAAATTAAACAGTCAGAGAGAGAGGGAAGAAAGTGAAGGCAAAGGAGAAAAGAATGCAGAAGGTTTACAACTACAATAAACGGAACAGCAGAGAGAAAAAAAGGGAGGGGGAGAGGGGGAGCAGAAAATCTGCACGAGAACACCAAACTGAAGTGAAAGTCTGAAAGGTTGAAATAATACAGAACAAAACCTGCTAAATTAGCTCGTTGGTATACACACACATAGCTGGGAAAAAAAAAAGTACTCGAAAGCAGATTCCACAGACAGTAAGGAATGTCATTCAAAAGAAGCACGAACTACAAGTTAAACTAGGTCTGGCAGACTAACAAACTATAGTAAAAAATAAAAGAGAAGACACAGATAACTGAAACATTAATCAAATCAATCACTTTTTCTTAAAAAAAAATTAAAATTAAATCCCATACGTACCCAATCATGAACTGAAGGACTTCTCCCTATGGATCAACGTCTTGAATCCAAAGGTGAGAAGAGTTTAATGGTGACCTCCGTGGCAGCCACCGGACTCACTTCACGATCTTGCCAGTACTAAAGTACGCTAATGACCCCAGGTCACCCTAAGTGGAACTGGTTAAGTAGTCAAAAGCTTTAAACAGGTCCGCAAACTGCTGTAGCCGGTAAGTCACAGGAAAGGGGCGCAAATCCTTTCCTATGAATCCCAGCGGTGGCTCCAGATGTTAAAAGAGGAGCGTCCCCTGTGTCTAATTACAGAATAAATACCAGCTTCAGACGGTAATAAAGAAAGGGGTTTATTAATACAGGTAATTATATAGAGGAAGGCGGATAATTCCTCTAGGAGCAGAAAAATACAGAAAGAATTTAGTACAAGCAAAGGTGTACAAGGTCTGTTTAAAATCTGCTCAGTGTTCTTAACGTGTGCATCAGCTTATAAAGGGTCTGGGGTCTGCTGTTATCAGTCATCTGCATAATCCACACCCTTTACCTTTAATAGCCAATCGATATATATGTTAACATGTGTACTTTAGCTTGCTCTTACTATAGGCCACAGGCCTCTTCTTATCAGTTAGAATAACAAACTTAGTTCCATCCTTCCAGGAATGATGTCATCTGTGCTGGATAATTCTCTGGCAAGTTCAGTAATCAGTGCTTCATAGTGCTATAACTACATATGTGCAGGATATATGCAGTGCACTATTCTACACCAGGCAAGGACGCTGATGGCTTGAAACAAGGCTGAATCTGAAGCGGAGCTAAAGGCTGCAGCGAAGCCACAGCCAAAGACTAAAGCAAAGCTGAAGGCTGAAAGATGGAACCAGGCAGAAGCTGATGACAGGAACCAGGCTGGATTCAAAGGCAGGAACCAGGCTACAGATGAAGGCTTGAGCAAAACAGAAGACTGGAATTAGAAGGAGCAGGAACCAGGAGACCTTCTTGCTAAGGTAATGAATCCAAGTCCATGCAGGTTAAGAAGTCTTGAGCATGTGACATCATCATTGGGTTGGATATCTGACTCTCCTGCCAATGTGCACATCGGTTTGCATGCATGCCCTAAGCATCTCTTCGCTGGGTCCTAGTACATGCATCAGAGCATCCAATGGATGCTCCCTGCTGCACGGTGTACATCTGCTGCCGAGAAATCTAGGAAGTCAGCTGGATTCTAACACAGACAATAACCACACCTAGTTACTTCGGTAATATTTCTTTTATTGTGATTTACTTGCATATAAGGAAACAGCTAATCTAAGGAAATCAAGAAATACAGACCAATATATCATTTCAGTTATTCATTATTAAACAGTATTTCATTATTTAGTATATAGCTATTAATTGGAGCTGAGCACTTCAGGGTGGCTTTACCATCAACGTGATGTATTTCCCATAAAAGGCAAAATTCAGATTCTGACCAATAAAAGCTCAGCTAAATATCTATATTTCTAGCAGAATTCTGAATCTTATGAATAATAATTTTATGCCTATAAGAAGTATTTTACTTTCTAGCAGTACACATTCTGCTTTGTACTAGTTCTAGTTAGTTCAGGACACTGACTTCAGCTGCAGAGTGAAGAAGGCTATTACAGTTCAAAGCATGAAACAGCTTCCAGCTAATTCTATGGGACCCACACAGTGAACTTAGCTTGGCATTAGTAAAAGCACAAACAGGCCAAAGACCAGCTTTCTAAGATTCTACACAATTTTCAAATTCTGTGAAGAAGAGAGAGGGAATGGTTATGAAAGGTTAGCAAAATGCTTCAGTTTTGTATAGCTATACACAAATTGTGATGTAAAGATGGTGAAAATACAAATAATGAGAAAATTAGATAATTCTAATCTGTAGTATGGGAATAATAAATTCTCATATAAGCTGCACACTATATGTACTTATTAGCAGGAGATGTTCATGTACTCTGCTCCATCCTAATAATCATAGTACACTAAGACTGCCTGGGCCCCTTCCTAGCCAGAGCAACTATAAAGACCAGGCCCTTCCCAGTCAGAGTGACCATACAGACCCAGGCCCTTCAAAGTAGGAGCGACCATACAGAGACAGGTCCCTCCCAGCCAGAGTGACCATACAGATCCAGATACCTCCCAGGCAGAGCAACCATACAGACCAAGGCCCCTCCTATCCTGAGCAAGCAAACAGAGACAGGCTTCTCCCAGCCAGAGTGACCATACAGAGACAGGCCCCTCTTAGCCACTGTGACCATATAGAGCCAAGCCCCTCCCAGTCAGAGAGCTCATACAGACAGCTCCCTCCCACATGATTTCGGCAAATGGTTTGAGGAGTGATATTCTCTCATCAAAACAGCTCCTCTAAGGACAATTCATGGTTTAAGAAGTGTCTTCAACCAATGTATCTATATCCTGACAAGTGCCTGTTAACTCCAAACTTGTGAAAATCCCACAAGGCACACAGGAATTGAATCCTTGTTAACTGAAGCAGGAAAACATAATGAGGAACCTTGTTTTTTGCTCTCAAAGAATAGTATAAACAAGGATAACATTACACTGTAACAAACACACAAGAGGTTGTTGTATTGTACTATATGTTTTTTTCTGCGATTATTATGAATGTTGTCTAGTTTTTATAAGCGATCCATAAACTCTAATATAAACACGCATACACAATCTTTTCTTTGTACTTCCTCTGACCAGGCACTTTATAAGGTGAATGAGTCGTTATGGCTGTATTTGGTAATGAGAAACTGTCTGGTAACTGGATATAGCTTGCTAGCTTTTCATTTCAGAGCTCTGTACTCCAATTACCTCCAAATGGCCAAAGACTGATGAAAAACAAATTCCCTTCTAGGTACAGACTTTTATATATTTTTAAAGTAACCTTTTCAATTGGCTACAAATATAGTAACTACTTAAATTACTTAAGTAATTAGTAGATTACTGGTTGCTTAACATAAGAAGTAAACATAAGAAGTAAACATAAGAAGTAAATCCTTTTAAACGGCAGAGGAGCTTCGGGACCGCTGAGGGCCTGCGCATTCGGCGCCGAGACCTGCCGGGGTAAGGCCTTTAAAATTTCAGCTTACCCAAGGCAGCCCCAGTGCCGACCATGAGGCTGCTCCGGCCGAATCCGCGCCTCTTCTCCGCCTCCTTCTGCGCCGGAACCAATCGCAAACTTCAGCCGCACAGCCAATCGGGGGACAGCCCCTTTGGCTTAAAACTACGAACGGCAACTAGGCGTCGCGCGCCGAAGGAGCGCGTCAAAGGGGCCTGCCCCTTTGTGTGCCCCTTCGTGTGCACATTCGCAAGGTCCTACTAGCGTACAGACTTTCTGCCAGCACTCAGAAATAAAACATCCTCAGTCAACGACCATTCCACTCTCCGCATACAGCCAAACTCAAACAACTACCTCTCAAACAATTCAATAACTGCAAACAACTATCACTCACAAATAAGCTTCCAAACACCCACAAACATCCAAACATCCAACTTATATTGGGAGCCAGTTAAAATCCTCTATTACAACGAGACCCCCCGAGCGCCCCAGAATCAGGGCCGCTTACACCCTCCAAGTCAGCCCTGGGAACGTCCACAACTATACCTTTAAAACTCACTCTTTGCATACAAAGCAGGACAACTCATCCGGAGAAAAACAACAGCACTTGTGCCTTCATCAAAGCGCCGAGTACATCTCTCATCAAGCGTCAGCAATTCATGTCAATCTTATCATATCTCAGCAATCATCCCCACAGTCTCCTGCAAATACTACTGTCTCCTAGAAACTACTCTTCCATCCTGCATCCTACAAAATCCTGCTTCCACTCATCTACCTTACCATCATCCATTCATCTACCATACACTCAGCAACCACACATCCTTCCATCCTGCATCCTACAAAATCCTGCTTCCACTCATCTACCTTACTATCATCCATTCATCTACCATACACTCAGCAACCACACACCTAATCTTCTTCTATCAACCACCCATCTTTCATCCGACAAGCTACCAGCCCCCCGTAATCCCAACTACAACTCCGGATTCCAAGAAAGGATACAATTCAACACACCAACACCTTAACATGCACCCTACACCTATACCTACTATCCATTACACTCCTAAACTCAAACCCAATAAACCCAGGATTCTAGGCATACGACAACAGAGATTGATTCCAATCATGATATCCCCCATCTCTCAAACACTAGGATTAACACTATTCACGCTCACACTATTCAACGCCCAATCGATCACAAAAAAACTCCACCTCCTCAACGACCACAACCCCGATATTTGCGCCATCAGTGAATCATGGCTGAAACCCACAGACACAGTTCTATTAAACCAGCTACCCAACCATCTTTATGACGTACATTCAATCCCTAGAATCAGAAAAAGGGGTGGAGGGATCCTCCTAGTCTCAAAAAAGGGCCTAGGGCTCTCACTCCAATTATCTTCCACAATAAACAATACTGAAATTGCCTTTTTCAATTCGGAACATCTACAAATAGCTTTAGTCTACTCACCACCTGGAACTTTAGACACAGACCCTTCACCTCTAATTGAATTTATAACAAAATACTGCAAACAGGACAAACCAGCTATTTTAATGGGAGACTTTAACTTACATGTAAACAGCGCACCTCTAACCCATAACTGTGATATCCTGCTCTCAGCACTCAACAGCCTAGGCTTCAATCAAATAGTTAAAGATCCCACGCACAAAGCGGGACATACCCTCGACCTGATCTTTCTCAACTATGGCATAACACCAACCAACAACCCTATTTACGTCCCAGTCCCATGGTCGGACCATCACGTCATCTCTGCAGAACTTCAAATCAAAGACCAGCCTCGTCCCATCTTTCCAGAAACCACCATACGTTACAGGAAACCCTGCCCCATAGACAATCTTAGTAATATACTTTCCAAAGAACTCAACCGACTGGATCTAACAGACGCTTCCTCAGCTATCATCTCCTGGCTCAACATTACAAACGAGATCGCAGATCTTACCTGTCCCTCTATCACCAAATCCTTAAAACCACCCCAAGCAAAAAGACAACCGTGGTACACTCTGACACTCAAAATCCTCAAACAAGAACTTCGGAAAAAAGAAAATAGTTGGCGCAAGTCTCCTTCCACCATCACAACGCTAAACTATAAATCCCATCTCAACACATACAGATTAGCCATCCTAAAGGCCAAAAAAGACTTCTTTGCAAAAAAAATCCACAACTTTGCACTCGACTCAAAAGCTCTATTCTCATTTGTATCTTCCTTAACAAAACCCACTCCACCTATCATTCCAGATAAACAAGCAGCCAACAAAGCTGAGGAACTAGCAATCTACTTTGATAAAAAGATCACTAACCTCCTTAAACCAATCTCCACCCAACAAACAACAGTACCACAGCCGACAACCTCATCACATCACAAAGAATACAGCTTATCATCGTTCGAAACTCCGTCATCATTGGAAATCGAACTTATTCTTAAGAAGCTCAAACCATCTTCCCATCCTCTGGATACCATACCCTCCAATCTTCTATCGACTCCCAACTCCATTTCTAAATCAATAGCTGACATCATCAACTGCTCCTTAATTCAAGGAAAGGTCCCAGATCAACTCAAGATAGCCATTCTGAAACCTTTACTAAAAAAACCAAACCTTTCAACGGATGACCCTGCAAATTTCCGCCCTATCGCTAACCTTCCCCTGATCTCAAGAGTGATGGAAAGATTCGTCAACAAGCAACTGTCGGAATACCTGGAGGATAACATTCTCTCCCCTTTCCAGTTCGGCTTCAGGAAATCACAAAATACTGAAGCTCTTCTAACATCATTATCTGACACCATCCTTATTAATCTCGAAAAAAAACAACCTTACCTCCTCGCTCTCCTTGACCTATCCACCGCATTCGACACAGTCAACCATACCATCCTACTCGAACGGCTATCCGATATAGGAATTCAAGGAGAAGCTCATAGCTGGTTCCAATCGTTCCTGGAGAACAGATTCTACAAAGTAAAAATCAATAATGAAGAATCGCACCCTATCAAATCAACTAGAGGAGTACCACAAGGATCATCTCTCTCCCCTACGTTATTTAATATTTACCTGCTTCCACTCTGCCACTTACTCTCTAACCTCAAGCTAAAACATTATATTTTCGCTGATGACATCCAGATTCTCATGCCCATCACAGAATCACTGCAAAAAACTTGGGCACATTGGAATAACTGCTTACAAGCTATCAACACTCTGCTATCCAGCTTGAACCTCATACTCAACCCAAACAAAACAGAAATCCTCATCATCTCACCTGACGAAAACCATACCCTTACCAACTCCCAAAGCGCAACACAATTCTCAAAACTAACTATTAACCACTCCACCTCCGTCAGAGACCTGGGGGTGTGTCTCGACAACAAATTCAACCTTAAATCCTTCATTACCAACACAACCAAAGAATGCTATTTCAAACTCCAAGTGCTAAAAAATCTTAAACCTCTTCTTCACTTCAGTGACTTCCGGCTAGTAGTCCAGTCTATAATTCTGTCCAAACTGGACTACTGCAACTCTCTACTGCTAGGTCTTCCAGCCTTATCCACAAGACCATTACAGAAGGTGCAGAATGCCGCAGCGAGGCTACTCACTAACACAAATAAAAGAGCTCACATAACACCTATTCTTCACAGCCTTCACTGGCTTCCTATAAAAGCTAGAATCACTTACAAGACATTATCAATGATCCACAAGGATATCATGGGCATCGCCCACCTTAATCTAAACTCACAACTCCGCCCTCACACATCACAAAGACCCATAAGGTACAACTACAAAGGTTCCTTATATGCTCCCCCAATCAAAACTACACTAACAAAACGAGCACTCTCCACAGCCGGGCCCACCCTCTGGAACTCATTACCGCCGGATCTACGCCAAGAGCCCTGTCATCTAACTTTTAAGAAAAACCTAAAAATGTGGCTTTTCAGGCAAGCCTATACAGAATCTCAAGATCACTCAGACACAGGTCAAAGAGAAAAATAGTCCAACATCAGATCCTCGATCACCTATACCCCCCTCAAGAACCAACCACGCCAGATCTGAACAACACACCTGTTTAAGACTCCTTCTCTGATTCAACAGTCTTCTTTAAACCATGCATAACTCGGACTTTTTGCACATCAACAAGGTCTATGTACCCACATATCACATTCTAGACTACCCCTTTAATTATTCAAGATATTTATTCACGTTTTAAACATTCCCTATATTTATCCACGTCCTGTTGACGAGTTATTATTATTACTGTATATGTAATATCTAATTTATATTATTTATATTTATGTTATATGTTATATGCTACTCATATGTTAAGAAACGCTGTTTAATGTAACGCCCTATTGCGACAGTTTTGTTCTATGTAAACCGACCTGATTCGATACCTGTATTGAGAACGTCGGTATATAAAAATCCTAAATAAATAAATAAATAAGTAATTAGAGATTATTAATTTGGGATTAGTTGTTGATAGATGTAATGCAGGATAAAAAGGAGGACAAGAGACTGAAAAGCATTATGCTACAAAAGCAAACTCAAAGCCTGGCTGTGTCAGCAGTTTGAGAAATTCATACTTTGAGCAAAATATTCTGGTTACCATATTAGCCAACAATCAAAGATGGAAAGACCGCAAGTCCCAGCAACCCCTGAATCTGGCCTAAAACATCCTTATTCAGGAGAAATCACACTGTGTGCACCTCTGATGTCATCAAACATTTGGGTTTCTTTGACGAGTACATTTATGGTTGACGCATGGGTGTCTACAAGAACTCTGTCTTCCTGCGGTTCTTTGCTTGAAGATGCTGAGGGACTTCTTGTCCGTGAAGATGGTATAAGTCTGCCAAAGCTAACAGGTACATTTTAAAAGGAGCGTGTGTGCACCCATAACACGCTTACTGGGCACGAGAGCAAAGATATGCTTAATTTTATATTGCTTGTGCAAGTACACGTGTATCATTTAAAATATCCCTGCCACGCACATGTGTGCAGCCTTTATGCGCATATTATGACCATTGAGGGGCAGAGGGAAACAATCTGACACTCTATATATCTCCCACTGTAAGAGGGGCACTTTCAACAGGATGGGGTTTTGGGGGGGGGGGGGGTGTTACAAGGGTCTACAGACCCTTGCACCCTAGGCAGACCAAGGTAACACTGCCTGGGCCCCCAAAACCTACCCTGAGTTGAAAGTGCCCTCTTACAGTGGGAGATATATAAGAGTGTCAGATTCTCTCTCTCTCTCTCTCTCTCCACTTTTGAAAGACATTGTTTGATATGCATTTCTTTCCACAGACAATGGTCCAGTGACTTATCCACGATGTGTATTGTTTTAAAAGCTCCTGAGGAACATAGGCTGCTGTTGGGCTTTTGGGAATACCATTTAAGACTGGTGTCTAAAGATTTTATGTGCTGTTTAAAAACTTTGCCCCCCCCCCCCCACACACATATATAATTGAAAAGGCCGAGTGGCCCGTGAGATGCAGGGCACACTGACTGGCTTGCTGATTCTGTGGGTGATGTTTGCTAAGGTTTACTAATGGTGAGAAAGAGAAACAAGGGTATTACGAAGTCTGGGAGATTGGAGAAGGTGCTTTGGAGAGCTCTCGTCTAGTCCATGAAAGAGATGACGGATTGCATTAAGTCTGCAGATGAGGTTGTGAGTCACTGAACTAAACCACAATATGAAAGAAACTTTGTCTAGTGGCAGCTAATTTACTGAGCAGACAAACTTCCATCGCTTTGAGCACTTCCTGCCTGAAGCTTGGTTTCCTCGTCTGACGGTTCATTTCTCCAGTATTACACCGAACAGAAAACAGGCAGTGAGCCAGAAAATGCAATGTGCACAGGGGCAGATAGATATAGGAGCTGAAGGTTCAGCCTTACTAATACGGGGAAACATTTCTTCTGTAGTGTTCATAGAAGGACATAGTTCCTTTTCTTCCTGTTCAACCCACACTGCTGAGTTTTCAGTGCAGACCCTCACAAGAATGGATCTGGAGGTTGCTAATTGTTTATCTCGTGAGATGGCTGCCTCTTTGAGTTTAAGTGCATTGCAATAGTGCATGGAAGAGACAGAGACTGCCACACTAATGCAGAGCTTTCTGTTTTGGGGTGCTGAAACGCAGAGCTGAACTGTGTGGGAACAGAAAGCACTGCCATGGTCAGTGAAACTTCTTTATTTATAGCATTTCTTGCTCACCCCTCCAAACAAGTTGCACATACACAGGGCCCAAGATGCTTTTCATCTTCCTCTCCTCCAACAGATGCCAGAAATGTTTCTGGCTCAGCCCAGCTTTAAATAGGTAAAACAAGTTGGCCCGTGCCAGTGGTTGGCAGGTAAAAAGTCATTTCTTGTTGAAGATATTTAAAAGCAGTATTAGCAGGCTCTGCTCAGCGCCTCCTGAGATCACACCTCCTGGCCTGGTGCAGCCCAGGACCTTCTCTGGTTCCCCTGTAAGTGGCTTCCCCAGAGATGGTATCTGGACCCACCAGCAAAAGACTTTGGGAGCAGATCCTTGGTCTATAGGCCCACCTAGCCACCACCTCCAGTGTCCTGGTTGACTCCCACTTGTGGCTGCAGGCACCAGGACTCCCTGGCCTTCCCTCGCTCTTGCCACTAAGGTACATGTAATACTGATGCCCCCACACCCACAAACCAAGACCACTAACACTTTTGTTAAAGGCTTAATTTGTTGAATAAAATGCATTGTTTAAAATTATCTATCAAATAAAATCAGGAAATCAGACTGGAAGATAAAAGGGAAGGGGGAGAGTGCTAGAGTGGGATATTTATAACTCTATTAGTGCCACTTATCTCCATGGACCTTTTATATATAACAGAAAAGCTATAATGAGGCTTGGGGATGCTTTTGGAAGGGAAAAAAAGCTGTCTGTTTCCCAGAGATCTAAACTCTGAAGAAGTGACAATCTTTGAACAATGCCTGTACTTTTAATTCTCTCTCCTGACAGCAGCACAGCAGGCTCCATTATCCAATCGGTAGGGGTGGGAGGGGAGAAATCCCTCACTTTCAGAGAGCCTGCATTAAGTAAATGAGATGACACTTTTATCCTCATTAGAAAAGGTACTTGACAGCTCGTGGAATCTCAATCAGGAATAATTCCAGATTGGGAGGAAGGGGAGAGGCAGCCCTACCTAAGAGGCAAACATTTGAATAGCACCATTAATGGTGTTTACTGCAGGAAAACGGAATTAGCATTTCACTCTGCTCATTATAACGTTACAGGCTGGGCTGGAAGGTAGCCTGGGTCCTCCTGAGACCACACTCTGGTTATTGGTAAAGCTTTCCTCCAGTGGGAAACTGACAGCTCTGATGAATCTAGTACATGGTTTAGATAATTTAGAAATCTGTATTAAAACTGCAAGCAAGCAAGCAAGCACTTTGCATAATGTGGCTGTATTTTTCAGGCAAGCCTAGGAAGGAATACCCCAGAGCACTCATCAGAAAGCAGGGGGTACTGGCTTATAACTGAGAAACACATGAGCCCTGTGCACTGTGCAACTTGCAATTAGTCCTAAACTTTAATCTGGTATTTCTGCTTCTCACGGGGCCTAACATACGAGCTGATACTGTAAGGTGCGGTAGAAAGAGGTGCGTTAGTGTCCGGCGCACCCACGTTTGCCACATGCACAGTTCGGATCACCTACCGCTCGATACTATATTTAAATGGCATGCAAATGCAAGCCGCATCCAACCCGCGTCCAACGCGTGTCCATGAAGCGCAATCCATTTTACTGTATAGGCACTATACAGCGCCTATACAGTATCCTGGGTGCGCTGGTACCTGTCATTTCAAAGGTCATTTCAAATGACCTTTGAAATGACAGGTACCAGGAAGTGGATGGTTCTCGCACTTAGCCGCCCAGTCCCAAACCAACCCAATCCACAGAAAAAAAAATGCTTCTCGCACTTAGCCGCCCAGTCCCAAACCAACCCAACCCAAGCCCAAGCAGAGAGAGACAAAATTTTACAGTCCCAAACTTTCCCCCAGACCCCGCTCACCTGCCCTGACCGCGGCTACGCAAGCCCCCAGCAGCAGCAGTAGAAGGGCGGTGAGAGAGAGCGGCTTCAGCAGCCCCGCCAGCGAAGGTGAATACGTGCACGCCTGTACGTCCAATATGGGCGCGCAAGGCAGCAAAGGCGCATGCGCACACGCCGTGACCTAGTCGGTCACGGCGTGTGCGCATGCGCCTTTGCTGCCTTGCGCGCCCATATTAGGACGTACAGGCGTGCACGTATTCACCTTCGCTGGCGGGGCTGCTGAAGCCGCTCTCTCTCGCCGCCCTTCTACTGCTGCTGCTGGGGGCTTGCGTAGCCGCGGTCAGGGCAGGTGAGCGGGGTCTGGGGGAAAGTTTGGGACTGTAAAATTTCATCTCTCTCTGCTTGGGCTTGGATTGGGTTGGTTTGGTTTGGGACTGGGCGGCTAAGTGCGAGAAGCATTTTTTTTCTGTGGATTGGGTTGGTTTGGGACTGGGCGGCTAAGTGCGTCATTTTGCCATCCTCCTCCGGCGTCCCCAGACCAGCTAGACGCTGCCTTCCGCCATGTTCTCCTGAGGCCTAAGGGCGCACGCGCGGTGCGACCCCGACTGAAGTACCAGCTGTGGCGCGAACCTCAGGGGCGTCCCCCTGAGATGACATCATCATCGCCAGATATTTAAGGTCTCTTGTTTTGCTAGCTAATCGAGTTAGCAAAGGGTTTCCTACCTAGCTGCCTCCAGGTATCGCTGCAGATGGGATTCGCTCTCCGCTTACCTTGCTACTCTGCCTCCTCGGACTTTACCAGGGGTACCCGCTCCTCGGGGCCTCGCTCTCTTGCTTTTCAGGTTGCAGTCTGGAACCAGTACTCACTCCTCGAGGGCCCATGCTCCCGGACCTGCTACTGAATATAACTTCTGCCTACAATACCAGTGAGTTACCATCTCTCTCTCAGAGCTTTCCCTGGAACCAAGTACTCGCTCCTCGAGGGCCTACTTCATTCCAGCTCCTGGGCTGTTCCAAGAGACTATTGTGTGAGTGTTACCATCAAGGTTCTGTTCCTGAACTCTGCATACTCTGCATCTCAGTTCTCTTCAGCTCAGCCATCCTGGGATCATTGTTCCAGTGCCTGAGGGACTACAGCCCAGCAGGGCTCTTCCAGCTCACTACTGCCACCTCTGGTGGTTCTCTAAAAACAGTTTAATAAAAGAACTAGTGTGTGTCTGTCTCCCAACTCTGAGCCTGACCGGTGGTCCCTCTCAGGGATCTTCCCCCGAGGGTGTGGTCATCTGCCACACCCTCGGGGGAATTATCACAATTATACCCACAATTATCACAAATAATAACAATACAATAGTCCTTTATTTTGAGATCCTAGTGTTTGTTGAGGGATGTAAGATTGTAGTGTCACTCCTAATAAGCCAGTGTTATTGGAGTTAATAATGTTGACTATTATCATTAATACTTTATAGTAGATATATTGAATATTATAATTAATACTTTGTAGTAGATATGTCCTTTTGGGGCCTTCTAAGTCACCTTTGCTCAGTTGGCTACTCATTCTGCCACTATCATAAGAACAAAAGATTTGCCATACTGGGTCAGACCAAAGGTCCATCAGGCCCAGTATCCTGTTTCCAGCAGTGGCCAATGGCCAATCAAGGTCACAAGTACCTGACAGGATCCCAAATATTATATAGATCCCATGCTGCTTACACCCAGGGATAAGCAGTGGCTTTTCCAATTCTACCTGGTTAATAATGGTTTATGGGCTTTTTCTTCAGGAAATTGTCCAAACCTTTTTAAAACCCAGCTATGCTAAGTGCCTTTACCAGCAATGAATTCCAGTAATGAATTCCAGGGCTTAATTGTGCATTTAATGAAAAAGTATTTTCTCTGATTTGTTTTAAATGTGTTACTTTGTAACTTCAGGGCGTGTCCCCTGGTCTTTTTATTTTTTGAAAGAGTAAACAACTGATTCACATTTACCTGTTTCACTCCATTGATGATTTTATAGATCTCTACTATATCCCCCTCAGCAATCTTTTTTCCCAAACTGAAGAGCCGTTCCATCCCCCTTAATTATTTTGGTTGCCCTGCCTGTACCTTTTCTAATCACCGCTGCAAAGAAATCCTACATCTACAAAAAACTGTGAGCTTCACGGAACAACCCTAGAGAATTATATACCTCTGTCAAGAATATAATCAACCCAAGCTTGACCTCCTCCACTCTTCCTCCCACCACCCCAGGGATGAGCATCGTAGAGACATTCGCCACCCACTTTTCTAACAAAGCTGCATCTGGCATCAGCACTTTCAATAATTCCACCCCTGATGAAGCCTACCGCAATCCAAAATTTCAAGGCCCAACCTGGGAACATTTTGAAGACATCATTACAGTGGAGACCACAACGATCATCGACAACCTGAAACCCTCGTCCAACCCCCTTAATCCATGCCATACGTCCTTACTCAAACTGATCAAAATAGATATTGCTCCATTCATCACTAAATTCATAAACTCATCACTACAACATGGCACCATCCCAAATACCATGAAACAAGCCTCAGTCCAATCCATAATCAAAAAACCAACAGCAGATCCAACTGTCACATCCAATTATCATCTGATATCCACCCTATCCTTCATGGCCAAAGGACTAGAAACTACAGTTCTCCACCAACTCTGTGACTTCATTGATTCAAATAATATCCTCAATCAATACTAGTTCACTTTCAGGAAGCACCACAGCACTGAACTCCTACTGCTATCTAGCTTTGATACAGTAAGAACTGGATTTGGCTATGGCCCCTCATTCCTCCTATGTCTACTCGACATCTCCGCTGCATTCAATATGGTTAATCATGCCATCCTACACTCAAGGTTACGCACCTTCGAAATAACTAGTACTGTGCTGAACTGGTTCTCATCTTACCTTAGCAACAGGACACAGCAAGTCCAAATTGACTCTTCTACCTCCTCATTGATGCCTCTGAGCCCTGGAGTGCCCCAAGGATCCAATCTCTCTGCTGCCCTCTTTAACCTTTACACTTCACTAAGCTGCACCCTTGACGACCTCGGAGTGCACTATAAAATCTGTGCGAATGAGATTCAATTCTTTTTCCCACTCAAAGAAACATGGGCCCTGATGGAATCTTTCCTCAACAACTACCTTACAATGATCCAAAAATGGTTACACTGTAATAAATTAGCACTCAACACATCCAAAACAGAAATCATCATTCTATCACGCCATCCAGTCGTCAATACTCCCAACTGTATCACTTTTGATACTCATCCCATCCCCATCGCCCAAGGTGTATGGAACTTAGGAGTCACTATTGACCCCTCCCTCTCCATACGTAACTATATCATATCACCAACTCCTCCTTCTACAAACTGTGCTTACTACACCATCTTAAACCTCTCCTCAAATACTCCGATTTCAGGTCCATCCTCCAATCCCTACTATTCTCAGGGTTAGATTACTGCAACTCTTTCCTGACAGGCCTACCCCTATACACCACCCGTCCACTACAAATAATCCAAAACATGGAAGCAAGACTCCTTACTAGCACTGACATGTGCGAGCACATTTCTCCTATTCTACAATCTCTGCAATGGCTCCCTATCTCCTTCTGAATACAATATAAGCTGGAAATGATCATCCACTCCTTGATTCACAACATAAACTCCCCATGGCTCTCCTCAATAATAAAAGTCCACACCCCACCAGAAAGCTAAGATCATCTAACCAGACACTACTTGATGCTCCACCTGCAAGACTCATGCACCTAGTGGCAACCAAAGAACACGCTTTCTTCTATGCTGGCCAGTCCTATGGAACAGCCTACCAAAGACAAAAAGATGTCTCTGAGAAAGAACAAAAAAGCCCTAAAAACTTTCCTCTTCAACAGCATTCCCAAACCAAGATGATAATGGACTACCCTCAATCTGTCCCCCGGCAGGGGATGCTACCTAGCCTTCTACTCCCCTCTCTGATGACCCATTGTCACATCTGATCTCAATCCCTTGATGCCTGTCCTGTCTCTCCCCATAAGATTTTGTATTGCTTTCCCGCCTCCCTATTGTCTATATACATTCCATACTGTACCCCGCTCTGAACGTAAGAAGGGTGGGCAATAAGTGCCTTTAAATAAATAAATAAATAAATAAATAATTCTGCTGTATCTTTATTAAGATGTGGTAACCAGAACACACATTACTCAAGATGCAGTCACACCATGGAGTGATACAGAGGCATTATGATATTCTCTGTTTTATTCTCCATTCCTTTCCTAATAATCCCTAGCATTCAGTTTGGTTTCCTAACCACCTTCACACTGAGCTGAGGATTTCAATGTATTGTCTAAGATGATAGGATCCTTTTCTTGGGTGGTGACTCCTAGTATGGACTTTAACAAAGTGCATCACTTGCACACAGAGCAAAGTAATCCCTGTCAGATCCTGCAGAGTTAACCTACTTCAGGAAAGCAAAGCTGTGGAATTTCTTTTTCATGCCTTATCCCATAGCAGGATGCAATATTCCAAAGCCCCAATGCCTTTTGAGAATCCCTTCCACAAAAGTATGGTACGCTGACATAGTGCAGCACCCCCCACCCCTCTCTGTTGGTTGCGTCAGGCATAGCCACCTGCAGAATAGAGTGAACATTTTCCTCAGACTTAACATAGTTAAGAACATAAGAAATTGCCATGCTGGGTCAGACCAAGGGTCCATCAAGCCCAGCATCCTGTTTCCAACAGTGGCCAATCCAGGCCATAAAAACCTGGCAAGTACCCAAAAACTAAGTCTATTCCATGCTACTGATGCAATTAATAGCAGTGGCTATTTTCTGCTTCAACTTGATTAATAGCAGGTAATGGACTTCTCCTCCAAAAACTTATCCAATCCTTTTTTAAAAACAGCTATACTAACTGCACTAACCACATCCTCTGGCAACAAATTCAAGAGTTTAATTGTGCATTGAGAGAAAAAGAACTTTTTCCGATTTGTTTTAAATATGCCACATGCTAACTTCATGGAGTGCCCCCTAGTCTTTCTACTATCCGAAAGCGTAAACAACCGATTCACATCTACCCGTCCTAGACCTCTCATGATTTTAAACACCTCTATCATATCCCCCCTCAGCCGTCTCTTCTCCAAGCTGAAAAGTCCTAACCTCTTCAGCCTTTCCTCATAGGGGAGCTGTTCCATTCCCTTTATCATTTTGGTTGCCCTTCTCCATCGCAACTATATCTTTTATGAGATGCGGCGACCAGAACTATACACAGTATTCAAGGTGTGGTCTCACCATGGAGCGATACAGAGGCATTATGACATTTTCCGTTTTATTAACCATTACCTTCCTAATAATTCCTAATATTCTGTTTGCTTTTTTGATTGCCGCAGCACACTGAACTGACAATTTCAATGTGTTATCCACTATGACGCCTAGATCTCTTACCTGGGTAGTAGCTCCTAATATGGAACGTAACATCATGTAACTATAGATTGGGTTATTTTTCCCTATATGCATCACCTTGCACCTACCCACATTAAATTTCATATGCCATATGGATGCCCAATTTTCCAGTCTCACAAGGTCCTCCTGCAATTTATCAAAATCCTCTTGTGATTTAACTACTCTGAATAATTTTGTATCTGCAAATTTGATTACCTCACTCATCATATTCCTTTCCAGATCATTTATGAATATATTGAAAAGCACGGGTCCCAGTACAGATCCCTGAGGCACTCCACTGTCCACTCCCTTCCACTGAGAAAGTTGTCCATTTAATCCTACTCTCTGTTTCCTGTCTTTTAACCAGTTTGTAATCCATGAAAGGACATCGTCACGTATCCCATGACTTCTTACTTTTCCTAGAAGCCTCTCATGAGGGACTTTGTGAAACGCCTTCTGAAAATCCAAATACACTACATCTACCGGTTCACCTTTATCTACATGTTTATTAACCCCTTCAAGAAAGTTGGTGCAGTCCTGCTGAGCCCAGTTTGTCCTTCAGATCAGAACATGCAGCTGTGGAAAAGATCTAGACTCTTTCCTGAAAATCAGAAAAAATGTGAACCGCACCCAGGGCTATCAGGATATGGCAAGTGGAAATGTTTCTTAATTACAAATATCCATTTAAAAAACAAGTTGTGCAGTGAATAAATTATATCATTCTCATGTTTAGGGGCTAGTGTCTTCTTTTTAGTGTGTAAGCCTGTTTTAAGGCCAGACACATTTTCCCATAGACACAAAGTGGGAAAATCTCCATAGTGATTCAGATTGAAACAACGTGACAGGTGGTAGTTAAGGCCAAAGGGATGCTGGGCTGCATAGAGTGAGAAATAACCAGCAGAAAAAAGGAGGAGGTAATGCCCCTGTACAGGTCCTTGGTGTTCAGTTCTGGAGACCATATTTCAAAAAGGATAGAGACAGGATGGAAGGAGTCCAGAGAAAGGTGTCCAGAATGGTGTGGGGCCTGCAGCAGAAAAGTTATGAGATGAGACTGAAGGACCTAAATATGTATACACTGGACAGGGTTGATATGATACAGACTTAAATATCTGAAAGGTATTAATGCACAGGAATCAAGCAAGCCTTTTTTGATGGAAAACAAACTGTAAAAAAGGAGTCATAATATGAAGCTCCAAGGGCAGGGCTTCCCAAACCTGTCTTGGGGACCCCACTGCCAGTTGGATTTCAGGATATGCACAATGAATACGCAAGAGATAAATTTGCATATCATATATATTCAGTATATGAAAATTTATTCCATGCATATTCATTGTGCATGCCATGAAAACCCGACTGCTGTGGGATTCCCAGGACAGGTTTGGGAAGCCCTGTCCAAAGGGGTTGAGACAAGGCCCAAAGTCAGGAAGTATTTCTTCACGAAAAGGGTGGTGGAGGCATGGAATGCCCTTCCATAGAGGTAATGAGGACAAAGATGGTAATGGAATTGAAGATGGTAATGGAATTGAAAAGGATTAAATGATGGAGATGAAGAAAAGGGTAACCTGCACAGAGCAACAACTACCCTAAGAAATAAAATACTAAAAATTCAAGGCTTACTGGGCAGACTAGATGGAGCACTTGGGTCTTTTTCTGCCGACATTTACTATCAGGCCGATACAGTAAAGTGCGGCCCCAGTTACCCCGTTTCTAACCCGCTGTGTACTCACAATTTCGCCGCGTAAGTCTAACCCGTGATTCACTATCTGTTTTTACCGATCCTTACCGCTTCTTTAACTCGACACGTATCCCTTTCCGCCCGCGGCATGTATATGTATATAAACGCGGCAGCCAAACTTCCATCAACCAAAGAGGGAGTCGCCAAAGAGGTAAGGTGTGCGGAGTGGAGATGTCGGGCACAACATGTATATTCCCACAATATGGTGCACACATCCTGACACAAATAAGAAATTGAGTGTTTTCAATAGCAGGTCCAAAGCTCTGGAATTCCCAACCCAAGGCATTACGTATTTTGCCAGAAAGAAAGAGATTTAAATGTGAACTAAAAACACGGGTATTCAAAAATGCATATAATTTAACTTAAAAACATCAGAATATACAGAACCACAAAAAAAATGACAAAAATAATAATAGAATCATGAAGAATAAATCAAACAAGAGAATGGAAGATTCTCAAGACAACTCACTGACTAAGACGTGAAAAAGGAAAATTGGTTCTTACCTGCTAATTTTCGTTCCTGTAGGTACCATGGATCAGTCCAGACCGTGGGTTGAGCCTCCTGTCCAGCAGATGGAGACAGACCAAAATTGAATGGGTATCCTATAATCAGGAAAGAGCCTACCCTGCATCCCTTCAGTATAAACATTATCAAAGCAGATAAAACTCCCAAACGATCAAGCAAGTAAACAGAAACAATTGAAATAATTCTGTATCAAAAAACACTCTTGCATAGATATTCATTTTCATCTAGTAGAAGCTTCCGGTGCCTTAAAGCAAAAATAGGAGATTCAGGAACTTGTACAAGTTCCTGAAACTTCGAGCGGACGAAACAGATCTAGAACAGGAGGGCATCTGGACTGATCCGTGGTACTACAGGAACGAAAATTAGTAGGTAAGAACCAATTTTCCTTTCCCTGTATGTACCCAGATCAGTTCAGACCGTGGGATGTACCAAAGCTTCCCTAAACAGGTTGGGACCGAGACAATCCTGCTCGAAGAACCTGCTGCCCGAAGGAGCCAAAAACTGGAGCCTGTACATCGAGGCGGTAATGAAAGCAAAGGTATACAAAGATTTCCAAGTAGTTGCCCTGCATATTTCCTGCGGAGAAACCGACTGACTCTCTGCCCAAGAAGTGGCCTGGGAATGCAAGGAGTGGGCCTTTAAGCCCTCCGCGACCGAACTGCCGACGCAATAGCCTCCTTTAGCCAACGAGCAATCGTGGCGTTAGAAGCCTTGTTACCCTTATTTGGACCACTCCATATAACAAATAGGTGATCCGAGACACGGAACTCATTTGTAACCTGGAGATAGCGGAGTAAAACCCGTTTTACATCCAGGCCCAGAGATCACCACCAGACGTGTTCGCTATGTCCTCAGAAGAAAAGGCCGGGAGTCCTACCGACTGATTGATGTGAAAGGAAGACACGACCTTCGGCAGAAAGGAGGTGACCATCTTGAAGGAAACCCCTGAATCAGAAAAACATAGAAAAGGTTCCCTGCAAGACAAAGCTTGGAGCTCCGACACCCTCCTGGCAAATGGACACCAGGAAGACTGTTTTGAGAGTCAGGTCCTTAAGCGTAGCCCTTCATAGAGGTTCGAAGGGAGCCTCGCATGGAACCCGAAGAACCAAGTTAAGACTCCACAAGGGACAAGTGGCCCAGACCAGTGGTTTCAAATGCTTGGACCCCTTGAGGAAACGAATGACATCCGGATGAGCTGCCACCGTGTAACTGTCAATGTTGCCCAAGAGGGAGCCGAGGGCAGAAACCTGCACCCACAAGAAGCTGAAAGACAAGCCCATAGAGAGACCGTTCTGGAGGAAGGAAAGGACCTAGGATACTGGAGCTTTACGAGCCGACACTCCCGATGCTGCACACGCATTTTCAAAAACATAAGAACATAAGAAATTGCCATGCTGGGTCAGACCAAGGGTCCATCAAGCCCAGCATCCTGTTTCCAACAGAGGCCAAAACCAGGCCACAAGAACCTGGCAATTACCCAAACACTAAGAAGAACTTTCCAGACCTGGACATAAGCGAGAGAGGTAGATGGCTTCCGAGCCCTCAACAGTGTGGATATAACTTCTTCCTTATATCCCTTCTTTCTCAATCTCCGCCATTCAAAATCCAGGCCGCTAGACAAAAGCGATCTGCCTGATCAAAAAATACGGGACCCTGCCGAAGAAGGTGTGAGAGATGACCGAGGTGGAGAGGACCATCCGTGGTGAGGTTTACCAGATCCGCTATCCACTGCCTGCGGGGCCACTCGGGTGAACTAGAATTATGGGACCCCGATGGAGCTCTATCCGTCTGAGTACCTTTCCCACTAGAGGCCAAGGGAGAAAAACATACAGAAGAACGTTGTGAGGCCAGGGGAGGACCAGGGCATCCTCTCCTTCCGCACAATGCTCCCTTCTGTGACTGAAAAACCTGGGAGCTTTTGCATTGTTCATTGTGGCCAACAGATCTAAGTGCGGGGGACCCCACCTTTGGACGATCAGGTTCATCACTCCATCTGACAACTCCCACTCGCTGGGGTCTAGCCGCTGACGACCGAGGAAATCAGCTTGAACATTCTCCTTCCCCGCTATGTGCGAAGCTGCTAAGCGATCCAGGCGAAGAGCTTGCTGGCTTCCATAGCCAACAGGCAACTCCTGGTGCCTCCCTGCTGATTGATATAAGCCACCATGGTAGAGTTGTCTGAGAGAACCAGCACCGCCTTGCGATGGAGCAAGGGAAGGAAAACCTTGAGCACCAGACAGACCGCTCGAGCCTCCAGTCAATTGATGTGCCAGCGGGATTGGACCGGGGACCAGTATCCCTGCATAGACCGGTCGACACACCGCTCCCCAGCTGGAGAGGCTAGCGTCTGTCGTGACAATGATCCACTGCGGCATCTGAATGGGCACTCCCTTCAGAAGGTGGGCAGGCGAGAGCCACCATTGCATCTCGGCGATGGTAGACTCAGAGAGCGGGTGTTGTAATTCGGAAGTGGATCCTTGGGCCGACCGATGATGGAGGACGGTCAGGAGGCAAAGACACGCTGCTGGAGCTGAATCTTCACCTGGAAACCCGTGACCCCCCCAGAGGAGCTGTTGGGATCCGGATCGCTAGGACTTAGGCGGCTTCGCCCTGGAAGTCCGCGGTCCCCCCAGGAGGAGCCTGTAGGGACCCGGACCGCTGGGACTTAGGAGATAAGGCGCTGTGGAAGAAGACCAGGAGCGGAGTAGAAGCTGGCCGGGTCACCAGAGGCAGCGAAGACAGACGGACCGAGGTCTGGGCAGGCAGCAGAATACGGAGCGATGAGACAAGTCGGAGTCAGTTCAGGTAAGCAGGCAGGCAGGTAGACTGGCTGGCAGGCAGGCAGGCAGGTAGACTGGCAGGCAGTGGCAGGCAGACTGAGCAGGAACAGCAACTTTCTAGGTGACCGCGTTGCAAGGCAAGGGAACCTAGCAGATGCCGGGTTTACATCCCCCCAGCATCTGAGGTCACAGAAGGGGTCTGACGTCACAGAAGGAGGCGTGTCCGGCTGACGTCACAACAGTACCCCCCCTCTTACGCCCCCTCCTCAAGGGTCCAGGTTTATTGGGATAGTCGGGATGAAACTGGATTAACAGGGACTTGTCCAGTATATTTCGAGCAGGTTCCCAAGAGTCCTCCTCAGATCCGCACCCCTCCCAAGCTAGGAGGTATTCCCAACGACGGTTGTGGAAGCGCACATCCAATACTTCTCGTACCTGATACATGGGTTCTTCGTTAGAGGGGGCCGGTACCGTATCAGCACTGGGTTGATGGAAGCGGGAAACTACCACAGGCTTCAACAGGGAGACGTGAAAAACATTGTGAATGCGAAAGGAGGAGGGAAGCCGGAGCCTGTAGGACACCAAGCCAATCCGTTCTGCCACCCGGAAAGGTCCACAATATCTGGAGGCTAATTTCCGTGAGGATGCAGGCAAGTTGAGGTTCTTGGTACTTAACCACACTTTGGTACCGGGCAGAAAAACCGGTGCTGGGCGCCGATGGCGATTGGTAACCCTTTGTGCTTTGATAGCAGCTTGAGAGAGTCGTTGCTGAATAACCTTCCACCACTGGTAAAGCTGGAGAGCCGATGTTTGCGCTGCAGGTGAGGGAACGGCCACAGGAATTGGTACTGGTGGTCTAAGGTTCCGACCGAAGACCGACTGAAAGGGTGATAGCCCAGTAACCGAATGTGTGTGGTTATTGTATGCAAACTCAGCCCATGGTAGAAGGGAGACCCAGTTATCCCTTCTTTCGGAAATGAAGCTGCGGAGGAATGTCTTAAGGGAGCGAATCATTCGCTCGGTCTGCCCGTTGCTCTGAGGATGGAACGCCGTGGACAGATTTAACTGTATTCTGAACTTTTTGCAGGGGGCCCGCCAATATCGGGCCGTGAATTGTGGCCCCCGATCGGACACGATACTCTGAGGGAGCCCGTGGGCCCGAAAGATGTGTTGTGTGAAGAGGAGAGCCAGCTCTGGTGCCGAGGGCAGTTTAGGCAAGGGAACGAGGTGAACCATTTTAGAGAAACGGTCAACGATGACCCAGATTACGGTGTTTCCTTCAGAGGACGGTAGATCAACCACGAAATCCGTGGCAATGTGAGTCCATGGCTCGGTGGGAATCGGTAGAGGTTGTAAGAGGCCCCAAGGCCGACCACTGACTGGTTTTTGTTGAGCACACACCGGGCAAGACTCAACGTACGCACGTACATCCTGACGAACCTTGGGCCACCAGTAGTAACGATTCAGGAGATCTAGCTTCCTGTCTCTGCCGGCATGACCTCCTATGAGGGAGTCATGGGCCCACTCGAGAACTTTTGTGGGATCCCGACGAGGAACCAATACTCTCCCCAGAGTGTGGACGCTGGTACTGGTGAGGCAGATTTTGGCTGGGTCGATGATATGCTGAGGAGGATCTTCTTTTTCCTCAAAGATAGTATTGCGGGATAAAGCGTCTGCCCGCACGTTCGAGGCAGGCCGATATTTGAGGACGAAGACGAATCGACTGAAAAATAATGACCAGTGAGCCTGCCTGGGATTGAGCCGTTGGGCTTGAGTGAGAAATTCCAAATTTTTATGGTCAGTATAAACAGTGACCGGGTGTTGAGCCCCCTCCAGCCATTGCCTCCATTCTTCAAAAGCTAACTTGATAGCTAACAATTCTTTGTCACCTATTCCATAGTTGGCCTCGGCAGGAGTGAATTTCTTTGAGAAATAAGAGCATGGTAGAAGGTGTCCAGTACTGGAGCATTGAGAGAGCACCGCTCCAACGGCGACACTGGAGGCATCAACTTCGACAATGAAAGGGCGCTGATGGATCGGGATGTCGCAAACAGATGTCCAGTAGAAAGGCCTCTTTCAAGTCCTTGAATGCTTTACAGGCCTCAGTGGACCAGTGTCAAGTATCCGCACCCTTCTTGGTTAGGGCGGTCAGAGGAGCAACTAGTTGCGAATACCGTGGTATGAAGTGCCTGTAGAAATTCGCGAATCCTAAGAATCGCTGCAGTGCTTATAGGCCCACGGATTGGGGCCATTCCCTGATTGCGGATATCTTATTAGGGTCCATGAAAAACCCCGTGGCAGAGATAACATACCCCAGAAAAGGTAAAGTGTCCTGTTCAAATAAGCACTTCTTAAGCTTTGCATAGAGATGATGGTCGCGCAGGATCTGAAGTACTTGCCGGACGTGGTGCCGGTGGGAGTCCAGGTCTCGGGAAAAAACGAGGACATCGTCCAAATATACAATTACGCAGGAATATAGTAGTTCTCGAAGTATTTCGTTCATCAGATGTTGGAACACAGCAGGCGCATTACACAAGCCGAATGGCATGACCAAATACTTGTAATGTCCGTCCCGGGTGTTAAAAGCGGTCTTCCATTCATCCCCGGGACAGATCCGAACCAGGTTGTAGGCGCCTCTTAAGTCCAACTTGGAAAATACCTGTGCTCCCTGGAGTCTATCCAATAGTTCAGGAATTAGAGGTAACGGGTAGCGATTCTTTTTAGTAATGGCGTTCAACCCTCAGTAATCGATGCATGGCCTCAAAATCCCATCTTTTTTGGCTACAAAGAAAAAGCCTGCCCCTGCAGGTGACTTAGAAGGGCGGATGAACCCCTTGGCGAGATTCTCGGTGATGTAGTCCGACATTGCTCGAGTCTCCGGCTGAGAGGGGGGTACACTCTTCCCAGAGGCGGAATTGCGCCGGGAAGCAGATCAATTGCGCAGTCGAAGGGACGGTGTTGAGGCAAAAGTTCCGCTTTTTCTTTGGAAAACACGTCGGCAAAGTCCGCATACTGAGACGGAAGCAGAGATCCAGTGTGAGCCAAAGGAATCTGATGAACCACACCTGATTTGATGCAGGATCGAAAGCAATGGGAGCTCCATTGGGTAATCTGCAAATCATCCCATTGAATCACCGGCGAATGTTGCTGAAGCCAGGGTAGTCCAAGAACCACTGGGTGTACGGACTTTTCTAGGATCAGAAGTGAAATCTTTTCTGAATGTAATAGCCCTGTCTGAAGGGTGATTGGGACCATAGCAGTAGAAATACTTCCGGGTAAAGGAGTACCCCGAATTGAGGTAACCCGTAACGGTGGCTCCCGAGGTTGAGTGGCCAAGCAGAGTTGTTGCACGAGTTCGCGGGTAATGAAGTTCCCTCCGGCGCCCGAGTCGATGAGGGCTCTCGTGTCAAAGGTACCCCCCGGGAACTTTAGAGTTATAGGAACTGTACATTGAGGAGTAGCGTTAAGGCAGCCTAGGAGACGCTCCTCCCTTACTCCTAGGCGCGAGAGTTTTCCGCTCGCTCCTTGCACTGCGAAAGGAAGTGTCTCTTTCCTCCGCAATAAAGGCATAGCCCTAGGTTGCGACGGCGTCGTTTCTCCTCTGGAGTCAAAGAGGCCCTTCCCAGTTGCATAGGCTCTTCCGTGGCAGGTTCAGAAGGAGTACTGGTACTCCGGGGACTCGGAGGAAGTGGTCTCGAAAAGACCGGGGCCAGAGGAGCCATACGTCGAGGAGGTCGTCCTTCCTTCGCCCTTTGCTGCAGACGGCGATCAATGCATCCTGCGAGGTCAACCAGTGCGTTGAGATCCTCCGGAAGGTCCCGGGCGGCCAGTTCGTCTTTTATCCTGGCTGCTAGACCCTCCAAGAAGATTCCTCGGAGAGCGTCGTCGCGCCACCCTACCTCCAAAGAAAGCGTGCGGAACTCCAGAGCATAATCCGCCAGAGTCCGAGTTCCTTGTCGAAGCTGGAGCAACTCCGAGGTTGCCGAGGTTTGGTGCGCAGGCTCGTCAAAAGCCGCCTTGAAATTCTCTACAAAACTAATCAGATTGCTGAGGATGGCGTCGTTCTTTTCCCACATGGGTGATGCCCAGTTCAAGGCCTTACCGTCCAACAGGGAGAATATGTAAGCCACCTTGACGGCATCCGTCGGGAATTGATTGGGCAATAAAGCGAACCGCACGAAGCACTGGTTCAAGAATCCCCTACGTGCCTTGGGGTCCCCGGCGTAACGTGAGGGTGCCGGACGTTGGGTAGAAGCGTGGAAAGGTACCACTGGTGGTGGTGGTGGTGGTGCGGACACAGGTACAGGAGGTTCCGCATCCATCCGAATAGCCAACCGCTCCACAGTGGCTGCCAAGGAGTCTAGGACTTGTTGCTGGTGCACCAGGCGTTGAGCGAGTCCCGGAATGGCTTGAAGACCAGTGAGGTCTGCCGGATCCATGGCCTTGCAAACTGTTGTAATCCGGAAGTGGATCCTTGGGCCGACTGACGATGGAGGACGGTCGGGAGGCAGACACACGCTGCTGGAGCTGAATCTTCACCTGGAAACCCGTGACCCCCCAGAGGAGCTGTTGGGATCCGGATCGCTAGGACTTAGGCGGCTTTGCCCTGGAAGTCCGCGGTCCCCCCAGGAGGAGCCTGTAGGGACCCGGACCGCTGGGACTTAGGAGATAAGGCACTGTGGAAGAAGACCAGGAGCGGAGTAGAAGCTGGACGGGTCACCAGAGGCAGCGAAGACAGATGGACCGAGGTCTGGGCAGGCAGCAGAATACGGAGCGATGAGACAAGTCGGAGTCAGTTCAGGTAAGCAGGCAGGCAGGTAGACTGGCAGGCAGGCAGGCAGACTGGCAGGCAGGCAGGCAGACTGGCAGGCAGGCAGACTGAGCAGGAACAGCAACTTTCTAGGTGACCGCGTTGCAAGGCAAGGGAACCTAGCAGACGCCAGATTTACATCCCCCCAGCATCTGAGGTCACAGAAGGTGTCTGACGTCACAGAAGGAGGCGTGTCCGGCTGACGTCACAACAGCGGGAGAGGCGTCCGAAACTGCTCTGACACCAGTTTCCAGCGGGATAGCAATAAGAACATAAGAACATAAGAAAATGCCATACTGGGTCAGACCAAGGGTCCATCAAGCCCAGCATCCTGTTTCCAACAGTGGCCAATCCAGGCCATAAGAACCTGGCAAGTACCCAAAAACTAAGTCTATTCCATGTAACCATTGCTAATGGCAGTGGCTATTCTCTAAGTGAACCTAATAGCAGGTAATGGACTTCTCCTCCAAGAACTTATCCAATCCTTTTTTAAACACAGCTATACTACCTGCACGAACCACATTCTCTGGCAACAAATTCCAGAGTTTAATTGTGCGTTGAGTAAAAAAGAACTTTCTCCGATTAGTTTTAAATGTGCCCCATGCTAACTTCATGGAGTGTCCCCTAGTCCTTCTACTATCTGAAAGAGTAAATAACCGATTCACATCTACCCGTTCTAGACCTCTCATGATTTTAAACACCTCTATCATATCCCCCCTCAGTCGTCTCTTCTCCAAGCTGAAAAGTCCTAATCTCTTTAGTCTTTCCTCATAGGGGAGTTGTTCCATTCCCCTTATCATTTTGGTAGCCCTTCTCTGTACCTTCTCCATCGCAATTATATCTTTTTTGAGATGCGGCGACCAGAATTGTACACAGTATTCAAGGTGCGGTCTCACCATGGAGCGATACAGAGGCATTATGACATTTTCCGTTTTATTCATCATTCCTTTTCTAATAATTCCCAACATTCTGTTTGCTTTTTTGACTGCCGCAGCACACTGAACCGACGATTTCAATGTGTTATCCACTATGACACCTAGATCTCTTTCTTGGGTTGTAGCACCTAATATGGAACCCAACATCGTGTAATTATAGCATGGGTTATTTTTCCCTATATGCATCACCTTGCACTTTTCCACATTAAATTTCATCTGCCATTTGGATGCCCAATTTTCCAGTCTCACAAGGTCTTCCTGCAATTTATCACAATCTGCTTGTGATTTAACTACTCTGCACAATTTTGTGTCATCTGCAAATTTGATTATCTCACTCGTCGTATTTCTTTCCAGATCATTTATAAATATATTGAACAGTAAGGGTCCCAATACAGATCCCTGAGGCACTCCACTGTCCACTCCCTTCCACTGAGAAAATTGCCCATTTAATCCTACTCTCTGTTTCCTGTCTTTTAGCCAGTTTGCAATCCACGAAAGGACATCGCCACCTATCCCATGACTTTTTACTTTTCCTAGAAGCCTCTCATGAGGAACTTTGTCAAACGCCTTCTGAAAATCCAAGTATACTATATCTACCGGTTCACCTTTATCCACATGTTTATTAACTCCTTCAAAAAAGTGAAGCAGATTTGTGAGGCAAGACTTGCCCTGGGTAAAGCCATGCTGACTTTGTTCCATTAAACCATGTCTTTCTATATGTTCTGTGATTTTGATGTTTAGAACACTTTCCACTATTTTTCCTGGCACTGAAGTCAGGCTAACCGGTCTGTAGTTTCCCGGATCGCCCCTGGAGCCCTTTTTAAATATTGGGGTTACATTTGCTATCCTCCAGTCTTCAGGTACAATGGATGATTTTAATGATAAGTTACAAATTTTTACTAATAGGTCTGAAATTTCATTTTTTAGTTCCTTCAGAACTCTGGGGTGTATACCATCCGGTCCAGGTGATTTACTACTCTTCAGTTTGTCAATCAGGCCTACCACATCTTCTAGGTTCACCGTGATTTGATTCAGTCCATCTGAATCATTACCCATGAAAACCTTCTCCATTACGGGTACCTCCCCAACATCCTCTTCAGTAAACACCGAAGCAAAGAAATCATTTAATCTTTCCGCGATGGCCTTATCTTCTCTAAGTGCCCCTTTAACCCCTCGATCATCTAAAGGTCCAACTGACTCCCTCACAGGCTTTCTGCTTCGGATATATTTAAAAAAGTTTTTACTGTGAGTTTTTGCCTCTACAGCCAACTTTTTTTCAAATTCTCTCTTAGCCTGTCTTATCAATGTCTTACATTTAACTTGCCAATGTTTATGCTTTATCCTATTTTCTTCTGTTGGATCCTTCTTCCAATTTTTGAATGAAGATCTTTTGGCTAAAATAGCTTCTTTCACCTCCCCTTTTAACCATGCCGGTAATCGTTTTGCCTTCTTTCCACCTTTCTTAATGTGTGGAATACATCTGGACTGTGCTTCTAGAATGGTATTTTTTAACAATGACCACGCCTCTTGGACATTTTTTACTTTTGTAGCTGCTCCTTTCAGTTTTTTTCTAACAATTTTTCTCATTTTATCAAAGTTTCCCTTTTGAAAGTTTAGCACGAGAGCTTTGGATTTGCACACTGTTCCTTTTCCAGTCATTAAATCAAATCTGATCATATTATGATCACTATTGCCAAGCGGCCCCACCACCGTTACCTCTCTCACAAAGTCCTGTGCTCCACTGAGAATTAGATCTAAAATTGCTCCCTCTCTCGTCGGTTCCTGAACCATTTGCTCCATAAAGCTATCATTTATTCCATCCAGGAACGTTATCTCTCTAGCGTGACCCGATGATACATTTACCCAGTCTATATTGGGGTAATTGAAGTCTCCCATTATTACTGCACTACCAATTTGGTTGGCTTCCCTAATTTCTCTTAGCATTTCACTGTCCATCTCACCATCTTGACCAGGTGGACGGTAGTATACCCCTATCACTGTAGTCTTCCCTGATACACAAGGGATTTCTACCCATAAAGATTCAATTTTGTATTTAGTCTCATGCAGGATGTTTATCCTGTTGGACTCTATGCCATCCCGGACATAAAGCGCCACACCTCCTCCCGACTGCTCCTCTCTGTCATTGCGAT
Source organism: Rhinatrema bivittatum (assembly GCF_901001135.1). NCBI lineage: Eukaryota > Metazoa > Chordata > Amphibia > Gymnophiona > Rhinatrematidae > Rhinatrema > Rhinatrema bivittatum. The sequence goes on along the minus strand of NC_042629.1, from coordinate 11,106,024 downwards.
ATAATTTGTACCCCGGTATAGCACTGTCCCATTGGTTATCCTCTTTCCACCATGTCTCTGAGATGCCAATTAAGTCTATGTCATCATTTACTGCTATACATTCTAATTCTCCCATCTTACTTCTTAGACTTCTGGCATTAGCATACAAACATTTCAAAGTTTGTTTTTTGATTGTATTTTTATTCTGCTTTTTAATTGATAGGGATAAGTTAGAATTTTTTAGCTCAGGTGAGTTTTTAGTTACAGGCATTTGGACTACTTTTCTAATTATTGGAACCTCACTGTCGGGATGCCCTAATTCTAGTGCATCATTAGTATCCTTTAAAGATACATCTCTCCGAACCATGCGCTGCTGAGCGACTGTCGGCTTTCCCCTTTGTTCTAGTTTAAAAGCTGCTCTATCTCCTTTTTAAGGGTTAGCGCCAGCAGTCTGGTTCCATCCTGGTTAAGGTGGAGCCCATCCCTTCGGAAGAGACTCCCCCTTCCCCAAAAGGTTCCCCAGTTCCTAACAAAACTGAATCCCTCTTCCTTGCACCATCGTCTCATCCACGCATTGAGACTCCGGAGCTCTGCCTGCCTCTGGTGACCTGCGCGTGGAACAGGGAGCATTTCAGAGAATGCTACCCTGGAGGTTCTGGATTTAATCTTTCTACCTAAGAGCCTAAATTTGGCTTCCAGAACCTCCCTCCCACATTTTCCTATGTCGTTGGTGCCCACGTGTACCACGACAGCCGGCTCCTCCCCAGCACTGTCTAAAATCCTATCTAGGTGACGCGTGAGGTCCGCCACCTTCGCACCAGGTAGGCATGTTACCAGGCGATCCTCACGCCCACCAGCCACCCAGCTATCTACATTCCTAATAATCGAATCACCAACTATGACGGCCGACCTAACCCTTCCCTCCTGGGCAGTAGGCCTTGGGGAGATATCCTCAGTGCGAAAGGACAATGCATCACCTAGAGAGCAGGTCCTTGCTACAGGATCCTTTCCTGCTACATCTGGTTGGTGCTCTCCCATTATGAGACCTTCTTCCTCCAAGGCAGCACCAGGGCTGCCAGTCTGAAGTTGGGACTGGACTACTATGTCCCTGAAGGTCTCATCTATATACCTCTCTGTCTCCCTCAGCTCCTCCAGGTCTGCCACTCTAGCCTCCAGAGATCGGACTCGTTCTCTGAGAGCCAGGAGCTCTTTGCATCGCGTGCACATGTACAACTTCTCACCGGTGGGTAAAAAATCATACATGTGACACTCGATGCAAAAGACTGGGAAGCCCCCCTCTTGCTGCTGGACTGCTGCCTTCATCTCAATTTTGATCAGTTCCTAGTTAAGTTTTAGGTTGCTATGGGATTAGGAATGTGTCTAAGTTCCTTTAAATGTATTAGTGAATTCACTATATGTCTGGTAGTGGCCTACTGGGGTCTGATCGAATTCTCAATAACGTTTTTGTTGATGGGGTTTTTTTTTTTTTTTTTGGGTTTTTTTTTGTGCAAGTGGCACCTGCCTATAAATTAAGGGATGAGCTTGGGGTGGGTGGGCGAGGGGTGGGAGGGTTGGGAATTACAAACAGTCTAACTTTAGTTAGTCAGCCTGAGTGACTCACAGCTCCCTTGATTAACAAATGTTGTTCCCTATTCAAACCTAATCACACTACCTCAACACCTTTCCAAGGTGAGTAACTGAGCTGAAATATTCAACTTTTTTACTTTGGTATATACTGCTCCTAGCTTATTTCTAGCTTCTGGCTACTTTTTTGTTGGGTTTTTTTTTTTTTTTTTTGTGGTTTTTTTTGTTTTTCAATACAATGCACTCAGTTATTTATTAAATAAAACACTTAGCTCTTTAAAAGTCTGGAGGACACTTTAATAGTCAGGCAGACTTTTTTTAAAAAATAAACACACTACCTACTGCTACCTTATTGACTGACTATTTAAAAATGCAAACAGTCTAACTTGTTTTATTTACTGACTGACTATTAAAGGCACAAACACACAAACACACTAAATAATATTCCCAAATAGTTAACTTTGCCCCAATACTTTTAAAAAAGTCAATGTCAATGTCCCAAGCAAAAACTTACTGATTCCTTTCAGCCACCAGCAAGGTGATCCTCTCCTCTCAGTGTTTCCACTGGAATGTGGGTTACTGAGCTCTTTCCTTCTAATTTATAATGTGCTTCTAAAGTAAATTAGTGCAAAATAATCCCTTAGGAGATGTACACTTCAGTTAGATTTCCTGAGTGACCTTTCAGTTAGATTTCCTGCGTGACCTTTCAGTTAGATTTCCTGAGTGACTCACTGCTGTGCTGATTAACAAAGAATAGCACCTATTCACAAATACACAATAGTACCTATTAACAAAACACACAATCTTCACACTTTTTGTAATGGACGCATATGAACAAAGGCCCAAGGAACCAGATCGATAGTGGAGGCCATGGACCCCAGGACCTGAAGGTACTCCCAGGCCATGGGTAGAGAAAGTGAGAGAAAATTGCGCACTTGTTCCCTGAGTTTGAGCGCCCAAGCATCTGGAAGGAACACTTTGCCTACTCGTGTGTCGAATCATGCTCCCAGGAATTCCAGGATCTGAGATGGCTATAGCCTGCTCTTGGAAAAGATGATTATCCACCCCAGAGAGGTCAGACAACTCAGGACCCTGTCAACCTCCAGCTTGCAGAGAGACTCTGACTTGGCCCGGATGAGCCAATCGTCCAGGTAGGGATGGACCAGAACTCCTTCTCGCTGAAGAGAAGCCGCCACTACCAGCATGACCTTTGTAAAAGTGTGCGGCACTGTGGCAAGACCGAACGGGAGTGCCCGAAACTGGAAATGTTGGCCCAGGATCTCGAACCGGAGATACCTCTGATGTTCGGGTTGAATCGGAATGTGCAAGTAAGCCTCCGTCAAGTCGAGCAAGGCAAGGAATTCGCCAGAGCGAACTGCCGCTATCACTTCTCTCAGGGTCTCCATTCGAAAATGGGGGACCTTGAGGGTCCAGTTGCCTCGCTTGAGATCCAAAATTGGATGAAAGGAGCCTTCCTTTTTGGGGATGATGAAGTAGATGGAATATTGGCCGAACCCACTGATTCATTGTAATCTTGGTCCATTCCTCGAGAAACAGGGACAGCCGTCCACCTAAGTTTGGAACGGAGGAATGGGCTGGCCGTATTTCATAGAGGACTTTGCGGCCGAGTGTTGTTGGCTACCATCCCAGAAGGGCCGATGTCCACGAAAGGAATGAGACCAGGATTGGGATCTGGAAGCATTGCCTCTCAGAAAGGAACCCCATGCTCTACTGTTATATCGACATTGCAGGAAGGAAAGAAGGACTTAGACTGTTTCGGGCAGTCCTCCGGCAGCTTACGAATCTTGCTCTCCCCAAGAGATTTAATAAGCTGCTCTAGGTCCTCACCAAAAAGCAACTGGCCCTTGAAAGGGAGAGTGCCCAACTGCACTTTAGAAGAGGCATCCACTGCCCAATTCCTCAGCCAGAGGAGACACCTGACCAAGACCACGGAAACCATGGCTCTGGCTTGCACCCACAGAAGATCGTAAAGGGCATCAGCCCCATACACAATCACGCCTTTTAGCCGGTCCACCTGTTCTGCCTCTGCAGATGGGAGGTCTTGGGTGCTAAGTAATTGTTGAACCCACCTGAGGCTTGCCCACTGCATGAGACTGCTGCAGATTGTCACCCAGACTCCTAAGGACAAGACCTCAAAGATGCGCTTGAGAACATTCAAGTTTGCGGTCCTGAACATCCTTCAATGCTGTGGCTCCCACTACCAGGATGGTGGTGTGCTTGTTAACCGCAGAGACGGAGGAATCCACCTTGGGTATGTTGAGCATGTCCAGGCAGTCCTCAAAGAGACTCCTAATATTCTCCTAATGTTATCACTGTCTACTCATAATTCCTATTTAAGTTTCTATGTTAAGCCTCGTTGCTGATTTGCAGTTTTCATCACTGTTTACTTACAAGTTCTATGTAAAGCCTTGTTTGCTGATTTCGAAGTTTTACTGTAAACCGATCAGATGTTCTTTACGAAGTTTGGTATATAAAAGCCACAAGTAAGTAAGTAAGTAAATAAATAAATAAAGAGAGGGTAGAGCTTATCCATAGCCCTACCCACTCGGAGTCTCGCCTCTGGCGACTCCCATTCCCGAAGAAGCATCAGCTTGTGCATAGGATGAAATGGGAACGTACGTGGAGAAGCCCTAAGTCCCGCCAGGACTGGGTCCACGTTAGCAGGCATAGCAGCCGTGAGTGTCCTCAGGGGGCACCTCAATTCCCAGCTCCTTCAGAATTAAGGGAATGAGTAATTCCAGTTCCTTCCTTTGAAATAGCAGAGCACTCGAGGGTCATCCCCCTCGAGGGGAGGGGGTTTGGGAAGCAGAGAATCAGGGTCCTGATCCGGATCAGGCACCGGTGGAGGCTTGGGGGGGGGGGGGAGGGTCTGGAGGTGGTAGCACCCCCAGTACCACCCTGACCCTAATGGATCCTTGCCCCTCTGGTGCCGCAGGAAGTTGTGGAGAAGAAACCCACAGACTCTTAGCTGGGGGGGCCCTAGGGGAGGGTCTTCCTCCTCCTGTAGGGTAGCAAGGTAGGATTTGTGCATGAGAAGCGCAAATTCCATGGAGAAGCGAGACTTACTTGCCAGGAGGGCGAGGAGGAGAGGGGGGGAAGGGTCAGGAGCCCCCTCTGGAGAATGAGCAGGGCTCAAATCAGTTGAAGAAATCATAAAATCGGGCTCACCTTTCTCCTGCAGTCCCGATTCAGCATCTGAAACTGTACCCAAAATGGCCGCCATTTGCCAAGCAGGCCACGTGGCGTACAGCCCGACTCCGAGGCGCTGTTTTCACGGGTGCCAAGGAGGGGCCCTCCCCACCCAGCAGACACTCGGAACAAAGCCCGCCGTGGGAGACCCGCGTGGCAGGCTCCCCGCAGGCCGTACAAGCGCTGGGACACGGCATGAGAAGAAAGAAAAAATTACCGCGGAGAAAAAAAACAGCTGAGCCAAGCCCTGCCGGCAAGCGAGTGCAGGGACTGAACTCTGCACGCTGCCAGAGCTGTCTGCTGTCCTTAAACCTTTTGCTGAGAAGCCCGGCTTAACTTTAACTTTTTCTTCTGTCTTTTTTTTTTTCCCAGCAAGAGCAGGGGAATAAACTTCCCTGCCAAAGGCCTGAGGAAGGTACGTCTCGGGGATAGACTGCCAGCAAGGGGGAGTGACTGGACCACCGGGAAATGGGGAGCCTAGGCTGACGATTCAAGGGGCAAAGCCCCCCCTAGGCTCCCAGCAGAGCATGGAGACAGTGCTGTCTCCAAGGGAAAAACAGACAAATCTTTCAACAAGTTTCTTTTTTTTTTTTTTTTTTTTAAATATCATTCAAAACTAATACTTGCTTGATCCTAGTAATGAAAGGTAGGAAAACCCCATAGGGGTTCCAAGTTACTGCCCTGCCCCCTTCCCTCCCCTCCCCCTAGTTATAATATCAGTTACAATGTAAAGCCCTGTTGGCTGAATTTGCTGTTATCTGGAAACCGATGTGATGTCTCGTGCGAATGTCGGTATAGAAAAATGTTAAATAAATAAATATAAGCAGGGGAACCGCAGGTTCAGTTACCTGCATCTGCTGGAGACAGACGAATACTGAGGGATGCAGGGTAGTCTTTGTCCTGGTATAGGATACCCTTTCAGTTTTGGTCTGTCTCCATCTGCTGGACAGGAGGCTCAACCCACGGTCTGGACTGATCCGGGTACATACAGGGAACTACCATTTCATTTGTAATTATCCTTACTCTTTGCCTCATGTACTAGATCAATTGTAATATGTACTAGTACATTTTTCTTGATAGATATCAATGCCTGTGAATACCTCCTCTGTAACCAAGTTTTGTTTGTTGGTTGAGTTATAATTATGAAAGTCACTTAGTAGGCCGTTATGATATAAACGTGGAATGACGGTATATAAAATGTCTAAATAAATATATAAATACATTTATACAGCTGTATGGAATTGTAAAGTGACAGCTCTTTTAGTAGCAGGATGCAGTGAACAGTAATGAAAAGGACATGGAAGCCCTCTGGAATACACCAGAACTGCCTCAACTAGAAAGGCAACCCCCACAGGGAAATTCTGGAGTCTCTTTCATTATTTAAAGTTACAGGCATTTGAAAAGTCATGAGATGAATGAGTTCTGTTATGCTCAGGCTTGTGGACCCTTGGCCGACAAGAGGGTGGTATACCTTTCGGAGGGTCCGTAGGCTCTCTTGTCGGGTGGCGAGGCAGAACAGGAGGCGGGACCAGCTGACCCTTGGCACTGGAGGCGGAGGCGAATACAGAGGCGGTGAAGAGACGAGATGAGGCACTGTGTCTTCACCACTGGTGGTTTGCGGTCCCCCCGGGAGGAGCCCGTAGGGACCCGACCGCTGGGACTTAGGTGGACCTATGGAGGTCAGAGCAACAGTGCAAAGGCCAACTGGAGCTTCGCCCTGAAAGCCCACGGTCCCCCCAGGAGGAGCCCATAGGGACCCGGGCCGCTGGGACTTAGGTGGGCCCTTGGAGACGGAGTCTTGAAGGAGTCCTAGGTCGAGTGCCAGAGGGTCGTCGCTCACCAGTCCGAAGTCGTGCACCAGAGAATCACTGCTTGCCAATCCGAAGTCAGGAACCAGAGAATCACCGTAAGCCAATCCGAAGTTAGGAACCAGAGAATCACCGTAAGCCAATCCAAAGTCAGGAACCAGGAAGACAAAGCAGAAGCCAAGCTCGAAGAACTCACTGAAGCAAGCAGACTGGAAAAAGCTCACAGGAGACGTTGCCAAGTCAAGGAATGAGCAGAGGGAGCCTCCCTATATACTTCCTCTGCTCTGGATCATTGGAAACAGGTGAGTCCAGTTAAAGGGACCAGGTCCCTTTAAATGCAAATGAGTTGATGGCGGCCATCTTGGATCTCATGGCGGTGGCCATCTTGATCTCCCGGTGGAGGAGAGACGCTGATGAAAGCAAGACGGCTTCCCCTGCAGCAGGCAGCACGGCCCGAGTCGGAGCCTTCCCCCGGGGCTTCCTGGCGCTGAGAGTCAGGTAGGGAAACGCGGTCGTGGGGCGCCACGGCCGCGGAGCATAACAAGTTCATGGAGCTCAGACTGGTCACAGAGCCTTTGATTAAGAAGCAGCGCTATCATGGTGCCCGTGACAGATCTTTCTGATTTTGCACAGAATAACAAATAGAATGCTGTGTATTTCTGCCCCACCAGTACGTGCATAGACTTGGGACTTTATAAAATTTTGTATTTTACACACGTACTAATTGTAATAATGCATGTGCAATTACGCAGAGTTAACCACGGGGGCATGTACTCAGTTTCTGAAAATACTTGTGCATGCACTTGGAATCACCAGTTTATCAATGCCCCCACCAGTTCATCCAGACCAAAAAGATGAGTCCAGTTAGCACTTAGCAGTGCAAAAGTGCTCAGATAAGTTTGATAATGAGGGAACATATACCACTTACAAAATGGCAACGTGTGCGTGAATTTCTAAACTCACCCTGAAAGACCCTGAAACTGCTTTTTTTTCCTCTGTTCATTTATGTGTGACTCTGCAAGCATGCACACTCTAGAAGTTTATAAAATATTGTTTACATGATTAAATGCTACTTACACCTGTATATGCTAATTTTACATGTGCAAATCTTGTGTAACTCTTTGACAACTACCTCCATACTGTGTGTGTGTGTGTGTATATATATATACACACTGATGTGAAATTTATTTATTTATTTATTTATTTATTTAAATAATTTATATACCGGAGGTTCCTGTATAATATACATATCACCCCGGTTCACAAAGAACAGTAACTATCGCTACAAATAGCGGTTTACATAGAACAGAATAAAAAAGAAGTTTTACATTGAACAAAAACTAAGTAAACAAGTTTTTACATTGAAGTCAGCATGTGTAAATTTCTGATTGAAAAAAGGAAGAAAATAATAGATCTGAATAACTCGTTGTGGGCTTGAAATGTATTAAAACATTCTTTATTCATATATATTCTATACACAATAAAATAAATGAGCAGTACCTGATATAGTAATAACTAATTAAAATTCTTTTCAAAGTCCTCATGATGATCCACAAAGATATTCACAACATCTCCCCCCTCAAGCTAAGCATCCAGCCTCGTCCACACACATGGGACAGACCCATCAGAAGAGCCTAGAAAGGCACTCTCTATGCCCCCCCCAGCAAAAACATGCTTAAGGAAGCGAGCCCTATCCACAGCGGGTCCCACCCTCTGGAACACTCCTCCACCTGATCTCCAACAAGAACTCTGCCTTCAGACATTCAAAAAAAAACGTAAAACCTGGCTGTTCAGCCAAGCCTTCAACGGAGATTTAAGCTCCTCCTGAAGCTGCCTCCCAGTCTAGGTTATGTCGCACTCTCGAATTAATCCTCCCTGCCCTTTTCAGGGGCGCCCTCTTGCAAACCTAGCGTGCTCTTCTGCTCACATCAGGTTCCTGCCCCCTTATGGCACCCCAGTCCTGTTGGACTCTAACCCTCTATCCTACCTGCTCAAGTTATCCGGTATTTATCCTGTTACTCAGCAGATATCATTTCACAGCCCCTCAAGCTGTGAGCCCTCAACCTAAACTCATCAGCTCCTTATTCTTCCAGGTTCATTTCTTCATTTTATCAAAATAATAATTTTAACTGCTCTGAAGTTATTTATTTCAACTCTGATAGTATTTATCTACTCGATTTTAATTGTTGATTTAATTTATACGGAAGTTATTTCATCTACTTGACTTTATTGTTCCTTGATTTAAATTGTAATTGTAACTGTTCCTTGTATCGCCACCAAGCGACTGTTCTGTGTTTAATGTAAACCAGTGTGATCTGTATTCTATACAGGAACGTCGCTATAGAAGAAATCAAAATAAATAAATAAAGTCTAGTATAATGCACTAAGTTTAATCACAGCACAGTGAAACTTAACATTGTATCAACACAATAAATGGGCGTGAAAATGTGTTACAAAGTCCAAATGAGCAAATGTTCAAGACATAATAAGTTAAAGGTAATGTGACATAATAACACTTCATTACATATAACATAGCTGCTTGTTGTACATGAGCATAGATCAACTATGTGCCAACCCATCAGTCAAGAGCAATTGTTAGATACACAAATACATAGATACAAGGACATAAACATGCATACGTTCCATAGACAAAGCATTAACTGTAATGTGTAGTGTCCCGGGGTGCACACACTAAAAAGCCCCTTGGGGGACACTACACATTACCACATATTTGGATTTTTAGCTTTCCTTTCAAAATAATGTTGGAGGTGGTTTAAAGCATGACTAGCATTCAGTTGCATGTGCAGTAAAAGAGGCCAAAACACTCCTTAAAATAGGTGAGCTCTTGAGAATACAGCACAAATGTATACAATGTTGTACATACAGAAAGCCTCTAACCCTGCTAATTAATGAACCAAAGTCTTTCGGGGTGGGAGGAGCAGTAGTTATCACCTAATGAAGGAGCACACTTACATCTAATAGTTATACCGGAGAGAGAGAAGGTGCAGCTCAGTTGTTGGCAGCTTGCAAAAAGGACTTGCACCATATCCGCTGAAACATCTTTTCATGAATTACTAGAAAGCACGCAGGTGATGTGATAAATCCAAAGGGCCAGAGTACTGCAGTGTCTCATTGTAACCATCGTGTTTTTCTACTTTCCAGGGTGGGAAAATCCCCATCAGATGGACGGCCCCTGAAGCTATCGCCTACAGGAAGTTCTCCTCGGCCAGCGATGCTTGGAGTTATGGGATTGTGATGTGGGAGGTGATGTCCTATGGAGAGAGACCTTACTGGGAGATGTGTAACCAGGATGTAAGTACTGCTCAGTCACTCATGCTATGGGATTCTTGTTAAACCTCTAGAAGTGCTCGATAGATCGGTAGTGCACGCTGCATTCTGCAGGACAAAATCCGACACAGCACCGTACACTGTGAGAAGATCTCAGAAAAGTCACTTGATTGGATACTACTGAGTGAGTGAGATCAAACCTCGTGCAGCTTTCTGAGAGGCAGCCAGAGTGGCTAGCGGGCTACCAGCATGAACAGGGTAATCAGTAGCAGAATGACAGAGGCCATGTTACTTTTGTATGGGGCATTGGTAAAGTCATTGAGGACTATGATGATCCAGCTTGATTACCATATTACACAATTACAATTTTTTCCTGTAGATAGCAGGCTGAATTAGCCATGCTGTCGTGGGATCTGTCAATCAGGTCTGGGAGGCATAGCTACCAAAGTGATGTTAGAGCTTTGCTCTGAGGCTGCGTGTGGTTTCCCACGCTCGGATCGACTCTCCTCAGTCTGATCCATGCGCAGGATTGTGCGCACGGAGCGCCAGACCTCCTCAGTTTTTCACAAAAAAAAAAAAAGAAAAGAAGAAAGAAGAAAAGAAGATGAAGGAAAAGAAGGACCTTCGTCTGTCGGGCTTCAAACCTTGTCCCTGTGGCAATGTCCCGAACCAACGACCATGACAAGTGCTACAGGTGTCTGGGCCCAGACCATCCGATAGTGACTTGTTCAAATTGCAGTAAGATGTCCCCGCGGGCACGTCAACAGCGGACCGAGAAGATGGAGGCCTTAAAATTAGGCCGCATGGGCTCTTATGTCCCACCGTCCGAAGCACGGTCATCGCCAGGGCCATCTTCCAGCGTGCCGCCCCAGCAGCGTCGAGCAGCCTCGGTGGAACCATCCACGTCTTGGGTGGCCAGAGGGGATGCACGCCTAGCACCATCCAGAGGCTGAGACCCCACTCGGGACCGAGTACGGGGCCGAACGGAGTCGCCTGCGTTGACAACACGGCCATTAACTGAGCACGGAGCTCCCAGGCCAAAGACGCACAAGTCAAAGGTGCGTCCGGTGTCAGTTGCCTCAATCGACATGACGCAGACTACGCTTGCGATACCTCCGCGCCCACCGACGCAGACGTCCTCGACGCGGGAAGAGTCGTGCCGGGAGTCGACACCGATACACCGCTCGATGCGTCCTACACCAACGCAATCGCCGAGGCGACCATCGACGCAATCGGCAAGACCACAGTCAACGCAATCGACGCATCCGTTTGAGCCAGCGCATCGACGCAAACAGGACATCTGCTCTATCTTCCACAAAAGGGACGACGCACACGACGCAGGAGACAGCATCGGATGTGTCCCCTTCCATATCCAGATTACAAACACCTTTGGGGGCTGAAAAAGTGTGAGGGCAGGGACGTCTTATCACCCAGGTACCACAAGCCTCCCCAGTGGACCTCTCTGTGGATTCCAGTGAGGATCTAGGACAGGCACACACTCCGCGCTCTCTCTCTTCATCTTCTTCGTCCCTCAGGGTCTATTCGGACCTATCCTCTGTCTCTAAAGCGCGCTCTCATGGTCATAGTTTACAAAAGCCGCTGGCGAAGAAACGAAAGACATTAGCTTCACCGCCGGTACGTAAGGTGGCAGTGCCTCCACCGGACTCAGATATTCTCTTAGCGGCGCTACCGCACCAAGGCGCAACATCTCGTCCAGTCATGCCTCCACCCACTCAAGAGGCATTCTCTAATCTCTCGCTGGCTCTGGAAGAGTTCTTTCAGGTCATGCAGGCTACCTATAAATTACCGATTAGTTCACCGAGTTCCGCACCATCCTCGCACCATGCTTGGCACCTGCCTCGCCTACTCCTGTCACGCCGATGCCAGTGGAGGTGCCCCCTCCAGCCACGGTACTACCACCATGGAATTTGCCTTCTCAACCAGAATTACCGACGGGTCATACCACCACTCCGGACACATCAACGGGATATCCCTCGGAGCCGGAGGAGCAACCGGCTGAGCTGTACTCTCCGCCCAAGGATCTCACTTATCCCAAATTCCTGGAAAAGATAGGAAAGGCTCTCAACCTAGATATACAGAAAGTACCGGATCCTAGGGCGGAAACCCTAGGACTACTAAAGATCTTTGATCTACCAGAGGAACCTACAGCCCTGTCACCACATAAGATTCTTGATTCAGTTCTTGAGCATTTGTGGGAGTCACCTTCCACACTGCCGGCAGTCTCCCAGAAAATGGACCTTTAAGCTTAAAATGCAAAAGTCGTCCTACTACTCACCGACTCAACTACCCCACGCCTCCGTGGTGGTAGGATCTGCTATGTCGCGAGCCAAAAATCGAACATTCATTCCTCCACCCTACCGGGATGGGATTTGAAATCTTTAGACGATTTTGCGAAAAGAACATTTCAAGCATCCATGCTAAACGCCCGGATAGGTCATCATCAGTTTTATATTATCCAGTACATTTACAACTGTATACAGCGCCTAAAACAGGGTTCGGAGGCACAGACTAGCACGACACCGGATCCTGTTATCTTACAGGATGTAGAAGAAGTTATCCGACATCTCCTCCGCACAGTATACAAGAGTTTTGAAGCCTCTTTCAGGATTTCGGTGGGAACTATAGCAGCGTGCAGAATAGCTTGGCTCCGCGCTAGCTCTATCCGACCGGAATTCCATGATAAACTGGCCAACCTGCCCTGCAAGGGGGACAACATCTTTGGGCTGCAGTTCCAGGAGACGATTGCGCATCTAAAAGAACAATCGGTAGCGGTACAATCCCTAACAGCCACTCAGTCCTATCCACCCTCGAGAGGCTACTATACCCCGAACAGGAGATCGTCTTTCCAACAACATCCATACCATCCATTCACTTCATATCGCACGCCACCGCACCAGCCTCCACCACGGCAGCAACCACAAGCCCCTCAAAATCACAGAGGCCATCAACGCCCCCAACGTCCAACAGCACAACAGCCACCTACCACGCCGAAGTCCAATCCATCTTTTTAGACTTCGCTCCGCCACCATCACCAACAGTTTTCGCAGGAGGCATAACAGGTCACCTTCCACAGTGGGAAGCGATCACATCGGATCAGTGGGTACTGGACATCATACGTTCCGGATACCGAATTCCCTTCCTAAGTTTACCACCCCTGCCCCATCTTACATGCAAGGGACCTAGATCCGACCTCGGGCAGTTGCAGAAGGAAGTGTTGACCTTACTCCAACAATAGGCAATCTGTCGAATCCTTCCATCCAACCACAACACAGGGTTCTACTCCCCATATTTCCTCATTCCAAAGAAATCTGGAGGACTCCATCCAATTTTGGATCTCAGGGATCTCAACAAATTCATAATCAAGGAAAAATTCAAGATGATCTCCCTCAAATCCATCCTACCCCTGATTCCTCCCAAGGCATGGATGTGTTCTTTGGATCTCAAGGATGCCTACACTCATATTCCAATGCATCCTTCCTCCTGGCAATACCTATCCTTTCAAGTTCAGGGCCAGCACTTCCAAAACAAGGTGCTGCCCTTTGGCCTCTCGGCGGCACCCAGAGTATTCACCAAGTGCATGGCGGTGGTGGTGGCGTTCCTCCGTCAACGGGGAATAATAATTTTTCCGTATCTGGACGATTGGCTCCTGATAGCATCAGACCCACAGACGCTCCAGAAGAACTTAAAGGACACAATCTGCCATCTCAGCCAGTTGGGCCGTATCGTCAACTACAAGAAATCCCAGCTGTTGCCAACTGAAAGACTTCAGTTCTTAGGAGCCCTGTTGGACACGATACAACACAGAGTGTTCCTACCATGTGACAGAAGGAACACGATGTGTCAACTTTTCCGCAGTTTATGTCATACACAGACTCCTTCGGCACAGCAAATTCTCACAGTGCTGGGCCACATGGCAGCGGCCATTCATGCGGTCCCTTCAACCAGACTACACATGCGCCACATTCAATGGGATCTCAAACGTCAATGGCACCAACATTCTCATCCATTGACAATGAAGGTGTCTCTCACTGTTATTGATCACCCTAGCTGCATACAAATCCGCCCTCCACTTCTACAGGAACTCAACCCTACAAACAAAAAGAGATTTTTACGCTCTTAGAATCCATGACCTAGTATTTGACGCGAAGGCCCTATTCTCATACGTATCTGATCTCACAAAAACCTCCACCCCGCCCATCCCAGATGACCAAGCATAATCTAAAGTGTTGAATATGGTTGAATAAGGCACTTGCCTCCTTTTTCCAAAGCAAAATATCCAACCTTCTAACACGCCTACCCCCCAGCTCCACACCACCTCTCTACTTCACCTCCTCTCTTTCTTACAAAGGAGCATCACTTGAATCTTTTGAACCCATATCCGCCTTAGAGATTGAAACTATATTAAAGAGAATGAAGCCCTCTACCCCATCCATCCGACCAAGCTACTTCTATTGGTACCGGACACTATCTCCAAGCACCTGGCGGATATTGTAAACTGCTCTCACAAGGAATCTTCCCTGACGCACTAAAACTCGCCACCTTCAAACCACTTCTTAAAAAACTGAACCTCGACCCTAAGGACCCCAACAACTTCTGCCCTATCTCCAACCTGCCTTTCGTTGCCAAGATCATGGAAAAACTGGTCAACACCCAACTCACAGACTATCTTGAAAACCATAAAATACTTTACCCAACGCAATATGGATTCCGAAAATCTCTAAGCACCGAAACCCTACTCATCTCCATCACAGTCCAACTCATCATGGGATTGGACAAAGGACTCCTTCCTGCTAGTGCTCCTCGACATCTCGGCAGCGTTCGACACGGTGAACCACTCTATCCTCCTAAATCGTCTATCCGACATTGGGATAACAGGATCGGCGTTCAAATGGTTCGACTCCTTTCTCAGTAGCAGAGGTTACAAAGTCAAAATCAATAACAAAGAGTCCCCACGCATTAATTCTTCTCTAGGAGTACCCCAGGGCTCCTCCTTGTCTCCCACCCTCTTCAACATCTACCTCCTTCCCCTCTGCCAGCTGCTAACAAGCCTAAAACTAAAACACTACCTTTACGCAGACGATGTACAAATCCTGATCCCTATAACTGAATCCATTACGAAAACACTCAAGTTCTGGGACAACTGCCTCCAAGCCATCAACCTCTTACTCACCAGCCTAAACCTGGTACTTAACTCCGCCAAAACGGAACTCCTCCTTATATCCCCCGAACACAGTGATACCCTCCAGCCAACCCTCCCCAACACACTAATTACACAAGCAAGAGATCTCGGAGTAATAGTGGACAAACATCTAAACTTAAAGAAGTTTGTTAACCACACAACCAAGGTCTGCTTCTATAAACTACAGATGCTAAAAAGACTCAAACCCCTTCTACATCTTCACGACTTCAGATCAGTCCTCCAGGCCATCTTATTCTCCAAGATAGACTATTGCAATTCCATTCTACTAGGTCTCCCTGCCTCCTCCACCAAACCTCTCCAGATGCTCCAAAATGCAGCCGCCAGAATCCTAACAAACACCAACAGAAGAGAGCACATTATGCCCGTCCTTAGAGATCTACACTGGCTACCAATAACCTTCAGAACAAATCCCTTACCATCATTCATAAAACCATTCACCACCAGGTATCCATCGACTTGCAACTCCCACTCAGACCCCACACTCCCTCTAGACCTATCAGGGAAGCCCACCCTACCAAAGCCTCCCATCTATCTTCCACTAGAGAACAGGCCTTCTCAACGGCAGGACCAACAATCTGGAACGCTATCCCCCCCGATCTCAGACAGGAACCCTGCTTGTTGTCTTTTAGAAAAAAACTTAAAACCTGGCTCTTTCAACAAGCCTTCCTCTAACCCAGTCCTACATCATGTACTAAGGCCTTCCATCTAAGGCATTCCATCTCAGGCTTTGCAACTGACCATTGCACGCCATCTCAAACATTGTAAATGATTTGCTATAGTTACCGAGTTTCCTATCTACTATAGCTTCTTCATCTTCCAAGTTCCACTACCCTTGTTTTATTGTAACTTTTGCCTTTTCATTGTGGTTA
This sequence comes from Rhinatrema bivittatum, assembly GCF_901001135.1. NCBI lineage: Eukaryota > Metazoa > Chordata > Amphibia > Gymnophiona > Rhinatrematidae > Rhinatrema > Rhinatrema bivittatum. Next base: position 11,090,065 of record NC_042629.1, on the reverse strand, counting down.
ATGTTCTGGTTTATGTTAAATCCCCCTGTTCCTTGTAAACTGATATATGACCTGTATCATGAATGTCGGTATAAAAAAGTACTAAATAAATAAAATAAATAACATGGGCCCTCGAGGAGCGAATACCAGTTCCTATCTGTAATCTGAAAGTAAAGAAAAAGAGCGATGCCCCCAAGGAGCGGGTACCTCAGTTAAGTCTGAGGAGGCAGAGTAGCTTGGGGGAAGTAGTCCGTAGGTAGCGAGACACATTCCCATTCCCAACCCCTTGCTAACTCAGTTAGATAGCAAAATAGAGACATTTAAATATTGGAAGCAGATAACGTCATCTCAGGGGGACGCCCCTGAGGTTTGCGCCCTTGCTGGTACTTCAATCAGAGCATGCGCGTGCCCTAGGTCTTCAGGCAACATGGTGGATCTGCAATATTGAACCGGTCCAGGGACGCCGGAGGGAGGCGGCATGGAGATGCCGCGGCAGCCAGCCATCCATCAGACCTGGAGGGAGTCGCCACAGAGGTAAAGAGGGCGGAGTGAGGACGTCGAGTAGCGATGGTCACAACACTCACCAGAGCCATGTGCAATGAACTCAACTGGTGGCTTCGCAAGAGAACGCTCAGCAAGGGTGCTCCATTCTTACCTCACAATGCCGTTCTCACCACGTATGCCTCCCGCAAGGGATGGGGAGCGCACTTAGATCACCTGCAGACTCAGGGTCTGTGGACTCAACGGGAACAATCACATCAAATCAACCTATTAGAACTTCAAGCAATACGCTATGCCCTACAGGCTTTTGTCTCTCACCATCAAGGTCATCGAGTGATGGTCTACACAGACAATCACGTGGCCATGTTTTACATCAACAAACAAGGCAGCTCAGGCTCATGGATCCTCTGCAAGGAAGCCCTAACCATTTTCTCATGGGCAGACACACACACTCAATTCAGTTATAAGCAACTTACCGGGAATCTCCAACACCAGGGCCGACAGACTGAGCAGAGTATTTCACCCTCACGAATGGTCTCTCAACCCAGTCATAGTAGACATATTCCACAGGTGGGGAACACCGACAATAGACCTCTTCGCAACAGAGGCCAACAGGAAATGACCCCGCTTCTGCTCGGTCTGGCCGAGCCAGTACAGGATCTCCCAGGATGCCTCTCTCATTCCGTGGACGGAAACATTAATGTATGCTTTTTCGCCCATTCCTCTTATTACCAAGACATTACAAAAATGCATGCAGGACGAGGCACAACTAATTCTAATAGCACCTGCGTGGCCACGTCAACCGTGGTACAAGCACCTGCTATAGCTGTTCACAGCGGAGCCATTCCGCTTACCAAATCAGGAAGACCTCCTATCGCAAGAAGAAGGTTCTCTTCTACACCCGCTCCAAGCCTCCCTACATCTAACGATGTCAAACGGGGCGGACCCCCTCACATGCCCCCCGGACATTCTTCTTGCGTACCTACACACATTGCATGTAGCTGGCCTAGCCACAGCTTCTGTCCGAGTCCACCTGAGTGCTATAGCTGTGTTTCATCGGCTACATGAAGGACATCCGATATCTCATCATCCAATGGTATCATGAATCCTCGGAGGTCTTACTCACCTGCAACCTCCAGTAACAAAACCCCCCGTGCCATGGAACTTCAACCTCGAACTAGAACAATTCATGCTGGCTCCGTTTGAACCAAATGCCTTACTTGGAGAGTGGTTTTTCTGGTTGCAATCACTTCAGCTTGTCGAGTTAGTGAGTTACAAGCCTTAGTACATTATGCTCCCTTATCTCCAGTTTCACCACAATAAGGTGGTCCTTCGAATGCATCCTACCTTTCTACCGAAGGTGATTTCTCAATTTCATCTCAATCAATCTATTGAATTACCTACTTTCTGTCCGAAACCACATCGGAACAAAACGGGAGAAACTTCTACACACTTTAGACTGCAAGAGGGCATTGGCTTACTATAAACAACGAACCCACTCCCCTGACAGAGTCTCACAGCTGTTTGTCTCTTTCAATCCAAATGCCCCAGGACAACCAGTGGCTAAATGAACAATTTCCAGTTGGATTACTCAATGCATACTGTTCTGCTACAACAAAAGGCAGATCGACTTACCGTCTCGTCCTACGGCTCACCAGCTCCTACAGCTCACCAGCTTCTCTGGCTCATTTGAAACATGTTCCACCACTGGACATATGCAAAGCAGCCACATGGGCATCTCTTCATACATTCACCTCACATTACTGCTTGGACCAGCAGATAGTGGATTATGCCAAATTGGGACAAGCATTATTGCATTCATTAAAGGAGCCACAGGAGAGGTCGACTGACACATAATGGGTCACACGCTGCACGTAAGATACTAACTAAAATGATACCATGCAGCATGTTGAGGAGCTTCGGACTCCCATGACAGCATGGCTAATTCAGCCTGCTATCGATGGGAAAAAGCAAGTTTGCTTACCGTAAACGGTGTTTCCGTAGATAGCAGGATGAATTAGCTATGTTGACCCACCCACCTCCCTGCACAGTCGACTGTCGTATCTACGACCAAGCTTGCTTTATCACAGACTGAGGAGAGTCGATCCGAGCATGGGAAACCACGCGCAGCCTCAGAACAAAGCTCTGACATCACTCTGGTAGCTCCACCTCCTGGACCTGATTGACAGATCCCACGACAGCATGACTAATTCATCCTGCTATCTACGGAAACACCATTTACGGTAAGCAAACTTGCTTTTTCTTAGACATACTCAAAATATTATGATTGTGTAATTTTCTTTTCTTCTACCACTGGCTTCTCTTTCACATAACAAGCACATAAAATGTTGACATTGTATCCCTGTGTCAGTAAGTATAATGTATATCCCATTTTATGCTGCTACCTTTAGGTCATTTTGTCAATAGAAGAAGGCTATAGGCTTCCAGCTCCCATGGGCTGCCCGGTCTCACTCCATCAACTGATGCTCCACTGCTGGCACAAGGAGAGGAACCACAGGCCCAGATTCTTGGATATTGTCAGCTTTCTAGACAAACTGATCCGCACCCCCGGCAGCCTTCATACACTGGTGGAGGATATACTCGGGTAGGCTTTCAGATGCTCAACTTTCTGTCATAATCATAAGCTAGATTTGTCAGAGAATACAGAAGATGTCCTACAATAGCTCAGGAAGGTGGAACTTTATTTCACTGTAAAGTTGAAAGTTGTCAATTCTAGCTGAATGGGGAAGAGGGGTTTACTGTACAGCATAAATATATTTTATCAGTAATTAGGAAAATGGTTGACTGTATTTCTGTTAGGGACCTGAACACCCAAGGGTGTTCAGGATATCTATCTGGCAGCGAGCCATGGGATACATCTAATGCAGAGGTTCTCAACCTTTTTCCTATCGGGGCACACCTACCAGATGGTTCTCACATGCGTGACACACTGAACACATGATCGTCATGGGGCTAAATGTAAACATGAACTCTGCATCCACAGGAACCTCCCTGATCCCCCAACAATGGGTGCAGAATAGGCCAATCCTCATTCAATTTATCATACAAAAAAGATATTTTTTGTATGATAAATTGATCATAAGGAGGTGCAATAGCCCTCCTTATGATCAATATCGTGGGGTTTTCCTATCGTTTTGGGGGAGCCCCCAATTTCTGACGATTTTTAAAATATCGACGATATTTTCAATCATCCGAAGCCCAATTCACATCCCTACTGTTTTCACCTTCCTGAAGATGATTCAGGGTTTCTAAGCAGGCAAACCCCAGCTGGGCCAAAATCACTGCCTTTACTGGATATTAGGGGTTTTATGTATCTTTGCTGCAGGTTGTTTGATGATTTCCCTATGGTTTATCATTTTGTTTGTGTTAGACTAAGCAACCTTCTCAGGTACCAGTTTGGGCCTTTGCTTATTGTGCCAGTTATCCCAAAGCATCCTCCGGTGTACCTGCCATTCTTTCTTGCCTTAATTGTCACAGCTTATGGGTTGTTGTTTCTGCAGGATCCCAGAATCACCTGGTGACGTTCCAGAGTACCCGGTGTTTGTCTCTGTGACTGATTGGCTAGACTCCATAAAGATGGGCCAGTATACGACTAACTTCCTGGCAATGGGATTTACATCCTTGGATTTGGTTTCTAGAATGAGCATTGAGTAAGTATGTTGCTTTTTGTTACATTGTTCACCTTGCTGTCAGGTCTAACCATTACTGGCACCTTTCCCTGGGACTCACTAATCCAGGCACAGGATCTCGCTAGTTTTTCATGCTCTACTGTTGTCACTTGCCCTATTCACAAAGGATTCATCTAAATTGCCTAAGATTCACAGCAAACACTGCATACCTAAAAGCTCAGATCCTCAACAGCTAACCAGATGTTTAATTGTGGCTCATTGAACAAGAACAGTCTGAAAACTAATGGTGCTGACAATGCCCCTCTAGAAGGAAAAGTGATTGACTCAAGCAGCATTACTTATGCAACATCCATGGCAAGTCTTAGGACTGCGGAATAACAAGCTGCTGCTCGCCATACGTCTCCTCTCTCTTGCATGCTATACACCCAGGGGACCCAACCAATCCTCGAGAGCCACAAACAGATCTAGATTTCAGGATAACCACAAAGAAAATGCACTGCCTCTCTCTCATGCATATTCATGGGGAATAGCCTGAAAACCTAGTATGTCTGTAGCTGTTGAGGACTGGACTTGGCCACCCCTGCTAAAAACACTAGCATCATTCAGATGAAGGGTTATTGTTTGGGATAATGCTCATAATGTGCTGAACCCACTTCTTTTCCCCCTTGTAGTGACATTAGAGGAATTGGAATTGCACTCATCGGACACCAGAGGCGAATAGCGAGCAGTATACAGACTTTACGACTACAGATGATGCATATCCAGGAGAAGGGTTTTCATGTATGAGACTTAATGGAAGTAACTGTGTTATGTGCCTCAGCATTTTTAAAAGGGAAGATCCTTTTACAGCCCATCCTTCTCCTTTCCTGGCCTCCAGCTCTTCTGTTCAGGTGGCAACATCACATTTTGCATCTACACACCAGCCCGGGGATTTTAATCATCTTGCATAAATCCTTCGTCCGTTACCAGCCAAGAAGATTCTGGCCTGCCCCAAGATTACTGTACCACCTGGCTGAATGGCTCTGGGCGGACCTGAAGCTCCGAAACTTCTCCAAACATAGAACAGCCCGCTTGATTTGGTGTGGCTTCCTTATTGATGTACTTAGAGTTTGATGGTAGATCAAAAAGTAATTGACTTTTTTCCATGTTTTGTGACCACGTAGCTTCCAATTCAAATGTGCAATCAAAAAAAAAGATACATATATATGTATATACAGATATATATATATATATATATATATGAATTTTCTAGCTAACTGAAACCAACATATGGGTCTTACTGTTAACTTATTTTGTAAGAGTTTAACTACTGATAAAGCAGGTGCCTGAAAAACAATTGGAATCTCTGCAGATTTGACAATTTCATGTAGCTGCTTCTGCGAATATTTGAGGGTAGAAAGAATTGTGCTTTTAATCTTCCTGAAGCCTGGGGCAGAAATGCAAAACTAGCAACTCTATATTCTTGTATCTTTTATATCCTAGTAAGGCAAAAGCAATTGCTCCCCCCTTTCCTATTTCTTACTAAACCCATGCCTCACTACTACTTTCAAAGGTTCCTCCATAGAAGGGGTGTGTGGCATTGCCTACTGCTGCAAGATAGTCAGATGGGAGAGAAGACAGCAGGAGAATTTTTCTACCCTATGCTGTCTTTTGCCCACTTTTATGTATTTTTGGTCAGAATTAGTAGCGCATGAAGAAAACTAAGTCGAATTCTTAACTGGGTATTTATTTGTAACAGATCTTGAAAAGCAGACCTCGTTCACAGCTGCACTTGTGTGCATGGACACATTTCCAAAAGATTGATATGCAGCAGTGGTAACATTTTGCACATTAGGGTTTTTGTTTTTTTTCTTAACAACAAAAAAGCTAACCTGAGCAAGCCATGGTGCTCTGTGGAACCTGAAGTCCATTCTGTGCACCAAATCCTGGCATCCAATTACAAAAAGAAAACGCAGACAACAGTTTGGCAAGTCCCTCGCCTACTGCAGTCATTTCTAACGTCTTACAATTTTGCAGCTGTCAACCCCCGGAGAATTCCTTCGCTTCTGCTGCCAGTCTTGTCATGCCACTTGCCCACAGCTGAAACATGACGTCTGCAGAGGCCAGAGCTGCCACACCACACACCTGATCCCAGTGACGCGCCCTGTCTCTCTTTTTATTCTGTGCTTTATAAAACAAATGGTATTTATTTTTAGAAAGGACGATAAATGATTGTAGAAATTTTAAAAAGAAGCGAACAGTCTGAAAGTTCTATCTAGATTGTATTAAATACTAGTTTCCTCCAGGAATAGTTATGACAAATGTGAACTTACTGTCGGTCTGTACTTGTAGTATCAATGAATCTAATTAGGTAACTGGTTGGAAATGAGAGGATGCGTAGAGGTAAGAAGGGTTATGAGAAGGATCAAAAAGCATTATATTCTGGGTCATTCAGAGGAAAAGTGTTAACCCTTGGGGTAAAAGCAAGTTTATCTCCCAAGGAAAAGAACGTCTTCAGCCTTTCAATATTAATATTGTGTGGGAATCAACTTTGTATCTATTGAGAGCAATCACTTGGCACAGTAACCCTGCAGTCAATAATGGCATTGTGTGTGTATATGTACACACTGTCATAGGAAGATTTAAACAAGCTGAGATATTCAGTGTGAAAAGAGACTGAGCACACTAAAGCAATTCCTCTTAGTTTGTTATCCCAGTATCTTCCTGCAGTACAAAGACCAAGGACAGTTTATTGTGCACATGACAAACACTTCAGACAACATTAAGCAGTCAAATCAAGTGCTATTCCAACACCGAAAGCTTAAGCTGATTTGACTTTTGTGAAATGCTGTGCAAGCAGCCTCCCCCTTTCCTTTTTCTAAGGAGCACCAGCTAGCGTGCCCTCCTGGGGCTTCCCTCACCCCCATGGACAATACTACCTATGTATAAAAATGGCTCTTCTCAGAGCTCCTCACCACACTCCACCTCGTAGGCCTTCTAAGCTGCTTCATTTATCCATGAGAAACTGCAAAGCAACAGCAAGGAGAGAGAATCCAGCTGAAGTGCTTTCTGCAAATAGTTTTCCTTCCTCTGGGAATCTCTTACCCTTCTTTTTTTTTTGCGAAGTTTACTCCTGCAACTAGGCAGTGATTTTTTGCTTCTTTTCTATTCAGTTTTCCCCGCTTCAGCCACACATGACCAGGGGAAAGTTGCAGCCCCCAGCAGGACCGTTTCTGTATAACTTCATACACTATTGGGACTTTTTCTCCTTTGTATTCACACTTTATTTATTTGAAAGCTGTTCTTTTAAGAAAAAAGAAAGTTTCCTTTCCTCTCTGAATATGATGTACCATGTGAATCTTCCAGTGCAGGCATGATTACCACGGAAACATTTAACTGAACCCTCCACTCTCCCACCAAGGAAGTTTCTCTGGTAAATCTCTTCAGATATGGATACGCCATCAGTGTGCTGAAAGTAATACTGTGTTTAGCAAACCTATCTGCTGAGCAACACAAAAAAAAAGTTTTGTACAAAGTACAAGTTACTGACTATTACTCTATTTTATTTTTCTATTATTTCCTAAAGAGGCATTACTGGGCCTTACAAATAGTGTAAGCCTGTTTATTAAGATATTTATTAGCAAATAAAAGTTACAGTTCTGGTGGTTGTGCCCAGCATGTGTCTTTCCTTCTTCACCTTGTCAGTATATATACACACAGGTCCGGCAGTGGAAGTTCCTGCTCCCAATTTTGCCTGCTGCACTAAATGTTTTCACCCTGTCGGGCCTGGGAAAGCTAAGTGAGAAGGTGGCCTATCAGCTTCAGGGACACAGGCAGATGGTAGAGGTAGGATCGGAACTTGGAGCCATGTTTCAAGTTAGGAGGGCAATCCAAGCAAATCTCTTGATCTTCATGTTCCTTTTTATTTGATTTATATTCCACCTTTCAGGCACTTTAAAGTGGGTTACATTCAGATACTGTAGATATTTCATGAGTTTACATTCCCTATGGACATCTTAGTCACTGTTTTTCAGGGTAAGTACATCAGTCTGCCTTTATCATCACCAGAGGAAGAAGGGATGAACAGAGAGCAGCACAGCTTGTCCTAGCCTTTACTGCTCCCTTGTAAATGTCATAAGAGCTGGACAGTTTTACCACACTCTTCGGTGGCATGATACAAGCAGCTTGCATAAGAAATTGTCCTTCAAATCTTTCATCTGAGTTTCTATGAGTGGGAAACAGTCTTGGTCCGTGTGTTTGCTGCTCAATAAACATTACTGCTTCCTATTATCCCACAATGAAGCTGGCTATAGATATAGAACAGCACGTCCTTTAGCCTCCTGTTATCAGACGTCCGCTAGCTCCTTATTCTTCAGCATCATGAGGAGGCCTGCACTCCATCAGCTCTTCTCTAATTAGGCCAGGAGGGAATTTGACAGAATCTGTTCTCCTGTGTTTCTTCATTATTTACCTCTTCAAGACTGTACAGTGCAGAGCTGCAGTGACTAAAAGTTGACAGAGCAGAAAGCATATCCTGTGTGTGGATATATCAAACTGTAGTAAGTAGAAGTCAGAAGAGCATTTGTGTGTGTTAATGTGAAATGATGACCCTTGTTTTAAATCTTTTAAAGTGTCATGAAGCAGAGCCGACCTGCATCACAATGGGGCAATCTTTCCCCGTTCTCAGAGCCCTGCTTCTGCTCCAGCCTCCCATCTTCCTCCAGACTGCTCAGACAGAAGAGAGGGACCATATTTAAAAAGGGCAGCAGACAGTTTCTTGGTTCCCTCTTCATTTGTGGTCTGTTAGCACCAGCGAGGAGTTTGTTGTTCAAGTCTGAATTATATTAGAGAGGAGAATGTGTTTATTTTTTGGCTAAGCTAGTGGGGTTCTCGTTAATACTCTGGAATGCCTGGAAATAAAGGTTAGCAATTACTTCTTGACCAGCTGGGCCCCGAGGAAGAGTCAGCGCCAGAAAATAAGGGGTAGATTTTATAAAGTGCACGCTTCCCAGCATGCACACATGGACACATGCACATTATTAAATGCGTGGGCCGAGCGCACATGTGCACCACATTTTATAATCCACACGCCTATGTGTGGGCGGCGCACGTAAGGGGCGGACTTCTGCAATTTCCACGCGGCGACGCATTCCGGCCCTTCCCCTCCCCCTTTCCCTCTCCTCTCCTCCCCACCCCCAAACCCTACCTTTTTTTTTTTTTCTGTTTCACAACTTACTTCAGCTCCCGAACTGAAGTTGCATGTGCCGGCTGCCGGGTCTTCGGGACAGCAAACAATGGTGCTGTCCTGGCCTGCCCCCATCATGCCTTTCCCTGCCTAGAACATGCCCTCCGGCCCACCCCTTCAAAGAAGCCCAGCACTTGCCCTGTGCATATAAAATCCGGGCTTTACTTGCGTAGCTGGGCCTTGCGTGCGCCGATCCAATTTTCGAAGGGGCCCAGCCACGCACGTGAAGCCCAGTACGCGGGCAGTTACTACCCTTAACAGAAACATGGGGTTAACCTGCATGGAGCGGCAGTTGATACCCTTAACAGAAACTTAGGGGTAACCTGCACAGAGTGGTAGATACACCATAAGAAACTTGCTGGGCAGACTGGATGGACCATTTGGTACTTTTTCTGCCGACAATTCTGTTACTATGTTAGTTTTTTAGTAAATCTTATTGCTGGTATTTTCTTTGCAAGATTTTTTTTTTTTAACTGTACTTAATTTTGCAAACTTCGGTAAAAAAAGAAAATTAGGTCTTACCTTCGATAATTTTCGTTCCTGTAGAACCAAGGATCAGTCCAGACTCCTGGGTTTTGCCTCCGCACCAGCAGATGGAGACAGAGCAAGATTTGACTGGCTCTGCCTTCTATACCAGGGTGCCACCCACAGTCTGCCAGTATTATGCAATGTCAAAGCAGAATGACTCCGAAACCAAACTAACTATATACAGGAATTACAACCTGAAAAAAAGGATCACTGACCCCAACAAAAAACCAGACCCATAAAAGAGGGTACCAACGGAAGAAAATTGCAGATCAGAGGAAACAAAAGCAGAAGCAGCAGACTCTCCCTAAACTTTATGCACACAGTGGGCGGGACTCTGGACTGATCCGTGGTACGACAGGAATGAAAATTATCGAAGGTAAGACCTAATTTTCTTTTCCCTGTACGTACCAGATCAGTCCAGACTCCTGGGATGTACCAGAGCTTGCACCTACGTGGGATGGGATCCGGAGAGGCCCGCTCTCAACACGCCTGCTCCGAAATAATCCCCCCCCTCGGATCCTGGACATCGAGTCTGTAATGTCGCGCAAAAGTATGCAAAAAGTCTTCCAAGTTGCTGCCCTGCAAATCTCTTGTAGGGAAACCTGACGACACTCAGCCCAGGAAGCCACCTGGGAGCGTTTGGAATGTGCCTTAAGCCCTACCAGCAAGGGCCAAACACAAAACAAATATGCAGAATTTATGGCCTCTTTCAACCACCGGGCGATCGTGGTTTTGGACGCCATATTATCCCACTTTGGACCATTCCTGAGAACAAAGAGATGATCCGAGATTCTAAAATTGTTGGTAACTTCAAGATAACGCAGCAGTGCCCTACGAACATCCAACTTTCTCAAATCCTTCGAAAGAGGATCCGACCTATCCAGACTGAAAAATAAGGGGAGTTCCACCGACTGATTCAAATGAAACTACCTTTGGAAGAAAAGATGGTACCATTTGTAAACTAACCCTGGAATCAGAGATCCTCAAGAAAGGTTCCCTGCAGGATAACACCTGTAGTTCAGAAACTCGACGCGCTGAGAAAATTGCCACCAGGAATACCACTTTCAACGTGAGGTCTTTCAGAGTCACTCTCTTCAATGGCTCAAAAGGGAGCGCACACAAAGCCTTAAGAACCACAATCAAATTCCAGGATGGATATGGAGAATTCACCGGTGGACGTAAATGCTTTGCCCCTCTAAGAAAACAAGAAACATCAGGGTGCGCTGCCAACATCATCCCATCTATAGAACCACTTAAACAGCCTAGGGCTGCCACCTGCACCCACAAGGAGCTACAGGACAAGCCCTTAGCTAAACCGTCCTGTAGAAAAGCTAGTATACTGGATACCGACGCCCAGGTGGGAACAATCCTACGAACAACGCACCATGACTCGAAAATCTTCCAAACTCGCACGTAAGATAGCGAAGTGGACACTTTGTGTGATCCCAGGAGAGTGGTCACCACCGCGTCGAATAACCTTTACCTTTTAGACGCCTCCTCTCAAACGCCATGCCGCTAGACAAAAGCGATCTACCTGATCGAAACAAACGGGCCCCTGGTGAAGAAGTTTCGGAAGGAACGGAAATCGTAGTGGACCCTCCACCGCGAGATTGATTAGATCCGCGAACCACGGCCGATGGGGCCACTCAGGAGCCACCAGGATCACATCCACCGGATGGTTCTCTATTAGACGAAGCTCCTTGCCGATAAGGGGCCAAGGCGGAAAAACATACAGCAGAACTGTCGTCGGCCAGGGCAACGCCAGAGCATCCACGCCCTCTGTCCCTGTGACGAGCAAAGAAGCACGGAGCCTTGGCATTCTTGAAGGTCGCCATCAGATCCATTCCAGTGTGCCCCATCTGTCACAGATGAGTTGAAAAGCCCTGTCCGCCAGTTCCCACTCTCCGGGGTCGAGCTGATTTCGACTTAGAAATTCTGCATGTACATTGTCGACCCCTGCTATGTGGGACGCAGCTATGCTGGCTAGGTGTTGTTCCGCCTAATGAATCAACAGACGAGCTTCCAATGCCACCGGACGACTCCTGGTCCCACCCTGATGATTGATGTAGGCCACTGTGGTCGCAATGTCGGACAGCACTCTGACTGACTTCCCTTGAAGGAGAGGAAGGAAGGCTTGCAAGCCAGTCGCACCGCTCTGGTCTCCAGGCGATTGATCGACCACCGAGACTCTGCTGGAGACCAGAGCCCCTGCACAGACTTCTGCAAGCAAACCACTCCCCAACTGGAAAGGCTGGCATCCGTGGTGACTACCGTCAAGTCCGGAACCATCAGTGGGACGCCCCGGTGCAGACTGTCCAAACACAGCCACCAAACTAGACTGGACCAAGCGGACTCCGTCAACGGCAGGGGAAGGTAGAACTGTTCGGAAATTGGACTCCACCGGGAAAGCAATGCCGATTTCAAGGGCCACATGTGTGCCAATGACCACTGGACCAATTCTAGCGTCGAAGTCATGGAACCTAGCACCTGCAAGTAATCCCAGACCGTCGGCGGATGTTTCCTTTACTTGGCCCTGCAGTTTGAGATAAACTCTCCCCTGATGGGTGTCCTTTACTTGGCCCTGCAGTTTGAGATAAACTCTCCCCTGATGGGTGTCGAACAAAGCTCCCAAAAACTCCAGTGATTGGGAGAGAATGAGGTGACTCTTGGCCATCCAACCGAGAGACTTCAACAACTGCAGCACCCAATGGATCGCTGATTGACACAGTTTCTGACTTCGCCCGGATCAACCGATCGTCCAAGTACGGATGCACCATCAAATCCTCCCGGCAAAGTTGTGCTGCCACTACTACCATGATCTTGGTGAACTTTCTGGGAGCCGTCGCAAGCCCAAATGGCAGAGCCTGAAACTGGTAGTGTTTTCCTAAGATGAAAAATCTCAGATATTTCTGATGGTACGCTCTGTTAGGTCCAGAGAAGCCAGAAACTCTCCTGGCCGAGTGGAAGCGATGACCGATCATAACATCTCCATGTGAAAGTGGGGGATCCGAAGGCATCTGTTGACGCATTTTAGATTGAGGATGGGTTGGAAGGATCCCTACTTTTCTGGAACGAGAAATATATGGAATAACGTCCCTTTCGCTGCTCTGGAGAAGGTACCGGAACAATCGCCCCCAGATCTAGAAGACGATGCAAGGTCTGTTTGACCGCTTGACGTTTTTCGGCATACCCGCACAGAGATATCAAGAATCACGGGCTGGGTCGACGTGCAAAATCTAAAGCATAGCTGTGTTTTATCACTGAAAGCACCCACTGGTCCGACGTGATTGTGGCCCATTCCTCGTAAAACAGAGACAATCTGCCCCCAACCTTCGGTACGGAAGAATGGACCGGCCGTACATCATTGTGCTGCCTTTCCACCTGAAGTCGCCTGGGAAGCACCAGGTCTGCCGAAGCGCCTGCCTCGAAAAGGCTGAGACCAGGCCTGCTGTCGGTCCGCAGTAGGGCGAAAGGAAGAAGTACTCGTACGAGCTGGGTGAGGTTTTCGAGTCCCCCGAAATCGGGACCGAACCGAAAAGGATCCTTTGGAGTGCGCCCTGTCCTCTGGGAGGCGATGAACCTTATTTTCGCCCAGTGACTGAATCATGTCTTCCAGTTCCTTTCCAAATAGAAGTTTGCCCTTAAAGGGTAAAGACCCCAAACGGAATTTGGAGGCCCCATCTGCAGACCAGTTTCTTAACCACAATAATCTTTGTGTCGAGACTGCCGAGGCCATGGAACGAGCTGAAGTCCGCAGGAGATCATAAAGAGCATCAGCACTATAAGCAACCAAGGCGGCCGCCTCGAGGCTGGCCGCCTTGAGGCGGCCAGCCTGCCGAGCTTCGTCCTCGGAAAGGCCCTCGTTGGCTAGCAATTGTTGCACCCAACGAAGCCCTGCCCTCAAGGCAAAATTGCTACACATCGCTGCCCAGGCCCCTAGGGTGGAGACCTCAAAGATCTTCTTAAGCTGTACCTCCAGCTTCCGATCCTGTAGGTCCTTAAGAGCTGTGTGTTGTGTTCTCCGTGAGGAGTTGGCAATCTGTTGTCAACTTGTTAAAGTTCTGTAGTGAAAGCTGGGAGTTAGCAATGTCAGAAAGCTCTGTTGATAAGACTGGTATTTAGCAATCTGTAGTTATTTAGAATAGTTGTGGGTGGATCCTTGGACCAGTGGCAGATCACGCCCTCGGGGGAAATCCCGAGAGGGACCACTGGTCAGGCTTAATGTAGGAGACAGACACACACTAGTTCTTTTATTAGACAAGATAGTAAACCACCAGAGGTGGCAGTAGTGAGCTGGAAGTGCCTGGCTGGGCTGTAGTCCCTCAGGTTCTGGAACAGCGATCCCAAGGTGGCTGAGCTGTAGAGAAACTAAGAAAGTGAGTAGGCAAAGCATGCAGCATTCAGGAACAAGTCCTTGATGGTAACAGTCCCACAATAGTCTCTTAAGGCAGCCCAGGAGTTGGTATACATTAGGCCCTCGAGGAGCGAGTACCTGGACCCAGGGAAAGCTCTGAGAGATAGATGGAAACTCACTAATGTTGTAAGCAGCGATGATTTCTTAGCAGAAATGATATTCAGGAGCAAGTCCGGGACGAGGGCCCTTGAGGAGCGAGTACCGGTTCCGGACTGCAACCTGCAAAGAAAAAGATAGCGCGAGTCCCCCGAGGAGCAGGTACCTCTAGTGAAGTCCGAGGAGGCAGAGTAGCTGGGTTTGCGGAGAGCGAATCCCATCCGCAGCGACCAGGAGGAAGCGAACCCTTGCTAACTCGTCTTGTTAGCGAAAACTGAAACCTTAAATATCTGGAGCTGATGATGTCATCTCGGGAACGCCCCTGAGGTTCGCGCCAACGTTGCTACATCTGTTGGGCCACGCGCGCATGCCCTTAGGCATCTTGTCAACATGGTGGCTTGCAGCATTGAGCCGGTCCGGGGACGTCGGAGGAGGACGGCATGGAGACACCGCAGCAGCTAGCCTTCCATCAATCCCGAAGGGAGTCGGCAACGAGGTGAGGTGGGGCGGAGCGGAGATGTCGGGCAGCGACGGACACAACACTGTGGCCCCTGTGACCGGAATAGTAGTCTTTTTTGTCACTGCAGAAACCGCTGCGTCCACTTTTGGGACACGAAGCACTGCCAAAGCATCTTCAGGTGGAGGATAGATAAAGCTTATCCATGGCCTTCATGACCTTTAACCCCAAATCCAGGGTATCCCACTCGCAAAAGAGCAGGTCCGTAGCCAAAAAATGGAATGGAAAGGCTGTAGGAGGACCACTCAGGCCCAATACTGGGTCCATCGAGCCCAAGCGAGACTCTTCGGGAGGCGCAGCAATCCCTAATTCCTCCAGAATGGCAGAAATGAGGGGTCCCAGCTCATCTCTACAGAACAGTCAGACCACCTTAGGGTCATCGCCCTCTTTGACATGACTCTGCCGCGCAGCCCCCTGTGGTTGGTCGCCGTCTCCCTCTACCCCCTCGGGGGCAGGATCAGCCCATCCGGATCTTAATGATCCGGAGACTCCGAAGCCGAGTCCGTATCCTCCTGGGATGGTATAAGCCGCAACGGATGCTTTGCCTTCGAAGACCTCCCCGGGTCCACCGACGGGTGCTGCCTCTTGCCTGTAGGGGGCGGCACGTCAGAGCCCCCGGGCTTAGAAGCATGTCTTTTTTAGGCCTTGCGTGTCTTAAAGGCCCTATGCATAGCCAGGATAAATTCTGAAGAAAAGGAAGAACAGGAACCCTCTGAATTCATTCCTGTATCGTCATTTTGCCCCCCCCCCCCCCCCCGCAGCTCCCGCAGGCGAAACAGGCCGCGGAGCTGACTGCTGAGGAGAGGGGGGGGGCGGGGAATTCCCTTCCCCCACCGCGAGAGGAGACATGAAGGAAGCTGCGCCTAAGATGGCACCTTTTCCCGCCTAGAAACGGAAGCAGGCAGCTCCCTGATCGCGATCGATCTCCGCCGCACGACCACCCCTCTGATGGGTCCCGACGTCCCTTCACCTCCGAGGATGCAGGCTGAGCACAGCCCATCCCACGAGAGGGGCGCACGCCCCAATCCGCAAGCCAAGCAAAACGGACCGAGTGGCATCAGGAAGCTGGGCCAACAAGAAAAACTAAGAAGAAAACTAAAAAGAAGGGGGGGGGGGGAGAAGAGAGGCACAAATGACTGACTGCCGCAGCAGAAAGTTAACAGAGAGACGCGCTACAATTTTTTTTTTTTTTTTTTTACTTAGCGCATTCCAACCTGCTCCGCTGAACACCGACAGGTCCTGAAGCGCTCTGGCTGGGGCGAGTGATCCGAGCTCCCCGGTATCACCCCAAGCTGGGCTGCCCAAAGGCAAAGGTAGGGCCCTTGACTCTTAGCCACAGCTGTCTGCAGAACTAGGGGGGGGGGGGGGGAATCGTCCCCTCAGGACCTGCCAACCCCCTGGGAGGCTAAGACCGTCAGCCGGTTGCTCTCCCTCCTGCTCCGTGGAATTACTTTTTTTTTTTTAAACAACTTAATTAAGGTAACCAAACAAACTATCTAAGTCTACCCTGATTTCTCTTTTTTATTTTTAAAGAATCAGCTCAGACTGTGAGTAATGCACCCGAACCATCTGCTGGAGACAGAGTAATACTGGCAGACTGTGGGTGGCACCCTGGTGTATAGGGCAGAGCCTGTCAAATCTTGCTCTGTCTCCATCTGCTGGTGCGGACGCAAAACCCAGGAGTCTGGACTGATCCCGTACGTACAGGGAAAAAAAATTAAAATGGAGGTTAATGTTTATCATTCACATTTCTAAAACCGTCTCTCCCACAATAAAACACAACAGCAGAAAAAGACCATATGACTTATCTAGTCTGCTTCTCTCGATAATTCTTACCACACCCTCTGCGATCTTCTGTGCTTATCCCATGCTTTCGTGAATTCAGATACTGTCCTTGACACAACTACCTCCAGATAAGGCTGTTCCATGCATCCACCACTTTCTCTATAATGAAATATTTCCTTAAATTACTCCCAAGCCTTCCCCCTTTCACTTCATCCCATGAACCCTCATTCTAGAGCCTCCTTTTCCTTTGAGAACGTCCTGCATCTTCTGCATGGAAACTTTGGAGGTACTTAAATGTCTCTATCATATCTCCCCATCTCGCCTTTCCTCTAGGGCAGCGATTCTCCACCAGTGTGTCGCCAAGCACCAGTAAGTGTGTCATGGCTCCCGGTGTCCCTTCTCCTTTTTCCTGCCCATGAGCCAATTGGAAGCCTCTTCCCTTCTTCCTGCCAGTGGAAGGCGGGAGGAAGCCTCCGATTGGCCAGTGGGGCAGGGGCACCCCAGAGCCTGGGGGTGGGGGTAGTTTGAGTGGGGCTGGGAGGAGTGGCAGTGTCCAGGCCAGTGGCAGCGAAGAAGCCAGACACTGCCGAAGCAAGGCCGCCATAGGCCGGCTGTACTGAAATTAAACATGGAGGTGAGCTGCAAAGAGGCCAGCTGCACCAGGATTTCCTCCTTCCAAAGCGACAGGGAACCACAAGAACGAAGAGGCCGGTTGTTCCGGGAGTTCCTTCCTTCCCCCAGTGAGCGCAACAGAGCCACGATTAAAGTAAAAGAGGCACTCGGCCATGCTGGTTACATATGGGGCCACTGGAGCTCCCGGCGGCCATAAAAGCAGGCAGATGGGGGCCGCGGGAGCCTGGGAATATCCCAGCAGCCAGAAGAAAGACCTGAGTGCTGTGGCATATTTTTTTTAAATAAATGTACGCTGCTTCAGTGTGGCTCAGAAGGCAGCAGCAGCACTGGGAATTCTGCTGCTGCTAAATTAAAGGGCAACACGGCATCGGGGCTCTAAGCAAAGTGTGTGTGAGAGAGTCTGGTCAGGAAGGTGATGTTTTTCTGTGAGAGAGAGAGACAGACTGGTCAGGGAGATGAGGTGTGTGTGTGACAGACTGTCAGGGAGGTGTGTGTGTGAGAGGCAGACTGGTCAGGGAGGTGACTGGTGTATGTGAGACAAGACTGGTTATAAGGGTGTGTGTGAGTGACTGGTTGTGGGCGCTAAGGAAGAGGATCATGAGGACAGAGCTTCCGCAGCCACTGCAGCTTCTGGTGAGTGCTATTGGCCTGGAAGGGAAAGGGGTAGGAGAGTTGCTAGAGAGGGTAAGTAAAGGTGGCTTAAGTTTATTTTTCTTGACTGTCATTTTATTTATTGGGTATTATGTGATGTCTGCTGTTTTGAAATATTTTACTGATATTTGGACAATTTTTAATAATTTTTATGAGTTTTTCATTGTTGGATGTTATTCTGTTCAGCAGCTGTTTTGTAACATTTTTAGTATAGCTTTACAGTTATTTCTGTGTGGGGATCTATAGCAGCTTGGCTTGTTCTGTTTTCCTAATGTTAATGTTTAGGGCCTAGTTTACTATTTGTAGTGTTGCCTTTTCATAGGTAGGGTTGTTAATGTTTGAGTGTGTTCCATAATGCAGGTGTAACTTTGTGTGGATTAGTTTGTGTGCATTATTGCAGATCCTGGGACTATGTTAGGTGCTATATTTCTCTTTCCATTTCTCCAGGTTTGCACTGCATGCAGAGTGGCTTTTTTGGTTTTCCATTCCAGTTTCTTTCTCCATATTTATAATTTGTGGTTTTTCTGTACTTGGTGAAGGTCAGTTCTGGGTGTGTGACTGAGGTGAGGTATTTTACTAGCATGGAGGCATTTGTATCAATCTTATTTGTTGTGTTTTCTGAATAGGATACACATCAGTGGTAAATTACTGTCTTTTAATAAGGAGGGATATTGTACCTGCCCGTAAAGGGAGTTTGTTTTACTTTTACTGAGATGTCATCAGAACCAGAATATCTTTTTTGTATGGTGAATTGTATGGGTAATGCCCTAGTTCTGCTCTGCACCATTTGTTGGGGGTTGAGGGTGTTCCTGTGGATGCAGAATGTATGTTTACATTTAGCCCTGTGACGGTTCAGTGAGTCACACATGTAAGAACTATCTGTCAGGTGTGTCCCAGCCGAAAAAAGGTTGAGAACCACTGCTCAAGGGTATACATGTTTAGATATTTAAGTCTATCCTCATATGCATTAGAACAAACACCACTAATCATTTTAGTAGCCATCCTCTGGACCAACCCCATCCTGTTTATATCCTTTTGAAGGTGCAGTGTCCAGAACTGTACGCAGTATTGCAAGTGAGATCTTACCAGGAACCTATACAAGGGCAATATTGCTTCCTTTTTTCTAACCCAATCAGTTTTCCATTAGGATCCATCCTGAGAGTGACCAGTTTATCTAACATAGTAATTACGGAGGGAAAAGACCAAATGGTCCATCTAGTCTACTCAGCAATTTGCTTATGATAGTAACTGCTGCTCCGTGCAGGTTAAGAACATAAGAAAATGCCATACTGGGTCAGACCAAGGGTCCATCAAGCCCAGCATCCTGTTTCCAACAGTGGCCAATCCAGGCCATAAGAACCTGGCAAGTACCCAAAAACTAAGTCTATTCCATGTCTATTCCAGGTTACCCCCATGCTTTCTGTTAAGGGTAGTAACTGCCTCTCCATGCAGGTTACCCCCTTGCCTTTTGTTAAGGGTAGTAACTGCCTCTCCATGAAGGTTACCCCCATGCCTTCGGTTAAGGGTAGTACCTGCCTCTCCATGCAGATTACCCCCATGCCTTCTGTTAAGGGTAGTAACTGCCTCTCCATGCAGGTTACCCCATGCCTTCTGTTAAGGGTAGTAACTGCCTCTCCATGCAGGTTACCCCCATGCTTTCTGTTAAGGGTAGTAACTGCCACTCAGTGCAGGTTTCCCCCATGCATTATGTTAAGGGTAGTAACTGCCTTTCCATGCAGGTTACCCCCATGCTTTCTGTTAAGGGTAGTAACTGCCACTCAGTGCAGGTTTCCCCCATGCATTATGTTAAGGGTAGTAACTGCCTTTCCATGCAGGTTACCCCCATGCTTTCTGTTAAGGGTAGTAACTGCCACTCAGTGCAGGTTACCCCCATGCATTATGTTACGCATGTTGCCTATGTGGAGCTATGTCAATGACCTTAATGAAATCCAAGTGCACTACAGCTAACCCTCTCCCTGATTACCCAATGAAAGAAATTGGTCAGATTCCTCCTATATGATTTACCACTGGTATAAGCAGGCTGCCTCTCAGCATGCAGTGCATTGGATTCCAGAATATAGCAGCGATTGCATTAGGTCAAGTTGTGCACCACGGTGAGCCGAAAAACTGCCTCTACTTCCTAGCCGCCTCCTTCCTCTTTTTCGAGGCCTCTGGAACTACTTCTGACTGGAAAGACCAGGTGCTCTGGGTCAGAGCATAAGACATAAGAAGTGGAATGAAAGCATAATCAAGTATGGGAAATGCAGACCTTCCGAAAGCATAAATATGAAGAAAAGACAATCGGACAGCACAGGTATCAATGAATAAAAGGAAAGCAAACTCCTGGGGGAATTCTGTGCAAACAAATTTAAAATTATGCGCACAAAAACTGAAAATTCTGCAAAATTCTGCAAATTTTATATTGGTCAAAATAACACAATGTACATGACAGTATTTAAGTAATTACATTTTAAATTATTACAGAAAAACGTTATTACTTAAAGTTGCAGCATTTTAAATATTTTGAGGAGAATTTCCCTAGAAATTCACTGTAAGAGTGTCCCTTCCACATACACACACATCCCCTCATACAGGGTTCCTCTCTCATGTATGCACACTCTCACAAGCTCCCAATCTCTCACACACATACATCCTCACACAGGCTACCTATGTCTCTCTCCCTCTGGCACCCATTCACACAGGTTCTGGTCTCACATATACACAATCCCTTCACACAGGCTAGCACCCTCACATACACACAAGCTCCCAATCTCTCACACACATACACACTCCTTCACAATCTCCTCATATAGGCTCCCTCTCTCTGAAACCCACACTCAAGCATCCCCCACTCCCCCTCTTACCAACCAAGCTCTCTCACCCTCTCCCACACCCCCTCTCCTCTCTCACACACACACACATTCTCTCTCACCGGCATCCCCCTCCCCTCTTATAGGTTCCCTCTCTCTGAAACCCACACTCAAGCATCCCCCACTCCCCCTCTTACCAACCAAGCTCTCTCACCCTCTCCCACACCCCCTCTCCTCTCTCACACACACACACATTCTCTCTCACCGGCATCCCCCTCCCCTCTTATAGGTTCCCTCTCTCTGAAACCCACACTCAAGCATCCCCCACTCCCCCTCTTACCAACCAAGCTCTCTCACCCTCTCCCACACCCCCTCTCCTCTCTCTCACACACACACACATTCTCTCTCACCGGCATCCCCCGCCCCTCTTATAGGTTCCCTCTCTCTGAAACCCACACTCAAGCATCCCCCCAGCCCCCTTCTCTTACCTCCCATGTTCTCTCTCACACCCTCCTGCTCTCTGTCACCCTCCTCTCTCTCGCCGCGGGACGCGCTCCGTTTGCGGCCAAGATGAAGGCCCGGCGCGCCGTTCGCCACGAAAAGGAAAGGCCCCTGTGTGCCGCGAGCGGCGCGCCGGGCCTTCATCTTCGCCGGGGTCTCCTCTGCTATTTTCTGCGCGGGGGGGGGCGCAATTCTGCGTCTCGCAGTAGCGCAGAATTCCCCCAGGAGCGTAATAGTTTGCAATAAGCTGAGGAGGCCGGGAAGCTGCCCAGCAGAGGCGGAGCCTCGTCCTCACATCCCCAGGAAGCGGGAAGCGCCGCTCCGGGCCGGATGTGTTTACAGTTACCGGAGGAACGCGCCCACGGGGCTCAGTGCAGCGCTGCTCGCCCACAGGCTCCAGAGCCAAGGTTCGTTTCTGCCGGAGCGGGGATGCATGGGGAGATCCGGCTGCAATCACAGGGAGAGAGGAGAGAGGCAAGGGGGTGCACGGGAAGATCCGGCTGCAATCACAGGGAGAGGGGAGAGAGGCAAGGGGGTGCATGGGAAGATCCAGCTGCAATCACGGAGAGGGGAGAGAGGCAAGGGGGTGCATGGGAAGATCCAGCTGCAATCACGGAGAGGGGAGAGAGGCAAGGGGGTGCATGGGAAGATCCGGCTGCAATCACAGGGAGAGGGGAGAGAGGCAAGGGGGTGCACGGGAAGATCCGGCTGCAATCACAGGGAGAGGGGAGAGAGGCAAGGGGGTGCATGGGAAGATTCAGCTGCAATCACGGAGAGGGGAGAGAGGCAAGGGGGTGCATGGGAAGATCCAGCTGCAATCACGGAGAGGGGAGAGAGGCAAGGGGGTGCATGGGAAGATCCAGCTGCAATCACAGGGAGAGGGGAGAGAGGCAAGGGGGTGCATGGGAAGATCCAGCTGCAATCACGGAGAGGGCCAGGAAGGTGCATGGAGCGATCCGGCTGCACTCACAGGGAGAGGGGAGAGAGGCAAGGGGGTGCACGGGAAGATCCGGCTGCAATCACAGGGAGAGGGGAGAGAGGCAAGGGGGTGCATGGGGAGATCCGGCTGCAATCACAGGGAGAGGGGAGAGAGGCAAGGGGGTGCATGGGAAGATCCAGCTGCAATCACGGAGAGGGGAGAGAGGCAAGGGGGTGCATGGGAAGATCCAGCTGCAATCACAGGGAGAGGGGAGAGAGGCAAGGGGGTGCACGGGAAGATCCGGCTGCAATCACAGGGAGAGGGGAGAGAGGCAAGGGGGTGCATGGGGAGATCCGGCTGCAATCACAGGGAGAGGGGAGAGAGGCAAGGGGGTGCATGGGAAGATCCAGCTGCAATCACGGAGAGGGGAGAGAGGCAAGGGGGTGCATGGGGAGATCCGGCTGCAATCACAGGGAGAGGGGAGAGAGGCAAGGGGGTGCATGGGAAGATCCAGCTGCAATCACAGGGAGAGGGGAGAGAGGCAAGGGGGTGCATGGGGAGATCCAGCTGCAATCACAGGGAGAGGGGAGAGAGGCAAGGGGGTGCATGGGAAGATCCAGCTGCAATCACGGAGAGGGCCAGGAAGGTGCATGGAGCGATCCGGCTGCACTCACAGGGAGAGGGGCAGGGGGTGCATGGGGAGATCCGGCTGCAATCACATGGAGAGGGGGCAGGAAGGTGCATGGGGAGATCCGGCTGCACTCACAGGGAGAGGGGCAGGGGGTGCATGGGGAGATCCAGCTGCAATCACATGGAGAGGGGCAGGAAGGTGCATGGGGAGATCCGGCTGCACTCACAGGGAGAGGGGCAGGGGGTGCATGGGGAGATCCAGCTGCAATCACATGGAGAGGGGCAGGAAGGTGCATGGGGAGATCCGGCTGCACTCACAGGGAGAGGGGCAGGGGGTGCATGGGGAGATCCAGCTGCAATCACATGGAGAGGGGCAGGAAGGTGCATGGGGAGATCCGGCTGCACTCACAGGGAGAGGGGCAGGGGGTGCATGGGGAGATCCAGCTGCAATCACATGGAGAGGGGGCAGGAAGGTGCATGGAGCGATCCGGCTGCACTCACAGGGAGAGGGGCAGGGGGTGCATGGGGAGATCCAGCTGCAATCACATGGAGAGGGGGCAGGAAGGTGCATGGGGAGATCCGGCTGCACTCACAGGGAGAGGGGCAGGGGGTGCATGGGGAGATCCGGCTGCACTCACAGGGAGGGGGTGGATGGGGAAATCCGGCTACACTCACAGGGAGAGGAGAGAGGGGCAAGGGGTGCTCTGGGAGATCCAGCTCGGATGCTGCAGGAGACATAATATAAGTGTTCCTGGCAGGGCACTTCCTAAAGATCATCTTGCTACCCGCCTTCCAGGGTACCCTCTGTACTGCTCACAGCCCCTGCGGTGTATTTCAGGTGCAGTCAGGAATTGCAAGTGAAACCCAACCCCCAGTCTTCAGCTGCCAGCCACAGAGCCTGACTGCAAGATTTCTCCCACCAATACCCACCCATCTTTCCATGACTAACCCCAAAGCTCTGTAGTAATCTAAATAGCTAGCAATACTAACATGCCCATTGCCCAAATGTTGCCTCCTACGTAGTGTGCCAGACAGACCCAGGTACATGGGTGCCACTTGTTCCATTAGGACTGGCAGCCTGCCACAGAGAGTCGATATCAGTATCGCAGCCTTCAGCTCTGCCATAACAACTTCAGCATTCATTCCATAGCCCCAGCACTCCTTGCTGAATTAGCTGCCTACGGCCCTATGAACGTTTAAGCAATGCCTCTAGGTCATGCATTTCATTTACACTTTAAATTCAGTTTCTAATGAATTTCTACTGCTTCCCTAAAAACATTGCTGACTTCTTGCTTAAACATCTGAATTTCTCCAAAGCTTGTGATATCTCTTCTATACCATGCAAGTCTGTTTTGCTGGAATCTCTGATAATGTTATTTAATATTGCAAAAAACATGTAACTGATTGAACAGCTCTGTAGAAGTTACTGCAGTGCATCCCAGGTTATTTCAACCACTTACAAGTTGTTTGTGGACCTGTGTGTTGTCTTATTAATTTAGCTCGTAATGCAGTTGCTAGGATTCAAAATGCTAACTTTAATATTTATGTCTTTAGTCTGATCTAAGATATAAAATTATTATAAGCTAAGATAGCAAATGAGATGTGAGGAGGAGAAGGCTCACATAACACGAAGCTATCCTTTTTGGAATGAGCTTGACAACAGCCGGTATCTAGAAATGGTTGCCAAAACATTGGAGATTGATGCAAGCTTTTGCTAGAACATGGATTTTTGCAGCAGATCAGAGGAATGCTCTGATTAGAGGCGCTAACCCTTACGTGTTTCGCTGGTACATACTAAATAGCCATAGTGAACGCTGTATCAAGGCCATGATACTACTGTAGGAACCCAGGCTTAAAGGCAGCCAATCTGCTTTCATCTCAAGAGCTCCTTCCCCATAATCAGCTTACAGTCCCTGTGATATTAGGTGAATTCATTCAGGGTTCATAGAGCTTGAAATCCTGAGCAGCCGAAGCAGGCTCATTTCTTAGGGTTCTGCTGACCGCTGCTGCTTTCGTCTCTCCTTCAGGAGTATGGGGCTCTTTGATAGGCTTGCAGGATGGCTCGGACTGAAGAAGAGAGAGGTCCACGTTCTGTGTCTGGGGCTGGATAACAGTGGCAAAACAACGATCATTAACAAGCTGAAACCTTCCAATGTAAGTAGACTGTCTTAACTTCCTGTATTTGAAATGCTTCACAACAAACTATCTGAACTGTATTCATTCAATTAGTGTGATGCTTAAAAAATGCCAGGCAGTTTTGAAGCCAGCTCCAGCTTGTGGGGGATTTATCCATCAACAGAGTACAGTTTCAAGCTATTTCACGACAGAGGACATTATCTTTTTCACTATTTTGTTGAACGTCCTGGTCTTCTCATTAAATGAGAGCATATTCAAGCTTCATCCCACTAAGAGCCTAGAATAGACTCTGGTTCAGGCCAGTTCTACAGTTGGACACAATTCCTGGCGAAGGCTGGGGGGCATGTTGTTCCAAAGTGCAGGCCCTGCGATGGAGAGGGCACGTTCTTTGGTGGTTATAAGTTTTGTTAGTTTAGGCGAGGGTGTGTGCAGAGTAGACAGATACTGTGTTCTGGTGGGTCTGTCGAGGGTGTGAAAGCAGAGGTGTTCATTGAACCAGTGCATGTCTTGGTTGTGAAGGGATTTATGGATGATGATGAGGGACTTGTATATTATCTGGGATGTGATTGGCAACCAGTGTAGGTGTTTGAGGACAGGGGTGATATGGTCGGATCGGTGGGCATTGGTAAGGATACAGGCGGCAGCATTTTGGAGCATCTGCAGGGGTTGGATAGTATTTTTTAAAAGGCCTAGGAGGATGGAATTTCATTAATCAACTTTGGATAGGATAGTGGCTTGAAGAATGGTACGAAAGTCATTTAGATGTAGGAGGGGTTTTAGTTTTTTCAGAGTATGGAGCTTGAAAAAGCCGTCTTTTAGGGTGACGTTAATGAACTTTTTTAGGTTGTAATGGTTGTCTAGGGTGACTCCGAGGTTGCGAACGTGTTGGGAAAAGGTAGAGGGGGGAGGTGTGTGTTGGGTAAGGGAGAGATGAGGTGGTTGGAGTGCAGTGAGATGATTAGGAGCTCTGTTTTAGAGGTGTTGAGCGCAAGGTAGTTGTCTGAAAGCAGGGTGTTAATGGCTGCAAGGGCCGATTCCCAGGTCTTCATGGCCTTGGGTAAGGTATCGGTAACAGGAATGAGGATCTGAACATCGTCCGCATATATGAAGTACGGAAGACCAAGATTGGATAGGAGATGGCAAAGGGGAAGGAGGTATATATTGAAGAGGGTAGAAGACAGTGAGGAACCTTGAGGTACTCCTTGCAACAGGTTAATTGGTTTGGATTCACAGTGCCCAATTTTCACTCTATTGCCTGTTGGTTAGGTATGATTGAAACCAGTGGAGGGAGGAGCCGGATATGCCGATTCCTTTTAGGCGTTCAATTAGGATGTGGTGGTTGACCGTATCAAATGCTGCGGATATGTCCAGGAGGGCCAGGATGTATGATTGGCTTTTATCAAGGGCCTTCAGGATATAGTTGGAAAGGGAGATAAGGAGGGTTTCGGTGCTGTGGTGTCTGCGGAATCCATATTGGGAGGGGAAAAGGATGTGATGATCGTTTAGGTAGTCTATTAGCTGCCGGTTAATAGTTTTTTCTAGGATTTTAGATAAAAAGGGAAGGTTGGAGATGGGGCGGTAGTTGGCAGGGTCAGAAGAGTCAAGGGAGGTTTTTTTAAATGGGTTTTATTACAGCTTGTTTGAGTTGTTTTGGGACTGTGCCGAGTGACATAGAGCGATTGATGATATTGGATATAGGTTCGGAGATAATATTAGGGATAGTGAGGAAGGATTGGGTGGGGATAGCGTCTGAGGGGTGCACTACGGGGTTGATTTTCTTGAGGATGGATTCAATCTCCATAGGTGTCGTAGTCTTGAATGAATTGAGTACTGCAGTGGTGTTAGGTGCTTGGGATGTAGTGGGCGTTGGCATGGTGGCAGTGGTGTTTATTATTGGGGTATTGGTGGGAGTGGAGAAGGGGGGAAGCACGCCATGATTTTTTCTATTTTATTGTGGAAGTATAGGGCGAGTTCTTCGCCATTGGCTCCAGCAGCCAAAAAACATAAGTGCCTTTCTTTCCGCACTGCTTGTCATATTAGGGCTTCACAGTCTGACCTGGATTCCAACTTATGTCGGGACTGTGAGGAAGTGTTGCGCTGGAGGTGGACCCTTGGCCTGGTGCAGGATTGGTATGGCCCTCTGGTCGGACCCAGAGAGTGCCTGCCACCAGGAGGCGGAGCACATGAGGAGACAGAGGCTAGCTGGAGCTTCGCCAATAACAGTCCGGGGTTTCCGCAGGTTGAGCCCTTGGGTACCCGGACCGCCTGGACTTAGGT
The DNA here is from genome assembly GCF_901001135.1 of Rhinatrema bivittatum. Lineage (NCBI taxonomy): Eukaryota > Metazoa > Chordata > Amphibia > Gymnophiona > Rhinatrematidae > Rhinatrema > Rhinatrema bivittatum. The sequence continues at coordinate 11,062,814 of NC_042629.1, read as the reverse complement.
GGGCCTCAGATGGTCTCCCGGAGAGGTAGCGGAGGGGTGTGCCCACCATGAGCAAGGGTGCGTGGCTGATGCAGAGTGGATGGACCAGACCCGAACTGGAAGCTCCGGAGACCTCAGGGAGGTAACAGTTCAGGAAGGCTCTCCGGGCGAGACAGGCAGCATCTGCGGGTCTGGTCAGGTGAAGGCCACGGGTACATTCCAAGCAAGATGGGCTAGTAGTCACAGTAGGCCAGAAGAGAGTGAAGCGCAAGGGTCAAAGCCAGAGTATCCATCCAGAAGTGGTCAGCCAAAGCAGGAGTCAATACCAAGGTCAGTCCGAGCATAGTCAAGGCAAGTGAGGATCAGTTCGAGGCAGCAGACGAACAGAGTGGTCAGACAGGCCGAGGTCAGTACCAGAGATCAGTCCGAGAAGGTACTACCTGAGTAAGGACACAGGAAGGAACACAGGGCGCAGGAACACTGGAACACAAGGAGACGCAGGAATAAGGAGACACTGGAACACAGGATTAGGCAAACTAGAACACCACGGTGTCGACCCGATTGCTAAGGCAAGGTCCTGGGGATAGGGCCTCGCTATTTATAGGGCTACTAAGTGATATCATTTATTTATTTGAAAACTTTTTTATACCGATATTCGAGCGGACATCATATCTGTTTACTTCATAACTAAAGAAAGGAAAATACAATGAACAGGAGGGGGGAGGGGGCTCAGACAGGAACAGGTAAACAGCAATGAATCGAAAGGAACATCAAGGGGCTGCTCAGGCGAGCTGTTAAAAATATGATAGGGTGGCAACTGTGCCCATAACTTTGTACAAGGTTCAGTAAGTACTAGCAAGGAGGCAAGGGGGGGGGTCAAAGATTATGGGGGGGGCGGAAGGGTAAGCTTGTTTAAAGGCTTTGGGGGGGGGGTGGTGGAAGGGTAAGCTTGTTTAAAAAGTCAGATTTAAAAATTGGCCCTAAATTTAGATGTGCAGGTCTCGAGCCGGAGGTTGGGGGGTAAATAATTCCAGAGAGTGGGACCTGCAATGGAGAGGGCCCGGTCTCTCGTGGAGGTGAGGTGTGCCTTTTTAGGGAAGGCACGTGGAGGGTCCCATTGTTGGAGGATCTGGTGGCATGGTTAGATCGTATGGGTGGGTGGAAGGGCTCACCAAGCCAATATGAGTTGTGGGAGTGTATGGCTTTGTGGATTACAGTCAGGGTTTTATTGATGATGCGTGATGGGATCCGGGAGCCATTGCAGATTTTTCAGAATGGGGGTAATGTGTTCATATTTACGGGTGTTAGAGAGAGTTCTCGCTACAGCATTCTGTAGCATTTGGAGAGGTTTTACGGAGGAGTAGGGGAGACCTAGGAGGAGGGCATTGCAGTAGTCCATTTTTGTTGAGAGGGTGGCTTGTATGACAGTGCGGAAATCAGCGACGTGAAGCAAGGGTTTTAGTTTTTTCATCACATTAAGTTTGAAAAAACCTTCCTTTAGGATCAGGTTGATGTGTTTTTTTAGGTTCAGTTGTTGGTCAATCTGAATCCCGAGGTTTCTTGCGCAGGGCTGTGTGAGGAAGGTATTATAGGCAGGGTCATTTGTAAGTGCGGGTTTGGGGGGAGAGTGTTGTGAGATGAGGAGTTCTGTTTTTGAGGCGTTTAAGGCGAGGTGCAGGTCGGTGAGGAGTGCATTGATGGAGGCAAGGCAGTTTTTCCAGAAGACAAGGGCATTGGTCAGAGAGTCCTGGATGGGTATGATGATTTGCACGTCATCTGCATATAGGTAGAATTTGAGGCCGAGATCTGATAGGAGTTGGCAGAGGGGGAGTAAGATATATATTGAAGAGGGTGGAGGAGAGGGAGGAGCCCTGGGGAACTCCTTGAGAAAGAGCATAGTGGGAGGATTTGACATTGCCTATTTTAACAGAGTATTTTCTATTAGTAAGATAGGATGTAAACCATTGGAGTGTGGTGCCAGAGAGGCTGATGCTGGCTAAGCAGGAGAGGAGGCGATTATGGCTTATAGTATCAAAGGCGGCGGAGATATCCAAGAGAGCCAGGATGTAGGAGTGTCCTTGGTCCATGCCTCTGAGGAGGAAATCAGAGAGAGAAAGCAGGAGGGTTTCAGTGTTGAGATGTTTACGGAAGCCAAATTGGGAGGAGAGCAGTATCTTGTTGTCTTCCAGGTAGTCTGTTAGTTGGGTATTAACCACTTTCTCCATAATTTTTGATATGAAGGGTAGTTTGGAGATGGGGCGAAAGTTGGCTGGGTCCTTCGGGTCTAGGGAGGGTTTTTTTTAGCAGGGGCTTGATGGCTGCATGTTTAAGAGAGTCAGGGACTATGCCAGAGTAGAGGGAGCAGTTGATAATGTCAGCCAAAGGTTTAGCAGTGGTGTCAGGTATCATAAGTAGGGCTTTAGTGGGGACAGTGTCAGAGGGGTGGGTGGCCGGTTTGATCTTTTTGAGGATCGAAGTTATTTCAATGGAGGAAGTGAGTTCAAGGGAGTTGAGGGTGGTAGTAGTTAAGCATGGGCTCACAGGAGGGGGGATGGTGTCAGGGGTAAATCTGAGGAGTATGTTAGCTATTTTGTTGTGAAAGTAGAGTGCCAATTCTTCACATTTACTACTTGCTTCATTGTCGGGGATGACAGGGGGGGTTGGCTTGGTGAGATTGGTGACATGGGAGAAGAGGGCTTTAGGGTTATAGATGTAATCGTGAATTTTCTTGGCATAGAAATCGCGTTTGGCATTGAGGGTGGAGGTTCTATAGAAGTGAAGAGCAGATTTGAAGGCAGAGGCTTTTTGGGAAGACGGGTCGTTACGCCATGCTCTCTCCTTTTGTCTTAGGTTGTTTTTCATATGTTTGAGGTCAGTCGTGTACCACGGTTTCTGATTTTTGGCAGACTGGTTCAAATCACGTGTGGTGATGGGGCATAGTTTGTTTGCGATGTCAAGTGTGATATTGCTCCAGGACTTGATTGCGGCATCTGGATCAGTGCAGTTAAGGTTGGGCAAGGAGTCAGTGAGAGCTGCAATGAGCTCTTCACTAGGGCAGGCTTTTCTGAAAGTAATAGAAGTATTGGAGGTGGGGTGATTAAATAATGGTGACTTGATGGAAAGAGAAGTTTTGATAATGGTGTGGTCTGACCAGGGGACAGGGTACATGAGGGTGTATAAGGGGAGGTGATGCAGGAGTTGATGAATAAGAGGTCGAGGGTGTGGCCAGCTTTATGAGTAGGGGAGGTGATAATTTGTTTGTATCCCATGGCATCTAGGGAGTTGAGGAAGGATTCGCAGAACGAGGAGAGGGGAGATACATCAACGTGGAGATTAAAATCTCCTAAAATGATGGCGGGGGCTTCAATGTTGATGTTGTCTGTGATGAATTCGATGATGGGTGATGGGTCGTGTTCTAGGAGGCCGGGTGGGGCATAGACCAGGCAGACCTGTAGTTCGTGGGATGTAGAGACCGATCTCTAATCTGTTAGGGGGTTTGATGATGACAGGTTTGAGCTTTAGGTGCTTTTTAACTGCAAGGAGTAGACCTCCACCCCGTTTCTTAGGTCTCGGGGTGTTGAAGATATCATAGGTGTGATTGGGGAGCTGATTTAGGAGGACGATGTCTGAGTCCTTGAGCCAGGTTTCTGTGATGGCGCAGACATCAGGCTTGGAGTCGGATAGGAGGTCATTAAGAATTATGGTTTTTTTGGGGAGGGATTGGGCATTGAAGAGAATTATGAATAAGGTGGTGAGTCCTATGAACTGAGTGAGTGGGGAGATGTGGATGGGTAGAAGCGACTTATAGTGGGGGAGAAGGAGGTGAGGTGAGAGGCGGGGTGTTCTACGGGAGGGGTAGTGTATGCAGGGGATTGAGAAGCTTGATGGTTAGCCATTGGGAGGCGAGGGGGGGAATGGTAACCGAAGACTCGGAGGAGGGTATCAGGGGGTTCAGGAGAAGGTGGGGGTTGAGAGCTCAGGGAGGATTGCGTGGAGTATTAGGAGGTTAGTATGTGAGAGGGATCAGGGGCAAAGCGTGTGATTAGGGAACTAGAGAGCAGGTGTGTAGCAGACAGGGTATAAGTACATACAAGATATAAGTACATACAGGAATGATGATTGAAGAAGCATGCGGCTGAGAAGACTGTGTAGAGTTCAGTGGAGGCGTTGAGTAGTTTACAGTTCTGGAGGACGGATTGAAGAGGCAGTCGTGGATACGGGGAGCAGGCAGGGGAGCACAAAGGGGCAGGCCCCTTAGTTGCGCTCCTTCGGCGCACGACGCCCTTCGCGCGGTGTCCAGAGTTAGCAGAGGGCCTCGAGGGCCTGTTGCTGCCTCCGTCTCCTGTGATGTCGATGGGGGCGGATTATCGACGCTGGAAAGGCGGGCGGGGGCCTGGGGAGGCCTGGATCGCAGTCAACCCTTACCCCGACGGGTGCGCACCAATCGCGCCAGCCACCAGTTCTTGGTCCGGTGTGGTCCAGCTTTCGGGTCCGGCGGGTCTGGCTTCCGGGGTCGGGTCCGGCGTGGTCTGGCGGGTCTGGCTTCCGGGTCGGGTTCGGCGTGGTCTGGCTTCCAGGGTCGGGTCTGGCATGGTCGGCTTCCGGGGTTGGGTCCGGTGTAGGATGGACCGCGGGACGGAGGCCGAGGTAGGTTGAGGTCCGGTCTTCCGGGAAGGGCCGTGGGTCGGAGGGCATCCGAGGGTGGGATGCTGGTCCGATCGCGGCGTCCGAGGCAAGAGGGCTTTCTTAAGTGGGCAGAGAGCCTTAAGGGACTGTTGCTGCCTCTGCCTCCTGTGACGTCGATGGGGGCGGATCGCCGACACTGGAAAGGCGTGTGGGGCCTGGGGAGGCCTGGATCGCGGTCGGCCCTTACCCTGATGGGTGTGCGCCGATCGCGCCAGCCACCAGTTCGTGGTCTGGGGGTCGGGTCCGGCGGTTCCGGCTTCCGGGGTCGGGTCCGGCGTGGTCCGGCTTCCGGGGTCGGGTCCACTGCATCCGAATCGGTTTTCCCGCGCTTGGCCCTTTAAAGCTCAGGACATCAGCTGTGCACGCGCCTAGTGGCGGGGCTGAGGCGGCCGAAGATGTGGAGCCCCGCTGAGATCTCCGCTGAGATCTCCGCTGTGAGGCCTGCAGCATGGAGGAAGCCTTGGTGAGCGTCGGGGACGCTGGGAGCTGGCAGCAGCGGCAAGACCGGAGCTAGTGGAGGGCAGTGCGAGGTGAGCAGGCCCGGTCGCGGCACCCACATGGCCGGGACGCGCAACAGGAAGTCCAGGGAGTGTTGGCCTCCGCGGACTTTGCTAAGCCCGGCTCCTCCCATTCAGAGGAATGGGTTAGCCACACCCTTAACTGGAAGTACCCCGGACCTGAGTACCCCCAGGACTGGGTCATCCATGGAAGAAGGAAATTCAGTGGCACCTACCCCAGTACCTCCTGGGCTAGGCATGGACCTGGCTGCTGGGTGGAATTTTTCCAGGGCCTTCAAGCCTTTGTACATGTGCAGTCTTCTACCTCACTTGTCCCTGTCCGGACGGAACCACAGCCGGTAAGCTCTCCCACTCCAGTCCTATCGGCAGACCTCTAGGCATGCCTCGCCTCACCAAGCGTATCCCTGGCAGGGACCCGAACAGCACAGAGGAAGAGGAGGATACAGATTCCTTAGAAGATGAGGAAATTCCCCCTGGTTTAGAACCTTATCGGACCGTGTTAAGGTTTTTCCATAGAGATGAATTGCCGCCCCTGGTTTCCCAGATGCTGAAGATGCTGGGAGTTCCTGGGGCAGACTCTATGATGGAACCAAAGAAGAATCCCATTCTGATTTCCCTACGGAAAACCTCTTGCTACATTCCAGTACTAGAAGCTATCCAAGAGTTGATTGACCTGGAATGGGATGCCCCAGAAGCAAGTTTTAAAGGGGGATAAGCATTAGAAGCTTTCTACTCACTGGATCCGGCAGTGAGAGAGCATTTGCATTTCTCTAAAGTGGATATGCTGGTCTGTGCTGTTTCGAAGCGAGCAACTATCCCAGTGGAGGGAGGAGCGGTCTTAAAGGTTGCACATGATAAATGGTTGGAGTCCATCCTTAAACAGGCCTTTGACGTAGTAGCAATGACCTTACAGATTGCTTCTTGTTGTGCCCTGATAGCTCGTTTGTGCCTACTCCTTTCTCAGGAGGTGGATGACTCGGGGGTGAATTCCAGAGCGGTTATGGAACCCGCAGCCACCTTTTTAGCCTACGCGGGCTCGGATCTAGTTTGTACTTTGGCCAGAGGAGTGGCCTCAGCAGTGGTGGCCAGAAGTTAGCTTTGGCTGCAGAAGTGCTCAGCAGACGCAACCTCCAAGGCAAATCTTACAAAGATGCCCTTTAAAGGATCACTCCTTTTCGGCAGTGAATTGGAACCGCTGGCCAGTAAATGGGGTGAAACTCCAGTTTCCTGCCTACCAGAAGATAAGAGAAAGCAGTTACAGCACTCCTCACCTATGAGGGGTCGATTCAGGAGCTCCCAACGCTTTCGTCCCTTCAGTCAAAATTTCGGAGGTCTTGGCCCTTTGGGAGGTCTCAGTCCTTTTGTAGTCAACAGCTCAAGAGAGGGGCAGGCTCGGGTTGAGATTCATCCCGAACCCCCCAGTGAAAATTTACATGGAAACCCCTATGCTCCGTGATAATGGCCGTACAAACGGGAGAGTTCTTAACTTCCCTGGACCTATCCCTACCTACATATTCCAATCCATCAAGAATACCAACGTTTCATACGCTTCGTGGTACTGGGTCGCCATTATCAGTTCCAGGCACTGGCCTTAGGCCTAGTCACCATCCCCAGAACATTTTCCAAGATTATGGTGGTCGTAGCGACAGCATTGAGAAAAGAGGGAATCCTGGTGCACCCGTACTTGGTTGACTGGTTGATTCGGGCCAAGTCCATGGAAGAGAGTCTCCGGGTGACCAACAGGATGACCTCCTTGCTTCAGGAACTCAGTTGGGTCATAAACCTGAACAAAAGCAGTCTCAAGACCTCCCAGTCCTTGGAATATATGAGAGTCCTGTTCGACACCAAGCAGGGCAAGGTCTTCCTTCTGACCATGTGGATAAGGAAGTTGATGTCCCAAGTGCGTCAGTTGATGAGCACGCTATGCCTGATGGTGTGGAGCTATCTCCAAGTTCTCGGTTTGATGGTGGCAGCCCTGGAGGTAGTGCCATGGGCGAGGGCACTGTTACAGTCTTGGCTGCAGTGCAGCCGCCTCACCACCAGGGGTCCCTCTAGTGCTGGCTCTCCTGACAGGCCCAGGCCATCTCCCCTGTCCACTCTATGTTCTGGGTTGGCCCTTATAACCCTGCCTGACAGTTCCCTCGGTGCTTCGGCATCGAGCTCACCTGGGCTCCCTGCTCTAGCCTTGCGCGGCCTTCAGGCCTTTCCTTGCGCGGCCTTCGGGCCTTTCCTTGCCTTGCGCGGCCTTCAGGCCTTTCCTTGCCTTGCGCGGCCTTCAGGCCTTTCCTTGCCTTGCGCGGCCTTCGGGCCTTTCCTTGCCTTGCCTTGCCTTGCGCGGCCTTCGGGCCTTTCCTTGCCTTGCCCTGCGCGGCCTTCGGGCCTTTCCTTGCCTTGCCTTGCGCAGCCTTCGGGCCTTCTTCCTCGCTTTTCTTACCTGGCCTACGGGCCTTCTGACCTGCCTTGCTCTGCTTACGGTGTGTGGCCTACGGGCCTTCTGTGTGTGTGGCCTACGGGCCTTCTGACCTGCCTTGCCCCGCTTACGGTGTGTGGCCTACGGGCCTTCTGTGTATGTGTGGCCTCTGGGCCTTCTGACATGTCTTGCTCTACTTACGGTGTGTGGCCTACGGGCCTTCTGTGTGTGTGTGGCCTACGGGCCTTCTGACCTGCCTTGCCCCGACTACGGTGTGTGGCCTACGGGCCTTCTGTGTGTGTGTGTGGCCTACGGGCCTTCTGACCTGCCTTGCCCTGCTTACTGTGCCCTGACCCAGCCTGAACCTAGACACTGCCATCTGCCGCCTGCCCTGACCCAGCCTGAACCTAGACACTGCTTTCTGCCGCCTGCCCTGACCCAGCCTGAACCTAGACACTGCTATCTGCCGCCTGCCCTGACCCAGCCTGGACCCAGACTCTGTTTTTGCCATTCCTGTCTCTCTCAACCTGGAGCCACCCTTCTGGGTGGTGTTCACGACTCCTGACCGGAGCCCAGCCGTAACAGTATGCCGAAGCCATTCACATTGGGAGAGACAGAGAGGACTCAGTATTCAGACGGTGAGTCCTCACGGTTTATTATCTGTACCATTTGTCAAACTCTGAATTATCCTACGTACCTGAACTGTTTAGCTTGTCAGCTCTCGGACCAGGAGCACTGGATTTGCAGCAACTGTCACAAAAGAAATGTGTCCGTATACCAAGAATGCCTTAATTGCAATTCTCCCAAACCAGGCTGGTGGAAGTGTCTCTGTCTTCCTTGTCTTTTGCCTCCAGGCAAACCCTGCCCCCGCTGCACAGCTAACGGGCCACCGTCTCCTCATAAAGATTCAGCCAGAGCTATCACACTCTGCCCTGCTTCTGGCTCAGCTAGGAATGTTTTCACCCTGGACAGTTTACTAACAGAAGATTGTAGCATAACTTGTCACAAAACTTTTCACCAAAAAGCAGCTTATACTTCAGGAAAACCAAAAACTTACCTGGCCAAGAGAACTTCTAGGACTTCCGTTCTAGGAGAGCAAGCACAAAAACAGATGGAACTCATTAACCCGAGCAGGGCTCTGCTTCCCACAGCTGCTGAACAGCCTGTAACGAGCACCTTCCCTAGACGTCCTAGAATGGCCTGTGCCTTCTCTAACCTGCTCCTCCAGAAACAAAATCAGGAGCTTCAGACTTTGGCTCGAGGTATCAAGCCCTTGGCAGTACAATCTGTGTCTTCCATGTACACTACTTCTAACCTTGCTGCTCTGCCATCTGAGTTTGCTTCATCGCCCCGAGAGGGGTCCGAGCCTGCTACAACGCCCGGAGAGGGGTCCGAGCCTGCTTCATCGCCCCGAGCGGGGTCCGAGCCTGCTTCTTCGCCCCAAGCGGGGTCCGAGCCTGCTTCTTCGCCCCGAGCGGGGTCCGAGCCTGCTTCTTCGCCCCGAGCGGGGTCCGAGCCTGCTTCTTCGCCCCGAGAGGGGTCCGAACTTGCTTCAACGCCCCGAGAGGGGTCCGAGCCTGTTACAACACCCCGAGAGGGGTCCAAGCCTGCTTCATCGCCCCGAGAGGGGTCCGAACCTGCTTCATCACCCCGAGAGGGGTCCGAGCCTGCTTCATCACCCCGAGAGGGGTCCGAACCTGCTTCTTCGCCCCGAGAGGGGTCCGAACCTGCTTCATCGCCCCGAGAGGGGTCCGAACTTGCTTCAACGCCCCGAGAGGGGTCCGAGCCTGTTACTACGCCCTGAGAGGGGTCCGAGCCTGCTTCATCACCCCGAGAGGGGCCCGAACCTGCTACAACGCCCCAAGAGGGGCCCGAGCCTGCTACAACGCCCGGAGAGGGGCCCGAGCCTGCTTCATCGCCCCGAGAGGGGTCCTAACCTGCTTCATCGCCCCGAGAGGGGTCCAAGCCTGCTACATCGCCCCGAGAGGGGTCCGAGCCTGCTGCAACGCCCGGAGAGGGGTCCGAACCTGCTTCATCGCCCCGAAAGGGGTTTGAACCTGCTTCATCACCCCGAGAGGGGCCCGAGCCTGCTACAAACGCCCCGAGAGGGGTCCGAGCCTGCTACAACGCCCCGAGAGGTGTTCGAACCTGCTACAACGCCCGGAGAGGGGTCCGAGCCTGTTAACAACGCCCCGAGAGGGGTCCGAGCCTACTACAACGCCCGGAGAGGTGTTTCGAGCCTGCTTCTTCCCCCCGAGAGGGGTCCGAGCCTGCTTCTTCCCCCGAGGGGGGTCCGAACCTGCTTCAAACGCCCCGAGAGGGGTCCGAGCCTGTTTCAATGCCCCGAGAGGGGTCCGAGCCTACTACAACGCCCGGAGAGGTGTTCCAGCCTGCTGTTTCACCCCGAGAGGGGCCCGAGCCTGCTGCACTACCCCGAGAAGAGCCTGCTAAACCGGTCCTGCTGCCGCCCCCGGAGGGGCTCAAACCGGTACCACTAACAGACTTTCTGACTCAGCCATCTGAGCCTGTTGAATTGCTCCAGCTGTTGCTGCCCCCGGAGGGGTCTGATTTCATTTTTGAGTACCCCCTGCTAAGATGGGACCTAGGAGGAGGGGGAGGCCTTGAGGAGGGGGTACTGTTACAGTCTTGGCTGCAGTGCAACCGCCTCACCACCAGGGGTCCCTCTAGTGCTGGCTCTCCTGACAGGCCCAGGCCATCTCCCCTGTCCACTCTATGTTCTGGGTTGGCCCTTATAACCCTGCCTGACAGTTCCCTCGGTGCTTCGGCATCGAGCTCACCTGGGCTCCCTGCTCTAGCCTTGCGCGGCCTTCGGGCCTTTCCTTGCCTTGCGCGGCCTTCGGGCCTTTCCTTGCCTTGCCTTGCGCAGCCTTCGGGCCTTCTTCCTCGCTTTTCTTACCTGGCCTACGGGCCTTCTGACCTGCCTTGCTCTGCTTACGGTGTGTGGCCTACGGGCCTTCTGACCTGCCTTGCCCCGACTACGGTGTGTGGCCTACGGGCCTTCTGTGTGTGTGTGTGGCCTACGGGCCTTCTGACCTGCCTTGCCCTGCTTACTGTGCCCTGACCCAGCCTGAACCTAGACACTGCCATCTGCCGCCTGCCCTGACCCAGCCTGAACCTAGACACTGCTTTCTGCCGCCTGCCCTGACCCAGCCTGGACCCAGACTCTGTTTTTGCCATTCCTGTCTCTCTCAACCTGGAGCCACCCTTCTGGGTGGTGTTCACGACTCCTGACCGGAGCCCAGCCGTAACAGGCACACGTACGACCACTTCAATGCTCACTACTGTCATGTTGGAACCCGCAGTCTCAAGACTTCAATTTGCCTCCTCTTACCAATGGGAGTATGCTCTCAGCTCCAGTGGTGGCTGCAGGAAGCTCATCTGAGCAGGGGTGTACCCCTGTCCTCACAACAGACGCGCTCCTCCGGGGCTAGGGAGCTCACTGTCTGGAACTGATGGCCCAGGAATGTTGGACCGAGGAAGAGGCCCAACATCAACTGCCTGGAAGCCCGGGCAGTCAGATTGGCATGTCTACAATTCAGCCACAGACTCCAGGGTCAAGCAGTCAATGTAATGTCGGACAACGCAATGACTGTAGCTTACATCAACTGCCAGGGTGGAACCAAGAGCCAGCAAGTGTCACAGGAAATAGATCTCATTATGGAATGGGCGGAAATATATCTACAGATGATCTTAGCCTCCCACATCGCAGGAAAAGACATCAGAGCAGACTTTCTAAGCAGGGAAAATCTGGATCCAGGAGAGTGTACATTGTTGACCAAAGCCTTTCAGCTGATAGTATATCATTGGAGTCTCCCATCCATCAACCTGCTGGTCGCATTTCACAATGCGAAGGTTCCCCGATTCTTCAGTCGCAGAAGAGATCAGTGTTCCCTGGGGATCGATGATCTTGTTCAGACCTGGCCGGAAGAAGAGTTGCTATTCGCCTTCCCGCCATGGCCCCTGCTGGGCAGGGTCATTCACAGAATCGAGCACCACAGGGTGTTAGTCCTACTAGTAGCTCCATATTGGCCTAGGCGTCCATGGTATGTGGACATGCGGATACTCCTAGTGGAGACCCTTCTGTGCCTCCCACTGCACGGACCTGCTACTCGATCCTGTCTTACGGTCTGGCCCTTGAGAGGGCTCGCCTGATGAAGCAAGGATATTCTGCGGCAGTAATTGCCACCTTACTCCGCGCATGGAAGTTCTCTACGTCCCTAGCGTATGTGTGGGTCTGATGTGAGGAACGCGGTTTCCCCCCTTGGTCGATCAAAATCCCATTTCCTAGCGTGTAGCAGATGGACCCAGGACCAATGGGTATAGTGTACTCCTGCTAGCAGTTGGAGACGGATCAGATTTCAATCTGACGTCAGTCCCTAGTACATATACTCCTGCAGGAAGTGCAGCTCTTCAGTATTTTTTCGTCTCCATAGCAGTTAGGGACTATCTGCATGCTCTCAAGCGTTAGATCAAATTTAAAGAAGAAAACCCAAAATTGAAAGAAGAAAACCTACCTGAAGACGAGCCCCGCTCTCCTGCGGTGATACCCTCGGGTCCCTCCCCCAGTTGAGATTCCAGAGGTGATTTCCGTGGTCCCTCGGAGGTGAGCCTCGGTCCGGCGGCCGAACCGCAGCGAGGCCCTAGCCCCCGATCCCTCGGGTGCGGCTGAGAAGCAGCGGGTGCACCCTCGAGCGTGGCGGTGAAGGTATTTGCCCCCTCCCCCCGCAGCCGGAGACCTCCCGGGACGAAACCGGGAAGCGCCGAAGACAAGGGAAGGTAGAAATCTTCTACTCGAATCTGGTCTCCGAGGGTCGAGGACGAGCATAGGTCACCGACCGGGACCAGTGCCACCGGGTTGATCCGCCCTAGCAGGGCCAGGCCCCGGCTATTCCAAGAGTCTGCCCACGTGGAGACTCTGAGGAGGTCGCCATATTGCCCGTGTGCTCACCGTCGCCATCTTGGCCTACTCGCCGCGCCGTTCGTCTCCGAGCGCACATCTCCAAGCCAGGCGCACAAAGCACTTGTGCGCATAGACTTACGCACGCATAAATCCTTGCGCGCATAACTTGCACGCACATAGCCGAGCGCATATCTACGGCACAGCCGCGCGCACAACTTACACGCTCAATCTAAGCGCACCGGAGCGCATAAGATTTACGCGCCGACAACCATGGCACCCCCAGGAACAGAAATTAAAGCGCAAGGGCTCTGCCCAGCATGCCACATCAGAGCCGCACAAAGCGAGGAGGCCGACGCCCTGTGCACGCAGTGCGAGGAGGCCCTGAGAGATCCAGCTCAGGGCCAGTCCCACCCAGGGCCGAGTTCCAGCTCCTCAGGGGGCACCCCGGACCTAGCTAGGGGGACCCCCCCCCCCCCACAGACGGGGACCCCCAAGGAACCAGCGCCCCCCGGCTTTGATCCAGCATCCATATCATGGGCAAACTCAACCTCTGGCTGTCCAGCCACATGCTCCACCGGAGGACCCACATGCTCCAGGCCCCTCAAGACCTAGGCACAGGCTCCCATTACCCAGAAGCCCCACCTACGGGGACTCGGACACCTCTGAGGAAGAAGCTGAACCCCTAGAAGAAGGGGAGCTCCCCCCGGGGACAGAGCCTCACTGAACCATGAGATGCTTCTTCACAAAGGTCGAGCTCCCAGACCTGGTCAATCAATGTCTGACGGAGCTCGCTTTCCCGGGCCCAGGTACTTCGGGGGAACCGAAACCGAACCCCCTGCTTGGAGGGTCCGACAGACTTCTCGCCATTTCCCTCTGTTACAAGCAGCACAACAGCTGATTGACCTGGAATGGAATGCTCCGGAGTGCGCATTCAAAGGGGGACGAGCCTTGGCGGCCCTGTACCCGCTGGACCCAGCAACCAAAGATCTTCTTGCATGCCCAATAGTGGATGCTATGGTCTGCGCGGTCTCTAGGCGCACCACTATCCCAGTGGAGAGAGGAGCTGCGCTCAAAGATGCACATGACCGACGTCTGGAGTCCATCCTCAAACAATCATTTGACGTCCCGCTATGTCTCTACAAATTGCGGCCTGCTGTACCGTGGTGACACATGCCTGCCTATCACAAACCAGGAACACCCCAGGAGAAAACATGGAACCAGCAGTATCATTCCTAGCGGACGCTGCCTCCGACCTAGTGCGCACAGCGGCCAGAGGAGTGTCCTCTGCGGTGGCTGCCAGGAGACAACTCTGGCTCCGAAGCTGGTCGGTCGACGCATCTTCCAAAACGCGCCTCACAAGGATGCTCTTCAAAGGATCCCTCCTGTTCGGCAGCGAACTAGAGAAACTGGCCGACAAATGGGGCGAGTCCCCATTGCCGCGACTGCCGGAAGATAAGACAAAGAGAAATCAGCGTCCCTTCCCCAGGTCCTCCAGGAGCAGAAGTTCGCAGCGCTTCAGTCCTTACAGGAACAACTATCAAGCGCCCCACCCTAGGGCAGGAACCAGTCCTTTCGGACCAAGCACAACAAGAGAGGAGCCAGCTCGGGTACGGGCCTCAGCCGCACCACACAATGAGATTCAGCCGACCCATCCAAGGGAAGAAGCCATAGGGGGCAGATTAGCCGTATTCTACCACAGATGGGTCAAGATAACCTCGTACAAGTGGGTCCTAGCCATCATTCGGGAGGGGTACTACCTGGATTTCCTACGAACCCCTCCGGACAAGTACGTGGAGTCCCCCTGCTAGTAGCCTGGACAGTGGAAGCTACACTGTCCAGGTTACTGGCACTCGAGGCCATAACCCCAGTACCTCCACAGGAAATAAATACTGGCCATTATTCCATTTATTTTATCGTTCCCAAGAAAGAGGGAACATTCAGGCCCATCCTGGATCTCAAGTCGGTCAACCGTCACCTCAGGATCCCTTGCTTCCGCATGGAAACCCTACGATCCGTTATAAGGGCGATACAACCAGGAGAGTTTCTCACATCCCTGGATCTTTCGGAGGCCTATCTGCACATCCCCATTCATCATCTTGGCCTACTCGCATTCATCAGGAACATCAGCGCTACCTACGCTTCAAAGTACTGAACCGTCACTACCAATTCCGGGCACTACCCTTCGGGTTAGCCACAGCACCCTGGACGTTCACCAAGGTAATAGTGGTGGTGGAGGCAACACTGAGGAAGGAAGGAATCCTTGTTCACCCCTACCTGGACGATTGCTGATCAGAGCAAAGTCACCGGAAAAAAGCCGCCAAGCAACCAGCAGAGTCATAACTCTACTGGAAAGCCTAGGATGGGTAGTTCCCTACAGCCCTCACAGTCGCTGGAATACCTAGGAGTCCGATTCAACACCAAAGAGGACAAGGTCAGCCTGACCCCCACAAGGAGATCAAAATTGTGGAACCAGCTACAAACCTTGCTGGACGATCCTCGTCTCACAGCATGGGATTACCTACAAGTCCTCGGGCTGATGGCATCCACACTGGAAGTTGTGCCATGGGCGCAAGCCCACATGAGGCCCCTACAGCGCTCACTCCTATCACGGTGGAGCCCACGGTCCCAGAACTACACCGAACGTCTATCACTCCCAGGCAGAGTTCGGACCCAGCTATGGTGGTGGCTGCAGGCCAGCCACATGAGCCGGGGATCAAAACTATCCTCCCAACCTGGACTCTACTCACCACAGATGCCAGTCTACGAGAATGGGGAGCACACTGTGAGGAACTAACTGCCCAAGGGCAGTGGAACGCAGAAGAGGCGGGATGGAACATCAACCGCCTAGAAGCGCAAGCAGTCAGACTAGCCTGCATGCTGTTTGTCCACAGACTTCGAAACAAAGCGGTCAGAGTAATGTTGGACAACGCCACGACAGTGGCCTACATCAACCAGCAGGGGGGAACCAGAAGCCAACAGGTGTCCCTAGAAATAGACACCCTGATGGCGTGGGTGGAAGCAAACCTCCAGGAGATCTCCGCCGTCCACATCGCCAGGAAAGACAACATCACGGCAGACTTCCTCAGCAGGGAAAGTCTAGACCCAGGAGAATGGAGGCTGTCACCCACAGCCTTCAAGATAATAGTGGATCGGTGGGGGACACCGGACATGGACCTACTGGCGAACAGATCCAAAGCCCAAGTATCCAGATACTTCAGCCGCAGGCGGGAACTGCAGTCCCAAGGGATCGATGCCCTGGTACAGCCCTGGCCCCCGGGGACTCTACTATATGCCTTCCCGCCGTGGCCCCTACTGGGCGCAATCATTCACAAGATACACCTACACAAGGGACTAGTTCTTCTGGTGGCTCTGGACTGGCCAAGAAGACCCTGGTATGCAGACATGAGAAGACTGCTGGCAGGGAACCCCCTACCCCTGCCCCCACACAGGGACCTGCTACAACAAGGTCCGATCCTCCACAAGGACCCAGCTCAATTCTCTCTTATGGTCTGGCCATTGAGAGGGCTCGCCTGAGAAAGAGCGGGTACTCGGGGGTAGTAATCGACACCCTCCTCCGAGCACGCAAGTTCTCCACATCACTAACGTACATAAGGATCTGGAGAGTATTTGAAGCCTGGTGCGAAGACCACAACATCAAACCACGCTAATTCACAGTTCCCGTGATCCTGGAATTCTTACAGAACGGACTACAGAAGGGCCTGTCCCTCAACTCCATCAAGGTACAGGTGGCTGCCCTGTCATGCTACGGCTCCAAGAGCAAGAGCGACAGCATAGCCTCTCACCCGGACGTGTCACACTTCCTGAAAGGAGTCAAACACATTCGCCCACCACTAAAGTGGCCGGTACCTCTGTGGAATCTCAATCTCATTTTGAACTTCCTAGCGGGAACCGCCTTCAGACCCCTACGAGGCCTGTCCCTTCGCCCCTTAACCTTGAAGACTGTGTTTTTGCTGGCGGTGTGTTCAGCCCACCGCATATCGGAACTACAAGCACTGTCCTGCCGTGAGCCGTTCCTTAGGTTCACCCCGGGGTCCATCCAACTACGCACGGTCCCCTCCTTCCTCCCCAAAGTGGTCTCACACTTCCACCTTAACCAGACCATCTCGCTATCAATGACGGATGGCCGGAAGAATTCAGAAGAAGCCCGTAGTCTTCACCACCTCAACATCGGCAGACTCCTATCCAGATACCTGGAAATGTCCGAGCCCGTACGAAAAACGGACCACCTTTTCGTCCTTCACAGCGGAAAGAGACAAGGGGAAGCGGCCTCACGGGCAACCATCGCCCGCTGGATCAAGGAAGTCATCAAGGCGGCCTACGTAGAAGTCCATTACCTGCTATTAAGTTCACTTAGAGAATAGCCACTGCCATTAGCAATGGTTACATGGAATAGACTTAGTTTTTGGGTACTTGCCAGGTTCTTATGGCCTGGATTGGCCACTGTTGGAAACAGGATGCTGGGCTTGATGGATCCTTGGTCTGACCCAGTATGGCATTTTCTTATGTTCTTATGTTCTTACGTAGAACCTGGCAAGTCACCACCTCTACAGGTCAAGGCCCATTCTACCAGAGCCCAGGAAGTATCATGGGCAGAAACTAGAATGCTGTCACCTGCCGAGATCTGCAGGGCAGCTACATGGTCCTCCATCCATACCTTCTCCAGATTCTACCGTCTGGATGTTCAGGCTCGGGAGGACACAGCGTTTGCAAGGGCAATACTAAGTGGGTCACGGGCAGCCTCCCACCCGGATCGGGAGTAGCTTTTATACATCCCATTGGTCCTGAGTCCATCTACTACACGCTAGGAAATGGAGAAATTACTTACCTGATAATTTCATTTTCCTTAGTGTAGACAGATGGATTCAGCATCCCACCCTTGACTGCCGTCACACAGGGCCTTCAAATGTTCAAGGGTAAGCCATGTTTTTCATTTACCTAGGGCATCCACCCTGCCGGGTGTCGACGCTTTCCGGTTGAGTACACTGGCGGTCTCCAGCTATAGTCAATCAACCAGTTCAAGTTAATCAAGTTTAACTTTTAACCAAGTTATGAAGTTATCCAAGTTAACCAAATTATTAAGTTAATCAATCAGTCAGTCACACATATATCCACAATGCTTTTCAAGGAGAATACTGAAGAGCTGCACGTCTAGGGGCTGACGTCAGATTGAAATCTGATCCGTCTCCAACTGCTATCAGGAGTACACTATACCCATTGGTCCTGAGTCCATCTATCTACACTAAGGAAAACGAAATTATCAGGTAAGTAATTTCTCCATTAATTCTGGAATTTTTGCAGGACAGCGTGAATAAAGGTTTGACCTTTAACTCCTTGAAGGTCGAGGTAATGGCTCTCTCCTGTTTTAGGGGTGACGTGAACGGAACCCGCCTGTCAGCTCATCTGGACATGGCCCATTTTCTGAAAGGGGTGAATCACCTCCGGCCACCCCTACGGTGGCCAGTTCCCTTGTGGAATCTTAATCTAGTATTAGAATTTTTGGCAGGGCCCTCCTTTCGGCTGCTACACAGTCTTTCCTTGCATTTATTAACCATGAAAATGGGTTTCCTTTCGCATCTCTGAACTACAGGCCTTGTCGAGTTGGGAACCGTTCCTCCGGATGACTCCAGGAGTGTAACATCTTCATATCGTTCCATCCTTCTTGCCCAAGGTAGTCCCAGAGTTTCATTTGAATCAGTCCATTTCATTGCCATCCCTAGATAAGCACAAGGACGCAGAAGAATATCACCTCCTCCATCATTTGAATGTCAGTAGACTTTTGGTTCAGTATCTGGATGTTTCAGAACCGGTCTGAAAGACTGGTTCCTTCACAGTGGAAGGAACCAGGTGAACCAGCTTCGCTGGCTACCATAGCTCGCTGGATTAAGGAAGTGGTCACAGGAGCCTATGTGGAGGCAGGAAAGCCATTACCTTCTCAGGTTAAAGCTCATTCCACTAGGGCTCAGGTGGTCTCATGGGCGGAAGCTAGACTGCTGTCTCTCTTCGATATCTGCTGAGCGGCGACATGGTCTCCTTGCACACCTATTCCAGGTTCTATCGCCTGGACGTACAAGTCCGAGAGGATTCAGCCTTTGCAAGGGCAGTGTTAACCGGACCATGGCAGCCTCCCTGCCAATCTGGAGTAGCTTTTTATACATTCCAATGGGTCCTGAGTCCATCTGGCTACACACTAGGAAATGGAGAAATTACTTACCTGATAATTTCATTTTTCTTAGTGTAGACAGATGGACTCAGCATCCTGCCCACGGCTGCCCAAGAATGGTGCCAAGGATTTGCCTGTGCAGTGGATATCGATTCCAAGAGATTATGGGTAAGCCGTCATCCAGTCCTAGTTCAGGGCATCTGCATTCTTACTAGGGTTCAGTGTTTATGATTGGTTGAGTACAGTTGCAGTTATCCATTTTTAATCGTATTTTAAATCAAGTTTTTTTCAATATTATGTCCACAGTGGCATTTGAAAATACTGAAGGGCTGAGGTCACTGCAGGGATGTATCTAGGGTGTTGTCAGCTTTGAAATCTGACTCCGTCTCCATCTGCTGGCAGGGGAGCGTAACCCATTGGTCCTGAGTTCATCTGTTTACACTAAGGAAAATGAAAGTATCAGGTAAGTAATCTCTCCAATACATTGACTTTTTATGTTCAGTCACATTAATGTGCAGTTCTCTATCAACCATGACACCACACTCTGGTACAAGCTGAGAACTGATTGCCACTGGGCCTGTAACATGGATTGAAATATTTCCGCACCCTCGATCACTTGCATGTATCTGGAGATAGAGCAGTTACATTTGTGTCTCTGGATCCCTGGGGTTAGGTGATGGATAACAGCCCGAGCTTCAGCAGCCTTAGGGTTGTGAAACATTAGCAGAGCACCGAGAGTGGCTGCAGCCAGCTGAGCAAATCTTTTCCTATATTATTATTCAACAATAGCAATGTAATTAGGATTTCCCTGTACGTACCAGGATCAGTCCAGACGGTGGGTTATGTCCCCCGTCCAGCAGATGGAGTCAGAACAGACTTCGAGGGATGTCACCAGTATAAGCCAGTGCACCCTCTGCTGGAGCTCAGTATCTTTCTGACTCCAGCAGATGAGAGTTGAGGGGGACCCATCGGCTCCCCCAGGCTGACAGGATTTTAGGTTTTTCTCTTCCTTCTCTTTCCTCCTGTCATGTTCTTTGAGCTGTTCTTGGATCAAGTTTAAAGTTTTATGTAAAAAAAAAAAAAAGTGCCCTAACTTCTTTGGAGGCATGTCTTTCTCCCTGCCTTCTCGGCTTGCTTCCTCCGTTGCGTGGGGTAAGTTGTTGGGGTTTTTCGCTTTGTATTTCTTCTGTTTCAGGGGATTTTCTTTTTCCAGCAGCGTGTTCGGTGCCCCGTGGTTGCCAGTGGTGCCGGCCTCGCGACGTGCTGGCTGACGGTCCCGCGGCCCAGCGGCCTATTTCGCGGGGTTTTCTTGCCCTGGCAGGGCTCCTCCTCGGCGCTGCGGGACTTTTTGGGCGGGTTGTGTAGGCCGTTCCGGCCCCCCCGCAGCACCTCTCAGTGCCTTCAGGCCCCCCCCCCGAGGCATATTGCCTGCCTTACCCTGGCGTTTTCTGTCATGCCGCGGCCGTCCCGATGTGCGGCCTGCGGCGAGCCGGGGTCCCGGATTTCGCGGGAGGGGATTTGTGCGAGGTGTCTCCCTGGAGGGGAAGGCACCTCGCAGCCACTCGCTTCGTTTTCCTTCCTCCCCTCCCCGTGGCACGGGCGGCGCGGGCCGGCCACTTCGCCGCCGTTGGCGGGAACGGCGGCCATGTTGGATTTGCAGCACATTGCTGCAGCTGAGGCGGCACCAGAGTGGAGGGATTTTCGGGAGGTCTCTCCCCCGAATTTATCCCCGGAGGGGTGATTGTCCGTCCCAGAGCCCTCAGAGGTACCCTCCTCGGGCCCCCCTCCCAGCTTGCCGCGTTTTTCGCCAGAATTCATCCTGCTCATGCATAGTGCGTACTTGCAGGGGCTGGGGGTCCTCGGGGGTTCCCTCTTGGGCCCCCCACCGGCCAAGACCCCTCGGGTTTCCTCGGCTCTTCCTGTTGCGCCTCCCGACCTGGTGGGTTCGGTGTCAGGGGCCCCTGGGCCGCTTCCTCGTCCTTGGGCTGTCCTGGGAGGTACGGGAGCGGCTTCTCCACCAGGGGGAGCCTCCCAGGAGCCATCGGATCTGCCGTCCGAAGGGGACGATCCACTGGCGCTCCGTATTTTCCAGAGGGATGAGCTGAACGATCTGATACCGCAGATCCTCCTGGAACTGGACCTTGATCCTCCACCGGATCCGCTGCTCCCGGTGGCGCCCGCAGTCGCCACCTCGTCCAGGAAGGGGGACCCGGTACTCGCCGCTCTTCAACCTAGGCCTCGGGCTTTTCCCATCCATGATTCTTTCCTACAGCTTCTCACCAGGGAGTGGGATACTCCTGAAGCCTCGTTGAAGGTTACGCGGGCCATGGAAAAATTGTACCCGCTACCGGAAGATTTCTTGGATCTCATTAAGGTTCCCAAGGTGGACTCGGCCGTTTCAGCGGTTACCAAGAGGACGACGATCCCGGTCACGGGCGGCACGTCCCTGCGGGATACCCAGGACCGCAAACTGGAAGTCTTCCTGAAGAGGGTTTTTGAAGTCTCCGCCTTGGGTATGCGGGCAGTTATGTGTACCTCTCTGGCCCAGCAAGCCAGCCTTTGGTGGGTCCAACAACTACTCACTTCGCAGTCTTTACCTCCAGAGGAGGCCGCACAGGCTGACCGCTTGGAGTCCGCCATAGCCTACGGGGCTGATGCTCTTTATGACCTCTTCCGAGTTCAGGCACGGTCCATGGTATCGGTGGTGGCGGCCAGGCGGCTTCTATGGCTTCGCAATTGGGCGGCGGATGCATCCTCCAAGTCGAGCTTGAGCTCCTTGCCGTTCCGGGGCAAGTTCCTTTTTGGAGATGACTTGGACCAGCTCATCAAGTCTCTAGGGGAGAATGCTGTCCACAGACTTCCTGAAGACAGACATCGGCCTTCCTGGGCGTTTGCTTCCACTCGGACTAGGGCCAGAGCGCAGAGGCGCTATAGGTCTTACAGGCAGTCGGGGACTCGCGCAGGCTCCTCCAGACCCCAGGCCTGGCCCCAGTCCTTTCGTGGCCGGCGACCCGCGAGTGACGGTTCCGGGCAGGGTAACCCCCCGCCAAAGTCTACCCAATGATGCCAGTTTCGCCCACTCCTCCACTCCCAGGATAGGGGGTCGACTGGCGGAGTTCTACGAGGAGTGGGTACGTATATCCGCAGACCAGTGGGTCCTGGACACGATAAGACACGGCTACGCCTTGGAGTTTGTCCGCCCTCCAAGGGACCGGTTCCTCTTCTCCCCCTGTGGCTCGGACCTCAAGAGGGCGGCAGTGCAGCAAACCCTGGATCGGCTGCAGAGCATAGGGGCCATTTCCACCGTCCCCTTCGGCGAGGTGGGCTTGGGACACTATTCCATCTACTTCATCGTACCAAAGAAGGACGGTTCCTCTCGGCCCATCCTCGATCTGAAGGAAGTCAACAAGTCTCTGCGAGTCAGCCGGTTCCGCATGGAGACACTGCGATCAGTGATTGCGGCGGTTCACCGGGGAGAATTTCTGGCTTCCCTGGATTTGACGGAAGCCTATCTGCACATTCCCATCTTGCCGGCGCATCATCGTTTTTTCCGCTTCAAGGTTCTGGGCCAGCACTTCCAATTCACTGCTCTCCCGTTCGGCTTGGCGACAGCACCTCGTACATTCACCAAGATCATGGTTGTCATGGCAGCGGCCCTGAGAAGGGAAGGAATACTGGTGCATCCCTATCTGGACGACTGGCTGATTCGGGCGAAGTCCTTCGATCACGGGCAGGCCTCGGTGGCCAGGGTGGTCCAGGTCCTTCACTCCCTGGGTTGGGTGGTGAACTTCTCCAAAAGCTCCCTTGTTCCCTCGCAGCGCCTGGACTTCCTGGGTGCCAGTTTCAATACGCTTCAGGGCAAGGTGTTCTTGCGCCCGGACAAGGCTCAATCATTGCGGGAACATGTCTGTCGTTTTTCAGCTTTGCCGGAACCCACCTCCTGGAATTATCTACAGCTGTTGGGAGTGATGGCCTCCACCATCGATATGGTGCCCTGGGCATTTGCACATCTGCATCCTCTGCAGGCGTCGCTTCTCTCCAGGTGGAAACCAGTGTCTCAGGATTATCAAGTGGTTCTCCCTCTCCCACCAATCGCCAGGGCCAGTCTGGACTGGTGGCTGGTTCCGGCGAATCTGGCGCGCGGAGTATCTATCGAGGTACCCAATTGGGTGGTAGTCACCACCGATGCCAGTCTCGTGGGATGGGGCGCCATCTGCGACCGAAGTGCCACGCAGGGGACGTGGTCCCCGATGGAAGCAACGTGGCCGATCAACCGCCTGGAAACCAGGGCGGTACGTCTGGCGCTCCAACGTTTCCTTCCGCTGGTGCAGAACAGAGAAGTGCGGATTCTCTCGGACAACGCCACCACCGTGGCCTATATCAATCGACAAGGGGGCACAAGAAGCAAGCATGTCTCCCTCGAGTCGACCCTCCTAATGGAATGGGCGGAGATGCATCTCGTCTGGATCGCGGCATCACACATCACCGGGGTAGACAACATTCAGGCGGACTTCCTGAGTCGTCAACAGCTGGATCCCGGCGAATGGTCTCTCTCCGACGAGGCGATGCGCCTATTGATCCAACGATGGGGCGCACCACACTTAGATCTGATGGCGACTTCCACCAATGCCAAGGCACCACGTTTCTTCAGTCGCAAGAGAGAACATGGCGCGGAAGGGGTGGATGCCCTAGCCCTGCCGTGGCCGACTCATCGGCTGCTCTACGTCTTTCCTCCGTGGCCCTTGGTGGGCAAGACTCTCCGCAGGATAGAAAATCATCGGGGACCGATGATTCTCGTCGCCCCGGAGTGGCCGCGCCGACCTTGGTTTGCGGACCTTCTACAGTTGGCGGTGGACGGTCCGCTACGACTAGGTCATCTTCCTCGTCTACTGCACCAGGGTCCGGTATATTTCGAGCAGATCGAACTCTTCTGTCTTGCGGCATGGCTTTTGAACGGCGTCGTCTCCGACGCAGAGGCTACCCGGAGGCGGTAGTTTCAACTATGCTGCGGGCCCGAAAATCTTCTACTTCGGTTGCTTACGTCCGAGTTTGGAGAATTTTCGACATCTGGTGCTCTACCCGAGGTATTCGACCCACGGAGGCGTCGGTTTCATCAATCCTACAGTTCCTTCAAGATGGTCTGGATAAGGGACTCGCATTTAATTCCCTTCGAATCCAGGTGGCGGCCCTGAATTCCCTTGCGCAAGGGAATGGTTCTCTTCTCCTTCAACCGGACGTCGCACGTTTCCTCAAAGGGGTCAAGCACATACGACCACCGGTGCGGGATCCTTGTCCCTCCTGGAGCCTCAACCTTGTGCTTCGGGCCTTGTCAGGGGCGCCTTTCGAACCAATACGTGGCGCGACCCTCAAGGATCTTACAATCAAGGTGGTTTTCCTCGTGGCCATCTGTTCAGCGCGTTGTATCTCGGAGCTACAAGCGTTGTCCTGCAGGGAACCTTACCTCAGATTCACGGATTCCGGAGTTTCTCTGCGCACCGTTCCTTCGTTTCTCCCGAAGGTAGTCTCGTCTTTTCACTTGAATCAGACAGTGGAACTTCCGTCCTTTGGGTCCAACCAGTCCCGGACCCTTCGTCTTTTGGATGTCAAGCGCACATTACTCCGCTATTTGGAGGTGACCAATGACTTCCGGGTCTCCGATCACCTCTTCGTTCTCTGGTCGGGTCCGAAGAAGGGGTGCCAGGCTTCGAAGACAACGATTGTGCGATGGCTAAAGGAAGCTATCTCCGCATCTTACATTGGAGCAGGACGGACTCCTCCTCGCGGAGTTATCGCTCACTCGACTCGCTCACAAGCTGCTTCTTGGGCGGAAGCTCGTTCCGTCTCCTCACAGGAGATTTGCCGGGCAGCGACGTGGAAGTCGCTGCACACTTTCTCACGACATTATCGACTACACCTGGCTTCGTCATCCACTGGACATTTTGGCGGCCAGGTTCTCCGAGCAGGGCTTTCAGGGGCCCACCTGGTTTAGGGAAGCTTTGGTACATCCCACCGTCTGGACTGATCCTGGTACGTACAGGGAAATGAAAATTATTCCTTACCTGCTAATTTTCGTTCCTGTAGTACCATGGATCAGTCCAGACGCCCACCACTCTGGGATCTTTTGCTCCTGCTCGGGTCTGCTTGCTGTCGATATCTTCTGTTTTCTTCAGTTCGTTTCTTGTTTCTGTTCACAGCTCCCTACAAGTTGGGTGCCTTGCCTCTGGTTGGCGGTTTATTATTATCTCTGGTTAATTCCTGTTTTAATGTATGTTTAAGTAACTTGATCCAAACTCTTTCTGGTCTTTTTGGGCTTTGCTATACGTGATACTGAGCTCCAGCAGAGGGTGCACTGGCTTATACTGGTGACATCCCTCGAAGTCTGTTCTGACTCCATCTGCTGGACGGGGGACATAACCCACCGTCTGGACTGATCCATGGTACTACTGGAACGAAAATTAGTAGGTAAGGAATAATCTTCATATTTTGTTAACCCTCCCACAATACTAGTCAGGAATAAGATCCATGAAACGTGCTGACTGCACCCTATCAGGATTTAAGAAGCTGCTGGCTGTGGTTTTCCCAACTAACCGAAATATTTCAAAAACTCTCCTTTACCCCTGGCCCTAGAAGATATTTGCACTGCAGCTGTCTCATTGCTAATGATATGATGTATGGCATTGGAGTTGTTAACACTCACCTAGGTGTAACGTGCAGTCGTTTGAAAAGCAACCACAACTGTGCTTTTGGGAAATGAAGGAGGAAGATAAATGTGTCAGATCCTTGGCAATTGTAATGCATTGTTTAATGTAAGGCGATGTCCTGTCGTGGATTACAAACTGGTTAAAAGACAGGAAACAGAGAGCAGGATTAAATGGTCAATTTTCTCAGTGGAAAAGGGTAAACAGTGGAGTGCCTCAGGGATCTGTACTTGGACCGGTGCTTTTCAAAATATATATAAATAATCTGGAAAGGAATACGACGAGTGAGGTTATCAAATTTGCGGACGATACAAAATTATTCAGAATAGTTAAATAACAAGCAGATTGTGATACATTACAGGAGGACCTTGCAAGACTGGAAGATTGGACATCCAAATGGCAGATGAAATTTAATGTGGACAAGTGCAAGGTGTTGCATATAGGGAAAAATAACCCTTGCTGTAGTTACACGATGTTAGGTTCCATATTAGGAGCTACCACCCAGGAAAAAGATCTAGGCATCATAGTGGATAATACTTTAAAATCGTCAGCTCAATGTGCTGCAGCAGTCAAAAAAGCAAACAGAATGTTAGGAATTATTAGGAAGGGAATGGTTAATAAAACAAAAAATGTCATAATGCCTCTATATCGCTCCATGCTGAGACCACACCTTGAATATTGTGTACAATTCTGGTCGCCGCATCTCAAAAAAGATATAATTGAGATGGAGAAGGTACAGAGAAGGGCAACCAAAATGATTTATTTATTATTTATTTAAAATAATTTATATACCGGAGGTTCCTGTATAATATACATATCACCCCGGTTCACAAAGAACAGTAACTATCGCTACAAATAGCGGTTTACATAGAACAGAATAAAAGAAGTTTTACATTGAACAAAAACTAAGTAATAAGTTTTTACATTGAAGTCAGCATGTGTAAATTTCTGATTAACAAAGGAAGAAAAAAAATAGATCTGAATAACTCGTTGTGGGCTTGAAAAGACTTTTCTTCGTGTTCTTGGCTCTAGGGGAAAGCTTGTTTGAAAAGCCAAGTCTTAAGTTTCCCTTTAAATGTAGAGTGGCATGGTTCCAAACGAAGGTCTGGAGGGAGCGAGTTCCAAAGTGAAGGGCCCGCTGTGGATAATGCACGTTTCCTCAGAACGGATTTCGCAGGTTGTGTGATTAGTCTGTTCTGATAGGCGCTTCTGGTTGGTTTCACAGATGTGTGTAATTGAATTTGGAATGTTAGGTTGAGAGGTGCGATGTTATGTAAGGCCTTATGTATCATCATTAGAGACTTGAACTGGATCCTGTAGTTAATTGGAAGCCAGTGGAGATGGTGGAGAATTGGGGTGATATGATCTCTCTTTTTGGCATTTGATAGAATTCTTGCAGAGGCGTTTAGGACCATCTGAAGTGGTTTGATGGTGCATGCTGGAAGGCCTAGGAGGAGAGAGTTACAGTAATCCAGCTTTGGGAGTATGATGGCTTGTAAAACCATGCGGAAGTCTCTGTATAGGAGGAGAGGTTTGAGTTTCTTTAATGTTTGAAGTTTAAAGAAACATTCTTTTGTTGTGTTGTTGACGAATTTGTTGAGACTGAGTCTGTTGTCTATGATGACTCCCAGGTCTCTAACTTGTTGCGTGGTGGAGAGCCCTGCGGTGACCGGATGTTGATTAGTGTTAGAATGTGAGGAAGGGGTATAGTTTTCAGGAGTTATAATGAGGATTTCAGTTTTGTTTTTGTTTAGAACCAAGTTGAGGCTGGTGAGTAGATTGTTGATAGCTGACAGACATTTATTCCAGAATGATATGGCTTTGTGTATGGAATCTTCTATAGGGATGAGGATTTGAATATCATCCGCGTATAGGTAATGTCTTAGCTTAAGGTTAGTGAGAAGTTGACAAAGTGGGAGTAGATAAATATTGAAAAGAGTCGGGGAGAGGGATGATCCTTGTGGTACCCCCCTTTTGGATTCGATGGTGTGGGACTCTTTGTTATTTATCTTGACCTTGTATGTTCTGTTCTCCAAAAACGATTTGAACCAGTTAAAAGCTACTCCTGCAATGCCGATGTCTATTAGGCGTTGCAGGAGGCATGAGTGGTTAACGGTATCAAACGCTGATGAAAGATCCAGGAGAGCGAGGAGGCAAGGTTGGCCCTTTTCTAGGTTGAAAATGATAGTGTCTGATAATGATGTTAATAATGATTCGGTATTCATAGACTTACGAAAGCCAAATTGGTTTGAGGTGAGGATGTTGTTTTCGTCAAGATATTCTGTAAGTTGTTTGTTTACAACTTTCTCCATAACTCTGGCAATCAACGGGAGGTTTGCTATGGGTCTAAAGTTTGCTGGGTCTGAGGTGGGTAAGTTGGGTTTTTTGAGGAGCGGCTTGAGCATGGCTAACTTGAGTTGGTTCGGGACATGTCCTTGAGAGAAGGAGCAGTTAATAATGTCTGCTAAAGGTTTGGCTATGGTGTTGGAGATCAGACACAGTTTGTTGTATGGAATATGGTCTGATGGATGGGAGGATGGTTTTTAAAATGATAAAGGGGATGGAACAGCTCCCCTATGAGGAAAGGCTGAAGAGGTTAGGGCTGTTCAGCTTGGAGAAGAGATGGCTGAGGGGGGATATGATAGAGGTCTTTAAGATCATGAGAGGTCTTGAATGAGTAGATGTGAATCGGTTATTTACTCTTTCAGATAATAGAAGGACTAGGGGGCATTTCATGAAGTTAGCAAGTAGCACATTTAAGACTAATCAGAGAAAATTCTTTTTCACTCAACACACAATAAAGCTCTGGAATTTGTTGCCAGAGGATGTGGTTAGTGCAGTTAGTGTAGTTGGGTTCAAAAAAGGTTTGGATAAGTTCCTGGAGGAGAAGTCCATTAACTGCTATTAATCAAGTTTACTTAGGGAATAGCCACTGCTATTAATTGTATAAGTAGCTTGGTATCTTCTTAGTGTTTGGGTAATTGCCAGGTTCTTGTGACCTGGTTTGGCCTCTGTTGGAAACAGGATGCTGGGCTTGATGGACCCTTGGACTGACCCAGCATGGCAATTTCTTATGTTCTTAAGTGTTTCTATAGAAAAGGAACCTCTCAATTCTATTTTGTACTGTCCTACTCTGGTGCTGCCACTGCCAAAGCAAAAGATGACCATGAAAAAGCGACCCAAAAATATTTTGAAATGAAGGTCTTTTCTGAAAGACCTGTCTCAAGCCAAGAGCTCTCCTGAAGGGCTGAGATCGGCCAAGTGACAGGAAGAGAAAGGTCTGCAGCTGGACATTTCCCAGTGCCCTCTGCTTCCTGCCTTCTGCCGACTGCAATTTTAAGCATTGTATTTTTAAGTTTTAATGTCATGAAGGGTTTATGTATTTTTACATTTAATCAACATCTGTTTTACATTTTTTTGAAGGCTCAAACCCAAGATATTGTTCCAACAATAGGATTCAGTTTGGAGAAATTCAAGACATCCAGGTAACTCCATAATGTTCATATATGGACCCTTGTGTCTGTGGGGAACAGGCATGACAGGACTGGGAAGAGGAGAAGAAAGTACATACAAAACAAGGAGAGACCATCACCCTTCAAATCCCAATGGTGCTGTTCTAGTTCTTCCATTGAAGACGTCATTTGTTCCCAAGGTGGCACATCAGTGATGTGTGTGCAATGGGATTGTCTCATTTGAAAAAGGCAAACATTGCGATGCACAGATAGAAGCATCTTAGTCATGTTACTGCTGATGACAGATCAGCCTGTAGGTTCCATGAAGGCCTTTTCCCATATCCACAAAAGGTGACATGTGCTACCAGTATCGGTAGCTTTGCTACCAATGGCTACACTTGGTAGGACGATTCATCCTAGTGTAAATGAAAAAAGCACTTTAATTCTGTATTTTCCACGTCTTCTTCTTTTTTTTTTTTCCAGTTTGTCTTTTACAGTGTTTGATATGTCTGGTCAAGGCAGATACAGGAATCTCTGGGAGCACTATTACAAGTAAGTGGGAGGTGCCAGTTTTCTTCTTGCATTTCCCAGTGGATATTTCTAGTCTGTGCTTTTGCTTGTATGTTCTTTGTGTAGTTTCAAGACCCTTTTAAGCTGCTAACTGTCCTCTAGTGTTACTGTGATAAAAGAACCATGTGGTCGTGCCGCTGACCTGCCCTAAAGTTATCAGGCAAACAACATGTGCATACCCTCCAAACTTTAGGGCAGTACTATCATAAGAAAATGAAGGTAATTCAAAAAATATTATACCATGTCTGAATCCAATTGAATCTAATGCTTTATTATCCAAATTACAATGGACCTATGTAAAACATGATCATTAAAAATCACCCCATACACACTACTCTTTTACTTCTCACACCATTCATATCCATACCACACTTCCATGCTTTACCCCCACATCATCATACTCACATTCACACTAAAACATACTCTCCATAACCCATAAAACTAAAGGCTTTAACATACCAAGATTTAACAATAGTTACATTGCCTTATAGCATCCACTTATTTCCTTGTGTATTTCTGAACAAATACAATGAATCAGTATACTTTACAACCAAGCATTCCCTTATATTGAGTCCAATTTGTTCAATATTTTAAACAGATCTTCCAAACCCAATCCAATGTTCCTCTGATATATTCTTCAATACGATCCGACGAGAGCCTCGTTTCCCCCTGCACTCCAGGGCTTCTTCAGGGACTTCACTTGCAATTTTTTCAATGTACTGATTCACGTATCCATAGGTCCTGTATACACTGTAGAATCATCAAAAATTTTTTTACTTACATGTAAAGTATTATAGGACAATATTCAAGGAAGACCTCAACATATCTCCCATCAATCAACAATGCTGGAACCTTTATACAAAAGTCACAAATGATTCACATCGTATTACATAAAAATGTAGACACAAGAGTAACAATTGAATTAGTTACCATTCATATCGGATTTACCCATACTTCTTTCATCCGAATCGTTTAAACCAGGTTGCACTCTTCACATACTGCATCTTCATGCTCTGTATCACAGCTTCAGTTATCTACAGCTACCCGTTCACGGCGTTCCCCAAACAGTTTGTTATATTCTACAAATGCAGTAAATATATATTAAAAAACAAGCCTAACATTACTAAACGTTAAAGTGAAAACCAATCTCCAAATGATACCTACCCATAAATCTTATCAATTTTCGCCAAATTATTCAATGTTATTTAAAAAAAACATTGTCGTCAAGATGCTGTCTTTCTCTGCAGTGCTATACCACGAGCTTTTAAATCCCATTCAAGCAATGCAATGCACAGCTTGAATCTGACGCACTAAATGCGGGCACTTTGAATAAACTTTATAGTTACCTACATCCGGGATACCACGGATTCTCAAACTTTATTTATGTTAAAATTACTTGAGAACAAAGTTGCAGCCAAAACGCTGCCTATCTATACGTTATTGTATGCCAAGCTCTTAAATCGCATTCATATGTAAAACAGAGCGACTCAATCTACTATATCCGAGTATTCTAAGTGGACATTATGAAAACCTACATCCGCGCAACTACAAATTCTCTCTAAATTTTATTTCACAGAACATTAATGTCTAACCAATACATGCCACCTAGGAAATACCCTGCAAACTTTCTTTAAATACCTCACCAAAAACATTATTAATGTCATCATTATGTGGGTTTTCCAACTCACCACATATAAACTAGACATTTCAAAAAATATTGTGATCAAAAACTTGCTGATAACTCCCTGTGACAGTTAAAATTATCTTATATATCAGATTAATCATACCGCTGCTTATATGTGCTTCATTATGAGTACTTGATATTATCTTTCTGATATTCACAACTGTATAATCTCTGTATAGAATGGGATACATCCCACTATTTATATATACTTTGGCATAACGTTACTAAATATTATCTTTTTAATGTTCACAACTATATATTCTCTATGTAGCATAGAATACATTCCATTCTACCGCATCATTTAATCCATGAGGGGCTACAGTTTTCCAATTCTATATATATTTCTGCTCAATCCTCTTGAGGAATTTCGTTTCACCTTGATGTACCTGGCTATAACATTGTTGAATAATGAAAAACTTTACTTGTTCAACATCATGTTGAGCTTCCTGCCAATGGGCTACAAGGGGAGCTCCCGTTTTGCCTGTACGTAACCTGCTTTTATGTTCAATAATTCTTAATTTAATGTCTCTTCGTGTGACCAATATAAACAAGGTCAGACTATGGCATATATTACCATGCTGGGGTTACATGTATATCTGCCTCTAATGACCTGGGGATACTTCAAAGAGGAACCTTGATAAGATTTTACAGTAAGTATATTATTACACACTGCACATTCCCCGCGAGGATAATTCCCCCACCTGCCATCATCCACTTTCGTGTTCTTATAAGCAAGCATGGATTTTACATTTATTCCCTTTTTCATGGCAAAAATGGGAGCTTCCTCAAAACCCGGTAACTTTTTTACTACATCCCAATGCTTCATAATGATATTCTTAATACCATCAGCTTTAGATGAAAATGGTAAAGTGCAAATTGGTCTTGAAATAAAATTCATAGGTGTACTCCCTAATAAATATTCCCTATTCGCATATAGGGCTTGCTTGTAAGCTCTTTTTATGCACATTAGGATAGCCCCTTTGCTTAAATTTTTCCATCAGCGTAACTGCAGTTCTTTTATATTCCTCAATGGATGAGCATATGCATCTGTAGCGCAAAAACTGGCTTATTGGGATGCTTTCTTTAAGCTTTCTAGGATGAAAGCTGGCAAAATGAAGAGTAGTGTTCCTATCCGTTGGTTTCACATAAATTGATGAATGTAACTTATTATGCCGTAACTGTACATTGACATCCAAATAAGATATTTCTGTGCAACTTGATTGTAATGTGAATTTTAAATTCACGTTGCATGAATTAATATAAATGTCAAAATCATGCAGCTTTTTGTTGCCACCATGCCATATCCAAAACAGGTCATCTATATACCTAATATAGAAACGTATACAAAAGAAAAACTCAGATGTATATAAGAACTAATTCTCGTATTCACTGACATATAAACATGCCACAGAGGGTGCAAGAGGGGATCCCATAAGGATCCCTTAACTTATTTAAATAATATGTCCTGAAATGTGAAATAAAATTGACTTATTATTATCTCTGCCAATTGTAAGACAAATGTTTTCTTACGTTCACTCATAGAAAGCTTAATAAGGGACATATTAATAATTTCCAAAGCTTCTTTTTGTGGGATGTTGGTATATAACAAAGTTATATCTGCTGTCACTGAAAAAAGTAAAAAAGTACCGGGTTTTGAGGAAGCTCCCATTTTTGCCATGAAAAAGGGAATAAATGTAAGATCCATGCTTGCTTATAAGAACACGAAAGTGGATGATGGCAGGTGGGGGAATTATCCTCGCGGGGAATGTGCAGTGTGTAATAATATACTTACTGTAAAATCTTATCAAGGTTCCTCTTTGAAGTATCCCCAGGTCATTAGAGGCAGATATACATGTAACCCCAGCATGGTAATATATGCCATAGTCTGACCTTGTTTATATTGGTCACACGAAGAGACATTAAATTAAGAATTATTAAACACAAAAGCAGGTTACGTACAGGCAAAACGGGAGCTCCCCTTGTAGCCCATTGGCAGGAAGCTCAACATAATGTTGAACAGTTAAAGTTTTTCATTATTCAACAATGTTATAGCCAGGTACATCAAGGTGAAACGAAATTCCTCAAGAGGATGGAGCAGAAATATATATATAATTGGAAAACTGTAGCCCCTCATGGATTAAATGATGCGGTAGAATGGGATGTATTCTATGCTACATAGAGAATATATAGTTGTGAACATTAAAAAGATAATATTTAGTAACGTTATGCCAAAGTATATATAAATAGTGGGATGTATCCCATTCTATACAGAGATTATACAGTTGTGAATATCAGAAAGATAATATCAAGTACCCATAATGAAGCACATATAAGCAGCGGTATGATTAATCTGATATATAAGATAATTTCAACTGTCACAGGGAGTTATCAGCAAGTTTTTGATCACAATATTTTTTGAAATGTCTAGTTTATATGTGGTGAGTTGGAAAACCCACATAATGATGACATTAATAATGTTTTTGGTGAGGTATATAAAGAAAGTTTGCAGGGTATTTCCTAGGTGGCATGTATTGATTAGACATTAATGTTCTGTGAAATAAAGTTTAGAGAGAATTTGTAGTTGCCCGGATGTAGGTTTTCATAATGTCCACTTAGAATACTCGGATGTAGTAGATTGAGTTGCTCTGTTTTACATATGAATGCGATTTAAGAGCTTGGCATACAATAACGTATAGATAGGCAGCGTTTTGGCTGCAACTTTGTTCTCAAGTAATTTTAACATAAATAAAGTTTGAGGATCAGTGGTATCCCGGATCAATCCAACATTGACTCTCACCCTCGACCTCTTCCCTATCCCTCCCCCCCTCCCTTTTCCAGTCCCTGCCCTGACACCACCCCCCCCCCTGCTCACCTCCCGATGTCTCCTCCTCCCACAGGATATATTATATTAATAATCACCTAGGATAAATCTGTTTATTTCTCGCTACTATATTGTTTCGTTATTTTTTATCACTCTCCAGTTGTTATCATTTAAAATCTTTCCTGTCTTCCATCTCCCATGTTTTCGCTCCCTGTTTGAATGTAACTTTACCTTTCCACTTAGTTGTTAAATTGGTTTCCCCCTGTTCTATTGTAAACCGGTACGATAAGACCTCGTCTTGAGAATCGGTATAGTAAAAGAAGTTAAATAAATAAATAAATGTAGGTAACTATAAAGTTTATTCAAAGTGCCCGCATTTAGTGCGTCAGATTCAAGCTGTGCATTGCATTGCTTGAATGGGATTTAAAAGCTCGTGGTATAGCACTGCAGAGAAAGACAGCATCTTGACGACAATGTTTTTTTTAAATAACATTGAATAATTTGGCGAAAATTGATAAGATTTATGGGTAGGTATCATTTGGAGATTGGTTTTCACTTTAACGTTTAGTAATGTTAGGCTTGTTTTTTAATATATATTTACTGCATTTGTAGAATATAACAAACTGTTTGGGGAACGCCGTGAACGGGTAGCTGTAGATAACTGAAGCTGTGATAAAGAGCATGAAGATGCAGTATGTGAAGAGTGCAACCTGGTTTAAACGATTCGGATGAAAGAAGTATGGGTAAATCCGATATGAATGGTAACTAATTCAATTGTTACTCTTGTGTCTACATTTTTATGTAATACGATGTGAATCATTTGTGACTTTTGTATAAAGGTTCCAGCATTGTTGATTGATGGGAGATATGTTGAGGTCTTCCTTGAATATTGTCCTATAATACTTTACATGTAAGTAAAAAAATTTTTGATGATTCTACAGTGTATACAGGACCTATGGATACGTGAATCAGTACATTGAAAAAATTGTTTGCAAGTGAAGTCCCTGAAGAAGCCCTGGAGTGCAGGGGGAAACGAGGCTCTCGTCGGATTGTATTGAAGAATATATCAGAGGAACATTGGATTGGGTTTGGAAGATCTGTTTAAAATATTGAACAAATTGGACTCTATAAGGGAATGCTTGGTTGTAAAGTATACTGATTCATTGTATTTGTTCAGAAATACACAAGGAAATAAGTGGATGCTATAAGGCAATGTAACTATTGTTAAATCTTGGTATGTTAAAGCCTTTAGTTTTATGGGTTATGGAGAGTATGTTTTAGTGTGAATGTGAGTATGATGATGTGGGGGTAAAGCATGGAAGTGTGGTATGGATATGAATGGTGTGAGAAGTAAAAGAGTAGTGTGTATGGGGTGATTTTTAATGATCATGTTTTACATAGGTCCATTGTAATTTGGATAATAAAGCATTAGATTCAATTGGATTCAGACACGGTATAATATTTATTGAATTACCTCCATTTTCTTATGATAGTACTGCCCTAAAGTTAGCCACATAAACATAGCCGGATGTTTTCAGTGGCTAAATATTGGCCCCTAAGTGAATAGTGTTGCATAGTTTGTAATCTGGTCATCAGGACACTGCTGACCTCTTCAAAACCCAATGAGGTGTTGGTACTGCAAAAAGGAGGAGATGTTTTTCAGCAAGGATCTGCTAGCGCAACAAATATATACAGCAGGTATATATTTGTTGCGCTAGCATCCATGCAGCTTTAAGTATCAGACTACAGTGCCCTGCCTCTCACAACTTATTTTTAACAGGCAGTCACAGTAATGGCAGCTCATGTCTTGAATCCATAATAAGCGTACATTGTGAGTTTCTAAAACATAGCAAACGTCGTGAGGCAGCTGGATTCAGACAGTGATAGCCTGGAATACTGTCAGATACTGAGTAATACTCTTCCCCTGAATGTCTGCCTTGAGGAACCAGCTTAGTCTGGACCAGCATTGGTTTATGATTTTCTGTGAGGCAGCAGTCAGGAAACAATGCAGAGCAGAGGACCCAGGGAAGGAGGAAATGGTGACCCAAGAGCAGCATTGAGGTTAGCCCTTCCGCCGGCGGGATTTTGGAATACCTGTTGGTATATTTGGGAGACAAGAAGGAACAAAATGGAAAAAGAATCAAAACAGCAACATGAACCCACAGTATAGGCTGATGGTTTTCTGAAGGAATTTGAGAGAAACAGAAACTGAG
This sequence comes from Rhinatrema bivittatum, assembly GCF_901001135.1. Classification (NCBI taxonomy): domain Eukaryota; kingdom Metazoa; phylum Chordata; class Amphibia; order Gymnophiona; family Rhinatrematidae; genus Rhinatrema; species Rhinatrema bivittatum. The sequence goes on along the minus strand of NC_042629.1, from coordinate 11,026,681 downwards.
CTTGCCTTATGATACATGAGCTATCTGTCTGCCAGTTGCCTGGTAAGATCCCTGCTCTCTTCTTGTGTGTTGCAGGGAAGGTCAGGCCATTATCTTTGTCATTGACAGTAGTGACAAGTTAAGAATGGTTGTGGCCAAAGAAGAACTTGATACGCTCCTCAATCATCCAGGTGAGATTATTCTCCTCTCTTTGTTTTTTTTCTGTCATACTTTCAGGAGAACTCTTCTCACAAAATGCCAATGCAGTTGACAGATACCCCAAAGAGTAATACTGTCCAGTGATGCATGTGTCATTAGTTCAGTCCCTCAGCTGACCCCTCAGTCCTGTAATGCTGTGAAAACCAAAATACAAAGAAGCTAGACTACTCCATGATCCAGAAGTTCTTGATGTGACTATCATTTTATAAGAATTAAGACCATACCCTTCCGCCTAGTTAAACCTTTTTATTCTCTGATACTGCAGAGTAATAATGTCTTGCAGAGTGGATGCTGTATTCCTCTGTGTTACAGGCAGCTGTCAATGTGATGACAAGGAAGAAAAAAAGAGCACGAGCATCAGAAATATTTATTCTGTTGCAACAAAATGACTAAAGGAACAGAGCAAATGTAATATAGAGGTCACACCTTTAGACGTACCAGTGAAGAACCGTCGGGCGAGGGCTTCCAGCAGGTTCTTTTTGCCCTTCGGGTTCAGTACTGATGCAGTGCTCTATGCAAAAGAGACAGCAGGAGTCACTTCTTTCTGTGGCTGCATCCAGTGAGTGGTACCTGGGATGCACAGAGCAGTATCACCTTCCAAAGGTGGCCAACATGCCAAGCCCGGCCTGAAGTAGATTCCTAGACCTAATTTGTTAATAGGCAATGGCCGGATGCTGAAGTCATTCATATTGAGATGAGAGAGAACTTCCAAAGCTTTGTTTAGGTTACTAGTGTGAGGTATATGTGTACCCAAGCTCAGTCTGAAACTCCAGTCACCATTTAATTTAGCACAAGTTGAGATTACTTTGAATTTGTAGTATTAAAACTCCAAGAGCAGCATTCATCAGTCATAGGGCATTCTGCAGAATCCCATTAAGAATCTCTTCCAAACATAACTGAAAATACTGTTTCCTAGCATGTGGATAGATGGATTCAGGACCAGGGGGTTATGCACCTCTACCAGCAGATGGAGACGGAGCAAACTGACATCACAGTATATATATATATATATATATATATAGTCCTGCTCTGACTTCTGCCTGCCAGTATTCTCCGTTTCCAGCAGATGGTGGACAAACATCTCCCTACTGGGGATTGCTTCAAAATTTAGAGGAGAATTAATAGGAGCTTTGAGTTGCCCTACTCTCCTGCGGTGATACCTAATGGTCCCTCCCCCAGTTGAGAATTCCTGAGGTGATTTCCATTGTCCCCCAGATGAGTACCTTGGTCCGATAGCTGGTTCTTCAGCCAGCGTGGGCTTAGCTGATTTAAGCAGCTGAAAGGCAGCGGGTACAGGAAGTCGATCGTGGCAGTAATGGTACAGGCCCTCTCCCCCTGCAGCCGGAGACCTTCTCTACTCAGCTGAGAAAGGCTGAACTCAGGTACATTAAAAAACAAAAACCGTCAGAGACAGAGTAGAAGGGTTGATGTAGGACTTCCTCCAGTCTCCGTGCTTGGCGCACTGTTCTGACATTTGTTCCCGGCGGGTTGAGCAGCACGGGTGGGATAGACCCCGCGGTTAGACTTCTTTCTGTGCGCCGCATGGTAGGCCACAGCAGCATTTTCGCACGCTCTTTTTCTGCGTGTTTGGCTGTCCTCTGCAGGACCATTTGTGTGTGCAAATGCATCTGAATTGTGCGCCCAGTTTCACATTCTGGAACATATTGGTTGTGCTCTCGGGATTGGTGCAGTGACTGTGTACTTAGTTTTGTGGTGCATAACCTTGAGACGCCTACATTTTGTGCTCCTAAATTTTTTAGTGTGAATTTGACTAGACGCACATCTTCAGTCACCTATTAACCTTTTTGACAGACTAGTGGCAGCTGTGGCTAAGAAACCTAAGCGCCTTTGCCTCTTTGCTGCCTGTTATATTCGGGCATCTCAGCCTGGAGTGCCCTCTAACTTGTTCCAGGGCTGCTTAGATGATCAGGGAGAATTATCTCCCTCTGATTTTACTAAGCCTAGCCTGATGATGGCCTAGTTAAGGACATGTCAGGAGGGATGCCTGACCTTGGAATTCCCTTGTCTGGTTCCTTAGCAGGGGACAGCAGCTCAGTGGGTGCCGCACAAGTGCCTTCTGGTTGTGGCATGGATCCTTCTTGAGTTGCAATCCTTTCTTCAGGCACAGTCCTCAGCCCTGTCTAATCCTGTCAGGTCAGATTCTCAGGCGGTGGCCTCTCCCTCTTCCAGTACTACTGTTAAGCACCAGATTACACCTCGATTGACTGCAGGTACTCCTGATAGGAATCTGGGTGGCACTGATGATGAGACAAATCCTGACTCTCTGGAGGATGGGGAAATTCCTCCAGGATTAGAACCGTCTAGGACTATGTTGCGGTTCTTTCATAGAGATGAACTGTCAGCCCTGATTTCCCAGATGTTGAAGATACTGGGAGTACCTGGGGCAGATTCTATGTCTGAGCCAAAGAAAAATCCCATTTTGATGTCTTTACATAAAGCCTCTTGTTTTTTCCCTGTTATGGAAGCCATTCAAGAATTGATTGATCTTGAGAGGGGACACCCTGAAGGCAAATTTCAAAGGGGATCGGACCTTGGAAGGCCTGTACCCCCTGGATCATAAGAACATAAGAAATTGCCATGCTGGGCCAGACCAAGGGTCCATCAATAACATAGAAACATAGAAATGATGGCAGAAGAAGACCAAAGGGCACATCCAGTCCACCCAGCAAGCTTTCACACTTATTTTTTCTCATACTTATCTGATACTCTTGGCCCTTAGTAACGTTTTGGTTCTATTTCACTTCCACCCCTGCCATTGATGTAGAGAGTAGTGCTGGAGCTGCATCTAAGAGAAGTATCTAGCTTAATTGGTTAGGGGTAGTAACTGCCGCAGTAAGCAAGCTACTCCCACGCTTATTTGTTTACCCAGCCTGTGCAATTCAGTCCTTGTTGGTTGTCTGAATATAATTCCACTTTACTTCATTTCCCCCTGCCGTTGAAGCAGTGAGCTGCGCTGGACATATATATTCCAAGTGAAGTATCATGCTTAATTGATTCGGGGTAGTAACCGTCGTAACAAGCAAGCTACACCCATACGTATTTGCTTATCCAGACTATTAATTCAATCCTTGTTGGTTGTTGTCTGAATATAAATCATCTTTTCTTCATTCCCCCTGTCATTGAAGCAGTGAGCTATGCTGGATATGCAGTGAAAGTGAAGTATCAGGCATTATTTGGTTTGGGGTAGTAACCGCCGTCACAAGCAAGCTACTCCCTGCTTTTTTGTGAATGCAATTCCTATTTTCCACATTTCCTCTTGCCATTAAAGCATAGAGCAATGTTGGAGTCGCATTAACCATGTGTATGTTTATTGAATAAAGGTATTATCTCCAGGTAGTAGCCGTCATTCCCGCAAGCCACCCCCATGCCTCTTCTCTTCATTCATATCCTCTAGTCACCAAGCCCAGCATCCTGTTTCCCACAGAGGCCAAACCAGGCCACAACACCAAGAGTATCCCATGCACCAAATGCAATTAATAGCAGTGGCTATTCCCTAAGTCAGCTTGATTAATAGCAGTTAATGGACTTCTCCTCCAAGAACTTATCCAATCCTTTTTTGAACCCAGCTACACTAACTGCACTAACCATGTTTTCTGGCAACAAATTCCAGAGCTTAATTGTGCATTGAGTGAAAAAGAATTTTCTCCGATTAGTCTTAAAAATGCTACTTGCTAACTTTATGGAATGCCCCCTAGTCCTTCTACTATGCGAAAGTGTAAATAACCGATTCACATCTACTCATTCAAGACCTCTCATGATCTTAAAAACCTCTATCATATCCCTCCTCATCCATTTCCAAGCTAAACAGCTCTAACCTCTTCAGCCTTTCCTCATAGGGGAGCTGTTCCATCCCCTTTATCATTTTGGATGTCCTTCTCTGTACCTTCTCCATCGCAACTATATCTTTTTTTTAGATGCGGTGACCAGAATTGTACACAGTATTCAAGGTGCGGTCTCACCATGGAGCGCTACAGAGGCATTATGACATTTTCCGTTTTATTCATCATTCCCTTCCTATTAATTCCTAACATTTTGTTTGCTTTTTTGACTGCTGCAGCACAGTGAGCCGATTTTAAAGTATTACCGTATTTTCCGGCGTATAAGACGAGTTTTTAACCCCTGAAAATCTTCTCAAAAGTCGGGGTCGTCTTATACACCGGGGGGTCGTCTTATAGGGCGAATAATTACCGTATTTTTCGCTCCATAAGACGCACTTTTTTCCCCCAAAAGTGGGGGGGAAAATGTCTGCGTCTTATGGAGCGAATATAAAAAAAAATAAAAATCTAACAAAACCCCCCACCCTCCTGACCCCCCCAGACCTACCAAATTAATTTACTACAACCCCTGACCCTCCTGACCCCCCCAAGACCTGCCAAAAGTCCCTGGTGGTCCAGCGGGGGTCCAGGAGCGGTCCGGGAGTGATCTCCTGGACTTGGGCCGTCGGCTGCCAGCAATCAAAATGGCGCCGACGGCCCTTTGCCCTTACAATGTCACTGGGGTCGACCAATGGCAGCGGTAGCCCCTGTGACATAGTAAGGGCAAAGGGCCGTCGGCGCCATTTTGATTACTGGCAGCCGACGGCCCTTTGCCCTTACTATGTCACAGGGGCTACCGCTGCCATTGGTCGACCCCAGTGACATTGTAAGGGCAAAGGGCCGTCGGCGCCATTTTGATTGTTGGCAGCCGAGGCCCAAGTCCAGGAGATCGCTCCCGGACCACTCCTGGACCCCCGCTGGACCACCAGGGACTTTTGGCAGGTCTTGGAGGGGTCAGGAGGGTGGGGGTTTGTAGAAAACTAATTTGGCAGATCTTGTGGAGGGGTCAGGAGGGTGGGGGGTTGTATTTAATTAATTTGGCAGGTCTTGGAGGGGTCAGGAGGGTGGGGGGTTGTATTTAATTAATTTGGCAGGACTTGGAGGGGTCAGGAGGGTGGGGGGTTGTATTTAATTATTTTGTCAGGTCTTGGGAGGGGTCAGGAGGGTGGGGGAAGCTGAGGGATTAGTTTTAAAGGGTCGGGATGAGTTTTTTGTTTATCAGCTCGGGCGCAGCCGATTAAAAAAAAAAAACCCGATCGGGCCGGAGGAAAAAAAAAACAATGTGAATCGGAACCGGAATCAGAACCGATTCCGGTTCCGATTCATCTCTGTTACCGGTACCTCCTTCTCTGCCTCTCAGATCTTGCACATGCATGTCTGCGCCGCTTCACTGCAGTCCTCAGGAGCGAGATCTGAGAGGTAGAGAAGGAGGTACCGGTAATAGGATACAAGGGTGGGCCAGAGGGATGCGTTACCGCTCTAATAGTCGTGGAGACAGGGAGGGCTAGGCAAGCAGGGAGAGCTGACCAATCCAAGCAGGATTTGTATACAACAACCAGCCAATCGCCGGTAAGGTACATCGCTTGCCGTGATTGGCTGGTTGTTGTATACTGGGTACCAAATACAGTATGGTTATGTAGTGACACAGAAAGGTAGTCTTATACGGCGAGTATATCCCAAACGCTATATTTTAACTGGAAAAGTTGGGGGTCGCCTTATACACCGGAAAATACGGTATGTACTATGATGCCTAGATCTTTTTCCTGGGTGGTAGCTCCTAACATGGAACCAACATCGTGTAACTACAGCAAGGGTTATATTTCCCTATATGCAACACCTTGCACTTGTCCACATTAAATTTCATCTGCCATTTGGATGCCCAATCTTCCAGTCTTGCAAGGTCCTCCTGTAATGTATCACAATCCACTTGTGATTTAACTACTCTGAATAATTTTGTATCATCCGCAAATTTGATAACCTCACTTGTCGTATTCCTTTCCAGATCATTTATATATATATATATATATATATATTGAAAAGCACCAGTCCAAGTACAGATCCCTGAGGCACTCCACTGTTTACCCTTTTCCACTGAGAAAATTGACCATTTAATCCTACTCTCTGTTTCCTGTCTTTTAACCAGTTTGTAATCCACGAAAGGACATCGCCTCCTATCCCATGACTTTTTAGTTTTATTATAGAAGCCTCTTATGAGGGACTTTGTCAAACGCCTTCTGAAAATCCAAATACACTATATCTACCGGTTCACCTTTATCCACATGTTTATTAACCCCTTCAAAAAAATAAAGCAGATTTGTTAGGCAAGACTTCCCTTGGGTAAATCCATGTTGACTGTGTTCCATTAAACCATGTCTTTCTATATGCTCTACGATTTTGATCTTGAGAATATTTTCCACTGTTTTTCCCGGCACTGAAGTCAGGCCCACTGGTCTAAAGTTACCCGGAACTCCCCTGGAGCCCTTTTTAAATATTGGGTTTACGTTGGCCACCCTCTAGTCTTCAGGTACAATGGATGATTTTAATGATAATTTACAAATTTTAACTAATAGATCAGAAATTTCATTTTTGAGTTTCTTCAGTACCCTAGGATGCATACCATCCAGTCCAGATGATTTGCTATTCTTTAGTTTGTCAATCTGGCCTATTACATCTTCTAGGTTCACAGTGATTTGGTTCAGTTCGTCTGACTCATCACCCTTGAAAACCATCTCCAGAACTGGTATCTCCCCAACATCCTCATTAGTAAACACAGAAGAAAAGAATTAATTTAGTCTTTCTGCAATGGCCTTATCTTCCCTAAGAACCCCTTTAACCCCTTGGTCATCTAATGGTCCAACTGATTCCCTCACAGGTTTCTTGCTTTGATTATATTTTTAAAAGTTTTTATTATGAGTTTTTGCCTCTATGGCCAACTTCATTTCAAATTCTCTCTTCGCCTGTCTTATCAATGTTTTACACTTAACTTGACAATGTTTATGTTTTATCCTATTTTCTTCAGATGGATCCTTCTTCCAATTTTTGAAGGTTTTTATTTGGCTAAAATAGCCTCTTTCACCTCACCTTTTAACCATGATAGTAATCGTTTTGCTTTCCTTCTACCTTTCAAATTGCATGGAATACATCTGGACTGCGCCTCTAGGATTGTATTTTTAAACAATGTCCATGCCTGTTGAACACTTTAGTTTTAAAGCTGCACCTTTCAGTTTTTTTCTATTTTCCTCATTTTATCAATGTTTCCCTTTTGAAAGTTTAGTGCTAGAGCTGTAGATTTACATCCAAGAACTTTATTACATCCAAGAACTTTGTCTTTAGCAATACCTGATGTTACATTTACCCAGTCAATATTGGGGTAATTGAAATCTCCCATTATTATTGCACTGCCAAATTGGTTTGCTTCCCTGATTTCTCTTAGCATTTCATCATCTGTCTGACCATTTTGTCCAGGTGGACGGTAGTATACTCCTATCACTATACTCTTACCCAACACACATGGGATTTCTATCCATATAGATTCTACTGAGCAATTAGTCTCTTGTATTATCTTTATCCTGTTGGACTCTATACCCTCCCGGACATAAAGTGCCACACCCCCACCAAGTTGATCCTCCCTATCATTGCGATATAATTTGTACCCTGATATAGCACTGTCCCATTGGTTATCCTCCTTCCACCAGGAACAACCTGCTTTTCAGTTGTTAGGGAAATTTGGAAATCATTAGCTTTGGTGATTTTTACATATAGGCACGTGGACTACGTTTGCTTTTATTGGAACCTCTCTGTTGGGATGCCCTAACTTTCCAGTTTCCATTAGTATCCTTCAAGGATACATTTCTCCAAACCATGCACTGCTGAGTGACTGTCGGCTTTCCTCCTTTTTCTAGTTTAAAAGCTGCTCTATCTCCTTTTTGAAAGTTAGTGCCAGCAGCTTGGTTCCACTCTGGTTAAGGTGGCGCCCATCCTTTCGGAAAAATCTCCCCTTTCCCCAAAAGTTTCCCCAGTTCCTTACAAAACTGAATCCCTCTTCCCTGCACCATTGTCTCATTCACGCATTGCAACTCTGGAGCTCTGTCTGTCTCTGGGGACCTGCACATGGAACAGGAAGCATTTCAGAGAATGCCACCCTGGAGGTTCTGGATTTCAGCTTTCTACCTAAAATACTAAATTTGGCTTCCAGAACCTCTCTCCCACAGCCGGCTCCTCCCCAGTACTGTCTATAATCCTTATCTAGGTGACGCGTGAGTCTGCCACCTTCGCACCAGGCAGGCAAGTTACCAGGTGGTCCTCACGTCCACAGCCACCCTGCTATCTACATTTCTAATAATTGAATCACCAATTATGATGGCCAGCCTAACCCTTCCCTCCTGGGCAGTAGCCCTGGGAGATTTGTCCTCAATGCGAGAGGACAATGCATCACCTGGAGAGCAGGTCCTTACTACAGAATCACTTCCTGCTATACTAGGGTGATGGTCTCCTACTGGGAGACCTTTCTGATCCAAGGCAGCACTGGGGCTGCCAGACTGGATTTGGGACTTGGCTACTATGTCCCTGAAGGTCTCATCAATGTACCTTGCTCTGTCTGCCTCAGCTCCTCCAAGTCTGCTACTCTAGCCTCCATAGATCGGATTCGTTCCCTGAGAGCCAGGAGCTCTTTGCACCAAGTGCACACATACAATCTCTGGTGCACTCATATTTGGAAGACTGATTTGGGCCAGATCTCTGGAAGAGAGCTGCTTGGTGAGTTGTAAGGTGATCTCCCTGTTGCAGGAGCTCAATTGGGTGCTGAACTTAGCCAAGAGCAGTCTTCAGCCATCTCAGTGAGATGGAGTATCTGGGTGTTTGCTTCAACACGAAGCAGAGCAAAGTTTCCCTGCCAGAAGCTCGTATTCAGAAGTTGATGACACAAGTGCGTCTCTTGATGAACACTGTACACCCGACCGTGTGGACCTATGTGCATGTACTTGGTTTGATGGTGGTAACCCTTCAAGTGGTGCCGTGGGCGAGATTACTTATGCATTCTCTTCAGCGCTTCCTGCCATCTCATTGGAACCCGCAGTCTCAGGACTGTTCAATTCGGCTCTCACCTCCAGTGGTGGTTGCAAGCGGATCGTCTGAGAAAGGGAGTTTCCCTGACATTTGCTGGACTGGTTGGTACTCACGACAGGAACTAATGGCACAAGGGCGCTAGAATACAGAAGAGTCTCTGATCAATTGGCTGGAAGCCCGGGAGGTCTGGTTGGCATGCTTGCAGTTCAGTGGCAGCCTGCAGGGTCAAGCGGTATGGGTAATGTCAGACAACGCAACGATGGTGGCTTACATCAATTGACAGGAAAGAACCAAGAGCCAGCAAGTGTCGCAGGAGATAGACCAACTAATAGAATGGGCGGAAGTGCATCTTAAGGAGATCTCGGCCTCGCACATTGTAGGAAGAAACAATGTAAGAGCAGACTTTCTCAGCAGGGAGAGTCTGGACCAAGGAGAATAGGTATTGTCAGATGAAGCATTTCAGCTGATAGTGGATCGCTGGGGCCTTCTATTTCTAAGCCTGCTGGTGACTTCTTGCAATGCGAAGGTTCCTCGATCCTTCAGTCACAGGAAAGATCCGAAGTCCTTGGGTATCGGTGCTCTCGTGCAGGTTTGGCCAGAGGACAAGCTGCTATATGCCTTTCCCCTGTGGCCCATGTTGGACAGAATAATTCGGAGGATCAAAGGTCACAGGGGGATGTTGCTTTTGGTGGCACCAGATTAGCCCAGGAGACCATGGCATGCAGATCTGTGAAGGCTCCTTGTAGACTTCCCCCTCCACCTTCCAGCACACAGGAATCTGTAGCAGCAGGGACCTGTCCTTCATGAAGATCTGACTCAGTTTTGTCTTACAGTATGGCCCTTGTGAGGGCTCGCTTACTGAAGCGTGGGTATTCTATTGCTGTGATTGCCACCATGCTACGAGCATGAAAGTTCTGCACTTCCTTAGCCTAAGTGCGGGTTTGGCGATGTGTACGGTGGTCGTGTGGGGGTATATTTTTATAATATGTCACAGAACACTTTACACACAATCTGGTGAAGCAAAACTTAGTTTACTAAATGTAAATATATGGATAATAAATCAGTAAAGTAATATCATTGAATACAGTATCACAGTAAGCTGTACATAAATCAATACAAGTAAATAGGAGACAAACAGAAATAAAGATAGAACATTAATCAAAGAATAATAAAGAACAAAAGGTTGAACACCTCCCTTATATGACCTCCTCATATAAGCCAGTATTCTTAGGAAATCAGGAGAACTTTACAGGCCCAGAGACGCTGAAGAAAGAACCAGCTATCTGCTCTTTGATCCTCCTCAGCTCATCTAATTAAAATAAGCAAATGGTATGTCTTGTATCCCCTCTCTGCAAGTTAGGTGCTTCAGTTTGCACTTTTACCCAGGACGGTATTTCAGTACCAGTCCTTTGATCTCCCATTTGGTAAAGAACATCAGTTGTTTAACTTATTATTGTCGCATTAGAATGGGTACTAGTTAGTCCTATGTTGTTCGGTAATTTTGTTTTACCTAATGTTGTTATTCTTATTTGATTGAGCTCTATAAATTCCTCATCTTGGTCCCGAAAATTACCTGGAATAAGAGACCTTTTGGAAAATGACTATATATTGTTTACCTTTGGAAACTAATGTTTGGCTCTCTGTTTTTCTTTTGATATATGATGTAATATATCTAAATTCATAAATAAAAAATTAAAAAAAAAGAATGGGTACTAGTTTAGAATTTATCTTCCCAGGTGAGAAGAAATCCCAAATGTCATGGCCTTTGATGTTCCCAGGGACACCAAATATTCCTTGGGGCCATCCCTACTCTTTATCAACACATTGGTGCCAGGAAGCCTTAGGAATGAGGGAAGATATAGTAATAGTGTCATGCCTTTGTACCATCCCTGTACTCAAATCACATGCAGTATATTGATTCATACTTATCAATCATTGGAGTCTGTTCTGATCCATAGCTGTCTATTCATGTTACAAAGTCTTCTGGAGATCTAACTAGCTTGCCTAAAATTATACTTACAAAGGCAAGTGTTTGAGGCTTAGTGTGAAGATCAAGGAGTGATGGCTTGTTCAGTTAAGATCCTGCTTATTTTGGAATTTTTGCAGTATGGCTTGAATAAAGGGTTGGCCTTTAATTCCTTGAAGGTACAGATAGCCTGTTTCAGGGTGAATCCTTATTGGCTCATCCAGATGTGGCCTGTTTCTTGAGAGGAGTGAAACATCTTCGTCCTCCCTTGCGATTACCAGTACCCTTGTAGAGTCTTAATCTGGTGTTGGATTTCATGGCAGGCGCTACATTTCAACCATTATTTAGTCTTTCATTGCAGTTACTGACCTTGAAAACAGTGTTTCTGGTGGCAATTTGTTCTGCGCATCGAATTTCCGAACTGCAGACCTTGTCTTGCCAGGAACCGTTCCTTCAGGTGACTCCAGGAGTGATACAGCTGTGTACTGTTCCTTCATTCTTGCCTAAAGTGGTCTCAGATTTTCACTTGAATCACTCTATTTCCTTGCCATCCTTAAATAAGGAAAGAAATGTGGAAGAATATCACCTATTGCATTCCTTGGATGTCAAGAGACATGTTGTAAGGTATCTGGAGGTTTCTAAACTTTTTCCTTCATGGTGGAGCAAAACAGAGCAAACCAGCTTCATGGCCTACAATAGCTTGCTGGATTAAGGAGGTGGTCACGGCCATGTATGTAGCGGCTGAAAAGCCGTTGCCTACTCAGGTTGGGGCTCATTCTACTTGGGCTCAGGCAGTTTCATGGGCGGAGGTTAGATTGTTGTCTCCCATCGACATTTGCCGAGCTGCAATGTGGTCCTCCTTACACACCTTTTCCAGGCGTTATCATCTGGATGTGCAGGCCCAGGAGGACTCAGCCTTTGCATGTGCGGTGTTGACAGGATCGCAGGCAGCTTCCCACCCTATTCGGGAGTAGCTTGGGTACATCCCATTGGTCCACGTGCTAGGAAATAAGAAATTACTACTTACCTGATAATTTCCTTTTCCTTAATGTGGATGGATTCTGCTTCCTGCCCTTGGCTACCAGATCATTGTGTGATGTTCCTCCTGTGTGGCTATGTGTTCCAGGGGATTTCTGGTAAGTGTTCAGCCAGTCCCTAGACTAGTATGCATACGTTCTTGCCTGAGTTCACAGTTTCTTGTTGGTTGAGTATAGAAATGGTTGTCTGTTTTTAATCATGTTTTTGCTAGTCTTTTGCTTTTGAAGAGAATACTGGCAGGCTGATGTCACTGCAGGAGTGTATATGCTGTGACGTCAGTTTGCTCCATCTCCATCTGCTAGTAGAGGTGCATAACCCACTGGTCCTGAATCCATCTATCCACTTTAAGGAAATTTCTCATTACTCCTCAGCTGTTGTGGCCTGTTTTTTCCATATAATTGTGATTTACAAGGCTAAAATCACAAGAAATCGGAGCAAAGTACTGCACTCCAAATATATCAATGTCAAACGTCAAAGGAATGCAAAGAATTTAAAGGTCCAAACTTTGAATTCATGCAAAAAAAAATATATTTTGTTTTATTTTCAATACGGCAACTCCATTGCTCAAATGCCAAAACTGAAATAGTTATTTTTAGGGTCTCCTGACACGGATTCCGTGTTTCACCCGAAGGCTGCGTCGGGAGGACAGGATAAATTTATGAAACTGAAATATAAAAACCAAAAATTACACATTTGTAGAAACTAGGCCAAAGGGGAAGGTACATAATGTCAATATTTCCGCCGATAAAGCATACCTTTAAATGCAGAATGGTGTTCATACAGCTGACAAGGCAAGGAGAGCGGGAAAGATTGACAGAACTCGGCGTTTAAAGCAGACAGTTTTGGCGCGAGATTTTTGCACCAATCAAAACACAGGAAATCTGACCAATCAGAGAACAGATAAACAATACAGTAATAAAACAGAGCATTGTATGACTGGTTATATGAAATATTGCCACTCGATTTCATTGTTTAAACCCTTAGGATGAAGGCAATCTAATTTAAAAATCCACTTTTGTTCTTTTCGAATCAGCATCTCAGACAGATTACCACCCCGGGGGGTGGAAGTAACATCTCAATTACAAAGAATTTTAAATCATTTTCTGAATGCCCTGCCGATTGCCAATGTGTGACCAGGGGCGCCGTTTCATGGCCAGTACGAATATTAGAACGATAAGAACATAAGAACATAAGAAATTGCCATGCTGGGTCAGACCAAGGGTCCATCAAGCCCAGCATCCTGTTTCCAACAGAGGCCAAAAACCAGGCCACAAGAACCTGGCAATTACCCAAACACTAAGAAGAACCCATGCTACTGATGCAATTAATAGCAGTGGCTATTCCCTAAGTAAAATTGATTAATAGCCGTTAATGGACTTCTCCTCCAAGAACTTATCCAAACCTTTTTTGAACCCAGCTACACTAACTGCACTAACTACCTTCTCTGGCAACAAATTCCAGAGCTTTATTGTGCGTTGAGTGAAAAAGAATTTTCTCCGATTAGTCTTAAATGTGTTACTTGCTAACTTCATGGAATGCCCCCTAGTCCTTCTATTATTCGAAAGTGTAAATAACCGAGTCACATCTACTCGTTCAAGACCTCTCATGATCTTAAAGACCTCTATCATATCCCCCCTCAGCCGTCTCTTCTCCAAGCTGAACAGCCCTAACCTCTTCAGCCTTTCCTCATAAGGGAGCTGTTCCATCCCCTTTATCATTTTGGTTGCCCTTCTCTGTACCTTCTCCATCGCAACTATATCTTTTTTGAGATGCGGCGACCAGAATTGTACACAGTATTCAAGGTACGGTCTCACCATGGAGCGATACAGAGGCATTATGACATTTTCCGTTCTATTAACCATTCCCTTCCTAATAATTCCTAACATTCTATTTGCTTTTTTGACTGCTGCAGCACACTGAGCCGACGATTTTATGCCTAGATCTTTTTCCTGGGTGGTAGCTCCTAATATGGAACCTAACATCGTGTAACTACAGCAAGGGTTATTTTTCCCTATATGCATCACCTTGCACTTGTCCACATTAAATTTCATCTGCCATTTGGATGCCTAATCTTCCAGTCTTACAAGGTCCTCCTGTAATGTATCACAGTCTGCCTGTGATTTAACTACTCTGAAAAATTTTTTATCATCCGCAAATTTGATAACCTCACTCGTTGTATTCCTTTCCAGATCATTTATATATATATTGAAAAGCACCGGTCCCAATACAGATCCCTGAGGTACTCCACTGTTTACCCTTTTCCACTGAGAATATTGACCATGTAATCCTACTCTCTGTTTCCTGTCTTTTAACCAGTTTGTAATCCACGAAAGGACATCGCCTCCTATCCCATGACTTTTTAGTTTTCGCAGAAGCCTCTCATGAGAGACTTTGTCAAACGCCTTCTGAAAATCCAAATACACTACATCTACCGGTTCACCTTTATCCACATGTTTATTAACCCCTTCAAAAAAATGAAGCAGATTTGTTAGGCAAGACTTCCCTTGGGTAAATCCATGTTGACTGTGTCCCATTAAATCATGTCTTTCTATATGCTCTACAATTTTGATCTTGAGAATAGTTTCCACTATTTTTCCCGGCACTGAAGTCAGGCTCACTGGTCTATAATTACCCGGATTGCCCCTGGAGCCTTTTTTAAATATTGGGGTTACATTGGCCACCCTCCAGTCTTCAGGTACAATGGATGATTTTAATGATAGGTTACAAATTTTAACTAATAGATAAGAAATTTCATTTTTGAGTTCCTTCAGAACCCTAGGATGCATACCATCCGGTCCAGTTGATTTGCTACTCTTTAGTTTGTCAATCTGGCCTACTACATCTTCCAGGTTCACAGTGATTTCGTTCAGTTCATCTGAGTCATCACCCCTGAAAACCATCTCCGGAACTGGTATCTCCCCAACATCCTCATTAGTAAACACAGAGGCAAAGAATTCATTTAGTCTTTCTGCAATGGCCTTATCTTCCCTAAGAGCCCCTTTAACCCCTCTGTCATCTAATGGTCCAACCGACTCCCTCACAGGTTTCTTGCTTTGGATATATTTTTAAAAGTTTTTATTAAGAGTTTTTGCCTCTATGGCCAACTTCATTTCAAATTCTCTCTTCGCCTGTCTTATCAATGTTTTACACTTACCTTGACAATGCTTATGTTTTATCCTATTTTCTTCAGATGGATCCTTCTTCCAATTTTTGAAGGATGTTTTTTTGGCTAAAATAGCCTCTTTCACCTCACCTTTTAACCATGACGGTAATCGTTTTGCCTTCCTTCCACCTTTCTTAATGCGCGGAATACATCTGGACTGCGCCTCTAGGATTGTATTTTTAAACAATGTCCAAGCCTGTTGAATACTTTTAACCTTTGCAGCTGCACCTTTCAGTTTTTTTCTAACTATTTTCCTCATTTTATCAAAGATTCCCTTTTGAAAGTTTAGTGTTAGAGCTGCAGATTTACTTATTGTCCCCCTTCCAGTTATTAGTTTAAATTTGATCATGTTATGATCACTGTTGCCAAGTGGCCCCACCACCGTTACTTCTTTCACCAAATCTTGCGTACCACTAAGAATTAAATCTAAAATAGCTCCCTCTCTTGTAGGTTCCTGAACCAATTGCTCCATGAAGCAGTCATTTATTACATCCAGGAACTTTATGTCTCTAGCAAGTCCTGATGTTACATTTACCCAGTCAATATTGGGGTAATTGAAATCTCCCATTATTATTGCACTGCCAAATTGCTTTGCTTACCTGATTTCTCTTAGCATTTCATCATCTGTCTGACCATTTTGTCCAGGTGGTAGTATACTCCTATCACTATGCTCTTACCCAACACACATGGGATTTCTACCCATATAGATTCTACTGAGCATTTACTCTCTTGTATGATCTTTATCCTGTTGGACTCTATACCCTCCCGGACATAAAGTGCCACACCCCCACCAAGTGTATCCTCCCTATCATTGCGATATAATTTGTACCCTGATATAGCACTGTCCCATTGGTTATCCTCCTTCCACCAAGTCTCTGTGATGCCAATTATGTCAATCTCATCATTTGCTGCTAAACACTCTAACTCTCCCATCTTACTTCTTAGACTTCTGGCATTGGCATACAGACATTTCAAAGTGTAGTTTTTGCTTGTTTTAACAACCTGCTTTTCAGTTGTTTGGGATAATTCGGTAATCATTAGCTTTGGTGATTTTTTACATATAGTCATATGAACTATGTTTGCTTTTGATGGAACCTCTCTGTTGGGATGCCCTAACTCTCCTGTTTCATTAGTATCCTTCAAGGATACATTTCTCCGAACCATGCACTGCTGAGTGACTGTCGGCTTTCCCCCTTGTTCTAGTTTAAAAGCTGCTCTATCTCCTTTTTGAAAGTTAGTGCCAGCAGCTTGGTTCCACTCTGGTTAAGGTGGAGCCCGTCCTTTCGGAAAAGTCTCCCCTTTCCCCAAAAGTTTCCCCAGTTCTTTACAAAGCTGAATCCCTCTTCCCTGCACCATCGTCTCATCGGGACCTGCACGTGGAACAGGAAGCATTTCAGAGAATGCCACCCTGGAGGTTCTGGATTTTAGCTTCCTACCTAAAATCCTAAATTTGGCTTCCAGAACCTCTCTCCCACATTTTGCTATGTCGTTGGTGCCCACATGTACCACGACAGCCGGCTCCTCCCCAGCAATGTCTGTAATCCTATCTAGGTGACGCGTGAGGTCTGCCACCTTCGCACCAGGCAGGCAAGTTACCAGGCGGTCCTCACGTCCACCAGCCACCCAGCTATCTACATTTCTAATAATTGAATCACCAACTATGATGGCCGGCCTAACCCTTCCCTCCTGGGCAGTAGCCCTGGGAGACTTGTCCTCAATGTGAGAGGACAATACATCACCTGTTCAGCAGGTCCTTGCTACAGGATCACTTCCTGCTACACCAGGGTGATGTTCTCCTACTGGGAGACCTTTCTGATCCAAGGCAGCACTGGGGCTGCCAGAATGGATGTTCTACAATTCTACAATTCTTGTCCTAACTTGTCTGGTTGTTTTGCCCACATACAATTTGGGGCAAGGGCAAGAGATCACGTAAATTACTTCCCGTGATTGGCAAGTGGTGGAAAGTTTGAGATAAAGTTTTTTGTGGGTAATCGGATGTTCAAAAGTGGAAGTAGGAATAACATGAGGACAAACAGAACAACATCCACATGATTGATGACCTGAAAAATTTGATACGCCTAAAGATGGGCTATCTTGAAAGTAAGAGTGAACTAAAATATTTCTGAGGTTCTTACCATGACAAAAAGAAAAACGTAAGGGACAATCAAAAACTTCATGAAGTGCCAACATGGACCAGTGATGTTTTATGATGGATGTGATGCTATAAACATGGGTAGAAAAAGGTAAAATGCAATGAATGCAAGTGTCTACTGTCTTAATTTGAGGAATAAAAAGGAAGTCCCGATTCACATATAAAGCTCTACGAAGGACCCGGTGAGGTCACCCTCTCTCCTTGCACCTAAGCAGCATCTGCTTAGCTTGAGTTACAAAATCCGCTCGGGACGAGCAGAGGCGTCGAAGTCTTAACAAGTGCCCAGCTGGAATATTCATTTTTAAAGTGGATGGATGATGGCTGTCAAATCGCAACAGAGTATTGCGATCTGTACTTTTGCGAAAGATAGATGTGGTGAAAACGCCATCTTGCAAATAAACTTGCACGTCCAAAAATGAGATTGTAAAAGAATCAATTGAATAGTTAAATTTCAGATGCTCAGTGCAATTATTGAGCCAGTCAAAAAATAGGAAAAATTGAATGTGCGTCCCCTTCCAAATCAAAAAAATATCATCTATATAATGGTACCATGAGAAAATAAAAGGAAACCATGATGAAATCTTCTTTGAATTTGCTCACATATAAACAAGCCAGGCTGGGGGCCATGGTGACCCCCATAGCCGTACCTGTAATCTGTTGATATGTGGTATTGAGAAATTGAAAATAATTTCTAGTAAGGGCTAACTGGGTTAAAGACAATAAAAATTCTGTAGAGATTTGACAAGGACGGGGACGGGCATTCAAAATATTTTCGACTAATGTTAATGCTTCGTCCTGGGGACTGTTACATTATAAAGATATAATACCTAAAGTAACCAAAAAACATGCATCAGAGGGAGGGGATATTTGTTCCAAAATGGTAATGAAATGATTGGAGTTGCGGACATAGGCCCGGCTTAGACAAACTAGGGGTTGTAAGAAATTATCCACAAATTGAGATAAAGGTTCTAAAACAGAGCCTGTGCCAGCGACAGTGGGACGTCCAGGAGGATTTATCAAGGTTTTGTGGATTTTAGGAAGAATATAAAATGTGGGAATGTTTGGAAAATCTGTCTATTGAAAATAAAATAATTTTTTTTTTTTTTTTTGCATGAATTCAGATGTGGACCTTTAAATTCTTTGCATTCCTTTGGTGATTTACAAGGCTAAAAGATCCTTTCTGCTAAGTGTGCACTGATATTGTCAGGTGACAGAACACCAATACCCCACCAAAGCTGGAGCAGGCGTCCTGGCACAGTTCACGCCTCGCCGTTGGTCGATTGTGAGCAGAGTCCTTGGGGTTGATGGCTTTTCTGCAAGGAGTGTATTCTGGGATTTTAAAGTGCTTGCCTCTATATGCCATTTCTTCATCTTGAGCGTTTTAGATTGATACATTTTCCCTGCTTCTTACGTTCCCAAAGGAGTGAAAGCATCCCACAGCTTGTGACTGTCTTGTTTTCTGCCCCTCTAGATATTAAACACCGACGAATCCCCATTCTGTTCTTTGCTAACAAGATGGACCTCAGGGACGCCCTCTCATCTGTAAAAGTCTCCCAACTGCTGCTTTTAGAAAACATCAAAGATAAGCCCTGGCATATTTGGTAAAGCTGCTTTACTTTCCCTTTTTTGCATTTGCTGTTATTTTTAGTGTCATTTTCAGTCCTCGGTTAAAGGGTCACTGTCGGGGAATGGCTGCGGTGTTGGTCTGTGGACCCTTAGCTGTGGTGCCGAGCTGACCTCTGCAGTACAGACAGCATAACCAGCAGCACTCAGGTTTTAAATCTTTAATAACAGTAAATCAGTGACCAGGAAGAGGAACCTTTTGACAGGACTAGGAACAGACATGGGGGGAAACAGGATTAACCGTGCCCCATGTCATAAATACACTGAATTCTCTAAGTGGATATAGAAACTCTGGTCCAGAGAAACGATGCTGGTCCTGCAGCAAAAGACATGTGACATGAGACTTACAGAGCAAAATATGTAGAGGAGAGATGGGGATATGATAAGAAACCTTAAAGTACCTCAAGAGTATAAATAATGCTCAAGAAGCAAACCTTTTTCAGTCATGATACCAGGGTCCAAGTGGGGAGGCTCAGGAGCAAAATCTTTGTCTATGGAAAGAGTGATGAATGCATGGAATAGCCTCACAGCGGAAGGGATGGAAACCAAACTGGTACAGGAGTTAAGAAAGACAAGATCCCTATCTATGAAGACGCAAGGGCAAAGGCCGAGATCAGCCGGGGTCTTTGGCACTGCACTGGGAATGAAAAGGGCTGGATGACCTTATTAATGGTCCTTATCTGCTATCAGAGTCTGTATGTCCAGCACAGAACATGGTTATTAAGAGGAGAGACACATGCAGAAATATTTTAAACTCTTATGTTCTATGGCTATATTTTCTTTCTATCTCTCTATATAATATGTTTCGGTTCCCAAAAGTGGTGCCTGTATGTTGGGCCAGCAGTGTGTGCGTCCCCATGTGGTTCAGAGAGACAGACTTGAGGGGAGCTAAGCGCCTGGGCTGGAAGGAGGTACAGAGGGTAATTGGTGGTGCAGGTCAGTGCAGGCAATAAACAGCTGTGTCAGCTAGCTCCATCCAGCCAGGCTGCAGGAGGGACGTGGTAGGGTGGGCGCAATGGACCGGCAGGCCAGGAAGGGTGGGGGGGGGGGGAATGCTGGGGTTGAGCAGGGAGAGGGGCTGCATGGGCTGGAAGGAGGTACAGAGGGTAATTGGTGGTGCAGGTCAATGCAAGCAATAAACAGCTGTGTCAGCTAGCTCCATCCAGCCAGGCTGCAGGAGGGACGTGGTAGGGTGGGAGCAATGGACCGGCAGGCCAGGAAGGGTGGGGGGGGAATGCTGGGGTTGAGCAGGGAGAGGGGCTGCATGGGCTGGTGGGAGGCCCAGGACAAGGAGAAGAAGGGCTAGTGGCTTGGTAGGAGGGCCGGCATGGTTGGGGATGACAGGGAAGTTTCCAGAAGGTGACAGGTAGGTAGTAACCTTCCTTTAGATGTGTGCAGAAGTTCTGCATAGTCTGTTTGAGGGTGTGAGCTAACACTGCTGAGAGCCAATCAGAATGCAGAAATGCTATTAGTGGAAAGGTCTGAGAATGTGAAATTCATTCACTACATATAACCAGTTTATAGAGTTACTAAGTTATTGCTAGATATGAAATAAGAGAAATCTTTAGGCATGCAGGTGTTTTATATATGCGAGAAATCCAAATGGCTGGTCAGGCTGGTTAAAATGGTATTTTCTGGTGACCAGGCTGTCTTATCTATGTACCTACCTATACCTACATATAAAAATAAATATATACATAGATCATAGAAACATGATGGCAGAAAAAGACCATAAGGCCCCTCTAGTCTGCCCATCCGTTCAATTCCCATCACTCCCTCAGATGGTCACCGCTAAATACCATATTAACCAACCTACCCAGCCAGTTTGGGTTGCTCTGTGGGAGGTTAGTAGCTCCTTTCATTTCTGTGGCAGTGCCAGATTCTCACCTTAGGTGCTTTGCTAACAGTGTTTGAGACGCTCTGCCCGTTTGCACGAGCTGCCGATTGCCCCTTACATTCTGCTACTTGAGGCCGTCCAGGGATTACACAAGGCGTAACACGTTGGGATTTTTGGCCCTGCTGGCATTTGTGGCTCGCTGACATGTGACAGGCAAGCTGCACATGAAAATCTGTGGCATCAGTCAGCGCTGATATGGAAACCTGTTCCAGTGGCGCGAAGAAAGGGCAACTCCACTTCAAACTTGGGAAGGTTTGGCACAGTGCTGATTGTCTTGGAACAGCCCCTGTCTAATGAAACTTCCAAACAGGTTTTCAGAAGGAGGTGTGACCTATTCCGAATTGCTCTTCGGATAGATGGGTTCAGGTATGTCTGACAGCAGAATAGCAAGAAGTATTTACAGCAGTAGGGCCTGCGCTCAAACCATCTTTCCCCTGAGGAAAAGCGTAGAGGAACAAATGTCTTTCAGCTGTTCCAAGACTATTTCCTAATCGTTATTCAATAGTAAAGAAAATGTGTATTTGTCTAAAACTAAAAGATTCCTCTTTCCAAAGTGAAAATCGCCTTCAGAGTGTGGAAAGGCCGGTGGCTCTGAGATGTCACAGTCCTGGGCCTTCTGCGTAATCACTCCCTGGAGGTTCATAGATGATTGTGGGAAGACAGAAATGTCCAGCCTGAGGTTTCGTGGCCATAATCCCATGAAGCCACAGAGCTGAAGCTCTCCGTGTCTTATCTGTCCTTGCTCCGTCCTTGTCCTGACTTGCTGTTGATGTTTCAGTGCCAGCGACGGCCTTAAAGGAGAAGGGTTGCAGGAGGGCGTAGACTGGCTGCAGGGTAGGTCTGGCGCTCACAGCTTCACTGTTTGCCTTTCTTTCCATCAACCTTTCACTCAATTCAGAAGCTTCCCCCCACCATTATTTGATTTGCATTAAGTAGTTTGGTTTCTTTTCATTAAGTAGTTTCATTTCTTTTGTTTTTGTTAATCTTTTTCTGTGCATTGATTTACATTGTTTCCATCTTCATATTTCTGCTTTCAGGTCAAATTACACAGTAAATGACCCCTCCAGTTCTGAATTTTATCCCAACATTATTGCAAAACCTCACATTGTTGTCTTTTTGAAGCACACATAAGCAGTACAATCCTGCATAAAAGGTTTGCATGGGATTGTGGCCTTCCTCCTATTGCAAATGTCTTTCTCCAAAGAGGCCCACTTGTGGAGGTTAGCTGATGGCGCTGCTGCATTTACTGTGCAGCTGAAATGTAGAGTATGCAGGCAGCACTATAGCTGCAGTAATACTCTCCCAGAAGGCCGTATAATGAGGGAATCGGTGATGTATTTCCTTCTGAATGGAAGAAATGTTATTAGTTTATGTTTGTTATGTTTTTGCATTGTTTATACTTTGTATTTATTGCTTATGAATGGTGTTTTATTGTCCAACCACCTAGATAACATGTTTTACAGCGGGAGATAGAATTTTAATAAATAAAATTTATAAAATAAATAAGGGAAAACCAGCTGTGAGAATTTTAAAGGATGGAAAGTCCCCTGTTTAAGGGCATTTACAATGCTGTAGCTGGATTTTACTGTGCAATAAACGTTTGCAGATCTCTGTTCTCTTCAGGAAAGATCTTGGTAGTAAAACACAGCCTGCTCCTGAAGTTCACTTTCTAGGAGCAGTGCTTTCAATTTGGCACAAGGTGGCAGTAATATTCAGCGCACCTCTCAGAACAGTGTGGCCAGAGGAGAGCTGGGTATACAGTAGCCTATAACAGTGTGTGTGCTCAGCCTTCTGTACCGAGGTTAAATAAAGGACACACACACATATACATACAAATCTTTATTTTAGAGGGCTTAGTAAGGACAAGGGGTGAGCATTATTAGAATACTTTGTCCCCTAATGTTTTCTCCCATTACCACCAGACCAGATCCAGGCAATGAAGACATAAGAAGCCACAAGGATAATGCACAGCGCGAATGGAAAATAAAGACCAGCCAGCTCTTTACAACAGAAAGAGAAGGAATCCGCGTTCTCTCCCCACCTCCGCCGCTTTCCCTTGGCCTGAGCACCAAAGATGGTGTTGGACCTAAACCAAGGTGCCAGGAGATGGTAGTGCCAGAGGTAACTGCTTCCGAAAATGAGATCCACCTTGCCCTAGGCTGGAAGCCGCACTAAATCATATACACCTTGTCGGCAAAAGCTAAGCATCTGCATTTCTCATTTTATCTTCCTGTATTAATCAGTCAATTAAAAAACACTTTACTGTACATAAACTAATTGCCTAGGAATTAATATCTGTTATTTAATTGACCTTGTTTTAGTATGTATGTAATATATGTAATAATGACCTGTTCTAAGTTATTAAATTAGTTTTTTAGTGAATTGTGTGTTGAGAAGTGATTGCAGGTTTTAATAGGGAATTATGTTTGTAATAAAATTGTGTACATATTCCTTTCTAATCTAAAATCTAGCACGTGTTCATTTTGTACTGTGTGTGATGGTTTTACTAGTTGCCCAGTTTCTGGGTGGTGGGGTTATTTCTTCAATCAGGATTACATAGAAACATAGAAACATAGAAATGACGGCAGAAGAAGACCAAATGGCCCATCCAGTCTGCCCAGCAAGCTTCCCTCATTTCTTCTCCCATACTTATCTGTTTCTCTTAGCTCTTGGTTCTAATTCCCTTCCACCCCCGCCATTAATGTAGAGAGCGGTGGAGGAGCTGCATCCAAGTGAAATATCTAGCTTGATTAGTTAGAGGTAGTAGGAGTAGTAACCGCCGCAATAAGCAAGCTACACCCATGCTTATTTGTTTTTACCCAGATTATGTTATACAGCCCTTATTGGTTGTTTATCTTCTCCCCTGCTGTTGAAGCAGAGAGCTATGCTGGATATGCATCGAAAGTGAAGTATCAGGCACATTTGGTTTGGGGTAGTAACCGCCGTGACAAGCCAGCTACTCCCCGCTTTGTGAGTGTGAATCCTTTTTTCTTCTCCCCTGCCGTTGAAGTTATGCTGGATATGCGTGAAGTATCAGTTTTTCTTTTCCCCTGCCGTTGAAGCAGAGAGCTATGCTGGAAATTCGTGATGTATCAGTCTTTCTCCGATGCCGTTGAAGTAGAGAGCCATGCTGGATATGCGTCGAGAGTGAAGTATCAGGTACATTTGGTTTGGGGTAGTAACCGCCGTAACAAGCCAGCTACTCCCCGCTTTGTGAGTGCGAACCCTTTTTTCTTCTCCCCTGCCGTTTAAGCAGAGAGCTCTGCTGGATGTGTGAAGTAACAGTTTTTCTTTTCCCCTGCTGTTGAAGCAGAGAACTATGCTGGATATGCATTGAAAGTGAAGTATAAGAATGGAGTGATCAAGCTAGTTGAAAGGCATCAGGAATAGAGGAAGGTGGAGGTAGTAATCTGGATATTTGGTTTGGGGTAGTAACCGCCGTAACAAGCCAGCTACTCCCGTCATTGTGAGTGCAAATCCTTTTTTCCACATTTCCTCATGCTGTTGAATCTTAGAGTGATGTTGGAGTCACAGTAACCATGTGTATGTTTATTGACTAAGGGTATTGTCTCCAGGCAGTAGCCATCATTCTGGCGAGTCACCCACTCTTCATTGGCGGCCTCTTGACTTTATGGATCCACAGTGTTTATCCCACGCCCCTTTGAAGTCCTTCACAGTTCTGGTCTTCACCACTTCCTCCGGAAGGGCATTCCAGGCATCCACCACCCTCTCCGTGAAGAAATACTTCCTGACATTGGTTCTGAATCTTCCTCCCTGGAGCTTCAAATCGTGACCCCTGGTTCTGCTGATTTTTTTCTTATGGTAAAGGTTTGTCGTTGCCTTTGGATCATTAAAACCTTTCAAGTATCTGAAAGTCTGTATCATATCACCTCTGCTCCTCCTTTCCTCCAGGGTGTACATATTTAGATTCTTCAATCTCTCCTCGTACGTCATGCGATGAAGATCCTCCACCTTCCTGGTCGCCCTTCTCTGTACCGCTTCCATC
Source organism: Rhinatrema bivittatum (assembly GCF_901001135.1). Classification (NCBI taxonomy): domain Eukaryota; kingdom Metazoa; phylum Chordata; class Amphibia; order Gymnophiona; family Rhinatrematidae; genus Rhinatrema; species Rhinatrema bivittatum. Next base: position 11,001,738 of record NC_042629.1, on the reverse strand, counting down.
TTGTCTTTGTCTTTTTGTAGATACGGTCTCCAGAACTGAACACAGTACTCCAGGTGAGGCCTCACCAAGGACCTGTACAAGGGAATAATCACTTCCCTTTTCTTACTCGATATTCCTCTCTCTATGCAGCCCAGCATTCTTCTGGCTTTTGCTATCGCCTTGTCGCATTGTTTCGCAGAACCTCACTCACACTGCTTGCCAGGAAACAGGCTGTCTCCGAACCACTGTCACTGAAACTCTTATTTATCCATCAGATTAATCGAGTTATTTTCTTACATCAGAAAAATACATAAGGAAAAAAAGAAAACTTGTACTACCAGTTGGTCCTGGGACTTGCAGAAACTCCCTTCTTGCAATAACAGTGCCAGAATGCAGAACAATAGTCTGACTTCCCATTTAATCAAAAGGGTGTGTATGTTTGAGGACGGGAGGAAGGGTCAGGAGTAAGCCAGCAGGAGCTTTGCCTGGAATGCCAGCGACAGGTACGCCTGACCTTTTAGTGCCCAAAGTGAAGGGGGGGTGGATTTCTCCTGCATGTATAAGGAACATTTGCCGATGGCTGCAGATGCTTGCCCACATCTCCTTAAAGGCACAGCAGAGAATTTGAAACCTGTATATATTTTTCTAGAATTGTAGAGCCCCTCTCTATCTGCTGAAGAAGTGGCTCCTGCACGCACACACATATGCTTAACTGCTGCCTGGTTGTAGCTTTACTTTCACTGCTCTATATAGTAACAGGATGAGAGTCAAACTTTAGAGGAACACTGACAGGTTTTAGGAACAGGTCATTTTAAAAGTCACCAATATTGGTTTCCAGTTCTGGGGAAGCAGCACATATATGCAAATTGGAACAGGATTGGGCCACCTAACTCTCCAAGGAAGCCATGGTGGACACATAGACTGTAAAACAAACAAAAAAAAAAAAGAAAGGTAAAGAGAATTGATTAAGTAGATGGCAAAAAGTAACCTTGGGCTAAAATGAATCTTCCTGATTTTCACATATTCATTTTACCTGTGCTGATATTTTTCTTTTGAATAAGGCAGCACTTCTTAACACAAAGCAGGAAAAAGACCTGGCTAATGAATTATATTAGAAAGGAGTGTCTGAGACCAAGCACCAGCAGGAGGTGCCAAACGTGGGATTTCACCTATGCTATCATATTCAGAATGCCTCATTTCCTAGCGTGTAGCCAGATGGACTCAGGACCAATGGGTTATGCTTCCCTGCCAGCAGATGGAGATGGAGTCAGATTTCAAAGCTAAAGTCACCCTAGATACACCCCTGCAGTGACCTCAGACCTTCAGTATTTCTCCGTCTCAAGCATATGGTGGACTTACCTCTCCCAATGGGGATTGCTGTACTTTTTGGAAGGAGAAATTCTACATTTAAATTGGAGAAAAAAATTGAGCCCCGCTCTCCTGCGGTAATACTTAAAGGTCCCTCCCCCAGTTGAGAATTCCTGAGGCAATTTCCAAGATCCCTCAGAGGTGTGTCTTGGTCCGGTAACCGGTTCCCGGCGTGGACTTTGCTGCTGAAACAGCTGAAAGGTAGTGGGTGCAGGAAGCCGAGCGCGGTGGTGACGGCCAAAGCCTTCTCCCCCCGCAGCCAGAGACCATCTCTGTACTCAGCCGGTAAGCGCTGAGCCCAGGTAAGTAAAACAAAAACAAAGATTTACCTCACGATTCAGAGACATTTGGAGGGGTTTCTGTAAGACTTCTTCCAGTCTCCTAGCTCAGTGCACTGTACTGATATCATTCCAAATCCCATTGGGGTAAGGAGAAGTGGGCTTCCGAGCGGGCTGAGCAGCTCCCCAGTGGGCTAGGCCCCACTTTAGGCTTGGTCAGCACACTGCATGGTAGGCCGCGGCGGCGCGTCTTGCGTGCGTCTTTGTGCATGTCGTATTGCCCTCCATAGAATGTCGGTACGTGCAATGCATCAGCTGTACGCATAATGTCACGCACATCTTCATAGGATGACGTACGAGGAGAGATTGAAGAATCTAAATATGTACACCCTGGAGGAGAGGAGGAGCAGAGGTGATATGATACAGACTTTCAGATACTTGAAAGGTTTTAATGATCCAAAAACAACGACAAACCTCTTCCGTAGGAAAATAATCAGCAGAACCAGGGGTCACGATTTGAGGCTCCAGGGAGGAAGATTCAGAACCAATGTCAGGAAGTATTTCTTCACGGAGAGGGTGGTGGATGCCTGGAATGCCCTTCCGGAGGAAGTGGTGAAGACCAGAACTGTGAAAGACTTCAAAGGGGCGTGGGATAAACACTGCGGATCCATAAAGTCAAGAGGCCGCCAATGAAGAGTGGGTGACTCGCCAGAATGATGGCTATTGACACAATACCCTTATTAAATAAACATACACATGCTTACTGTGACTCCTACATCGCTCTAAGCTTCAACAGCAAGAGGTAATGGAAAAAAAGGATTTGCACTCATAAAGAGGGGAGTAGCTGGCTTGTTACGGCGGTTACTACCCCAAACCAAATATGCCTGATACTTCACTTTCAATGCATATACAGCATAGCTCTCTGCTTCAATGACAGGGGAGAAGAATAACTGATACTTCACACATCCAGCAGAGCTCTCTGCTACAACGGCAAAGGAGAAGAAAAAGGGTTCGCACTCAAAACGCGGGGAGTAGCTGGCTTGTTACGGCAGTTACTACCCCAAACCAAATGTGCCTGATACTTCACTTTCCATGCATATCCAGCATGGTTCTCTGCTGCATCGGCATGGGAGAAAGACTGATACATCACGCATTTCCAGCATAGCTCTCTGCTTCAACGGCAGGGGGAAAAAAAAAACAAAAACAAAAACAAAAAACTGATGCTTCACGCATATCCTGCATAGCTTCAACGACAGGGGTGAAGAAAAAAAAGGATTAGCAATCACAAAGCGAGGAGTAGCTGGCTTGTTATGGCGGTTACTACCCCAACCAAATGTGCCTGATACTTCACTTTCAATGCATATCCAGCATGGCTCTCTGCTTCTACAGCAGGGGAGAAGAAAAAAAAAACCAACAAGAGCTGTACAACATAGTCTAGGTAAAACAAATAAGCATGGGTGTAGCTTGCTTATCGTGGCGGTTACTGCCCCTACTACCCCTAACTAATCAAGCTAGATATTTCACTTGCATGCAGCTCCATCACTGCTCTCTACATTAATGGTGGGGGTGGAAGGGGAATAGAACAAGGAGCTAAGAGTAACAGATAAGAATGAGAGAAAAAATGTGTGAGGCTTGCTGGGCAGACTGGATGGGCCATTCGGTCTTCTTCTGCCGTCATTTCTATGTTTCTATGTTTCTATGTTTCTATCCTACTAAGTGCAGAATATAGGTAAAGCCGGGTGCACGGGCTGTGCGTATGCCTCACCACATCCCACCTAGGCGCCCGAAATCTGTACACATAAAATTTTAAGCGCTAGCCGACAGAACACAAAGTTAACGCTGCCAATGGCTTCGGCTGCCAAGAAACATAAGAGCCTTTCTGTGCTGTTTCTCATATTAGAGCTTCATGGTCTGACCTGGATTCCAACTTATGTCAGCACTATGAGTAAGCCCAGGGAGAGCTAACCTCCCCGGACTTTGCTAAACCCAGCTCCTCCCATTCAGAGGATGGGTTAGCCACTGCCTTAACTGGAAGTACCCCAGATTTGAGTACCCCCCCGGGACTGGGTCATCCATAGGAGAGGGAAATTCAGCAGCATCTACTAGAGATGTGAATCGGAACCGGAATCAGTTCGGTTCCGATTCAAATCGTGCATTTTTTTTCGTCCGGCCCGATCAGTTTTCATTGGCTGCGCCCGATCCGATAAACAAAAAACCCACCCCGACCCTTTAAAACCGCTCCCTTAGCCTCCACCACCCTCCCGACCCCCCTAAAAACATTTTAAAATTACCTGGTGATCCAGCGGGGGACCCGGGAGTGATCTCCCGCTCTCGGGCCGTCGGCTACCACTAATAAAAATGGCGCAGATGGCCCTTTGCCCTTACCATGTGACAGGGTAACCATGCCATTGGCCGGCCCCTGTCACATGGTAGGAGCACTGGACGGCCGGCGCCATCTTTAAAAATGGTGCCGGCCGTCCAGTGCTCCTACCATGTGACAGGGACCGGCCAATGGCACGGTTACCCTGTCACATGGTAAGGGCAAAGGGCCATCGGCGCCATTTTTATTAGTGGCAGCCGACGGCCCGAGAGCGGGAGATCGCTCCCGGGGCCCACTGGACCCGTTCTCTACCACTTTGGGTACATAATTCTCAACTCAGGCACCCATTCTCTACCACTTTGGGTACATAATTCTATACAATCCAATGTGTAATCAAAAACCAGCTTCACTTCCCCAATGTGTTTAATTCACTCTCATCTCCCCGAGCTGCTTGGAACATGAGGATTTCTGAACTCAATCTGTTCAATTGACAGGGCCATCTCTAAGTGAACAACTATCCCAGTGGAGGGAGGAGTGGCCTTAAAGGATGCTCACGATAGACGGATGGAGTCCATCCTTAAACAGACCTTTGATGCAATAGCAATGACCTTACAGATTGCTTCTTGTTGTGCTCTGGTAACTCGTTCATTCCTACTCCTCTCTCAGGAGGTGGATGACTTGGGGAAGAATTCCAGAGCGGTTATGGAAGTCGCTGCCACCTTTTTAACTGACGTGGGCTCGGATCTAGTCCGTATGGCCAGAGGATTGACCTCAGTGGTGATGGCCAGAAGGCATCTATGGCTGCGGAATTGGTCAGCAGATGCAACCACCAAGGCAAATCTTACAAAGATGCCCTTTAAAGAATCACTCCTTTTCGGAAGTGAATTGGAAAAGCTGGCCAGTAAATGGGGTGAATCTCCAGTTCCCTGCCTACCAGAAGATAAGAGAAAGCAGTTACAGCGCCCCTCGCCTAGGAGGGATTGATCCAGGGACTCCCAATGCTTTCGCCCCTACAGAAACTCAACATTTCAGAAGTGTCGGCCCTTTGGGAGGTCTCGGTCCTTTCATAGTCGACAGCCCAAGAGAAAGGCAGGTTCGGGTTCAGGTTTGTCCCGAACCCCCCAATGAAAATTTGCCAACCCACCCTCGGAATGAGGAGATAGGGGGGTCAGCTGTCCCTATTCTACCAGAGGTGGGTCGAGATCAGTTTGGACAAATGGGTACTAGAGGTCATACGAGAAGGATATGCACTGGAATTTTACAGCACTCCTCGGGACATATTCATGATGTCTCCTTGCCACTCCCAGCACAAGAAGTAGGCAGGGGGGAGACTACTCTTTTAAGGCTCCTCAGGATGAGGTCTATAATCCTAGTAACTGCACCCAAGGAAAATATGGAGCGTTATTCCATCTATTTCATCATACCCAAGAAGGAAGGTTCTTTTTGCCCCATCCTAGACTGCAAGAGAGTCAACCGACATCTACGAGTGAATCATTTCCGCATGGAAACCCTAGGCTCCGTGATAATGGCTGTACAATCGGGAGAGTTCTTAACCTCCATGGACCTATCCGAGGCCAACCTACATATTCCATTCCATCAAGAACACCATTTCCTAAGATTTGCAGTTCTGGGTCGCTATTATCAGTTCCAGGCACTGCCCTTTGGCCTAGCCATCGCTCCTAGAACATTTTCCAAGATTATGGTGGTTGTATCGGCAGCATTGAGAAAAGAGGGAATCCTGGTGCACCCGTACTTGGATGACTGGTTGATCCAGGCCAAGTCTATGGAAGAGAGTATCCGGGTGACTAACAGGGTGAACTCCTTGCTTCAGGAACTCGGTTGGGTCGTAAACCTGGACAAAAGCAGTCTCAAGCCCTCCCAGTCCTTGGAATATCTGGGAGTCCGGTTCGACACCAAGCAGGGCAAGGTCTTCCTTCTGACCATGTGGATAAGGAAGTGTTACAGTTGGACGAGTGCCAGGTGTGGTGAACACCACCTGCACGAGTAACTCAGGATAGAGAGAACTGGAGTCACACTGCTTAAAAGTCTGGGAAGCCCTGTTCTGGCCCAAATCTCACCTCAGTGCCGGCTTTCTTTGCTTTCCTGGATGGCTCTACATCAGCTTCTTCTGATTGATCAAGAAGAAAACCTGCATAAATGTCTCCCTCCAAAATAGCGGTGAACCAAACTAAAAGGAGCAATTACAAAGGCAACAAATCTATGTGTTAGAAAAGTAAACAAAAGTAAGAGAAATAAGAAACCAATCTGGTTCTCCATGGAGGTGGCAGATAAAATAAAAGCAAAAAGAACAGCATTCAAGAAATATAAAGGATCCCAAAAAGAGGAACATAGGGAAGAATATCTGGTGAAACTGAGGGAGACGAAGATAGAAATCAAGAAAGCAAAAACCAGGTGGAAGAGAGGATTGCCAAAGTGGTAAAGAGAGGGGACAAAACATTTTTCAGACACATCAGAGAAAGGAGAAAGGTCCGAAGTGATACAGTGAAATTGAAAGGTGAGAAGGATCAATGTGTAGAGAGAGACGAAGAAATGGCGGAAATATTAAATGAATACTTCAGTTCAGTGTTCACTAAAGAAGACCCTGGAGAAGGACCTTTGCTGGTTAACAAGGCTGTGGATGGGGTGGAATAAACAAACCTCCAGTTACAGAATGTATGGGAAGAGCTAGGAAAACTGAAAGTGGGCAAAGTCGTGGGGCCAGATGAGGTCCCTCCCAGGATACTGAGGGAGCTCAGAGATGTGCTGGCGGCTCCGGACCTGTTCAATAGATTCCTGGAAACGGGAGGGGTGCCGAGTGATTGGAGAAGAGCGGTGGTGGTCCCACTTCACACGAGTGGGAACAGAGAGGAGGCTGGAAATTACAGGCTGCTTAGCCGCAACATTTTTTAAGATGGCGCCGGCCGTCCATTGATCCTACCATGTGACAGAGTCCGGCCAATGGCACGGATACCCTGTCACATGGTAAGGGCAAAGGGCCATTGGTGCCATTTTGATTACTGGCAGCTGATGGCCCGAGAGTGGGAGATCGCTCCCGGGACCCCCGCTGGACCACCAGGGAATTCCGGCAAGTTTTAGGGTGGGTCGGGAGGGTGGGGGATTGCAAGTAATTAAATTTGAAGGGTTGGGGTGAGTTTGGGTTTTTATTTTTTTTTTTACAACCCCGTTCAAATTAATTAAATTAATTAAAATCATAGCATAAATTCTTTTATGCTATGATTTTACAGTTTTAACTATTTTTTTCTTGTTTTATAGAAGATGGTTTGGGTGTTTTATTTATAAGATAGGAGGAGGGAGGGGCAGCTATAGGATAAGTTTATTTAATTGTTTTATGAGTTGTTTTTATCTGAATGATTGTAATTTTATTTTTTAGTCCTAGGAAGTTGATTTTAGTATATTTATTGTGTATTATTATTTATTGTTGTGAACCGTTAAGGTGGAACCCGAGTGATGGAAAACAAAAACCAACAAATAAATAAATAAATACATTGGAAGGGTTGGGGCAGGTTTCGGATATCATTTCGGGGGCAGCCGAATTAAAATCGGCCCAAACTGCAGGTAAACGAAATTTCCCACATTGGGCCAATAACGAAGGCCGAACCAAAAGGTTCGGCTGAATCACATCTCTAATAACCAGTAAGAAAAAAGAAGTCATAATGCCCTTGTACAGGTCCTTGGAGAGGCCTCATCTGCATTCAGTACTGGTGCCTGCATTTCAGGTTAGAGGCAGTCCAAAGAAGAGCGATCAAGAAGGTGTACACCCTGCAAGAGAGGAGGTGCAGGGGAGATGTGATACAGACCTTCAGATACCTGAAAGGTTCTAATGATGCACAATCATCAAACCTTGTCCGTTGGAAAGAAATCAATGGAACTAGAGGTCATGAAATGAAACTCCAGGGAGGACGACTCAGAACCAATGTCAGGAAAGATTTCTTCACAGAGGGGATGGTAAATGCCTGGAATGCCCTTCCATAGGAGGTGGTAAAGATGAAAACGGTCAAGGAAATCAAAGGAGCATGGGATAAACACTGTGGATCCTTAAAGGCCAGAGGTTGGAAATATAGAAAAGAGTGCATGGGGGTAACTGGGAGTAACTTGCTGGTGTGGCAGTTGCTACCCTTACAATTAAGCCTTCATATTGTTAATGCAACTCCATCATTGCTCTCTGCTTCAACGACAGTGGGAAAAGGGGAACTGGATTCAGACAGCAACCAAAGAGGGTCTTGACTTTTACTGTTTGGGGAACAAATAAACATGGGAGTAACTAGCTGTTTCAACACTTACTACCCTGAATCACGAAGCCTGATATGGCAAGGGAAATTGGATTCAAACAGCATCCGAGGGCCCTGACGTTTACAGTCTGGGAATGATAAGCATGAGGGTGACCTGCACAGTGCGGCAGATACTGGCATAAGCTTGCTGGGCAGGCTGGGTGGATCATTTGGTCCCTCTTTCTGCCATCATTTCCATATTTAAACTTATTTAAACTTATTTTATATCTATATATAAATGTCCTTTAATTTCCTGGTAAAAAAAAAAAAGTCTTGGTGAGGCACCGCACACACATTCAGCGCTTCCTGGGCCTGGCCCGTGAATAAAGCATTTCAATCCATAAGCTGCCTATTGCCCAAGTCTTTTCTTGATGGTAATGATTTGGGTTCATGCAAGAGCTTTTCTGGTGAACAGGATTGCAGCATGTGTATTAGTTTGGAGGGGCTGGGGAACATACATAAGGTCACTTCCAGAGGGGGTGAGCCTGGCAGCACAGGCCAGCACTAAGCCTGTATGAAAGGGGGGAGGAACGATTTTATTGTTATCCAAAATATACTGTTGTTGGTTCAACAAGGTCGTGAAGAGACAAATGATTTGCCCTACAGAGTACAAGCAGCAAGAGCAGATCTGAACTCACATCCCAGAACTTATCCTGCAGTGTTCAGTGTTCTCCCTCTCCAAGCCCATCTTTCTCATTGCTCAAGCAGGCTTGTACCATTCCCACCCCAGCCCAGACATCCCCGATTAACCATCTGGACCTGGGTGTGCAGCAGCTCCTGCTTCAACCCGATGCCTTCACTGCAGCTCTTCCCAATCCAGGTCTGACATGAGCTGCTGATTTCTCCTGGTTTAGGAAGCACCCAATCAGCTTTTCAGCCTTCTGCACCCACCACCTTGTCTTGTAAACTCTTCTGCCATCGGGGCCCTTAATCCAGACCTGCTGTGGCTATAGGCACTGAGATAACCTCAGAGGGCATCTACACCAACCATGCATGTAAGAAGTCAGCGCTGGAGTTGCATTATGGCTCTCTTGAAAATGTTTTTCTTCCATTCTCACATCTCTGAAATGTTTCCCACAATGGTCTTGTGAAGCGCTGGCAGGAAAGGGACTTCCATCCCAATCTTATAAGCCACAAGGGCAATGTCTAGTGGGGTTGGGAGCGTGATGAGATGGGGACATCGCCAGAGGAGAAAATACCTCTTTCGTCCTCTGAAACTCCCTTCTTATTTATTTATTTATTTGTTTGTTTGTTTAAAAGCTCTATATACTGCTTGAACAATGGGAGTAGACCCAAGCAATTTACAAATTGAATATACATAGGGGTAGATTTTTAAAAACTGCGCGTTCGCGTACTTTTGTTTGCGCACCAGGCGCAAACAAAAGTACGCTGGATTTTATAAGATAGGTGCATAGCCGCGCGTATCCTCTAAAATCCTGGATCGGCGCGAGCAAGGCTGCCGATTTTGGGCAGCCGGCGCGCGCCGAGCCGCGCAGCCTGCCTCCGTTCCCTCCGAGGCCGCTCCGAAATCGGAGCGGCTTCGAAGGGAACCCTCTTTCGCCCTCCCCTCACCTTCCCCTCCCTTCCTCTACCTAACCCACCCCCCCGGCCCTATCTAAACCCCCCCCCCCCACCTTTATCCATGGATTTACGCCTCCCAGAGGAGACGTAAATCCATGCGCGCCAGTGGGCTGCTGGCGCGCCGAGACCCGACCCGGGGGCGGTTCCGGAGGGCGTGGAACGCCCTGGACCGAAACCACGCCCCCGAGCCCGCCCCTGAAACGCCGCGTCCCGCCCCCAAAATGCCGCGTCATTCGGCCCCGCTCCCGACACGCCCCCGACACGCCCCCTTCCGAAAACCCCGGGACCTACGCGCGTCCCAGGGCTCTGCGCGCGCCGACGGCCTATGGAAAATAGGCCGTCGGCGCGCAAGGCCTTGCTCGCGTAAATCCGGGCGGATTTACGCGAGCAGGGTTTTTAAAATCCGCCCGATAATAAATACTCAAAATAACATAAAATAAAACAAAAACACATATACCATAATATAAAAGAAACAGTAAAATAAAACAAGCATCCTTTTACCTTCTTTCCTTCCTTGCTCGCGCTGGGTGAGATCCGGACTGGTTTATCAGGTGTCAAGGAAAGCAAATTATCAGGTAAGAATAATTTTGCATTGCTCATCCCCCTGCAAGACCAGTCCTCACTATAGGAATATACAAAAGCTATCAGTCTCTAGGGTGGGAGGCTGCGCATGCAGCACCTAAAGCCCTTGCCCCAAAAGAGGCCCAAACATCCACTCTGTACTGCTTAGTGAAGGAGTGCAGGGACGCCCTGCAGATTTCCTCCGGAGGCGCCCTTGACACCTCAGCCCATGACGTTGCCTGGGCCCTGGTGCAGCATTGCCCGCAGGCCTGCTGGCACCCTTTTGCCTTTCAGAGTATAGGCTGTGCCAATTGTCTCTTTAATCCATCTGGCCAGGGTTGCTTTGGAGGCTGCGTCCCCTTTGCGTGGGCCGCTGGATAACACAGTCTGTCAGTTTTCCAGAACGGGTTTGTGACCTTGAGGGACTGTAGCAATGTCTGTCTGACATCGAGCAAATGTCTCCCTGTTGTCTGAACTGCTCTTCTTGAAGGCCAGCAAGTTGATGGTCTAATTGAGATGAAAAGGTGAGAGAACCTTAGGCAGGAAGGAGGGGACCGGGTAGAGGGTCACAGCTCTTTTGGAGAAAACTAGGTGTGGATTTCTGATGAAGAGGGCCTGTACCTCGGAGATTCACCTGGCTGAACAGATATCCACCAAGAAAACTGTTTAAAGTGAGAGGTCTTTCAGCGATGCCTGTCTCAGTGGCTCAAAGGGAGATCCTGTCAAGGCCTTTAGCTCTAGATTAAGGTCCCACGACGGGACCAGGAGGTGAAAGGGTGGTTTAAGACTGTTTACCCTCTTGAGAAAGTGTACCACATCCAGGTGCGTTGTTATACAGCGACTCTGACCGGGCCCCTAAAAGCTGAGAGGTGCTAGCTGCACTCTTAAGGAGCTGAGAGACAGGCCTCACTGGATAAACTCTAAAATGTGCTTGGTGTCCCATTGTTGTAGCAGAAGACCTTAAACACGCGCCATACCCGAATATAGAATGGAGAACTTGAGCACTTCCTGTGACTGAGGGGGAATACCCCTTGCTGCTCAGGCCCGTGAGACTGAATGAAGCAGGGTTTCCAGGAGGCCCTTTTCCTTCAGAAGCTCCCAGCAATTTCTGGAGGTCAGCGTACGAACTGCGTTTCCAGAGGCAGGAGAGGCAGACATCCGGGCAAAGCACTTGCTCCTTCCCGTCTCTCCTTCCAGAGCAGCTGCTCCAGCCCTTGGGAGGGCCGAGGGGAACATCCAGAGGGAATCACCAGGGGGAGGCCCCGGAGGGACTGCCGAGGAAAGAAAAAAAAGGGTTCATCATCAAACAGCTGCCGTGAGACTTGATGGGGGTTTGAACCCCCAGGCCCAATATGCCTAATCTAGCTCCCAACCCTTAGGCCAGCAAGGCTTTCACACGCAGCTCTTTTTGGAAGGTATATGTATCCTTTTGGCTTATCACCTTGCCGCACAGCATGCCTGGAAAAGCCTTTCCGAGTTGGTGCGCGGTGCCCCCTCTGGCCATATTCAAGCCCCACCTAAAATCCCACCTTTCTGAGACTGCTTTTAAATTTGAAACTTTGGCTCTGAGTGATCATGGATGACCTTATTGATTGATTTATTTAACATTTTCTATATACCGACATCCAATTGCACATCGTATCGGTTTACATATAACTTGAAACTCGGACAGGGAAACTGTCACGCAGGCATAGCCTTTACAAAGAACAGAAAAAGAACATGATAACGTTAAAGAAATTAGCTAGATAAAAGGTTAACTGGAAGAGAAATTATAAATACATTCACTATTTAACGATATGTAAAGAGTAGGATAATTAGGAACGATAAATTTCTATGTACAATATATACAGCAGAGGTTAAAATCGGAAAGGTGATTTTCAAGGGGGAGAAGAGGTGGGAGGGGTGAGGGGGTTTTAAAGAAGAATCTTGGGAATGGGTTAACAAAAAGCTGGGGAGTAAGGGCAAGGTTTCTGCATGAGGGGGGAGAAAATTACATAAAAGGTTCAAAAGTATACAGAGATAAGTACATAAGTTTGCAAGTAGACCGTGCTGGCGAAAAATTCGAGGGTATTAGGTCATGTAGGGTAAATTGCAGCACGTTGTAGGGTAAATTATAGCAAATTATTCACATGGGAGGGTGGTATTTGAGGGAAAGGCCTGAAGAAACAGCCAAGTTTTTAGTTTTTTTTTTATTTAGGGGTGGAGGTTTCAGTACGTAAGTCTGAAGGCACGGACTTCCAGAGGGTGGGGCCAGCCAGAGAAAAGGCCCTCTTGGTAGTGGAGGTAAGTTTGGTAGATTTGATGGATGGAAGGCAGAGTGTTCCTTGATGGGAGGAACTTGTGGAGGTGCGCAGAAGGAGTGGAGGGTTGATCCAGTGGAAGTTTTCATTTACGATACTTTTATGAATGAGGGATAAGGTTTTGTAAAGGAGTCGCGATTTAATTGGTAGCCAGTGTAGCTCCATGAGTGTTGGTGTAACATGGTCTCTTTTTTTTAGAATTTGTGAGGATGCGTGCTGAGGCATTCTATAGGAGTTGTAAAGGTTTGGTGTAGGTGGTAGGGAGGCCAAGCAGAAGGGCATTACAATAGTCTATCGTAGACAAAATAATAGACTGTAGAACGGTGTGAAAGTCAGTGACGTATAGCAGAGGTTGTAGTTTTTTAATTGTTTGAAGTAGCAGTCACTGAGGATAGATTTGATGAAGGGTTTAAGAGTGAACTGATTGTCAATCAGAACACCCAGGCTTCGCGTGTGGGTGGGGAAGGTAGTGGAGGAACAGGATGGGGAAAGGGAGGGTAATGGACGTTGAGAGGAGATGATGAGGCGTTCAGTTTTTTGGGGGTTGAGATCAAGGTGCATGTCAGTGAGAAGTTGGTTAATGGTGGTGAGGCATGATTCCCAGTTTTGGAGGGCGGTCTGAAGCGAATCAGTAAAGGGAAAGAGAATTTAAACATCATCTGCGTAGATGAAGTGTAATATTTAGACAAGATGAAGTGTTTGATGCCAAGATTGGTAAGGAGATTGGTGAGAGGGAGCATGTAGATGTTAAATAGCGTGGAGGAGAGGGAGGAACCTTGGGGGACACCTCTGTCAAGACTAATTGGGTCAGATTCATTGTTGTCAATGCTGACTGTGTAGTGACAATCTTGTAAGTAGGATTTTATCCAGGAGAGGGCAGTTCCAGAGATGCCAATACTGATGAGGATGTTGATAAGGATATTATGATTAACAGTATCGAATGCTGCAGAGATATCCAACATAGCGAGAAGATAGGAATTACCAGTGTCCATTCCTTTGATTATGGTGTCTGTTAGGGAGAGAAGTAAAGTTTCAGTACTGAGGTGTTTCCGGAAACCACATTATGTGGAGGGAAAGATGTTGTGTTGTTCGAGATAGTTAGACAGGCGAGAGTTAACAATTTTTTCTAGAATTTTGGCTAGGAAGGGGAGATTGGAGATAGGTCTGAAGTTAGATAAACTAGAGGGATCAAGACTGGGTTTTTTGAGAATGGGTTTAACCACAGCTTGTTTTAGTACATTGGGGACTGTACCTTGTTCCAGGGATCGGGTGACGATATAAGAAAGGGGTTTAGCAATCACTTTGGGAATAGATAGGAGCTTGGTCGGAATAGTTTCAGAAGGGTGGGAGGAAGGTCTCTTCTTTTTTAAGATGTTTTCTATTTCCAGAGAGGAGGAGGGTTCAAATGATGAGAGTGTAGATGAATGGTGGATAGTGGGAAGTATCACATTTTCGATGTTGATGGAGAATTGTGCAGAGAGTGAGGAGAATTTGTTTTGAAAGAATTGGGCTAATTCATTACACCATTTTTTGGATGTCGATTCTTGAGGTTGTGTTTGGATGGACCTGGTGAGGTTAGAGATCATAGTAAAAAGGGCCTTGGGATTGTATTGGAGATTGTGTATCTTTTTTGCATAATATTCTCGTTTGATCTGATGTAAATTGATTATTGATTTTAATCATACTTATTAGATTTCCTGAAGCCTCCTGACTGTGTAATTTCAAGCGAGGCCTGTCTTGCATGTGTATCTGGACAGTTCCTGCATACTCTGTAGTAATACTTTGGAAACACTGTGTGGGTCACAGAGGATACAGAGATGTCGCTCAGGTGTCTCACTGATATGGATGAGCTGAGGTCTGCAGTGTCATCATAGGCGCCAGCCTTGCACCTCCACCTTGTCTCCAGTAATCCTGTGAATCAGGAGCTGAGAACTTCCTGCTTCAGGATTGTGGGAGCAGGTAGGATGGAAGTACTTGTGTCTTCCTGCTTGGTCTCTTGCCTTTCCCTGCAGTAGAATGGGCTGCAGGGGAACCAGAGAGCAGCGGCAGTTTAGGACAGGCAGGCATCCTGCCTTTTAGTCTGTCCTGAGATACAATAGAGGTGAGGAGGGATGCTGATAGAGGGACTGGCAAAGAGAGACGGAGGAACTGTGGGGAGGGTGAGAGAGGAGGAGAAAGAAGGCTGGCTGGGACTTGGGATTAGTTGTAAAAGGGAATACTGCTGGGAAGGTGCAGGACACAGAGTGAGAAGAAGAGGAGCAGACAGACTGCAAGGAGGAGAAGAATTGAAAAAGGGGATACAAACGGAGGGAGAGGATGTGAACTGTGATAAGCAGAGGAGCTGGAATAGGCCTGCCTAGATGTTGGGCTGTTGTACTGGAAATGTAGCTGCGACTGCATGGCTTCCTGTCTCATGCTGGTGAGAATACGGCACATGCTGGGGGCAGAGCTTGGATCCCCCCCCCCCAACCAAAAAGAGCATTCTGCTGCCCCTGGAAGCTGGGGTGAGAGGAACCATCCCTCCTCTGTCCCATACTTCTCATACAGAAGTGACGAGGACCGGAAAAGGAGCTGTTGGAGACAGAGGAGGAGAGCTGATAAGGGAGAAAAAACAAGAGAAGGGTTGTGAGAAGAGAAAGGATCATGGGGGAGGGAGATGGAAGTGGCAGGAGGGTATGAGACTAGGAGATGAGAAACAATAATGAGCTCTGATTACAGTTTATTAAAATGCACAATGGCTCTTGGCGATTTACAATAAAAAAAATACAGATTCGTTTAGACATACCATGAAATACAATAAAATAAATAATCCTAATAAAAAACATTCATACAACAATTGCTATGCAAGTCAGGTGAAGCACAGGGGGCAAACTCACACTGATGCATGTCCTGAGGACTCTTCTGTTGGCTGTGAAACTGGTGAGTCTCCTGGAGTGGGAGTGGGAGGAATGGCTGGGGGCAAGCAAAAGCTTTTTACACAATGATGCAGCAGTACTAGAGTGTGAGAAGATAAGCAGAAAGTGGGTGCATTTCTCCCGGACCCAGAAAGTCACCGGCGCCTGCCGAATCCCGCATAGGCCAGGCCAGTCCTCCCCTCAGGCTTGCTGGGACTCGGAGTGCTCCTCCCTGCTCAGTCCTGCTCCTTGCCTCCTGTGGCTCTCAGGCCAATCCCCCCCTCAGGCTTGTTGGGACTCGGAGTGCTCCTCCTCCCTGCTCAGTCCTGCTCCTTGCCTCCTGTGGCTCTCAGGCCAATCCTCCCCTCAGGCTTGCTGGGACTCGGAGTGCTCCTCCTCCCTGCTCAGTCCTGCTCCTTGCCTCCTGTGGCTCTCAGGCCAATCCTCCCCTCAGGCTTGCTGGGACTCTGAGTGCTCCTCTCTGCTCAGTCCTGCTCCTCTCTGCTCAGTCCTGCTCCTTGCCTCCTGTGGCTCTCAGGCCAATCCTCCCCTCAGGCTTGCTGGGACTCGGAGTGCTCCTCCCTGCTCATCCTGCTCCTTGCCTCCTGTGGCTCTCAGGCCAATCCTCCCCTCAGACTTGCTGGGACTCGGAGTGCTCCTCTCTGCTCGGTCCTGCTCCTTGCCTCCTGTGGCTCTCAGGCCAATCCTCCCCTCAGGCTTGCTGGGACTCGGAGTGCTCCTCTCTGCTCGGTCCTGCTCCTTGCCTCCTGTGGCTCTCAGGCCAATCCTCCCCTCAGGCTTGCTGGGACTCGGAGTGCTCCTCTCTGCTCAGTCCTGCTCCTCTCTGCTCAGTCCTGCTCCTTGCCTCCTGTGGCTCTCAGGCCAATCCTCCCCTCAGGCTTGCTGGGACTCGGAGTGCTCCTCCCTGCTCATCCTGCTCCTTGCCTCCTGTGGCTCTCAGGCCAATCCTCCCCTCAGACTTGCTGGGACTCGGAGTGCTCCTCTCTGCTCGGTCCTGCTCCTTGCCTCCTGTGGCTCTCAGGCCAATCCTCCCCTCAGGCTTGCTGGGACTCGGAGTGCTCCTCTCTGCTCGGTCCTGCTCCTTGCCTCCTGTGGCTCTCAGGCCAATCCTCCCCTCAGGCTTGCTGGGACTCGGAGTGCTCCTCTCTGCTCAGTCCTGCTCCTTGCCTCCTGTGGCTCTCAGGCCAATCCTCCCCTCAGGCTTGCTGGGACTCGGAGTGCTCCTCCCTGCTCATCCTGCTCCTTGCCTCCTGTGGCTCTCAGGCCAATCCTCCCCTCAGACTTGCTGGGACTCGGAGTGCTCCTCTCTGCTCAGTCCTGCTCCTTGCCTCCTGTGGCTCTCAGGCCAATCCTCCCCTCAGGCTTGCTGGGACTCGGAGTGCTCCTCTCTGCTTAGTCCTGTTCAGTCCTGCTCCTTGCCTCCTGTGGCTCTCAGGCCAATCCTCCCCTCAGGCTTGCTGGGACTCGGAGTGCTCCTCTCTGCTCAGTCCTGCTCCTTGCCTCCTGTGACTCTCAGGCCAATCCTCCCCTCAGGCTTGCTGGGACTCGGAGTACTCCTCTCTGCTCGGTCCTGCTCCTCTCTGCTCAGTCCTGCTCCTTGCCTCCTGTGGCTCTCAGGCCAATCCTCCCCTCCGGCTTGCTGGGACTCGGAGTGCTCCTCTCTGCTCAGTCCTGCTCCTTGCCTCCTGTGGCTCTCAGGCCAATCCTCCCCTCCGGCTTGCTGGGACTCGGAGTGCTCTTCCCTGCTCAGTCCTGCTCAGTCCTGCTCCTTGCCTCCTGTGGCTCTCAGGCCAATCCTCCCCTCCGGCTTGCTGGGACTCGGAGTGCTCCTTTCTGCTCGGTCCTGCTCCTCTCTGCTCGGTCCTGCTCCTCTCTGCTCGGTCCTGCTCCTCTCTGCTCGGTCCTGCTCCTTGCCTCCTGTGGCTCTCAGGCCAATCCTCCCCTCAGGCTTGCTGGGACTCGGAGTGCTCCTTTCTGCTCGGTCCTGCTCCTCTCTGCTCGGTCCTGCTCCTCTCTGCTCAGTCCTGCTCCTTGCCTCCTGTGGCTCTCAGGCCAATCCTCCCCTCAGGCTTGCTGGGACTCGGAGTGCTCCTCTCTGCTCAGTCCTGCTCCTTGCTCCCCATAGGAGCTGCAGCTTGCGGCTCCCCCTTTGCCGAGAAGATTCCTGAAAAGCTTAGGAAAGAAGAGCACAGGAGCGGGGGCTCAGGGCCCGGCCAGCAGCATCTGCTTCTCAACTGAAGCTTGCAGGAAGGAAGCTGCGCTTCCTGGGGCCATTGGAAAGGCAGGCAAGCAGGCAGGCTCCTCCTTAACCTTTCCTGTTCCACTCTGCTTTGCATTGCTAAAGTTGCAAAGTTTGGCACAGCAGCAGGATCTGCTCTGGGAAAGGATCCTTAGATGCCCCTGCTTGTAGTGCAACATCTGACTGCGCTGTACCTACTGCTGGCCCGAGCTAGTGCTGCACACGGAGCTCTGCAGGTGCAGCCCCTCCCCTCCGGACCGCCCCCTCCCCTCCTCCCCTCCCTCCCTTCCTCTCCTCAGCTCTCGGCCGCCGCTCAGTGCCGACATGTCCGGCCGCAGGAGAGCCGGCTCCTGGCAGGATGAGGTGGCCAGGGGCTTCTCGCGGCTCTTTAACCGCAGCCCGGCCCACCCCCGGCCGCCCAAGGACGGCGAGAGGCCGGAGCCCAGGTCAGAGCTGCATGGGAGGGAGGAGGAGGAGGAGGACCCGAGCATACGGGAAGAAGGGGAGCCCGAGCTGGAACAGGGAGAGACCGAGCAGACAAGGCTGGGCTGGGCTGCTGTAACGGAGGTGCTGCTGTGCTGTGTTCTGCTGCCGTATGGGGTGTTGCTGTGCTGTTTTATGTTGCTGGGCTGTGTTACTATAAGGGAGGTGCTGCTGTGCTGTGCTCTGCTGCTGTATGTGGTGTTGCTGGGCTGTTTTATGTTGCTGGGCTGTGTTACTATAAGGGAGGTGCTGCTGGGCTGAGCTCTGCTGCTGTATGGGGTGTTGCTGGGCTGTTTTATGTTGCTGGGCTGTGTTACTATAAGGGAGGTGCTGCTGTGCTGTGCTCTGCTGCTGTATGGGGTGTTGCTGGGCTGTTTTATGTTGCTGGGCTGTGTTACTATAAGGGAGGTGCTGCTGTGCTGTGCTCTGCTGCTGTATGGGGTGTTGCTGGGCTGTTTTACCGGGGGCGCTACTGGGGTGTTGCTGTGCTGTTTGTGCTGCTGAGCTGTGTTACTATAAGGGAGATGCTCTTGTTCTGTGCTCTGCTGGATGTTGCTGTACTGTTTTGTGGTACTGCGTTGTACTGTTGTACCCGGGGTGTTGCTGGGCTTGCTGCATTGGACAGGCTACTGAGCTGTGGTGCTGCTGTGCTGTATTGGGGGGTTGTGATGCAGCTGTGCTGCTAGAGACATGGGAGAGTGCTGGAGGCCCCGGGGGCCCGTAATGCTGACAGACCATGTCCTTCACATCCAGAATAAATGCAGCCTGCACCTGCCCGGGGCTCCATGCCAGGGCTGCCCTTTTAGAAGCCAGAAAAGTTGTTCAAATGCTGTGTGACTATCAACAAAGTTCTTAGTCTCCTCCTTTGCAAACTGAGATTTCTCCCCCTTTTTTTTTTTTTTTTTGAGGGGCTATCCGTGTTTAGTATTTTTTTTTTTAATTAAAGTTAGTCCTCCTTACTCCCAAACATCCCAAACTGAAGGGCTCAGATGCTGTCTGATTTCAGTTACTGAGCAGCTGTGAGAAGCCGCTCGCAGCTAGTACGGAGTACACAGGCTGGGACGCACGGCGAGAGTGGCTGGGACGCACGGCGAGAGTGGCTGGGGGGGACGCACGGCGAGAGTGGCTGGGGGGACGCACGGCGAGAGTGGCTGGGGGGACGCACGGCGAGAGTGGCGAGAGTGGCTGGGGGGACGCACGGCGAGAGTGGCTGGAGTGGCTGGGACGCACGGCGAGAGTGGCTGGGGGGACGCACGGCGAGAGTGGCTGGAGTGGCTGGGGGGACGCACGGCGAGAGTGGCTGGGGGGACGCACGGCGAGAGTGGCTGGGGGGACGCACGGCGAGAGTGGCTGGGGGGACGCACGGCGAGAGTGGCTGGAGTGGCTGGGACGCACGGCGAGAGTGGCTGGGGGGACGCACGGCGAGAGTGGCTGCCTCGGGCGCTAAGGTCTCTGCCGAGCTGCAGGAGTGAAGGGAATGGATGCTTAGGTGTGGGCATAGCATGCATGGGACCCCCAGTGCCCCTCCCCCAATTCTCCTGGGGGCTAGTGATGAATTGGGCCCCTTTGGCCCCATCCCCACCAGTTTGCCCTCCCTACTCATTGCCTCCTTAAACTATGTTGGGTGATGGGGGAGTTGTGGGGCGAGGGTGCTGTGTGGGTGAAGAGGGAGAGAGAGGAATTTCTTGGCACTGGGAAAGTGGACGAAGAGATTGGGGGTGATGCTGGTTTGCTGAGCTGGGAGGGGAGCAGAGGGTGAGGAGAGAGCGAGAGGTGGATGCCGTCTGGGGCCAGAGAAGGATGTTGTGCCGGATCTGCTGCCCTTAGGGGGAGGGGGCGAGGTTGCTGGTTTGTCTTGGACCCCTGCGTGTGCACCTTCCTTCTTGAAGACCTGCGCTAAAAATGTGCGCCAGCTTTTTAGTGCTGATCCCTAACTCCTGATGTAAAAGAGTTATATGCCTTGTACCAGGGCGTTAAAAAGTCAGCACTAAATAAAAGTGCAGTAAAACGCTAGCTAATGAAGCTTTAAGCGCTCTGTTAAGCTATATCCATCTCTTATAGTTGTGGTGAATTCAGCACCCTGTTTTATGTAACTTTTTTCTCCTATATCCTTGGTTCTCCCTTGTACGATAAGATATTTATCTTGAGTATCGGTATATTAAAAGCTTCTAAATAAATAAATAAGAGCAGCCTCCGAGCCCACGAAAAGCAGAACTGTCAGAAAACTGCCTCTTGCAGAGGAAACATTGCACTGGTTGTGCCTGTGGTTGCCTGTTTGCTAAGCCGAGCTTCTTATAAAGCTGCTGGCCCTTTCGTGCCTGTCCCTCTGAATTCGAAAGCCTTTCTGCTGTGTAATCGGGACAGAGAACATGTTTCCTTCTGCAGAATGCCCCCAGGACAGCACGGGAGTGCAGCCTCTCCCTTCTGTCAGGAGCTGGATGCTGTAAAAGGGATTTTGTAGTTTTATGTAATGAACAGCATTGGCTTTTGTGTTTTCATAACACTTCAGAGATTTTATGTGTGTAAAACCTCGGTGTGGTTCTACTTCCTTCCCTGCTGAGCCTGGCTTGTGGCTCTGGTCTGGGCGAGGCCTGCTGGAGAAGCCCTGGGGCACCCAGTTTGTGTTGCTAGAGCTGCTGGTTTGCGGGTTCTGTTCCCCTCTGAGAGCTGCAATCTGCCTCCAACCCATTTCTTCTTGGGCACACTTTATTTCAACATCAGTTTGGTGCACACCACAATCGCAGTCCCATGTTGGTATGAATTTTAGGCTAGGTATTTGGTGACTCATGTGCACATATTTGCATTGCACAGACCCTGCCTAGTAATATTGGATGTGTTTACAGAAGTGTTTCACACTGGGCTTGTCAGGGTGGGAGGTGCTCCTGCTTTTCTGCTGGAAGAGTCCTAAACGCATGAATAACCTTCTGCCACTGTTAGACTGTGTGAGAATGAGTCACATTCTTGTAGAATTACTACCCAGGTGAACCCAGCTGGATGGGTGTTTAGAAAGCACAAGATGAGGCTGTCAGAGAGTGACAGCTAATCTCCAGAGCTCCCCGTCTCTTCTGGCGCGCGCTGCACACACAGCCCCTAGGCCTGGCTTTCTCTGAGACTAAACAAAGGGAGCACCCAGCAAGCAGTGCTAGAAGGCACACCTGAGACCTTGCAGCAGAGAGAGAGGGCAGAGGGGCAGCTGCACACACTCACCCCAGCGATTATGAGGAATATAAGCAAGAAGTGACGGGCCGCAATAAACCAGCCTTGTTTTCCAGGGTCCCTCCATCCTAAAAAGGACTCCGAAATTCAAAAACATGCTGACTCTGCTTTGATAGCTCAGTGTAGGACATTCTGCTGCCCTCCATTTGTCCTGTCAAATGTTAGGAGCAGAGATTGCACTGCTAAGGCAGAGGTTTGCAGGCCGCCCACACTGCTTATGGGCTTCTATAACCAGGAGGCAAGGCAGAACTCGGGCTGACCCAGGGCAGAGTGCAGAGATTAGGAGCAGCGCTCGCCCAGTCCAGCTCTGCCGCTGGGGAGCAGTCACTGCTTGACCTCTGACCTGTTCTTCCAGTCCAGCTCTGCCGCTGGGGAGCACTCACTGCTGGCTGACGCAGGCCACAGGCTACTTTCTTAGGGGCAGACCACCCTGAAAATGAGGAGCTAACAGCTGTTCTAATGGTCAGAGCAGATCAGAAGTGGGGAGCTGTTTATGCAGGACTCTGGGGAGCTTGGAGTTTGCAGAGAATACAAAACAGCATTTGTTTGGAAGGACAGAAATGCAAGTGAACAGGGCTCATCATTTATTTACCCACATGGCAGACTCGACAGCTGCCCTGCCTGGGGCCATGGAGAGGCACGTGGGTGGGGGGTGGGGGGAGTGTGTGTGTGTTTGAGCTGTGTTTATGTCATAACCTTATTATTACACAGATAAATGTGCAGGTGTCTTTTATATTATTTCTTTGTATAATACTTTTGACCAAAACATTATAATACTAACCATTAAAATAATACAATACATAAGTGACCTGTTACTTATTAGCATTTAAAATAAAAACAGCAAATGGGCGAGCATGTAGTACCACAGACCCTGTGGGGTCACCCTAGTCACGTAGTGTCTTGCTCCTTGGGTCAGTGCTTGCTGGGTCCCTGGTCACCCTGGAGGCGTGGTGTCCTCTTTAGGTCAATGCTTACCAGGTCTCCGTAGAGTCACCCTGGAGGCATGGTGTCCTGCTTTTGGGACTTTGCCCATAAGGTCACTTTGTAGACATGGTGTGCTGTTCCTTGGGCCTATAATTTCCTGAGTACCCCTAGGGTCACCATGCACACACAGGTTTGCTGAGTTTCCCTAGGATCACCCTGGAGGGTCAGTATCCTTCTTGGGTTACTGTTTGCTGGATCCCTGTAGGGTCAGCCTGGAGACATGGTGTCCTTGGGGCAATGTTTGCTGGCAAACCACTGATAGGATAGGGCAGTGTGGAAACCGCGCTGTACAAGAAGACAGGATGGTCTAGCTTATGGTTTCTGAAAACAATCAATGCAGTTTACAAGCGGACAGCCTTCCTCACATGAGGTTTTTATTAATTAGAATACTTCTGTTTTCGTTCTTGTAGACTTGGCATGTGCTAGACTAATTGTTTTGCTGATCATATTCTATGCTAGCACTGTTGAAGTTTTGGCTCCACACTGTTCCCTCTTCAGCTCTTACAAAATTAAAATCCGTAGTTGGTATTGCTAGGACTATGGGAGTGGTGGGGGCTGGGGGTAAGTTTGAGGTCTGTTTCCTTCAGCCTGCATTGTGTGGGAAGGATACAACAAAAGCAGGGGACTGCAACCTGCAGAGACCTCTTCCTCCCTCAGATTAGTGCAGCTCTGGCACTGCGTCCGCACTCTGCGTCATCTCACAATGGTGCTATGAAGTCCTTTAAAGCATTCACTTTCCATATTCCTGGAGGCAGGAGGAGTCACATTGAATTCTGTTGGTTTACAATTGGCATGAAAATGGTCTGTGATGTGATTGGTAGCCTCCTTCCCAAGACCGCTGCCCCTTAGGGTTCAGTGGAGCAACATAAGGACAATGAAAATACTGCCCGACCGGTGCTATGTTTAGAGCCAGTGGCGTGGGGTGCTCCATGGATGCACTGAAGTCACAGGGGAACGGAGTGGCTGGTGACCTGATGGGGGGAACGGAGTGGCTGCTGACCTGACGGGGGGAATGGAGTGGCTGCTGACCTGACGGGGGGAATGGAGTGGCTGGTGATCTGACCTGGGTTATCAGAACTGTAATGTGTCATTAGGAGGGCTGAGACCTCCAAGAATGCAGTCTGGTAGGTAAGAAGAAAGCCTTACTGTAATGTGTGGTTTTGGTTTTCTAGGAAGAGTTTCTCTTTCAGTGTGTCTTTTCCCGTGGTGTATGCTTAGCTTTCATACCTGCTGTTTCACTGATGGCCTCAAGGAGCAGTACCAGAAGGACTTTGAGACTATTTTGTTGACATTTAAACTAGAATCATGAAGGTTACAACATAAGACTTGCCATTCTGAGTCAGACTGAAGGTCTATCAAGCCCAATATTCTGTTTCCAACAATGGCCAATCCAGGTCACAAGCACCTGGCAGGTTCCCAAATTGTAAATAGATTCCATGCTGCTAACGCCCAGAGATAAGAAGTGGCTTTTCCCAACTCTATCTGGTTAATAAGTTTATGGTCTTCTTTAGGAACTTATCCAAACCTTTTTAAACCCAGTTACACTAACTGCCTTAACAACATCCTCCGACAATGAATTCCAGAGTTTAATTATGCATTGTGCAAAATAATTTCCTCCAATTTGTTTTAAATGTACTACTTACTAACTTCATGGAGTGACACCTCCTAGGTTTTTTTATTTTTTGAAAGTGTAAATAACTAATTCACATTTGCCTGTTCTATTCCATTCATAATTCTGTAGACCTCGATCATATCGCCCCTCAGCCATCTCTTTTCCAAGCTGAACAATTCTAACCTCTTAAGCCGTTCCATCCCATCTATCATTTTGGTCGCCCTTCTCTGTTCCTTTTCCAGTTTTGCCATATCTGTTTTGAGAATTGGCAACCAGAAGGTTACCCTCTGTTTTGTTCTGATTTATATTCCATTCCTGAGAAGACAGCAAATGCAGTTTAGCTGCTGCTGCCCTGATCCTCATCAGAGCCCCATGAAGGCATCCTAGGTAAAGCATGAACACAGCATGGACAGCTGGGAGCCACGTCTGCATCAGAACCCCAAGCAGTTGGGGCTGGGAATGCTGCAGAGGTAGCAGTCACAGCCTGGGTGAGGTGAGGATGCCTGTGTCGTCTGGATTAGGGTCCAAGATTGCAGAGATCCAGGAGGAGCGCTGGTGCAGTGCCCCCAGCTGAGGACCGTCACAATGTTAACTGAAAACCTAAAGAAGCAAGAGGGAACTGCCCCAAAATCCAAAAGTGCACAAGCATACCACTGATCTGTAAAGCAGGGGGATCTATAGAGGAGACTTTCTAAAATTGTGACCAGAATGAAAAGTGAACACGATTTATTCCAGAAGCCTGGGAAATAAAATGTATTAGCGTGGAAAAGGAAGGAGAGCTGAGAATAAGAATTGTCAGAAGCAGACAGGCTGATTCTGTTGCAACTGAGTGAATGGCACAAGAAGGTGGTTACGTTTTCTTCCCTGTGAAAGCTGCTGATCCCGGCTTAGATGCCCTTCCCACTCTCAGCTGTTTGTTCTCATGCTCAGAAGTTTCCTGTTCTGGTCTGGATAGGATGCCAGCTTCTTTCAGTGGAAGGAGCTGCTCCAGCCTGGCAGGCTTTTTCCCATTGTCTGGGAGGGACAGAAAGCACAGGGGGCACTGCTGGGTCGAGACTGGGAAGTGGGGGGCGATGTTCACAGCATCCCCAGAGACCATTCTTCATGTACAGTTTGCCTGTAAGCTACGTGCTAAAGGCCTGGAGAGTTCTTGCAGTGTTACTGCTGAAATCCCTGGAGCAGGTCTTGGGAGTTAATAAGGGTTCTGAAGGCAGGGAGCCACTCCTATATCTGCATTAAAAGGTTGTTGTGGAACGCTAATTTCATTGCTGAAATGATAGCAGTGCCATATTTCTCCCAGACCAGAGGTTAAAGTTCAGGTCTGGGAATGGGAGCCCTGAGGTCCTTTGCCTCTCCGTGCTTGAGTTTATCTAGCAGCTAACATGTTGTGTCTTCAGTTAACAAGCCTAGTGGGCCACCACACGTCTTGCTGACCCACAGTGTCTCTCACTATATAAACATGAACATTGGGTGCTCTCTGGCCTGTTCAGAGCACCAATGACTCCTCAAACTGTCATAGACCTGATGATATGATGCTTTGATGTCCCCAATTTTCAGCCTTTTATTGCTTCTAACAACATCTTTCTACGTCATCCCAGATCAAGTCATGATGTCATCCTAGGATGTTTAAACATCTGAAGCCACTATTGTATGATTTCTCCTCCATCCTGTAAATGCTTATTTTTCCAGCTATACATTATTGCAACTCCTTATATCTTGGCCTTCCAGCATGCATAATTCATCCCTCACAAACAGTCCAAACTGCGGACGCTCACTTATTGACTGGGACCCGATTTACATGGGCACATCATTCCTGTGCTGGGTTCACTACATTAGCTGCCAGTACGATGGGGGATTGATTCCCGAGTAGTCCTGTGTGTGCTCATATACTCCTAAACAAGAATAAAACAGCCTGGATCAATTGGATCCTTTGAATGTATGCGCCCTCTAAATCCCTGAGAAGTTAGCAAGGATCTTCTCATGCTCACCTAGGAGAGACTCCCAGTAGGGCTTCTGCAATGTATGTGTGCTTTTACTTGTTCCCCATCAGGAGGGGTGCAGGTAAGAAATCGTTTTAAATAAATAAACAAGCGTGGGATCTTTAAGGCATACGGGCAGTACGCAGTCAGCCGCTGGTGCATGTATGGAGAGCCTGATGCTAGGAATTATAAACTCCGTGCTTTGGTCCTGTCTCAGCCTGGGGAAAGGGTTTAACATGCTCTTTCGCTTTTTCTTTTTCAGCCCGAAGCTGGGGAGCCTGGACGCAGTGAACAGGGAGGAGAGAGATTCACCTGGCCAGGTATTCCGTGGCATCAGATCTGTGAAACGGCGAGCATGCATTTTACATTCACACGCTGCAGTGCCAGTATGCCAGCGGGAGGGGTCATGAAGTCATTCTTTCTATTTCTCTCTTTTATATAACCCATCTTCTCCAGGGCAGCTCTGAGATGCATCTCCGCACCATTTGCTGGCCACGTTAGGGGCAGTCCTTCTCTGCCACCCCCCACCTCTGGTGTGATGCGTTTTTTGTCTAAGGTGTCTTCTGCATGATTCTGTGTGGTACAAGACTAGATTTTCACTCCCTGTTGCCTTAATCACCACCAGAGTTATAACTCTCGGACTTTCTGGCTCCTAAAACCTATTCTGTGTCATTAACGTAGTGTGCACAGTGGCCAGGATCCAGCAAGGAGGCAATGGAAACAAAGGCAGAAAACATCGATCCAGAAAGTGGGGAAGAAAGCAAGATGTGTAGCAGAATTCCTTAAGAACATGAGCACTGTGATGGCACACGAGGAATTTGTAATCTATACCACCCATAGTTCTCTTTATCGTGCCCTTCTGTAAACCGTTGTGATGGTATTTAACTTAACGACGGTATAGAAAAATTTTTAAATAAAATAAATAAATGAGAACGTGCCACACTGGGTTAGAGCAAGGGGCCTTCAAGCCCAGCATCCTGTTTCCAACAGTGGCCAATCCAGGTTACAAATACCTGGCAAGTGCCCAAACCCTTCTTTCTTGCCCGGGAGCTGCCTGAGGTGGGAGCACAGCCCTATCATTACAGTAGGCCCTGGTGATTTCTGGCCTAGCGCAGCTCGAGTAAGCAGCTGGTGCAAAATTCCTGATCCCTCTGTGCTGGTATTTATTCACGCTGGCTCAGGATAGTTGGCTTTATTCAGGGGAGACTTATTTCTGCACAGGTTGGTTTCTCTGTGGAATAGAGGGCCAAGGTGATCTACAGCCCCAGGTAGACACAGCGGATGGGCGCCACTTTCCACAGCACGAGAGTTAGAGTAGTAATTGAGGAGCATGGACCCTAGCAGTCGTCTCCCACCTCAGCCTTGCTGATGTGTCTTGTCCTCTTTAACTTCCTGGTCCAGGGCTCTGCTCACACCATGGTAGCGCCTGCTCATACTCTGACCTCCCTTTTTACTTTGCTTGCAGCTGGCAGGTGCCCTCGGGCTAGTCCGGCTGCAGGACCAGTTATGTGGCTAGCCGTGTATACACTGTGCACAGCGTGGTCTCTGCTTGTAAGCAAACATGTCGGGCTCAGCATGAACCCCGATCTCTTCCCTGCTGTGCTTGGGGTGTTAAATGATTTGTCGTCAGATCTTCTGGGCTGAGTATGCGCGCCTGCACAGGAGGTGCCTGCTGCTTTCTCAGTAGGGGGCAGTGTGGCCAGCATGGGCTTGTGAAATGGACCCTGCAACCTCCCAATCCAAGAAGGGTCACGGTGCATGCCAGCACCGCTTTAATGCCCTGCGAAAGAGCAGTACAGTGCGGGGTGGCACGTCTGCCTCAGAGTCAGCCCTAAGAAAATGCCTCCTGCATGTTGCTTGAAAGCCTGAGCTGTCCTGGCTGGCGGTTTAATATTCCCCTGTTGCTGGGACAATGAGAGAGTTTGTATTTTTGGCACACGAAGGCGAGCCCCACCTAAGGCTCCTCTTGAACTGCTGCCATTCTGTTACTGAGAAGCAGCCGGCACTGGGCAGAAACAGCTGTTCTTAGATCCAGTTCTCTGCAGTCTTTTCGGGGGGAAACAGATTTATGTATGTTTATTTATTTATTTAGACATTTTATATACCGGCGTTCCATGTAACGATCACAACGGTTTACAAAAATAGCATTCATAGCTATAAATCAGCAACTAATGAAGGGTTACCGGGGTAGTAATCATAAACAGGCATAAACAGCTATCAAATGAAATGTTCCAAGATCTAGAACATAAGGTGTGAAGACGGGAAATAAGATAGAGTAACCAATTTCCCATATTAGTCAGTCCCGTGAATTGAGCTTCCTACAATCTCTCGTTAAATTTCTTCCTCATGCACGGTTACAATCTCTTGTCCTTCTTGCTATTCTAGATCTCTTCAGTTCCATGTTTTTGTTAGGTTGTATGCATTTTTGAATAGCCATGTTTTTAGCTCACATTTGAATCTTTCTATCTGATAAATCAAACACAACATCTCAGATAGGGAATTCCAAAATTTTGGATCCGCGTCAGGTGTGTGCTCCGTTTTGAGCTCTTGGCGGTGTGTATGGTTGTAATGTCACACCTATCATGCTGGTGTTACTAGAATGAATGATTTTGAATATTAACGTTTAGATTCGGGATTATGCATCCTACATTCCTGAACCTCTTCCATGGTCTCCTGTTCTCAGACAAATAAAGGGTGATGCCCCACTCAGGATAGTTCATACGTCTGGCTTAGAAGGACAGTTCTGCTTTCTATTGAAGAAGGAGCTCCAATCTGTCTGCACTGCTTGAAGAATATACACGCATACTTGGATGTGCAGCTTTTGTGTGGCATCCTAACCAGGGCATTTTGCAGTGGGTCTAATGACAACTGGAATAGCAAGACAGGTGACATCAAATGGTGATCTGAGGAGAGATGCAAAGGGATCTGAAGCCATAACAAGTGAGAGAGAAATGGAGGCAGCATCTTATCCCCCTGAAAAAGATCCCATGGCTGTGGGAAGGCCCCTGTCTGCTGGGTGGGGTCAGGGCCGGTGGAAGCACTAGGCGACCTAGGCCTGGGCCTGGAGTGCCAACCATTAGGGGGCGCTCCCGCCACTCGCAAGCCATGGCACCACTCCTCTTTGCTGCCGGGTAGGAGCAGGTAGGAGTCGGGGTGGTAACCGGGGGCGGAAGTGCCTATGGCACCAAATTCCATTGCCCTGGCCCTAGGAATGAGTGGGTTTGCAGCAGAGGAAGTGTTTGTGCATGGTCCTCTTGTTTTCCAGGAAAGTTTAGGCAAAGCACAGCCCCATTCACTGCAAGAGATCTTTATTTCCTTGCTAGAATGCGCAAGGCACCTTATGGATAAACAATCTGATAATAAAGAACAAAGCCCAAATCCATTAGAGAAGAGGAGCTGATAAGATACAGCAAAGCAACCAGCTAGGGAATAGGCTCACTTAGCAAGTCAATACGATGTCTGCTGAGAAGAGGCGATCAATCAGGTGCATTGCAGGAAGAGCCTTCTTGGGTAGGATCCGGATTCATAGCTCATGTCTCTAGGTGAATGGGAGATTTGCCAGTGTGACAGGGGATGCCAGTTCCCTGAAACCCTTCTGCAAGCCTCTTCCCAGCATGCCTGAGGCTGCTGAACTGGAACGCACTGACTGAAACGTGCCCCTCTATCTCCTCTTCCTTGGTGGTCCTTAGCGACATCCAGTGTACATATTTCTGCAACTTTTTGCTTTTGTATTTATCTGTAGATATGAAGAGAGATGTGCTGGATGGTGCCCAAACATGAGGAAGAGATACAGGGATATACCTTGTCCACAAAGCGGTCCTGGGACCCAAGCACAGGTTCAGAGCCTCTGCCATTGTAAAATGGTGTTGAGACAGGAGGCAGTAGTGTAAGGAAGACAGAGCCATTGACTTGGCTGAAGGTTGCCCTCTTGCTTCTGGCTAAAAGTAGGTGTGGGTTTCCATGGCAGGGGTGGAGAGAGGACAGAGGAGTAAAACTGTGTGTGTTCAGTTTTCAAATGCAGAGATGCTATTTTGCTGCCTTCTCAGCTGCCTGCATAAGTAGCAGATGTAAATTATACGGCACGTATGGTGCGTGTGCTTTCTGGTTCTCTTTGAAAGCTGGGAGCAGGGTGCACTGGCTACCAGCACCCAGTTCATTGCAACCGAGGCAGGCCCTATGGTGAGTGCAGACTTTCCATTACACCTAAACAAACATTGCACTTCTCTGACTGAAGCCCAGGAAGCCTTTCTCCGTCTCCTTACCACAGGGAAAGCTTTGCAGAGCGTCTGCACATCCTGAGCAGTTTTAGACAATTCCAGTAGTGAGGAGCTTGCAGAGTGGGAATATCCCTTTGGTGCTGCACGCTCCGGGCCCTCAGAAGTGAAATCCACCTGCATCCATTCCAGTCCTGGATTTAAGTGCAGAAATCGCAGTGATGACCTTCTGTGAACGTTTTGATGTTGCAGCAGTTTGATTGTAATTTTCCAGCAGGATAGTGGGGGCACAGTAATAGTTATCAAGTAAAAGATCAGTTTTTCATCTTATGTATAAATGTCTACATAGTGTGTGGTGTTCTAGTCTTGATTTCTATTCTGCCAGTTGTTTGGGATTTTTTGGGCTGCTGAACAGTGAGATTACTGCCTCTAAATCTAACCAAGTTTAGTCATAGCAGTGCAGCAGGCACAATAAGAACTGGGTCAGACCAAAGGTCCATCAAGCCCAGTATCCTGTCTCCAACAGTGGCCAGTCCAGGTCACAGGTACCTGGCAGGATCCCAAGGGGTAGAGAGATTCCAGGCTGCTTATCCCAAGAATAAGCAGGGAATTTCTGCAACTCCACATTAATAGAGGTTTATGGACATTTTCTCCCGGAACTGGTCCAAACCTTTTTAAACCTTTTCTCCTATTTGTCTTAAATGTATTACTTAGTTAATTCATTGCTTGTCCTCTAGTCTTGGTATTTTTTGAAAGAGTAAACAACCAATTTACATGTACCCGTTCCATCCATTTATTTTATAGATCTGTCATATCTCCCCCTCAGCCGTCTCTTTTCCAAGCTGAAGAGTCCTAACCTCTTCAGCCTTTCCTCATAGGGGAATCCCCTTTATCATTTTGTTGCCCTTCTGTGTACCTTTTCTAATTCTGCTATATCTTTCTTGGGATGTGGTGACCAAAACTGAATACAGTACTCGAGATGAGGTCGCACCATGGAGTGACACAGAGGCATTATGATATTCTCTGTTTTATTCTCCATTCCTTTCCTAATAATCTTTAGCATTCTATATGGTTTCTTGGCTGCTGATGCTGCACACTGAGCAGATTTCAAAGTGTTTTTAATAACGACACCTGGATCCTTTTCCTGAATGGTGACTCCTAATGTGGAACCTTGCATTCTGTAGCTATGATTTGGGTTTCCCTTCCCTAAGTGCATCACTTTGCACTTGTCCATGTTAAATTTCCTCTGCCATTTGAATGCCCAGTCTCAGGGCCAGCTTCAGGCTAACCAGAGTCCTGAGCAAAAACTGAAATTGGCACCGCCTCTGGTGATGGCAGCTCTGGCACAGTGCTCCCTCCTTCTGCACCGGCACAGTGTTAACCTTTTTCTTCCTCCCCCGTCCTTTACCCAACACAGTTGTCCCCTGACCCCTCTTTTTCACTCTGCCCGCATGATGTGGCACCCCCTCATACATTGCGCGCTTGCACAAGTTACACCCCCCCAAACGCTGGCTCTGCCCACTCTCCCAAGGTCCTTTTGCAATTTCTCACAATTTTCTTGTGATTTAACAAATGAATAATTTTGTATCCTCAGCAAATTTGATCACCTGACTCGTTCCCATCTCTAGGTCATTTATAAATGTTAAAACACAGCAATCCCAGTACAGATCCCTGCCCAAAAGAGCTTACACATGGGTATCTCAAGGAAGGGAAGATGAATCATCGTGGCTGAGGTCACAGTGAATGACCTTTCTCACTTAGCTGCCTAACCCAACCTCTTAGATCACAAAAAGAATACGAGCTCTGAAGACACTGGCGGTATTACTGTACATCATTGCTGGGAACGGAGGTAGATGAGAGCTTCCTGTCAGCCGGGACCATTTTAATTGATCCCTCCGTGCTGTCTTTGTAGTGATGGAAGAGCAATGAGCACATCCATCTTCTTGACAGGTAAATGAAGTTGATTTGAGCATCAGGCACAGGGCCCGCCTTATCAGAGGAGTTTCTCCCGTTCTGTTGTCTCATACTTGGCCTTACAGCAAGCACTGGAGACTACCGTAGCACTCAAGGCCTTAGGAGAGGTAATGATATATATGTTCACAGAAAGGCCATTTATTGCCGCCTTTCCAGAAGAGAGGACAGTGGGAAGTGCAGGCCCTGTTTGCAGCAGAAAATATAGAATATTCTGCCTCTGCTTCGCCTATGTTCTTACTTGAAAAGTTCACTTTTATAGTGAAAAGCAGCAGTCTATTGAGCCCCCTTTATCTCTGGAAATAGCATGTTTGTTGAAAGTGAGCAGGGGATGCAAAGTTTTCCATGGCTGTACCAATGGCTGCTCTCGCCCTGTTCCCAGAAACCGCTTTCCAGCATCAGAAGCAACCTGAGATGAGCTGATGGTACTGGAGGCAGCGCTCACAGACTGCACCGTCTGCGTTTGTGAGCACATCTGTGCTTATAATTACCCTCTGCTACTTTCCATCCTTGGTCTGGTACATGTCCTGCTCTGGCTTCACAAGGTATTCTTGTCCGGAGAGGTTTCTATTTTTACTCTGCCTGTTATTGCTGGTATTACTCTTGGTGCTGCAGAATAGTGCAGTCTTTGTAGCCCTGGATGGTGGCATCTTCTCCTTGGTTGGGAACGTTACATCTTGAGGTGAGCAGTAGTTCTCTCAACGTGTTAAAAGAGTAAACCCTCAGCTTTCTCTAAATACATTTTAATCACTTTGTTCTTTTCTATTACTTTAAAATCAATTGTTCATCTAATAAGAGAAGTGCACCAAATTGTAGTAGTACCCAGAAAGAAACCCATTGTCTGTTTATTTTTTATGTCAATTGAGCATACAGTGACCAATGCAGGAAAAACAAATTCTGAGGTTTTACAGAATGAGAGAGGTTTTCTTTGGGGCCATACATCTTAATACCTCTTAAGTCTGCATTCTGTGAAATGTCATGTGGAAATGCAGCTCAAGGCTTTTTTTATTTTATTTTTTCATTAAAGGTCTCCCAAAGTGTCGATGAGAGTAACTGCTCCAGTGAAGAGGGAGAAAATTCCAGTGCCCAGGAATTGATGAGCACAAATGATTCTCCCAGTGTTCTTCCAGAAGTTAAAATGGCAGAAAATGACAAACAGCCCAGGGAACCTTTTTTGCACTTCCTGGGACAATTATTTAACTTTGCATCAAAGTCTGAACTGAATCGAGAATCAAAACCATCCGCCCTCAAAGATGACCACAGCAAAGCAGAAGAAGATTCACAGTGCCAAAGCAGCCCTGATGGAGGCAGGAACGTGGACCTGGGACAGACTGAACGCCTCAGGAGCACTCGTTCTAGCGCAAGCAGAGAAGAGATTTCCTTGTCCAACCTCACGCCGGCATCTTCACAGGACACTGAGGAGGGAAGCGAGCCAGAAATTGCAGATGCATTAAAGTAAGCTGCAGTGGAAGAAGCACTTTGGAAAAACTATAATTGAGGAACAGATTAGTGAACTTACAAACAAAATGTTAATGAGCTCAGGAGCAGAAAATACCATGTTAATGTCCTGATGGAAGGAGCTTCTCCACACATCTGTAACCAAGCCTTAGCTAGTGACCCTTCTAGGGAGCTCCTTCCTCACATTAGTAACCATCAGTTTATAAAGACAGAAGTTACAGAAGGTAAAAATGGGGGGAGGTGATTGGTGGAAAGAGGAACTTGGTATTTAACAAGGTTTGCGTCAGCTCAGGAGAGCACCCCCATCTGAAGAACGACAGTATAAACATTCAAGGTTCTTTTAGATTTTAAACAATCCTGTCTGCTCTCCAGATGTTCCTAGAAAAATTCTGGCTGAGCTGGTGAGGGTAGAGTTAGCAACCACAGCTGGCTCTTTGTTGCCCAGGATGAGCGAGGTGCCAAATGGACTTTGACATGCAAGGCATTGGTATTGATGATGGGCAAGTGAGGTGCCAGTTGGGTTTGGGGACAGGCTGAATGAGTCTCTAATAGGAGCCGTGGCCAAGTGTCATTGAAAGTTTATAGTGGAATTATTTCGCTGATTTATATGTCAGCTGAACTTACATTCAGATGGAGGACAATCAACGGGTTGGAGTGGCATAGGTCTGATATAGTTCCTATGACATTTCTTGCTCTTTATGTTCTGTTACATTGGGTTAATGATTGCTTATGACAAGAAGGTTCAGATTGCCAGCAAAATGTGGAAAAATCTAGTTCCAGCCCCGTCAACCTTGCATTCTGAGGGGGAGGGCGTCAGCATGGAACCTGGTCTCTCTAGTTATAAGCAGTATTTATGGAGTGCTATCCTGTAAACAACATTTTACTGAACCCAAAAGTCTAAATTGTAATTTAGCTGTACCTGGATAGTAAGACATTGCTTTAGATGAACAGATGTGCGAAGTCTCTGCAGCTGTTTAGTACTCTGCACTGTAGTGACTGACATGGGATAGATGCCCCCTCTCCACCCTCAGTGGTCTCATTTCTTTCTAAGATTGTGCTGTGAGTGTTCAGTGTCTCACAACTCTTCCATGCTTGGACATACAATTGTCCATATCACAGGGAAGAGCTGGTCTTGGTTTCATGCTTCATCATCTACTAATAACCTTTTTTAAATGCAATGTGTCCCAACAAACATGGATTCTTTAGCTTGCCCAGAAAGATATTTATATTTGATTCTTATATTAAGAATAATGGTTTACTCTTCTACTTCTTGTCCAGAGATACTAGATTGATTAATGTAATTAATTCAAAACAGAAATAAGAATGTTAATAGTTGTGCTACGAAGGCCATTAATGCTCTCCTGAATCATTTCAGGACTTGATACTTGAAAGCTCTCTCATTGGAAAAGCATGAGAGATGCCATTTTGGTCTGCTGTCATTTACTGCATTAACTATGATGATGATGACAACATTGGCAATCTTACTAGGAATGTAGATATGTCAGAAAACTAGCTGGCATGATAAAAGAGTTATTGGTGGTTTATTCAATTTACCCAGCTGCCTTGTCTACTCTGTCACTGCAGTCTGTCTCCAGACCCTTCCCTCAAATCTTGGTATGTGATCCAAGCATGAAACCAATACTTAACAAATGCTGTAAGGGAAAGTGGAAAAGAACTTTGAAGAGTTCAAGAGGCCATGAAACCATTAAGAGATAAATGGGTGCAGTCTGCCCGGCGATGGGTCGGTCCTGGATGGCAGATCCTCAGTGGAAATGCCTTCTGGATGGTCCAAGCCCCCACAGGGTGCGTTTCCTCCTCAGGTGTGTTCTGTAACTAGCTCTGGGAAGGGGGAAGGTGGCTCACCATCCTGGTGGCATGTGTTTCCTTTTAAGCTGAGGAAGATAATTGCTGTTGCATCCTCCTCTAGAGCTTACCCTCATGAGGAGGTGGGAGGTAGGGGATTGGGGTTCCCTGTTCCTGGCACAACAATTCTCAGTGCACCCTGATCATGTTGCACCACATTGGGCTCCAGGCAGAGGTCTGAAGCAATGTCAGTGACACCCCTGGCCTGTCTTGTAATATGCACCAAGGAGTCTAAGCTCCCATGCCCTCGCTGCCTGTTCCAAGCATGGTTTAGAATAGCCATTCGAGTTGGAGAATGATTCATTTCAGTATGTCAACGTTTCCCTTCTCATAGTTCTGCTTTTCTAAAGAGTTGAATCCACTATCTAGGTTTGTTATAGATTAAATAAATGTTCTTGGATTATTTTTAGTGGGTTTTTTTTCTGTGTAAGCAGTAAGATGGAAAAAGCATTGAAGGGGACATGACTCAGTGCAATAGTTTGCTAACACTGCAAGTTGCCAGTCTTGCTGTTCATATACATGCAATGATGTTACAAAAGCAATAATTAAAGACCCACATTTTCTGTTCCAGGCAAATTGAATGCAAGGAGAGTGCACCTGCAGTAACTTATGCAACCTATCGAGGGTCCCGGCAGATACGTAAGCTCCTGAAGAGACGAGCACATGTGGATAATGCGATCCCTGAAAGAGACGAGAACCCTGGCACCAATGACACCTTCGACGTGACAAAGAATGGAGACATTGAAAATGGCACTCTGGCAAATACACAAACTGAAGGTCATTGGTCAGAAAGGGAGACCAAGGATGAAGATGAAGTGGCTGAAATAGAATGGAAAAAGAGCGATAAGGTAAAACAAGTTTTCAACCACTTTGCACCGGAGAAGTGTACCAGTACACCTGAAGCAGCTCTTAACTCAAACAATACTGAAGAGGCAAGGTCATTTCCATCCAAACATGTGCCATTTTACACGCAGACAAGTTCATCTGATTTAGACTTGCTGTCAGAGGCTAAGAGTAAGATATCCAGCAGCTCCAGCTGTCAGAACACTATCACTTTGGAAAGAAATTTGACTAATAACAGACTGAACAAAAATGAGAGCCAGGCTAATGGACTCAGGGAGGTGGATTTTCAGTCAATGGCCAGAATTTCTAATATGGAAAAAGTTCCAAATTCCCATCCTGAGTCTTCTCATCACTCAGAGTCTGTATCTAGTCCAGAAAGGAAGTGTGCCAACGAGAAATTGAAGTTAACTGACAGCTTCGCAGGTCGATCAGAACTTCAGGGGTGTACTCATGGATCTCAAGAGTCCAGTGGCCTTCAGATGCACATGGCTCCCGAGACGGAGAATTCATGTGGAGACGAAAACCCAAGGACAGTGGAAACCGAGCAATCTAAGGCGCAGAATATGCAAGACCCCAAATTGGGAGTCAGCTTTGCTTCCCGTGAACTGGTATCATCTGATGTAGTCAGAGAGAGAGAGAACTCCAGAACATGCAAATATTTTCATGCGTCAAAGAAGTCAAGACACGCACCTGAAAATCTGAGTCAGACTGTGGCATCAGAATATCAGTCTGACAGCACAATAAGCATTTCTCCTCATGCCAGGGAGTCAGACAGTGGTAATGCAGCTGATGTTTCAGTGGATTTGGGAAAGGTTTCATACCCAGCTCTAGAAATTGAAAATGTGGCTTCTTCCAGGTTGAAGGCATATGAAGATGAAAAACTGTCTCTTGCCATTCAAGTGGCCATGGAAAGCATTGCAAGCACAGATTTGGAGGGTCTTAGTATTGGCCAACATTTACCTGAAGCCAATCATGTTAGCATGGCTGAATCGTCTCGCATTACCTCTAGTTCCCATGATGATCATCAGATCAAGTTTTCTATCCCTGACTTTTCATCTGATGATATTTCTATGCTCCCTAACATATTTGATCACAGCAGCATGATTAAAACTTCTGCCCTTACCCAATCTAGTGATAACAGTGAGATAAATTGTCCTTCCTCTGCCCTTCCTTCTGACTGTGACACTTTAGCAAAGATTTCTCTACCTGCCCTCGTATCTGATGCTGATCCTGCAGCCGGGATCTCTCCCACTGCCCTCGTATCTGATGCTGATCCTGCAGCCGGGATCTCTCCCCCTGCCCTCGTATCTGATGCTGATCCTGCAGCTGGGATCTCTCCCCCTGCCCTCGTATCTGATGCTGATCCTGCAGCTGGGATCTCTCCCCCTGCCCTTGTATCGGATGCTGATCCTGCAGCCGGGATCTCTCCCCCTGCCCTCGTATCTGATGCTGATCCTGCAGCCGGGATCTCTCCCCCTGCCCTCGTATCTGATGCTGATCCTGCAGCCGGGATCTCTCCCCCTGCCCTTGTATCTGTTGCTGATCCTGCAGCTGGGATCTCTCCCCCTGCCCTTGTATCGGAGGCTGATCCTGCAGCTGGGATCTCTCCCCCTGTCCTTGTATCGGATGCTGATCCTGCAGCCGGGATCTCTCCCCCTGCCCTTGTATTGGAGGCTGATCCTCCAATACAAGGGCA
Organism: Rhinatrema bivittatum; assembly: GCF_901001135.1. Lineage (NCBI taxonomy): Eukaryota > Metazoa > Chordata > Amphibia > Gymnophiona > Rhinatrematidae > Rhinatrema > Rhinatrema bivittatum. Next base: position 10,963,589 of record NC_042629.1, on the reverse strand, counting down.
GGGGATTTCTCATCTCACTTCTGTACCCAATGATGTGAATACACTGAATATTGCCAAGATGTTACCATCTGTCCTTGCATCAAAAGGTGTTTGTGTCGCCAAGGTTTCAGTGAAATCTATAGATGTTAATAGGGTCAAGATTTTAGCACATACCTTGGATCCTGAAGTCATCCATGTAAGTAAAATTATACCTTCTGCTCTCGAACCAGAATATATATGTATAGCAAACCTTCCTGCTCTACCTAATGAATCCTCTGTTTTATCTAAGATTTCTCCTCCTACACTAGGAACAGAAGATCCTACTCTTGTTACTGACAGTGCTCATATGGTAAATAACATTTCCTCCTTATCCATTACAAATGGTAATGACTGTGTTGGCAATATTTCCTCCTCTACGTCTGATGATGATAACAACATAGCCATAATTGTCACAGAATCTGAACATTGTAACGAGAATAAGATCACATCTCCTGCCGAGTGTAAAAATGTCAGCCTGGCCAACATTTGTCCTCATTCCCCTGAATCTACAGGTATCAGCATGGCTACAACCTCTATTCCTGCTCTTAAATTGGATGGTGGCTGTCAGATTAAGATTAAAAATCCTGTCTTGACCTCCAAAAATGTCAACATGGACAATATTTCATTTGCCATTAAACCAAAAAATATCAGCATAACTAAGAATTCTTTCCCTGACCTTGAATGTGGGAAGACAATTGTGACCAAGGCTTCACCTGAATCTAGTGATGTTACTGGTTCCTGGGTTTCACTTCTTGGCACAGAGTCTTTGAATGCCAGTGTGACTAAGAACTCGCCTCTTGGAGATGGCGATGCCATCATGGTTGAGGCATTGCCATCTGACATTTGTCATTTGGAATCTTTCGATACCGTGTCACCAAGTATAAAACAAACTAACAAGGAAAGAGCGTCAATTCCATTGCCTTGTCAACCCAATCCTGGCATTTCGGAAGTCAAACCAAGCTTTGTGTCATCTGAGGCAAAAGAAATAACAGATCAGGCTGACATACAAGCTAAGGCAGAACATAGCACCTCTAGAGATGTAAGCTGTGTTCTGTTGAATAAAGTGGATGAAATTGTTGGCAATATTTTGCATTCAGCCATAGAAGACTTAAGGGCTAATCAAGCATCACCTGTTCACCAGATTCGTGCAAAAAAAGAAGCCAGTCTGTCAAGCAAGATCCCAGAAGAATGTTTAGAGGAAAGCCCACTGACAAGTGAAAGGAATGAAATCTTTCAGGGAGATGGTGATGAGAACAGGTCATTCGGTACCCCTGCGAGAGTTGATGTGCAAAGCTTACTTGCCCTGAAAGCAGAAGAAATAATTAATGCAGTTATTAATCTAGCCAAAGAAAAAGTGACATCTGAGGAGGTGGAACTTAGTTTAGACAAAACCCATAATATTATGGTGCTGACATCCTGCATAGGAAGCTCAGCGGGCCCAGATGCAGCACTGACACTCAAAGCAGAAGACATAACCAATAAATATTCTGGAACAAAAATCCCCAAATCCTCTGAACTATTGGATGGTTTGTTCAAAGTCTCTGAAGCTTCAAACTGTTCCGTTCCATTATCTTTGCAAACTGTTCTGAATTGCACAGATCTGACATTAAAAACAGGAGAAACGGTACAAAACAGCATGCATTTAACTCCTCGGAATGGGCTTCTGCATTCCAATAGCAAAGTAGTGATGGAATGGGATCCTGCAGACATATCTAAAGACTTACTGACTAGAGAAATGATTACAAATCAAGGTAACGAAAGTAGTCTCGCCATATCTACTGCCAGACCTGAGACTGTGTTGCCATTACAGGAATTTAACAGGATAGTGACAGAAAAATTACAGACTCTGCAGACAGATTTGCCCTCTGATGTAAATGAATCAAAAGCATTGTCACTAATAGAGAGGGACACAGACACGGAGAATGTCCTTGCTGAAGACGTGAGCCATAGCACTGAAATGCAGGAGGGACAGAATTGCTTGTGCTTTCTTTCACAGGATGATTGCTCAAATCCCAACTTTTCTGTTGCCCTGCAGCATAACGGGATTTCAGAAGATGAAGAGCAAAATGTTTCCGTGGAGGAAATGGTGCAGCGCTACCGTCTTTTCTCAGATCCGCCTGCAAATGGGTTCCAACATTATGCAGCCAGTGAAGTAATGGCAAGGGAAGACGACCCTGACTGTCGTTACAGGGAGACTGAAGAACTCCCTGACAACCCGGACTCGTTCTTGGCCATCCAGGCTAAACGGTTCCGCATTTATCCCTTCTCTTTATCACCCATATATGAGGACGAGAGCTCTCAAGAGGATTTCATCTCCAGCAGTGGCTCACCGGGTTATCCCAGTGAAAAATCCACTTTGGACAATGAGAAGCAGTCCTCCTTCTCTGTCTTGTCCCTGCTCCAGTCTGTGTCCGATCGTTTAAAGCACAGCAGGGAGCTGAATGAGGACGAGGAGAAATCTTCTGAAGAAAAGACACCGTTTCAGGATGAAGTTCCCCCTACCAGTGAAAGCACAGACCATGTAAATGATCGGCCCATGTCTGCAGAACCAGAACCCGCTCCATCATCCAACACAGTCCTGAGTTCCTCTGCAGACCCAACACTGCCTAACCTGCAGGGCGAGACCTCCCCAGCAGTTGCGTTGACAGATTTGAGTCTGGCCGTCCCACAAGCTGACCAAGCCACCAAGTCCCGTGCAGCTTCCAGAAGTGTGTACTATCAGTACCTGCAGGCCGCCAAAACATACTCGCTTGAGAAGGAGGTCAAGGTCGGAAGCATATTTGAGGAAATGTTGCTGCCAAAGGACCCCCCAGAGGACGATTTTCTGAAAACTGCTCTTCTTGTGGTAAGAGATTTGTAATTTCTTGCATAGGATAAAAATATTCATAGAGTCACATGCCAGAGAGCTCATGTTCAAATGGAGTGCTAAGTACAGATAAACCTCATCGTACAAGGGCTAAAACCTGAAAAAGCAATCCTGTAAGAACCAGCCTACTGCCCCTAAGCATCCGTGTAGTTATGGGGTGTCCTGCTCTGTGCTGGGCAGACTGGATCACCCTTTTGATCTTCATCTGCAATCATTTACTGTGTCAATAATGTTACGTTTTATTTAATCTTATATTACACTCTTTCCAAACCTCTTGTTCAGTGTGGATTACAATTTTAACATCCATAATCACATAACAGTTATAAACACAAAATCACTTAAAATATACACAGCCCCTATTGTTATAACCTATAAACATTAGCCACTGACTTGTTAGAAAAGCCCAAGTTAGGTGCAATGAGCTGAACATGACAAAACCCAGACAGTTTCTCAAATATGGTATGTGTGGGCACTTGTTTCCCTTTTCTAGATTGTTAAATATCCGAAACTTAGTCCTGATATGCAGGACCTGTCCCAAGCAGGAAACCAGATTCAATAGTAAAAGTAACTAACAAGCCGCTGCAATAAGCACCCACTCTCCCGACGCACACCCAGGCACCTCTCCTGGGCGCGAGATTTTGATTTCAAATGAGGCCCGGCGCTAATAAGGAGGTGCTAGGGACAGTAGCGCGTTCCTAGCGCCTCCTTATTAGCGGAAGCGGCGGCTGTCAGCGGTCCGACAACTGATGTTCAATTTTACCGGCGTTGGTTTTCGAAGCAGCTGACAGCCACGGATTCGGAAAATGGACGCCGGCAAAATTGAGCCTCCTTTTTCGAACCCACCGACCAGTGGGCAGATTTTTTTTTAAAATTTTTGCTGCCTCCGACTTAATATTGCTATGATATTAAGTCGGAGGGTGTACAGAAAAGCAGTTTTTTCTGTTTTTCTGTACACTTTTCCTGGTGTTTTCAAAGTTAATGTCTGCCCTTGGGCAGGTGTTCATTTCTGAGAGTAAAATGTGTGGCTTGGCTGCACATTTTATTTTCAGTATTCCTGGCGAATAACTAATAGGCTCATCAACATGCAGTTGCAGTATAAGGGGTAATAATAGAGCGTCTAAAACGCACGGCCAAATGGTGCACCCGGCCTGTTTGTGTGCTATGAAGCTCTTTCCAGCGGTGTGGGGCAAGCCTTCAGTATTTAACACAACATCTGCCTAGCTGCCCTTCCCTCTTGTATGGCTCCAGGGAGATGTTAGGGCAAAATAGAAAGCGATAAGATTGTCAGTGACTCAAAAAGCAAACAGCTTCAACTCTGGAAGCTTCAAAACCTAAAGTTTCCGTTTCCCACGGCACTCTTCACAGATGACCAACTGCACATGAAATCCTGCGATTGAGGGGCCAAACTCATTCCCCATGAACCAAATGTTGGGTTCTACTGGTGTGAGAGAGGAAAGACACTGAGGCATGCAGTCTCCTCACAAAACTGTGCTTTAATTGCAGTCTCTTGACTTTTAACAACTGCTTATTGTTTGAGGCCTACTCCTGGAACCACAGCCTTACCACAAAATAAAAATCAGGTTTAACAGGGAATTTTGCACCAATCTGTTATGCTGGGAATGTTTTCCAGTAAAATTCGTTATTTTCTGCGGGAATCGGAACCGTTTGCAAAAGATTAGCACTGAAGCCTGTTAAATCTTGAGTTTCTAATTAGGTTTTATCTTGTGACCCATCCTGCCTCCACTCTGGTCTCAAAGACCTTGTCCTAAAGCAGCAGTTTCTGACTCACTTTTGATCTGGATTGAATTTGTAATGTAACCATCTGACTGAATATTCCAGGAAATCCTTTCACGCTCATGTATTTCAGAATTAGTAGGGTATAAGCTTTGGAGACCCAGTGTAGATATGTGCCCCCTTCAGTACAAGCCTCAGACTTTTCTTGTTTGCAACCACATCTCCTCTCCTGAGTTACAGACTATGGGGCCGATGCAATAAATTAGCATAGAAAGCGGGCACCATGCAATGTTAAAATTAGGGGGTCATGACCCTAGGGCCTCCTTGCTAATGAGAACCCAATCGGTTCTCGTGACTCGGCCTTCCACCAAGGGTTCAGGAAACCAACGCTTGTCAGTCGAGCGTCTGTTTCCTGAACCCGACTGTCTTTTTTTTTTTTTTTAACTTTTTCTTTCTTGAATTTTTCATCCTACTTAATATCACAATGATATTACAGAAAAGCACTTTTCTTTTATTTCACATCGGGAGTGAATGCCTAATGCTTTTGCATGTGATGGGTGCTATTAGATTCACTCTGCGTTGGATGCGTGTTGAATATGCGCTAATCCCCTTATTGCATTAGGGGATTGATTAGCACCTATTCAACCCGTGTCCGACTGCAGGTTATACACTGCACTCGGCTGAGTGCACTGTATTGCATCTGCCCCTATGAGGGCAAGAGGAAGGGTCCAGAGACGATGTAGATGCACGGAGCAGAAACAGGAGGAGGAGGCTGGAGAGCCCCTGACTTTAGTGGCACTGACCAAATAAAGAAAAGCACTAAAATGAAACATGAAAAAAAAATCTTTAGAGGTGAAGGTAGTAAAGTCAGGCAACCCTTAACCCAAAAGGTTTGTCTTTTTACTAAAGCTACCAAAATCTGTAACAGGGTAGATAGCCAGGAAAGAGTGGAAAACATGAGGCGGGATCTCGTGAAGCTCGAGGGATGGTCTAAGGGCTGGCAGCCAAGATTTAGTGCTAAAATATGCAGAGAAATGCATTTAGGAAGCAAAACTCAAGGGAAAGGTAAGTATTGGAGGTGAAATTCTTCTAAGCACTAGCAGGCCAGGCCCTCACGACTGTGCACCCACCCACCTCTCCCGGGCATGCGGTGCAGTATGCTAACGAGCTGCTGCATTCAAAAGGATGCATTGGGGAAATTGTGCATCTCTAGCGCCTCCTTAGGATCGGGCGCCCAGGAGAAGCTGCTGTGAGCAGGTTAAGAAAATGGACGTGACCGCTGTTGACTCTTTTTTTTTTTTTTTTTTTTTCCATGTTGCTGCTTTCTGTGATTTCTCCGACTTAATATCACGACGATATTAAGTTGGAGGACCCACAGAAAAGCAGTGTTTTCTGCTTAAACTTTTGGGGCTCCTCAAGACTTAATGCCAGCTCCAGGGCCGGCGCTAATTTCTGAGGGTTAAAATGTGCGCGTCGGGTGCACGGTTATTTTTTATATCAGGGGTACTAGCTAATAGCCTCATCAACATGGCACTTACATGTGGTGAGCGCTATTAACTACATGTTAGTTTGGACACGCATTTTGGACGTGCTGATCCCCTTATTGCATCAGGGGTTATGGACAAGCATCCGAAACGCATGTCTACCCGTGAGTCAATCTGTGCACTAGCCTGGGTGTAGGGCATTGCATTGGCCTGAAAGGAAGAGTGGGATCTGGGAGTAATTGTATCTGATGATCTTAAGGTGCCCAAACAGATGGATAGAGCCACGGTAAAAGCCAGAAAGATACTTGCATAGGGAGAGGAATGGTCGGCAGAAAAAGGGAGGTGATGTTGCCCCTATACAGGTCCCTGGTGAGACCTCACTTGGAATACTGAGTACAGTTCTGGAGACCCCACCTTCCAAAGGATAAGAACTGGATGGAGTCGCTCCAGAGGGAGGCTACTAAAATGGTCAGTGATCTTCATTCTAAAGCACATGGGGATAGACCTAAAGATCTAAACATGTATCCCCTAGAGGAAAGGCAAGATAGGGGAGATATGATAGAGACGTTCAAATATCTTAAAGGTTTCCATGCACAGGAGGTGAGCCTTTTTCATCAGAAAGGAGTCTCTAGAATAGGGGGTCATGTGATGAGGGTGAACTCAGGAGCAATCTTAGAAAATATTTCTTTACAGAGAGATGGTGGATGTGTGGAACAGTCTCCCAGCAGACGTGGTGGAGACAAAAGCAGCATCTGAATTCAAGAAAGCATGGGATAAGTACAGGGGATCTCTAAGGAAGAGATGAGAATTATAATGCTAAATTAATTGGACGGATGGACAGACTGAATGGGTATACAGTCTCGTTCTGCCCTCATGTTTCTATGTAAGTGCAGGGGCTGATGGTTTCAAGCTTGACATTCATGTCCTAAGAACCATATATTTTTTTACATTTCAGAATCCTATTGACAGGGAAGGCTTGAAATATAACTCAAGACCAGGGAAGGTAGGTTGGAATATTGGATTTTCAACAATGTGGTACACAAGGTTAATCTTTAACTTCCCTGGTGATGTCTCTGGCAGTCAGTAGGCAAATTAAAGATTTTACAGACGTTAGAGAATTTCTGTGTTCTATAAATGAACAAGTAGAAGAGATATTGACCCGTCTATCACCAGCTATAGAAAATACTGCACCATCTGTCCTCTCTGTAAGACCCTCTGACCAAAAAAGTGTTCATGGGTGCCAATCTGAAATGCAACCCATAATGTTCCTGGAACACTTCTTTACAACACTCCTGCTGCTGTGCTGCAGCTAATGACAAGTTTGGATGACTTGACAGTGGTATGAAATATGCTTAAGCCCTTCCTCCTGCCTCCTCAGACCGGTCTTTATTCATGCTGCTTGTTTCAGATGGTTATCTACAATGTTCCTGGCAGCAGAAACAAGCTGGAGATATACAGTGATGTTCCTGATGCAACCCCCTGGACATTTCCAAGGGGAACACTGATTCGTGTTGTCAGAGGATGGTAAGAGTTGTAACATTAACACATACCGTTGAAGGGAGAATAAGGATATTTTTCTCGTGCTTTCTATACTATGTCTTAATGTTTGTGCTCCAGATGTGCATTGAGAGGAACATATATCCTACTGTGTTTTTTTTATGTTTCTTTAGTACAACTTTAAAACCCAGTTGAACCAAAATCTGCTACACTTTAGTAATCTGAAACCTTTGCCTTCAGGAAACAGAGTTAAAGCTCTGGAAATTATTTCTCCTTGACCCCGGATCCCCAGCGGAATCTAAAACTTGGCCTCCAGATGTGATGCCGTTCTGCTAATGTGTGGCTTTGCCAGCAGCATTATAAGGGATGGGAGGCATGTTGTTCTGTGGGGCCATGTGAGTAATAGGGTACTGGAGCTGTAGGACATTATGTAGAAGACTGAGCTTTAAACATGAGCCCAGAATAAGGAGGAGAATGCTGGGAAAGGCTTGGAAGGGTCCTTTAATAAATCTGGAATAAACAGCAAAGAAGTGAGGCCCTTGAGCAGGCTGATAGCCCTGCACTCAGAAATGGCAGGCCCTGTGATTTACAATATTATGCATCTAGGGTGTCCTAAAACCAAGAGGTTCACCAGAAGCTGGGCTTGCAGGACATGGGGTACTGCCTTTCACTGCTCGCAGCATGTGGGTTGGCTTGATGTGCAGCCATGTCAGATGCCGAGGCAAAACCCCAGGGGAGTGCTTTGCTGTTTGTTCGTAGCTGCTTTGGGTGGTTTTCTTGTTTTCTGCTGAGTATCCTTTGATAAGGAGGGCTTTCTGTCATAGTCAGTCTAGTAGCACTGAGAATACTGTTTCATGGCAGGAGTTGCGCTTCCACTATAAAGGAGGTTGCTTGGTTTTGGCTTGGGCAGTTTGGTTAAGGAGAGACAAACACAGTGACAGTTAATACATAAGAGAGGCACAGTCCAGCGGAGTGTGGGAGTGATTGGAGTAAAGTCAAAAGAACTATGCTTATTATTTCCATATGGGGCTGACGTTAATGGAAGCTAAACTGACTGTATGTTGTATTTTTTGATTGATTATGCCCCTTTGACTACTTGGGGCCCCCCTGTCAAAGACTCTGCGTCAGTGTTGTGTGTTGTCATGATGAATGATGGGAGAAGGGCGGGTGCAGGTGAAGCGGAGGCACCATGGACCATCATTTGTGGCCAGCCAGCATTCCTCCCTCTTTATTTCTTCACCTGTCTCTCTAGCCTAGGCACCTTCTGGATCACTGGGGGGGGGGGGGGTGATCTTGAGCGGCCAGCAGGTGACACTCTTGGTTCCCACGTGCTCCGAGTGCCGCCAGTCATCAGGAAGCAGAACCAGGGCTGGATTGGAACCTGGGTCTCTTGCATGGGAGAAGTGCTCTTGGTTTGTACAGTTCTGATTTTGTATATTTCTGAAACGGTTTTATATATTTTTGATATTTAGCTGGATTCTGTACAATAAACCGATGTTCCAAGGCCAGACTTATGTGCTGGAGGAAGGAGAAACTGCACTGCCAGACTTGTGGGATTTTCACAGTAGCATTGTCATTGGTTCTATCAGACGAGTGCTAAAGGTAAGGGGATATTAATACTCATAAACTGTGATGGTGAAAGGACTAGATTTAAATTATATGACCTGTTTGCAAGGCACAGCCACTGGAGCCCTGACACAGAGCGCAAACCTGGAATTAATCTTGACCCTTCTGGGCGGCACAGCTGTTACGAGAGAGTTTGTAAGTCTTCATTTTTTAGAGATTTCCGTGTGTTTAAGGCTGACGTATCCAATATGTGAACTACCAAATATAATAAGTGACAACCAGGTGTTACAAAGAGGCCTTTACTATCCTGTAGCGAAGGTCTCTTTGTCACTTATTATATTTGGTGGTTTACATATTGGCTATTTCATTCTTCACCACTGTGACATTTTAGGCTGAAGCAGCATGGCTGGACACAGTGAGGACTTGGCATTATTAGGGAATTAGCACTGTCCCAGATGATGTACTACCTGCAGGCAGTGTTTGTGCACAGGGAGGCAGGAGAGCAGGTGCGGCACGGAGCAGAGGCGGCTCTTGGTCTCCCCCTCTTGCCCGCTGCTTTGTACAATAGACTCAATCCCAGAGCAGCAGCTTGAGCTTCACAAGAGACATTCAGGACTCAGCTCGGATAACGTAAGCAAGGACGCTGCATCTGTCACATCCATCCATCCATCCATGTGTGTGTCTGTGGGATCATTCCGTTCGTGGCCCAGTGAGTACATTTGGTAATACTGCGAGGCTGAGGAACTGTTTGCTTATGTGCATTCAGGAGCTAGCCCTAAGGCTTAGCAACGCAACACAATCACCTTACAAGTGTGGAAAACTAAGGCAGAACTCGTGCTTATTCTACACACATGAATTTAAACTTAATTTTGTAATCCAATAATTCCTTACCTACTCTCTAACATACTAGGAAAGATCTGCACAGGCTTAGTAAATGTATTGTACTAGGATGAGTTCCGTCTGCGTCCTGATCCTCCTCCGACCTGCACGCAGGCATGAGATAGGCCCAGGAGCAGGGGAAGAATTTGAAAAGGAGACCAGGCCATAAAAGAAGTGCCCCTAGGGTCACTCAATTAAAAAGTGCAAAATTATAAAATCCAAAATATATTGGGATGAGAGAGGAGAGCCCTCAGAGCAAGATAGGGAGAATTAGAGTTTTAGAATGGACAGGTTGATACTTGGAGGGATTCGGGTATGCAATGACAACCACAACGACAACCCACAGAGCTGCAGTTAGTACCACTGCTCTGAACTATTGCAGCTAATACCACCGCTCTGAACTTCCTTTTACAACTCCCTACCTCCTCACCTTGAGTCAACAATTATTTAGACTTCTTATGCTGTCCCCCCCTCTCCCCCTGCTATAACTCTCCCTGAAACCCTACCCATTTAAGAGTTTGCTCGACCCCTAACTACCCAATCACACTATGGTCTGCTTTCCCTGTAACACCATTACGCCTGTAATACGCTCTTGCCTTCCCTGTTACTCAATCACACTATGGACTGTTTCTCTAACCAAATTATGGTCTATATACCATCGAATTCTGTAAATAGTTTCTCAGTTACACAGTTTATCTTGTTATTGTAAGTTACTGTACATTTTGTTCCTGTTCTATGTAAGGGCATTCCCAACTAGTTATAAGTTATATGTAAACCGATACGATGTGCAAACGGTTGTCGGTATATAAAATTCTCTCTAAAATAAAATGCAGTGGAAAGGAATAATTTTAGCAGGTTGCAGAAGGGCACATCTTGTATACACCACCCCTCCCATACCGTTCTGTGCACACCACCTCCCTGCGAATACATCCATGTTTCCAACAGGTAGAGCTCATGACTTCATGGAGATTTCAACTATGATTTTGTTTTGGCAGGACAGTGAGGTACCAGAGGTAGAGATCTTCCCTCAGACTGGCTCAAAGGATGCTCCCATCTTTGTGCAGACTGAAATCGCTCAATTGACAGACTCTCAGATAAATGTGAAGGGAGGCATGTGAGTACTGGAGCCCTCTCCCCTCTCATCTCTCTACTGAATTACTAGAGGAATTTCCTCATGTCCCTGCTCACACTATACTGTAACACTAGAGGAATGCCCATCATGTCCCTGTCACCTCTCTGGGTTCTGTTTCTGGGCTGGATCCTTAGAGGATATCAACCTCTTTCTCACTTTTACTTTGAACAAAATAATAAGCACTGACTGGAGCTAGAGCTGCCGAGATGGCAGCTCTAGCTCCAGTCAGTGGCAATGTGGCAGATGTCACACACCAGGTGATGGGGCTCTGAGAATTCACTCATTTTGCTGTGTTCTGTGCGGAGGAGGGAGCTGTACCCATACACTCTTTACTATGTTCTGGTTAATTGGTGATTTGGTGTTGGACAAGCCCGAGTATTGCTGGCTGAGTGAATGATCTCTTACTCGGGAGTTTAACTGGTCTCTTCCTCTCCAGATGGCTGGCATATTCTGATTTCCAGCATAAGGGCACCGTCCGTGTGCTGGAAGCACGTCAGGCTCCGTCCTTGGGCACTGAAACAGATGTCAAGTCTCTGCGGCCTTTAAAGATGGTGAGGAGCTGGCGTCATCTTCTCAGGTTTTTGAGCTGGCTTTCTTTTTATTTTAGAAAGTGAATCCAGATTTGTTTGAGTAATACTGTTTGGTGTCTGTAGCGTGCCTGAAGGAGATCCAGATGTGCAAAGGGGCCCATTCTGTGTCTGTCGAAAACGTGCAACACATCTGGCTCATGTTGTCATATTTTCCAAAGCTTTCTGTGTGAATATTTGCTTTACAGGCAATGGCAAAATAACCCACCCCACCCCCTGATTTGCTCCCTTTAGAAGGCAGACCACATCTTTTCTTGTCTATAAAGTTACAGACAGGTTTTTCTCTTCTTTTGCCCTTAAAACTTCCTGACTCCAAAGCAGCGTTAATTTGACACTTCAAGTTACATCCTGTTACCTAGCTCTGTCACTCTCTCTCTCTCTCTCTGTAGGATTTTGGTAGCGAGTGGCATTCGAGCTGTGGCAGTGGGGGTGTCCGGGTTCTTCTGGACTCTGTTTTCATGTGGATCCCTCAGCCAGGCATTGGAATCCCTCCTACAACTGAGACTCATGAGTTAGCTGGAAACAAAAGAGAATTGTCTGGTGCCATTTGAAAAAGACCTGATGTTGTCTGTCAGAGAGCCGCTGTGTAATAATGTGGCAAGCAGCAAAATCTAGGGGAGACTCAAATCATAAGAGAACTTCCTGCTTTTTAAAATTATGTAAGAAGGGAATCTGCAGTGTAACACTACCCGACTTCCCCTTCTTGTTGTATTTCAGGGTGGACTAAAGGTACAGATGCCGACGGACCCTCACGTAAGTAGTTGGCCTAGGTCAGTGTTCGGAACAACCCCTTTTGGTAATTTCTTTAGAGCGGTCACCAAACACTGCCATGCACGTCTTCTTTTTTTTCATCTGCTGTGCACAGTCAGCACATCTTATTGTTAGAAGAGCTGCTGAGAACAGTTCTGTTGATGACATAGTGACTGTGAAAAAAGAGAGTACAGTATAAGTACAGACGTTAAAGGGTGACAGAGGAGTTTAGGTCTTGTGCCATTCAGAGCTCTTCCAACAGTTGGGATCAAAGGGAGCCTTCCATTAATATTAGTTAAGGATAAATGTAGTTTCCAGTCCACAGTAGGCACTTCCCCATGATTCACAGTGCATCTTCACTGCAGATTGTCATTGATAGGATGTACCTGAGATGTCCCCTGCATGAAGAGTTGATTCATTTACGCATCTCAGGAATCTAGTAGAGAGGGACCCGTATGTTGCTTGGAACCTATCTACACTTCTACGGTTGAGATTGCTAGAGACATATCTGGGGGGAGGGAGGGGAGGGTGTATTTCTGGTATGAGAGATGCCCTGGAGGAAGGAACTCTGAGTACCTCTCAACCCTAGTGTGGCTTTAACACGTTTCATGGTTTGTGCATAATAACTTACATTAGCTTATCATTTTGCAGATGATAATATATGAGAAAGCAAACTTTGGAGGCTGGGCCCAGGAGTTGACAGACCACCTGTATGCTTTAAGTGATCTCCCCGGTATTGAGAGAGACTTTCATGGCATTGGATCAATTCGTGTTACTGGTGGAGTGTGAGTATTAGCTGGCTGTTACTGAGTGCATATTATTACAGGGGATATATTTGTACTAATGGGAAATGTTCCACACATGTTTTCAAGGGAAATTAGTCTATGTAAAATAGATTAAAGCATGTGCAGCCACTTCTGGATGAAACATTGGAACAATTGCTATAGGAGCAGCACCTAACTGGTAGTGAGGGAAGGGCAGGTTTTCTTGATAATGAGACTGATAATTGGTGAGAGAGCCTGGCAATGCTGGGGCTCATGAGCATGTCCTGTTCAGGACAGTTGATAGCTCAACACTAGATCTCGCCCCTCAGCATCCTATTGTGATCCTCTTCCCTTTTTAATGCTCTGTCATCCCTGATTACTATTTGAATAAAGAACATTTCCCCTTTCATATCAGAACATGTCCGAATAAAAGAACAGTTTCAGTTTATAATTGAATGGTGCTGTGTTAGTGTCTGGTATACCGCAGCTGGATTCAGACAGAATGCAACCTGTCGGAGCGGGGCAGTTCTTCTTCTCTTGGATAGGAGATTTATTAGCAGAGTGGTGATTTTCCTGGGATAGGATGGGGGGCTCTGTGATCACCTGGAGGCAGAAGGCAATGGTGTTCGCCTGTGGTGCTGCATAACTTTGCTCTCTTCCCTTCTGTTGCTGCTCTGCTCCAGGTGGGTTGCCTATGAGAGAGAGCACTATAAGGGTCGTCAGTACCTGCTGGAGGAGGGCGAGTATGAAGACTGGCAGACGTGGGACAGTGCTGGAAGCACACTAGGCTCCTTCCGCTATGTACAGGCAGTAAGTGTTCTTGCTGTTTCGGTTTCTGTGTGTGTGTAATAGAGCATGGACAGCTGTATTCATATACCTATTGCAGGCTTGGTTACCGGCTATGGCTTCACCTCCCAAAAGCAGATGACCATAAGCTTCCAGGCAGGTCTCAAGATGAACCTTGGAACAGGCAGAATGAAGGGGCAAAGCCCCAGACCACAGTCTGAATTCTAACCCAGCAAAAAGTATCAGTCTGGCAACTCTGCCTACATGCAGATTTCCTGCATTCACATGGAGTGTGACAGCAAGTCAGGATCACAGACCACAATTTGCAGCAGTTGTGAATTTGGAGCAATTTGATTTTTATAGTGGTCCTGGCCTTGAACATTGGAAGCTGTCTGCTGATTAGGGGTTGCTTTCATGGCAGGGGGAAGAACCATGCAGCCTAGAAAAGGTGAGAGACTAGCTTTAAGGATAATGCTGATTAGGAGAGGTAAGCAGGACCCTGCTAAGATCCAGTTTCTAGTCCATGAAACACATCTTAGGGGAGGGGACAGAGCAAAGAATTGTGAAGCAGAATCTGTCAACTGACTCCCTTGCTTTTACTACTTGCTTGCTTCTGCTGACTAGAGCAACTCTAAAGAATTTCAGCCATGGAAATGGGGCTAGCAGATGAAGGGTACATAAATCTCTGTATCGTCACAGGTCCTACATCATCAGAGACACAGAGGGTCTCTGTACAGTCCCAGGTCATTCTGTATATTACTTTGGCAACACATGTAAAACTGTCATGCCAATAAAGTTTATCTGAATCTGAAATCATCTCATCAGAAGCATTTCCATCCCTAGGCAGACTGGATAGACCTTGCTGTCTTTATCTGCCGTTAAATTCTCTGTCTCTGGCAGTGAGTCTCTGTAGAAATATTTTCTCTGGTCGTCCTTAGCTGATCTTACTGGGGTCAGGAGCAGGGCATCTCACCCGGGAGCATTGTACCTTGTGTCAAGTGATGTCTTTGCAGCTTTGGGCAAGGAATGGAGTAAGGTGAGTCGAGCAGGTTCCTGCAGAGCTGGTGTGGTGAGTGATAGGAGAATAAATCACAACAATCTGTCTGCAGGAAATACTAAACCTATTGGGGGCATTTTTGCTGAATCAGATTTTGGAAGGCCTCTGTAGAGCAGCGTTTCCCAACCAGTGTGTGCCTTCAGACCTGACCAGCTATGCCACGGAAAAGTCACCACTGGCTTCTGTTCTCCGCACCTCACAGCAACAAGAGACACCAGCAGTGGCTCTTAAACTTTTGGAAGTCTTCCTGTATAATTATGCACACCTCTTCTTCCCAGCCACAGCATGCAGAGCACAGATAGCTGGGGCCTGCTGTGTGCAGCGCACACAGCACCTCCTCGTCTTCCCTGCCATCGAGTCCTTTCAGCCTCAGGCTTATCCCCCAGTTGAGTGAAATGGCAGAGAATTCAATGAGTACTGGATGTGACTCATTTTGAGTGTCGGGAGCAGCGGCAATGAAGGAGGCTTTGCAGCTGCATGTGGAAGCCAAGGTAACTAACCTGAGCTGGCTGCCTGCACCGCTCTGACTGAATCGGTGCATTGTGACAGGTTCATGTGTCTCTCTCTGCCCTCTCTCCTTTTGTTTTAAAATTTGGAAGCGAGACAAGTTGGCTTTCAGTGCTTCCCGCGCCCTTCTTTTGGCAGTAGGAGTCCTCTCCATGTTCGCACTGCCTGCACACATCTTTCTTAATGTAGGCAAGCTTCAGATGTAAACTCTGCTGAAAAGTATTTCCATCTCTGTCCAGCACTGCTTCCTCAGGGCCAGGGATCATTGGGGGTGAAGCCTACAGATTCATTCATTCATTCTTATATTCCACCATTTTTCCAAAATTATTGCAGATTACAATTAACATTCATAATAAAACAAATTCTCAGAAATGCATAAAACATAGCTGACAATTTAAAAGCCTGTGAAGTCAAAATAAAAAAAGCTTTCAACATCTTCCTAAATTTTAAACAATCGGATAGAATTTGAATCTCCCAGGGAACAGAGTTCCACAACTGAGGAACTAAGACAGAAAAAGCTTTGCTTTCTGAGTACAGAAAGAGAGGGCTCAGTGGGGCAGATTTTATAACATGTGCGTGCAGCCGTGTGCATGTTATAAAATCCAGGGTCTGCGCGCGCAAGCGCAGCCTGCCTCCATTCCCTCCGAAATTGGAGGGAACTTTCCTTCCGCCCCCCCACACCTTCCCCTCCCTTCCTCTACCTAACCCGCCCCCCAGCCCTACCTAGAACCCCCCCTTACCTTTGTTGACTGGCCGATGGCCGGCCCGCAATCCCGGGCACAGTGGCAAATGGCTGCTGTGCTTGGAGGCTCAGGCCAAGCCCCGGGACACACTCGCGTCCTGGGGCTTGTGCGCGCCGCCGAGCCTATGCAAGATAGGCTCGGCGCGCACAAGCCCCGGGACACACTCGCGTCCTGGGGCTTGTGCGCGCCGCCGAGCCTATGCAAGATAGGCTCGGCGCGCACAAGCCCCGGGACACACTCGCGTCCTGGGGCTTGTGCGCGCCGCCGAGCCTATGCAAGATAGGCTTGGCGGCGCGCACAAGCCCTGGGACACACTCGCGTCCTGGGGCTTGTGCGCGCCGCCAAGCCTATGCAAGATAGGCTCGGCGCGCACAAGCCCCGGGACACACTCGCGTCCTGGGGCTTGTGCGCGCCGCCAAGCCTATGCAAGATAGGCTTGGCGGCGCGCACAAGCCCCGGGACACACTCGCGTCCTGGGGCTTGTGCGCACCGCCAAGCCTATGCAAGATAGGCTCGGCGCGCACAAGCCCCGGGACACACTCGCGTCCTGGGGCTTGTGCGCGCCGCCAAGCCTATGCAAGATAGGCTCGGCGCGCACAAGCCCCGGGACACACTCGCGTCCTGGGGCTTGTGCGCGCCGCCAAGGCTATGCAAGATAGGCTCGGCGCGCACAAGCCCCGGGACACACTCGCGTCCTGGGGCTTGTGCGCGCCGAGCCTATGCAAGATAGGCTCAGCGCGCACAAGCCCCGGGACACACTCGCGTCCTGGGGCTTGTGCGCGCCGCCAAGCCTATGCAAGATAGGCTCGGCGCGCACAAGCCCCGGGACACACTCGCGTCCTGGGGCTTGTGCGCGCCGCCAAGCCTATGCAAGATAGGCTCAGCGCGCACAGAGGCAGCTTTTCGGGAGTTACGCACGTAACCCTTTGATAATCTGCCCCACTATGCGTAGGCACAAAACCAGACTTCAAAGAATCAGCATTTAAGAAGCTATGGACTGGATTTAGCAATTTAAACTTGATCCTCATCAGTAACCAATGTAAATCTTGCCAATAAGGTAAAGTGCTATCTCTGTAATGTAAACCAAATATTGTTCAAAGAGCTGTATTTTGAATTAGTTGTAGTACTAAATACAGTAAATACTTAGAATTACAATAATCTTAGATTGTTTTCTTCCTCCCAGTCACAAACCTCAAAGCTTGCCTTTGCCTTGTTGAGTTTCCAGTCTTGCTCACAGTGGCTTTTGTTCTTCAGGAGTCAAACGTTGTATTTTCTCTAACGCTACTTGCTTGACCCACATATGGTGACTTTAATGGTCTTTGTCTGCCTTTTCTACTTGTCCAATAATTATTTTTAGACTTTGTCCACAGTACCCTCACATTAAGCAGCAGGTATGCCTCCCCGCTCAAGTTTTCTTATATTTGACATTGGACGGGTTGGAGGAGTAGCCTGGTGGTTATAGCAGCAGGCTGAGAACCAGGGAAGCCAGCATTCAAATCCCATTAGCACCCTTTGTGACTTTGGGCAAGATACTTTACCCTCCATGGCCTCAGGTACAAACTTAGAATTTGAGCCCTCCAGCCCATGCAGTAAGAATGGGGAGGAAGGTTCAAGATTTTTCAAGTGCTGTGGTCAGATGTGGGAAACATCTGCCTGTGTCTGCAGAAGTCACTTACAGGCCTGAGCATGTCCGCTGAATGAAGGCAGATTCCTTACTGATGTGCAGTTCTAAAATGCATCATAGAAACATAGCAAAATACAAATAAGACCATATGGCCTATCTAGTTTGCCCATCCATAGAACTGCCCTAAAATCCATGTCACTCCCTCAGAGATACTCTGAGCTCGATATTGAAAGAGTGTTTGGCACTAGATAGATAAGTAGGACTTATCTGGTTATCTAGTCGCTGCCAAATATCCAGTTATGTTCAGTAGCTGCTAGATAGCTGGATAAGTCACTTTTCTGGCTCAATACCCAAATAAAATATGGATGGGATGTGGGCAGATCAGGTTGATGCAACCTATCCAGTTAACTTAACCAAATAAGTAGTGATATTCGCTCTTATCCGATTGTTATTTTGATAAGTTATTCATGCCAAAGAGCAGGTTTAAATTAGCCAGATCTAACTATCCTGCTAAGTAGCAGCTTCTAAGGGGATATTCAGCAGCATAGGCCTTGTAACAGTCAGAGAAGTCATATCTGGTTAAGTTACTAGCAGGCCGATACAGTAAAGTTCGCGGGAGAGCAGGTGAGTGCCCGCTCTCCCGGCGCACGCACAGGCCAGTGTCCTGCGCGTGATACAGTAAAACAAAATATTTAAATTAGGGCCCGCAGGGGTGGTGTGAGCCCGGGGGAGGTGGTGTGGTGCTTTATGTCCGGGATGGCATAGAGTCCAACAGGATAAACATCCTGCACGAGACTAAATGCACAATTGAATCTTTATGGGTAGAAATACCTTGTGTGTCGAGGAAGACTATAGTGATAGGAGTATACTACCGTCCACCTGGTCAAGATGGTGAGACTGACAGTGAAATGCTAAGAGAAATTAGGGAAGCTAACCAAATTGGTAGTGCGGTAATAATGGGAGACTTCAATTACCCCAATATTGACTGGGTAAATGTATCATCAGGACACGCTAGAAGAGATAAAGTTCCTGGATGGAATAAATGATAGCTTTATGGAGCAATTGGTTCAGGAACCAACGAGAGAGGGAGCAATTTTAGATCTAATTCTCAGTGGAGAACAGGATTTGGTGAGAGAGGTAATGGTGGTGGGGCCGCTTGGCAATAGTGATCATAATATGGTCAAATTTGATTTAATGACTGGAAGGGGGACAGTAAGCAAATCCACGGCTCTCGTGCTAAACTTTCAAAAGGGAAACTTTGATAACATGAGAAAAATAGTTAGAAAAAAACTGAAAGGAGCAGCTACAAAAGTAAAAAGTGTGCAAGAGGCGTGGTCATTGTTAAAAAAAAAAAAAAATACCATCCTAGAAGCACAATCCAGATGTATTCCACACATTAAGAAAGTTGGAAAGAAGGCAAAACGATTACCGGCATGGTTAAAAGGGGAGGTGAAAGAAGCTATTTTAGCCAAAAGTACTTCATTCAAAAATTGGAAGTAGGATTCAACAGAAGAAAATAGGATAATGCATAAACGTTGGCAAGTTAAATGTAAGACCTTGATAAGACAGGCTAAGAGAGAATTTGAAAAGAAGTTGGCCGTAGAGGAAAAAACACAGTAAAAGCTTTTTTAAATATATCCGAAGCAGAAAGCCTGTGAGGGAGTCAGTTGGACCACTGGATGATCGAGGGGTTAAAGGGGCACTTAGAGAAGATAAGGCCGTTGTGGAAAGATTAAATGATTTCTTCAGTGTTTTCTGAAGAGGATGTTGGAGAGGTACCCATACTGGAGAAGGTTTTCATGGGTAATGATTCAGATGGACTGAACCAAATCACGGTGAACCTAGAAGATGTGGTAGACCTGATTGACAAACTGAAGAGTAGTAAATCACCTGGACCGGATGGTATGCACCCCAGAGTTCTGAAGGAACTAAAAAATGAAATTTCAGACCTATTAGTAAAAATTTGTAACCTGTCATTAAAATCATCCATTGTACCTGAAGAGTGGAGGATAGCTAATGTAACCCCCATATCTAAAAAGGGCTCCAGGGGCAATCCGGGAAACTACAGACCAGTTAGCCTGACTTCAGTGCCAGGAAAAATAGTGGAAAGTATTCTAAACATCAAAATCACAGAACATATAGAAAGACATGGTTTAATGGAACAAAGTCAGCATGGCTTTACCCAAGGCAAGTCTTGCCTCACAAATCTGCTTCACTTTTTTGAAGGAGTTAATAAATATGTGGATAAAGGTGAACCGGTAGATGTAGTATACTTGGATTTTCAGAAGGCGTTTGACAAAGTTCCTCATGAGAGGCTTCTAGGAAAAGTAAAAGGTCATGGGATAGGTGGTGATGTCCTTTCGTGGATTGCAAGCTGGCTAAAAAACAGGAAACAGAGAGTAGGATTAAATGGACAATTTTCTCAGTGGAAGGGAGTGGACAGTGGAGTGCCTCAGGGATCTGTATTGTGACCCTTACTTTTCAATATATTTATAAATGATCTGGAAAGAAATACGACGTGAGGTAATCAAATTTGCAGATGATACAAAATTGTTCAGAGTAGTTAAATCACAAGCAGATTGTGATAAATTGCAGGAAGACCTTGTGAGGCTGGAAAATTGGGCATCAAAATGGCAGATGAAATTTAATGTGGACAAGTGCAAGGTGATGCAATGTTAGGTTCCATATTAGGTGCTACTACCCAAGAAAGAGATCTAGGCGTCATAGTGGATAACACATTGAAATCGTCGGTTCAGTGTGCTGCGGCAGTCAAAAAAGCAAACAGAATGTTGGGAATTATTAGAAAGGGAATGGTGAATAAAACGGAAAATGTCATAATGCCTCTGTATCGCTCCATGGTGAGACTGCACCTTGAATACTGTGTACATTTCTGGTCGCTGCATCTCAAAAAAGATATAATTGCGATGGAGAAGGTACAGAGAAGGGCGACCAAAATGATAAAGGGAATGGAACAGCTCCCCTATGAGGAAAGTAAAGAGGTTAGGATTTTTCAGCTTGGAGAAGAGACGGCTGAGGGGGGATATGATAGAGGTGTTTAAAATCATGAGAGGTCTAGAAAGGGTAGATGTGAATCGGTTTTTTACTCTTTTGAATAATAGAAAGTCTAGGGGGCACTCCATGAAGTTAGCATGTGGCACATTTAAAACTAATCGGAGAAAATTCTTTTTCACTCAACGCACAATTAAACTCTGGAATTTGTTGCCAGAGGACGTGGTTAGTTCAGTTAGTATAGCTGTGTTTAAAAAAGGATTGGATAAGTTCTTGGAGGAGAAGTCCATTACCTGCTATTAATTAAGTTAACTTAGATAATAACCACTGCTATTACTAGTAACGGTAACATGGAATAGACTTAGTTTTTGGGTACTTGCCAGGTTCTTATGGCCTGGATTGGCCACTGTTGGAAACAGGATGCTGGGCTTGATGGACCCTTGGTCTGACCCAGTATGGCATGTTCTTATGGACACTAGCGCGTCCTTAGCGCCTCTTTTTGGACAGGAGCGGCGGCTGTCAGCGGGTTTGACAGGCGACGCTCAATTTTGCTGGCATCGGTTCTCAAGCCCACTGACAGCCACAGGTTGAGAAACTGGACGCCGGCAAAATTGAGTGTCCGGTTTTCAATCCGTGAGCTGCGGGCTGATTTTAAATTTTTTATTTTTAACTTTTTTTTAACTTTTGGGACCTCCGACTTAATATCGCCATGATATTAAGTCGGAGGGTGCACAGAAAAGCAGTTGTTACTGCTTTTCTGTGCACTTCCCCAGTGCCGTCAGAAATTAACGCCTACCTTTGGGTATGCGCTAATTTCTTAAAGTAAAATGTGCGGCTTGGCTACACATTTACTTACTATATCACGTGGGAATGACTAATAGGGCCATCAACATCCATTTGCATGTTGCGGGCGCTATTAGTCTCGGGGGGGGGGGGGGGGTGTTGGACGCGCATTTTCGACGTGCTAATACCCCATACTGAATAAGGGGAAAAGCTAGCGCATCAAATGCGCGTCCAAATGCGGGTTAACAGTGCACTCCACTGGAGCGCACTGTACTGTATCGGCCTGATACCTGGATAAGTTTAAAAATTAGGCCTCGTGTTTATGCTATGCTTTCTTGAATCCAGATATCCTTGTTCTCCATCACCTCCTCCATGGGTGAGGTAGTGCTGCTCTCATTCCTTTCCCCTGCTTCATTGTAGGATTTTCTGGAACCATCAGTTAAACTTCTTGAATCAGACACAGACGTAAAAATGGTAGAATTCAATCAAGACATTCCAGATTTGGAAGAGGCTGGCTTTGGTATAGAAATGAGATCAATTCAAGTCCAGAATGGGATGTAAGTATGAGCCACCTCCCAGAGCCTTCTCTAGCAGCCCAGGTAACGTCAGGGACTGTTGAATGTTTTCCAGTGGTGATGGGGTACACCTGTTCAGATGTTGAGTTTCTTTCCTTAATCACCTGCTTGCTGTGTATTGAGGATGTAGCCACTGCTGTAGCAGGCTTATTGGAGGTAGGGGCCCATGAATGATCCTGTGCCAGGAGTGCAGCCCACACCTCAGAGCTTGTGTTGTGTCACAGGTGGGTCGCTTACCAGCAGAAGCATTACAACGGGGAGCAGTATGTGCTGGAGAAAGGGAGGTACAAGAGCTGCTTGGACTGGGGAGCCTCCAGTAACACCATCTTGTCCATACGACCAGTAATGCTGGTGAGTGTCTGGGAAGGACCATTCCTAGGAAAAATAGGATGATTCAGACAAGCGCAATCACTGTAATTTCAGAAATACTTAATGCTTTAGAATTCATGAGGTTTTTTTAAGGTATTGTGGACAAAAGCAAATATTAACTTGTTTTTCTATTACCCAGTGACCAGCTTTGAGTAAGAGGAAAAACTGCTGGTTATTTATTTTATTTAAAACATTTTATAGCCCGCCTTTCCTACATTCACAGATTTTTTTAAAACATGACAACAAAGTCGCATAGAATAGACATTGCATAGGAGCAAGCAGTTAAAAGAATCATACAGCTGGTTTTAGACATTAAAAGCGAGTTTAAATAAAAGTCTTTAAAGCTTTATTAAAAAACCTAGGATCTTTTAGGTTTCTTAGTTCATTTGGTAACGAGTTCCAAAAGGTTGCACCTACTATTGAAAGTGCTCTTTCTCTAGTTTCGCCCAGATGCAAAATTTTAGGGGAGGGGATATCCAGAATATTCTGATTTGCTGATTGGAGGGATCTCGCCAGGGAATGTATTTTCTTGATGGCGTTTATTCATGGGTATTGAACATTATATATGAGAGCGTGTACGATTCCCTGTACGTACCTGGATTAGTCCAGTCTCCTGGGTTTATTCATCCCTGCCACAGATGGAGCAGAGAAAGCTTCATTGACACTGCTTCGGTTACTTTTCTTTTGCAGGCTAGGCGGAAGTCTACTTTCCTCTCGTACGTTCAGGTTTGGAAGGTTTTTTAGGCTTGGTGTATGGCCAAAGGAATACGGTGGTTCTGGCTCGTTATCTCACACTTTGTCTTTCCTACAAGAAGATTTAGCTAAAGGGCTTGCCTTTAACTCTCTTAGGGTGTAGGTAGAGACTCTAGCTTGCTTACAGGGAAAAGTTGAGGGCTACACCTTATCACCCATCCTGATGTGCTGAGATTCCTTCGGGGAGTTAAGAATTTGCATCCTCCGTTGCAGAAGGTCTGTCCCCCCTGGAACCTTAATCTAGTTTTGCGAGTGTAGTGTGTTGCTCCATTTGAGCCAATTCAGAGAGTATCCCTTAAGGACTTGACTCTCAAAGGTCATCATCTTAGTGGCCAACTGTTCCACCAGGAGGATTTTGGAATTGCAGGCTTTGTTGTGTCGTGACCCTTTCCTTCAAATTTCAGATTCAGGAGCCTTGTTGCGTATGGTTCCTTCTTTTGTTCCGAAGGTGGTCTTTGCTTTCCATGTCAATCAGTCTGTCGAACTCCCAGCTTTCCCAGAATTGTGCCGCATGCTCGAGAGCTTAAGCTATTGGATATCCGCAGGGCTTTGCTGCGGTATCTCAAGGTTACTAATGATTTTCAGAAGGTCGTGTCATCTTTTCGTTTTATGGAGCAGATCAAAGAAAGGTAGCCATGCCTCCAAAGCAACCATTGCAAGGTGGCTTAAGGAGGCTATTGGGTTGGCTTATATTATCAAGGGCCATCAAGTTCCTGAGGGTTTGCAGGCCCACTCCACCCACGAAACCGCCTGAACTCAACAGGTTCAGGCGGTTTCGTGGGTGGAGGATCAGTTGGTGTCTCCGCAGGAGATTTGCAGAGCGGCGACTTGGAAGTCGCTGCAAACCATTGTGACGCATTACAAACTGGATTTGGGGGATCTGAACTCCCAGTCTTTTGGCAAAAGTGTCTTGCGAACAGGACTCTCCAGGTCCCATCCTCTCTAGGAAGCTTTGGTACATCCCAGGAGTCTGGACTGATCCGGGTACGTACAGAGAAAGGAAAATTGGTTCTTACCTGCTTTTTCGTTCCTGTAGTACCACGGATCAGTCCAGACCCCGCCCAGTTTTGGAGGGGGAGAGTCCTCTGCTCAGCTGTAATCCTTTCGGCATACTTCTTTTCGTTTATTCACAACTTACAATTTTTTCACAAGTTTTTATCAAATTTTTGCATATAATGTTTTTGCTTGGGTATAGATCAATACTGAAGAACTGCAGGTGGCAGCAGGGCTTATCAAGCAGTGTCAGTGAAGCTTTCTCTGTCTCCATCTGCTGGCAGGGATGAATAAACCTAGGAGGCTGGACTGATCCGTGGTACTACAGGAACGCAAATTAGGAAGTAAGAACCAATTTTCCTTTGTGGCAAGTTTATATTCAATTCTGAATGCTATTGGTAACGTGGAGTTGCTGTAAAATTGGGGTAATGTGCTCACAAACTGGTGTGTCAGTCAGTAAGTGAGCTGTAGAGTTTTGGATAATTTGTAATGGGTGGAGAGTATGTTTAGGCAAAGCCAATGAATAAAGAATTGCAGTAATCTGTACTAGAGAATCTCTATAAACTGTATGGAAATCAATGGGATCCAGAAATGGCTTGAGGTGTCGTTACAGCTTCAATTTGTGATAGGAAGTCCGGGTTAGACTTTTAATTTGAACATTCATGCTTAATGATGGATCAATTTGTATGCCAAGATTTCGAACAGATTTTATCATTTGAATACTTTGACCATTAATAGTAAGTTCAGATGGGGCATTGTATAATGGGAATCTTGTGAGGTGTATTATTTCAGAGTTTTGGATGTTTGATGATAGCTTATTTTGAGATAGCCAAATTGCCTGGTTTAACTTTTACTTTCATGCAATCTGTATTTTGGTTTTCATGGTGATGGAACATTCAGGGTAGTGGTGGTGGTGGGTGATACAGATGCCAAGAAATGCCTCATTTTTCTTGTATTGTAGGAACCTCTTGGGAGACAGGAGCCTGTGCACCTGGTATGTTTTATAAGCGTTTTATAAGCATATTTCTTTGGCATGTGCAGAACAGTCTCCTATAACCATTTCTTCTGAAACAGAGTTTGTCTATAACCTACTTATAGCTGTGAGTATGGAAGTGTTTGTGCTGCTGGAGTTAAATCCTCCATGTTTGCTGGGCATTCTTTCTGCACTGGCCATGCTCACTTATCAACTGTGTGCCCACACACCCTGCTGGCTCTCATAGGGATGATCGGAGCCCTAAGGAACTCGGCACACAGTGGCCACGTGTGAACAGAATACTCACAAGCAACACTCCATGTATTTAAACCAATTGCTATAACTTTATAGAGTGGTGAGGAAGGGCCCTAGAGAGAGGATCTGGATGGAGGGAAGGGATTGCACTATTTGCCTAGACTGGTGCCAGGGAAGGTGCTGGGCGCCAGATGTTTTCAGGTTTTAATCAGGAGGTTCTATGGACTAGGTCAGGACAGTGGTCAAAGTCTTTCTTGTTAGCATGACTAAAACTCTTTGTTATTTTACAGCTCAAAGCATACAGCCAGGAGAATTTCCAGGGAGCTTGTGTGGCTTTCACAGCGGAAGTTTCTGACTTAGCATCACCCGGCTCCATTAAGGTTTTGCGAGGATGGTATGTGTCCTCATTTTCAGTAATCTCATTTGCCCAATATTGGCTCATGAGCAGTGTGCCTCCTAACTCCATGCCAGGAGTTTGCTTCAGTACTGACACATCTTTCAGTTTGTTAGTTTTTTGGGGTTTTTTTGAGGGTGTGTGTGTGTGACTACAGGATGCATTTTAAATTGTATGTACTTAAATACAATGTCCATTACAATGCAAATTATTGACTAATATTCACTATTTAATAAATATATTGCAAGTAGTGTTTCTAATTTTGTAAACTTTTTGGATGACTGATTTTTTTATATTTTAAACAATACATGACTGCAGGTTTACTTTCGGGTTTCATGCAGTGCACTTTCTACTTTTGGAGTAGGCTTGTCTGCTATCTTTTCTTTTTTGTTATTTTATTGCATTCTCACAAGCACTTTCAGCTGAATTGTCTGCATGTGTCTGCATTTCACTATTTCTGTCCTGAACTCGGGTTTAAGTGCTTTTGCTTCTTGATTCCTTCAGCTGGCTCCTGCGCTATGAGTGGGAAAGGGCTGTCCATTACTGCGTGTTGGAAGAAGGCCATTACCCCAACCTTGCTTCCTGTGGCTGCCCAACGGTGGACATCAAATCCCTGCAGCCAGTGGAGCATGTAAGCGCCGTCTGCTCCGTCCTGTAATAAGTGGCGCAATACTGCAAGACAAACTAAAAACAAGAGAAATGCTGAGAAGGGTGAACTCTTTTTGTTTCTTTTTCTGGGCAGTTAAGCTATCCCTGTGTCCGTGTGCTTTTCTTGTGGTTATGGAAGCTTGTCCAGTTACAAGGTCCCTGCACGTGCCAGCGCCACCTCACACGGGAATGAAATGTTTTCTGCTTGTAGGGTTTGCAGTGCTTTATCATGAGTGTGCATGAAGACGCTGTGTATGAGTGGGGAAACGCCTCTCTGCAGGGCCACATGCCAGGATATCTGAAGGCAGTCTGACATTGGAAAGGATGTTTTCAGACTGCCCCCCTATTCCAAAGCCCAAATGCAAAGAGTTGTCAGCGGCTCTGCCTGCAGGGGTCCTTTCATGCCCTGAGACCTTGGGGTATTCCTTGGGGTCCAGGGTAAATCCTGCAAAGGGGTGGCAGCAGTTGCTCATGCATTGTTCAGCACCTCAGAGAGTGATTGCAAGGGTCTCAGGTCCCACACATTTTGTGTTAGCCTTGCCCACAGTTCTTGACAGCATCTCGGCTAATGGGACCTGGCATGGGCTGCTGCTCTCACTGTGCATTTTCTGTGCCCAGTCTAGCAATGACTTGGTAAAGGCAGGTTCCTGTGAGGTGCTTTTTCGCTGGCATATGCCCATCACATTGATGTGTGTTCTCAGGTGTTTGCAGAGCCCTCCATCAGTCTGTTTGCTCTCGATTCTTGTGAAGGCCGAGAGCTGCAGTTTGAGGAAGCAGCACACAGCATCCTGAACCAGGACCTGTACTTCTACACCCAGTCGGTCAGGGTAGAGAGTGGACTGTGAGTATTACACAAATGTTTCCACTGCTTGTATGCTTCTGCCAGCTAAAAACAGGCTCCATCAGAATGGAGATGGTTCGTGCTTTTCTCTTGCATCACTAATGGTTTCTTATTACACGGTCACCTTTCCTTTATAAGCTGACAGCCATCTCCTTGGGCAGGAGTGGATCACATGGGTGTGCTTTGGTACACTGGCGGTCAGTCACACATTTTTTTTCAGTCTGTGCACAGTTAAGGTATGGAACTTATGCCAGAAAACGTGGCTAAGGCTGGTCGTGTAACTGAGTTTAAAAATGGCGGACTGGTCCGTAAATAATTCCTAACCAGATAGACTTTGGTTTCTCTTTCATCCTAGGATTTGCGGGGTACTTCCAGAGCAAGGTGGCTGGGCTTGATGGATCATTGCTCTTCTATGGTGCTTCTCATATTCTTATGCTCCTGTGCGCCTTTCCCAAACTCTGGATTTTATTTTATTTCTTTTAAGGGAAAAGTACCGTAAAGTCTCAGCCGTGAGAAGGTGTTCAGTAGTTGGTCACGCTGTGAAACTGAACATTGGCCTTGCATGAAATTCACTGCCATCTCATTTATTTATTGATGCACTGAAAGAAGAAAGCCGCAGAGCAAATTCATTAGTGTAGGGGCTAGTAAGAGAAATGGTGAGAAGCCTCCACATCTAAACACTAAGAGCAGTTTTGCAGGGGGTGTCAGAGGTAACTGCGTTGTGATGTGTGACTTACCCGCCATGCAGCCAACGTCCCCCTCTCTTGTCTGACTTAGAAGCCAAAACCTGGTGCTATTTTTTTCTCGTCAAGGATTACTAGCAGGAATGCACGCTCTCTCTCCTCAGTAGCAGCACCTGCACACTTATTTGCAGGGTCATTGCAAAGTGATTTTTCTCATGGAGGAGGGTCACCAGAAGCCTTCCCTGGCTAATTTATTCCCACTAAGGATGTGAATCGTTTTTTGACTATTTAAAAAATCGTCCGATATTTTTTAACTCGTCAAAAATCGTTAAGAGTGCGCGATACAATAGAAATTCCCCTGATTTATCGTGAAAAATCGTAAATCGGGGGAGGGGGGAAAACCGGCACACCAAAATCCCTAAATCCACCCCGGCCCTTTAAAACTAAACCCTCACCTTCCCCCACCTTCCCGAACCCCCCAAAACTTTTTATGAGTACCTGGTAGTCTAGTGGAAGCCCCGGGGCCGATGGCCCGATAAAAAAAACAAACAAACCCACCGACCCCTTAGCTTCCCCCACCTTCCCGCCCCCCCCCCCCAAATGGCATGGATACCCTGTCACATGGTAAGGGCAAAGGGCCATTGGCGCCATTTTTATTAGCGCAGTTGATGGCCTGAGAGCGGGAGATCGCTCCCCGCGCCCCCACTGGACCACCAGGTAATTTTAAAACATTTTTTGGGGGGTCGGGAGGGTGGGGAAGCTAAGGGGTCGATTTTTAAAGGGTTGGGGTGGGTTTTTTGTTTATTGGCTCGAGTGCAGCCGATAAACAAAAACCCAATCGGGCCGGACGATTCAGATTCCGGTTCTGATTCACATCTCTAATTCCCACTGTCCTCATTTTAAAGGAGCCCTGTAGCGCTAAGGGTTGAAACCTGCCCCTGGTTGCCTGACTCACAGTGTTCAGAGATCTGGCTCCACTTTCTGGGGAGAAAGATTTGCAAAGCCATTTTATGCAGGTAACCTGCAGTTTGAAAGCCACCCTTCCTCAGTGCAGCTAAAGATGTCACATCGCATGGACTTTTAGCCACGTTTAGGGGAGGTGTTCCTAGAGTTGGGGGTTGCTGGGGAGATTGTTTTGGGCAAGACTGGGAAATAGTATGCAGGAATAGCATTTTCAAGTCTATGCAGAATCTACCTGCAGAAAAATCAGAGGCAAAAGCCCAGACAATGTCTGCGGGTAAAGAGTAGCTGCTGGCTTTGTCCCAAAGTACAGACTTGCAAACTTGCACACCACCTCTGCACAAAATAGATTCTTGTGCTGTTCCTGCAGAGAGTTTAGTGTCAGTTGCCTAGAAATGTGGAACCTGATGGCAGGAGATCATCCATGCTGCCCAGTTTCACTCCTATGCCGTGCCACCGACCCCAGTTAATTTTATGGCATTCCTGTCACTTCTTGGCTTGAGTTCCTCTCTGCTTCTCCTCTTGTAATCTGGGTGGGGGGCTCTTTATTCTCCTCTCATCTGTAAAATCTGTTCTCCCTGCTGCCGTCACTGCGTTTGCTCCCATGTTCTACAGCACGGAGCCCCATTAATAAACCAATTCATGGGGTGGTGTGAGGAATTGCATTAACCAGAAGTTGTGGAAATTCTCAGAAACAGAGGCACAAGCTTGAACTTTGATTTTCAAGAACTTGACAAAATATGCTGCAAATGTTTTGGCGACCCGTGTTGAGCAGCTGTGCGTGCCGTTGAATGTGTTGGCGTTCCCGGGGTTGACGCTGTGATGGGCCTTGCAAGTGCCTGTCCTCTGCAGTAGCATCTGCACAATCAGCTCTCTTATTGAGACGTATCCTTTACGGCTCGGGGCCCACTGCCAGATCACTGCCTTTCCTGGGGGCAGGCTGGATGCTGCGTGACTGGAGCTTGAGCCCTGCCTGTTCCGGGCTCTGCCAGAGTGTTTGCCGAGACTCCTGGCCTCAGACAGGCCCCCGAGAAAAAATGCAGTAATTACAAGGTTCATTTCCCCTCTGAATGGGTTTAGCCATGATGCCTCGGTGACAGATGTACCCGAATAAACTCCACCTGCATCTGGATCTTTTCCAATCTGCTTAAGGCCTTTGGGGTTGGGAAGGAGTGCAGATGTTATCTTAATTTTAACTGGGTTCTTTGTGAAAAGAACTCACATGGTCTAATGCTCACTGAGCACATTCCAGCACTGGAATCTAGTCGGACCAGTCCAACATTTGTATTTATCCACTCTGACCAGAAAATTGCCAGCAGGGCACGTTCCAGTGATTACAGAGAAATGGAGGTATATAGGTGAGGGGTTCTCAGTGAGGACCACAAGCAACTCAAGCTTTTCAGGCCACCCATGGTGAATATTTGTCAGATATATTTGCATCGTGTGGGCTAGAACCAGACTCATTTATTACATAGCTGGGATGCTCTGAAAACCAAACCTGCTTGCAGTCCTCGAGGATCAGAGTTCAGAATCGGGTGGTCTGAATTCTAGAGATGAAAGATTATAACCTAAACCCTACCTTTTAATCGGGGACTTTCACTGTTTTATCAGGCACTCAGTCATTTGCTCGCTTGACATTGATCTTCAGTCTGTATTTTGTTGAAGTAGTTGGCATGCATAGAAACAGGCATTTATAGCAGATGGACTGCCTCGGAGAACTTGGAAAATGGCCCCTTCCATCTGCACTGGAGTGGCCTACAGTTAAGTAGCAGATAGGCCCAAGTGCTGCCAGCCCTCTTGTCTACATGTGCACTTTGTGGCTATGTTCTCTGTTTATGCAGATGGATTATGTATGAAGGAGCCAATTTCCTAGGCCGGCAGGCTCTTCTAGAGCCCTGTGAGATCCCCAGCTGGATGGAATTCAGCGGATGGAAGGCAGTTGGCTCCCTACGGCCTTTGAAACAGGTAAAGATTCAGCAGACATAATCGGTTAACATCTTGGGGGATTCATTTTCAGATTATCTAGCCACCTTAGTTCAGGAGCTGGGCGACTAGCTTGGCCCCTTGGATGCTGCTCTGTCCATATTCTGTGACTTGGCTTTGGCTATTTCCTGAGCCTGCTACAACTTCAGTAGAGTGCCAGGTAGATGACATGGCAATGTAGAGAAGGCTTCCATGTTTGCTTCTGCAGCAAATGACATGGCTGTTTTCTGTCTCAGCCCACAGTATATTTCCAAATAAAACACCAAGCAGAAGAAAAATACCTGACAGTGACAGGGAAAGTGACAGACACCAGAGGAACATCTGTATGTCTGTCTGCGTGGAACGGTAAAGACACTCAGATCTGGTACTATCGCCGAGGGCTCATCAAGTCCAAGGTAATCTGTCTAATGCAGCACTTAAGTTACATGACTTATTAATGGAAATATGGTGATTCCAGACTCAGTAAATCTTTTAACATTTAGAAATGTGAAGGGGCAGAAAGCTGAAGATAATGGCCTGCTCCTAACTTCACCGGTAACGAGAGAGAAGCTTCAGATGCATGTGGTGAGAGGAGTAAGACTCCTCTTTACATCCAAGCCTTGTTTCCAGATTTGCAGAGTGAAAATGAGTTACAAAGCTGCCAAACACTGACACTTCTTGTTTTCATATTGGGAAAGGAGCTGCAGTAATGTGTCCCTGTCTTGGGCCTCTGTTGGACTTTCAGAACATATAAATGAATTGACCTGGCGTGGTGTGGCTTTGCTGTGATGGCTGAGTTGTGGTTTGGGTTCTGAAGTGTTTGACCCTGGGCAATAATGGGATGTGGTTCTGAACTCGTATAAACCCGATCTGAGCTGAGCAGCCCATCACACCATGACCCCTTTCTTCTGTGTAAATCCACCAGATCACGGGTGCCTGTCTGGATGTCATTGGTGGCCGGGATGCGCCTGGATCTAAGGTAGCGCTCTGGACAGAGCACGGGAAGCCAAGGCAGAAGTGGAGATTCCATAAGAACGGCACAATATCCTGCTACCTCAGTGAGCAGCTCCTCCTGGATGTGAAAGGTATGTGCGGGGGAGGCCATCATCTCTATTGTCGTTCCATGCATTCACTGTTCCCCCCCCTCTACCGGTGCTTTGTAAGCCCCAAACAGTGCAACTGTGGTCTGTAAAATAAAAATGACCAGCAGTGAGAAGGAAGCAAACAGCAGGTTTCAAACCAGTTATTGCTTTATCCATTTGGGGATTTTAAGGAGTCTAAAGAGGCAGAAGGAAAGAAGTGGAGCAAGGGAGGAAGAAAGGAAGGGAAATGTGAAATCTGTTCAGTGCAGGGCTGAGCAAGGCAGTAAGGGTAACGGGGGCAGGATACAGAGGTGAACGTAAGAAATGGCATACTGGGTCAGAGAAAGATCAAGCTCAGTATCCTGTTTCCAACAGTGGCCAATCCAGGTCACAAGTACCCAAACATTAAATAAACCCCCAAGTTACTAATCCTCATTGATTAATAGCAGTTTATGGACTTCTGCTCTAGGAACTTATCCAAACCTTTTTTAAACACAGCTACACTAACTGCCATGACCACATCCTCTGGCAACAAATTCCAGAGCTTAATTATGTGTTGAGTGTAAAAGAATTTTCTGATTTGTTTTAAATGGTCTACTTGCTAACTTCATGGTTAGACTAATCCTTATATTATTTGAAAGAGAAACTAACCGTTTCACATTTACCAGTTCAAGTCCTTTCATGATTTTGTAGACCTCTATCATATCCCCCCTCAGCAGTCTCTTCTCCAGGCTGAACAGCCCTAACCTCTTTAGCCTTTCGTCATAGGGCTAAAGAGGTGCAGTACAGGTGCAGGGCAGGATACAGAGGTGCAGTAAAGGTAACTGCTGTAGGGCAGGATACAAAGGGGTACTAAGGATAACAGCTGCTGCAAATTGTCGTCATGTTACCGTGTGCCCTCATCAGTACCGATACACAGTGTACTATGCACAGTAGTGAGCAGAGATCTACTCGCTATCCAAAAACCACCAGCAATTAATACAAATGAGATAAAATGAAGCATGCCTTTGTTTAATGGAAAACATTTGTTTCTCAGCACAGAGTGTAGATGTGAGCCGGTAGCTGAGGCATGCTGGGCACTCCCATTAGAAGTGGCGGTGGAGTTGTGGTTAGCCACGGCTACTGCCTGCAGTGACCAATCTCTGGGATTTTGGCAGAAGCCTGCTACCTACCCTGAAGAGAGAAGCAGCTGCTCTTGCAGCCAAAGGGCTGCCTGCAAATACTGAGCTGATAGCGTTCCTTTTGTCACTAAACTAAAAGAGAGAAGAACACCCTTCAGTATACTGCATTCTAGTACCCAAAGTAGCCAGTCCTTAAACATCCAAAAAGAAATGGTACAGTAGGCAGAAGGGAGTAGTTAGGTGTGCGGACAGATGGCGTTCCTTGGAAGCCTTCCTTAGCAATTGACTCCTTAACATTGGAAACGGGCATTTCCCATAGTGAAAGGGCTAACAATTAGAAGTTACGTTGCAGGAAGATGTAAGGCACAACTTGCAGGAAGGGTCTGTGCACTTCATTAACTGAGAGGCTGTTCATTTCTTCAGAGCTCTGGGGTAATCTGTTCCTCACTATACAGGCAGGAAACATTTTAATCCTTTGCTGATATTAGTCAGGGAATAATAAAATCCCATTCCAGCACTAGTACATGAGAGATATTGAATTGTGTGTATGATGTATAGTGTAGTCCAGTGGTAATCATTTCCAATCCTCAAGGGCTGCAAATAGGTTGGGTTTTCAGGATATCCCTAATGATTATGCACCCAGTTTGGATTTGCTTGCACACAAGCCTTCATTGTATGTAAACCTATCTCATGCATATTAAGGATATCCTGAAAACCCATTTGCAGCGAGGACTGAAGTGAATCATACTGAGTTGTGCCTTTTACCAGACTGATATATACTTGCCACACTCGGGTCTCTGCACTGGAAAGGTCCATTGTTTCCTCCAGACACAGGTAAGGGTTCGCCCCTTGATCCATGTCCTTCAGGACTTAACTGATCTTTCTGAATGTTGATTTCTAGGAGGAAAGTATTACGACAGGAACCACATCGTGGTGAACCACCCTCTGGGAAGTGAACATCTGCAGAAATGGGCCGTGGAAATACTATGAGCAGAGCCTGGGGAATCGTACCATTACTGTCACAACAGGGGCGCCGTACAGACTGAAGCCCAACAGCAGAGCACCCCCCCATGATGCACCTGCTACTGTGTCTGTTACTATTCAGAGCTCTTCCACAGCTGCCAAAACCCACTGCAACCAATTAACCCCTTGCATTAATTAGTACTCATTACCCAGTTAAGCACTTTGGCTCCCAAAGCAGTAGAACTCACATTTTCTTTGGTAAGAACTTCAACTGATTGGATTCACGGAAAATCAGAAGTTTAAGTTATTGGCAACTAGAAAACATAAAAGCTTGCAATATCTCTATCTTCATTTTTTTTGTTGCCACCAAGGAGATCTGCATAGTGGAAGTTTTACAAGAACTCCACCTCCATTTGCTGCTGTCTGGCTCTCTGTCCACCATGGTGCTGCAGTACTGTTTATCACCAGCCATGGCACCACTTTTTGGCTGAAGAGTGGCCTCAGGGAAGGAAATAAGAGAGGTCATTCTTCTCTCCCAGACTGTTGACCTTTGGACAGAGGCAAGAGGAACACAGCCTGCAGTCTGAGGATTGGAGTCAGGACACAGGCACCTGGGCTCTTGATGGGAGATGGGCAATGCACGTGCTCT
This sequence comes from Rhinatrema bivittatum, assembly GCF_901001135.1. Taxonomy (NCBI): domain Eukaryota; kingdom Metazoa; phylum Chordata; class Amphibia; order Gymnophiona; family Rhinatrematidae; genus Rhinatrema; species Rhinatrema bivittatum. The sequence goes on along the minus strand of NC_042629.1, from coordinate 10,928,582 downwards.
AGGTTTAAGTGCTTTGCATTTTCAGGGGTTCAGGATTGTCAGACCCGTCTCCTGTTCTGCTCCCACTCCTCCACTATTGTCTTGTAATCCAGAATCTGCTGAAGAACAGATGCCAAGAATGTGATCTCAGGTCTATATTCTGCGGTGTAAAACAGGGGTATGGACTGGTCCTGCCTCGACCCAATATGGAGGTCGGAACTGGCCCTGTAAAATGTGTGGTCTGGTTAGATTCCTGATGGAGCACTTTACGTATCTCACTGCAGGTACAATAGCTTCATTCACTAATAGTGAAAGTTTCCCACTACTGCCGCCCATCTGCCCAGGTTTTGGGGGAGGCGGGTAGGGATTGAGGTGCTCTGGCACAAGAGGGACGAGGCCCTTCCTAATCATTACAGTCTGATTCTACCTGATGGCTAAAGCAACTGCCTTTTACCTGCCACCTGAGGCGAGGACCATGACCTAAGTAATGAGAAGTGGTCTTTTCAGGTCTTCCCACAGCGCAGGTGCTTGGGCCCCTCCCACCAACCACTGGGGGAACATCAGAACGGATCCAAGCAGCTCCGCTCCTTCCAAGGCACTGACAAGAGAGGACCGGGAGCCTGAAGTGGTGTTTATTATCTCCCACAGGCCTTTAGCTGAGCCACAGTCTTACACTCTCATGCACTGCTCTTCTCAGGTAGTATTTATCACTTCTCTGTAGCTACTGCAAATTCAGTAAAAAAAAAAAAAAAAAAAAAAAAGTTTTATTGTCTGTATGGGTGCGAGAGCAGGGGCCCGGAACAGCAAGAAATGCCGGATTTCAGAAAGGGATGATTATTGGATAGATCAGCTTTTAAAACCTGATCCCTAACTGCTCCCTCCAGATTATGCTCACAAAGAAAGGGTAGATGTCCTTTCTACAGGATATCACGTGGATAAGATGGCTGGGCAGCGTAGTGAGTGCTGGGAGCAATCATCCCAGAGGAGCGAATATATTTTTGTATGTAAGGATGCTGCACTGGTGACTGAGGAAACTAACAGCCTATTGGGCTCAGTGTCAGAAGAGCTCCTGCCTGTCCTGGCACCCATAGCAGTGACATTTAACTCTATACCTACCTCCATGCACTTTACAGTATATAAAGCAATATTTAATTGGAAATGACTTGCTGTGCCTGGGAACTGTCTAGATATACAGAGGGAAACCTACCTGGCTTTGCAATCCTGCTGGCAGTTGCTAAGGCTTGTTACCTGCTGTTGGGCCAGGGCAAAACCCACACTCCACAGCACCAAAAGCCTCGCCTTTTCTAAGTGCAAAATCCAGCAGCTGCTATAAACCCACAGCTCTGTGTAACATGTATTTTTGTGTAAATATATTTTATTATACAAAACTGCTGCCTTTGTGTGCATTTTTTTATGGTGAAATCTTCATCTTGCAGATAAGATCATGGGTTATTAAATGCTTGAAAAAGTGTTGGCAGAGAGGGACAGTGCAGCTGGATAAACCCTGTTCTTTACAGTTTTTACTATGCTCTCATAATATTTGAAACTGGCTTAGCCCTGCTCTGCTGCAGAAGTAGTTACCATCCAAGAGTGACAGCTGCTCACAGCCACTGACGGCATCCTGCTAGTGCCTGGCCCCTGGCCCCAGCCAAGGGCTGTCAGGGCAGTGATTTGACTAAAGTTGAAAGGGGAAGAAACCCCACCAGTCAATGTGAATCAAGGCTCAGGGAGCCCAATTCCAGCTCTGCTTCCAAATGAACTGGAGGCGCACTGGAGCAGAAAGGAATTACCTGTTTGATTCCCAGTTCTGGCACTCTATCACCTCCTTGGGCAGCAGCAGCAGCTGCCCAAAGGAAAATTGGTTCTTACCTGCTAATTTACGTTCCTGTAGTACCATGGATCAGTCCAGACTGCTGGGTTTTGCCTCCCCTCCAGCAGATGGAGACAGAGAAAAACTTGAAGGGCACCCTCTCTTAGTCTGGTGTGCCACCTGCGATCCTTCAGTATAATCAATAGCATAGCAGAATGAACAAAATTTCAGAACCAATGGCTAGATCAAAAACAGTACACTTTGAACTTCGAAACTAGGTACATGTAAGAAGTACTCTTTGGTCATCTTTGTTATACTCTGCAGAAGCTAAAGAAAAAACAGCTGCTAATAAAAAGGAAAAAAACCCAAGCAGACTCTCCAGATTAGAATACCACCCTGAATTGGGTGGGCGTCTGGACTGATCCGTGGTACTACAGGAACAAAAATTAGCAGGTAAGAACCAATTTTCCTTTCCCTGTACGTACCCGGATCAGTCCAGACTGCTGGGATGTACCTAAGCTTCCCTATCTGGGCTCAAAGCACGCTGCTTCCAAAGCTGTCAGCCTCCGATGCACGTACGTCTAAACGATAATGTCTGGTGAAAGTGTGTAGAGACTTCCAAGTCGCTGCCCTACAGATCTCCTGTGGTGACACCAACTGGCTCTCTGCCCATGAAGCAGCTCGATACTGGATTGAATGAACCTTGAGACTGCATGCCCGTGGAAAATATACGCTGAAGCAATAGCCTCTTTCAGCCAACGAGCAATGGTAGTTTTTGACGCCTTAAGGCTCTTCTTGAGACCACTCTACAGAACAAAAAGATGAGCTGAAATTCGAAAATCATTGGTGACCTCCAGGTAACGCAAAAGCACCCTCCTTACATCCAACTTGCGCAATTCCCTAGCATGGGGATCCTCCCGATTCAGATCAGGAAATCCCGCAACTCCACAGACTGATTAACGTAGAAAGCCGAAACTACCTTCGACAGAAAAGACGGCACCATCCTAAGGGATACCCCAGAATCCGAAAAACACAGGAAAGGTTCTCGGCAAGAGAGGGCCGGAATCTCCGAGACCCTCCTGGCAGAGCATAAGGCCACCCAAAACAGTTTTTCAAAGTGGCCCTCTTGAGGGGTTCAAAGGTAGGGTCACACAACACCTGGTGGACTAAATTTAGACTCCACGAAGGACAGACGGCACGGATCAGAGGATTTAAGTGCTTAGCCCCCTCTAAGAAAATGCACCACGTCCGGATGGGCCGCCAGGGACGACGCCTCAATATTGCCACAAAGACAGCCCAAGGCCGCTACCTGCACCCATATAAGCTAATCCTTTGGCTAAACCATCCTGCAAGAAAGCCAGGATCTGCACTATAGGAGTGTAACGAGGGGGGACACCCCGCCCGTCACATCAGGAATCGAAGACTTTCCACACTCGGACATAGGTGAGAGAAGTCAAGGTTTTCCATGCTCGCAGAAGAATAGAGATCAGTGCATCAGGATACACTTTCTTTCTTTCTTGCTTCATCTCATAAACTAGGCCGCTAGACAAAAGTGATCTCCCTGAGTGAAAAATACTGGACCCTGCCGTAGCAGGTGTGGAAGATGTGTTATTGATCTGCTCCCCCAGAGAGGAGGAGTTAGCAGATTGTTAGTAATCAGTTCCTCCAGAGGAGAGGAGTTAGCAACCTGATGTAGATCTGTTGCAATCTGTTATGGAATCTGCTCCCCCGAGGAGAGTTGCCAGCAGTCCGTTGTATTCCGTAGATGGAGTTAGTGATCTGTTGTGGGTTGGCTCCCCACAGAATGGCAGTCTGTTATGATACTGCTCTAGTAGTGTAAGGAATGAACACTAATGTAAATTGGTGAATCCTTGGGCCAATGGCAGATGACAGCGCCCCCAGGAGGATATCCTGAGAGGGCTGGGCAGGAGTATGGAGACAAACACAGACAGTTCTTTGAGACAGGAAGTAGAACCACCAGAGGTGGCAGTAGTGAGCTGATGTGCCCGGCAGGGCTGAAGTCCCTCAGATACTGGAATTGCAATCTCTGGGTTGCTGAGCAGTAGAGAGAGACTATAGGTAATGAGTAGACAGGGTATGCTAGATACATAACCAGTAGTAGATGATACACTCAAAATTGTAGATATCTATAATGGTTTCTATGCAACAGAGAGTCTTCAGTATATTCAACAGAGAGTCTTCAGTATATTCCGTCAAATTCAGAATACTATTCAAAGTGCTCTCAGTAACCCACAAGGCAATACACAACCTGGCACCACTCGAGCTCACATTCCCTCTCCAACTCCACACATCTTCCAGACCAGTGAGACAAGCCTACAAAAACAACCTTCAAATTCCACCGATGAAGTCAGCATTAAGTAAAAGAGCTTTCTCCACAGCTGGGCCTAAACTCTGGAACACTCTCCCATCAGAGCTCAGATCAGTGCAATGCTCCACTACATTTAAAAAAAGACTCAAGACTTGGTTATTCAACCAAGCCTTCCCATAACATCAACCTGCGAAATATCCCTGCCAATATCCCCTCAGTGGTAACACGCTAGAGAACTATATAGATCTTCTCTAGAAATCACATGATCTTTGGCAGTCTATTATCAAAACCCAACCTCTAGCCTATATTAGGCTCCGTACATGTTAATTATGTTATCACCCCCATATATCTTAATCCAAGTTAATTCGACCTGTTCATTGTAAGACATTTACTTGTCATTGTTGTTATTGTTTAAAATGTAAACCGAATTGATCAGTAATTCTGTTATTGGAAAGTCGGTATAGAAAAATGCTAAATAAAATAAATAAACAAAATATTCAGGAACAGGAGCCATAGGCTATATGCAGTCCGGAATAAGAACTCACAATATCTGTGTATGAGATGGCTTCTGGAATAGAAGAGTGTCTTTGGAGGATTTTAGGAACATGGGCCCTCATGGAGCGAGTACCGGTTCCTATCTGCAATAATAACTCATGATCTCCGTACCTGCGATAATATCTTAGACAGAAGAGAGTCTTCAGAGACTAGGAACATAGGAATCTGTACTCACTCCATGAGGGCCTATGTTCCTAATCTCTGAAGACTCTCTTCTGTCTAAGATATTATCGCAGGTACGGAGATCATGAGTTATTATTGCAGATAGGAATCGGTACTCACTCCACGAGGGCCTATCTGTAATAGAACTCACAGTGTTCACGTCTGCAATCGCTTCCAGCCAGTAAGGAGTCTTCTGAGCATTCAGGGATGTAGGCCCTTGAGGAGCGAGTACCGGATCCTGTCTTAGCAATCTGAAATCAAGAAGAGAGAGCAGGGCCCCCAAGGAGCGGGTACCCCTTGGTAAGTTTGAGGAGGCAGAGCAGCAGAGTTATCCCCCTTGCTAACTCGATCCGTAGTTGCAAGCAAAGACCTTTTAAGTTGGAAGCAGATGACGTCACTAAGGGGGGACGCCCCTGAGGTTCGCGCCCTTGCCGGTACGAACTCTGGAGCGCGCATGCGCCCTTACATCATCAGGAACATGGCGGATCCGCAGTGTCAGGCCAGCCCAGGGATTCCGGGAGAAGCCGCAGCAGCATCTGTCCATGAGACCCAAAGGGAGTCGCCACCAACGTAGAGAGGGTGGAGCGAGGACGAGAACAGGCAAGAACGCAACAAGATGACCTAGGCAAAGTGGGCCATTGACTGCCAGTTTGATTAGGTCTGCAAACCACGGTCTCCGTGGCCACTCTGGAGTGACGAGGATGACCAATCCCAGTTGAGTCTCTATTTTCAGGATCTTGTCCACCAGCGGCCATGGGGGAAAGACATAGAGGAGAACATTGTGGGGCCAAGGAAAGTAAGGGCGTCTACACCTTCCGCTCCATGCTGCCTTCTGTGACTGAAGAAGTGTGGAGCTTTTGCATTTGCTCGAGTTGCCATCAAGTCCAGATGAGGAGTGCCCCACCGATGAGAGAGGAGTGTCATTGCCTCTGCTGACAATTCTCACTCTCCTGGATCCAGATGCTGGCGGCTCAGAAAATCCACTTGAATATTGTCCGTCCCGGCAATGTGAGAGGCCCCCAGACAAAGGAGATGCCGCTCGGCCCATGCCATCAGCTTGTCCGCCTCAGAGACCACTGGACGACTCGTTTCCCCCTCGACAATTGATGTACGCCATCGTCGTCACATTGTTGGACAAAATCCGTATAGACTGATGACACACGAGAGGAAGAAAGCTGCGCAGCACCAGGCGTACTGCTCTTGTTTCTAAGCGATTTATGGACCACTGTGCCTCCTGATGTGTCCATTGACTGTGCAGACTGCGATTGGCAAACTGCCCCTCCCAACCGGAAAGGCTGGCATCCGTTATCACGATTACCCACTGGGGCACCTCCAGGTCCACCTCATGTCGCAAGTACTCAGGGACCAACCTCCAACTGAGACTGAATCTGGTGGGGTCCTTGAGTGGTATGGGTACCTGGAATTCTTCTGACTTGGAATCCCAGTGGGAAAGCAACACCCTCTGCAAAGGCCTCATATGAGCAAAGGCCAAGGGGACTAATTCCAGAGTAGATGCCATAGAACCAACCTGTAAGTAATCCCATACCTTGGGCATGGGCAAGGCCATCAGACGCCAAATCTGAGACGTCAGCTTGTCGATCCTCTCCTGCATGAGAAAAACTTTACCGACACTCGTGTCGAACCGAGCTCTCAAGAAGTCCAGCACCTGGGAAGGGATCAAATGGCTTTTGGAAAAATTGATGACCCACCCGAGAGAGTGAAGAAGATTAAAAACCGTGCAAACCGCTATCTTGCAAAGTTCTTCCTACTTCGCCCGAATGAGCCAATCGTCAAGTATGGATGAACCAAGATTCCTTCCCGTCTGAGAGCTGCCACCACCACCATCACCTTGGTGAAGGTGCGGGGAGCGGTTGCCAATCCGAATGGAAGCGCCTGGAATTGATAATGCTTACCTAGGACCATAAACCGCAGGAACCTTCAATGATTTTCGCGGATCCCTATGCAGATAAGCCTGTGTCAGATCCAGCAAAGCTAAAAACTCTCCTGTGCGGACGGCCACAATGACTTACTGCAGAGTTTCCATCCGAAAGCAGGGTACCCGAAGCGCTCTGTTCACTTTCTTCAGGTCCAATATCGGACGGAAGGAGCCTTCCTTATTGGGAACCATGAAATATATTGAATACCTGCCGATCCTGCAATCGGCTGGAGGAACCAGGACAATAGCTCAAAGGTCTTTTAACCAACACAGAGTTTAGCTCACAACTCGTTGCTTTTCCCAGGACCCGGAGGGAGACACCAAAAACAGGTCTCGGAGCGGGCGAGCAAAATCTAAAGCATAGCCTATGATGCTTAGAACCTACTGGGCCGAAGTAATTTTGACCCACTCCTCAAAAAAAACAGGGAGAGTTGACCCCCTATCACCGGTATGGAGAAGTGGGCCGGCGCTCCTTCATTAGGAAGACTTGGTGCTTGAAGAGCCCTGAGAGATTCCATCGCAGGAAGGCCTATGACCGCGAAAGGAATGAGCCCAAGTTTGGGATCTCACCGAAGGCTGCTCTGACAAAAATGGTACCGACCCTGAAATCGAGAACGGGGTGGATCAAAGGCTCTAGAAGTCCTCCGGAAGCTTATACAGTTTCTTGTCTCCTAGGGACTTAATGAGTTGTTCGAGATAGTCTCCAAACAAAAATTTCCCTTGAAAGGAAGCGCCCCCAATTGAAACTTGGAAGAGACATCAGCCGATCAGTTGCGGAGCCAGAAAAGTCTCCTGGCCGAGACTGCAGTGACCATTGTGCGCGATCAAGTACAGAGAACATCATACAAGGCATCTGCGCAATACGCTACTGCTGGCTCTGCCTGCTCCGCCTCTGCAGGGGGAAGATCCTTGGCAGGGAGGAGCTGTTGAATCCATCTCAGGGCTGTCCACTGCATCAAACTACTGCAGACTGCTGCTCGGATGCCAAGCACTGATACCTCAAAAATCCGCTTAAGGAGGACTTCAAGCTTCCTATCTTGGAGGTCTTTATGCATAGCCATTCCTGCCACTAGAACAGCTGTCTGTTTGGTGACAGCAGATACAGCCGCATCCACCTTAGGGACCTTGAGAAGCTCTAGCGACTCTACAGGTAGCGGATAGAGCTTTTCCATAGTTCTTACTCGCAGACTTGCCTCCGGAGTGTCCCACGCCCGGAACATGAGCTGTAATAGCATCAGGTGGAAAGGAAAATCTAGGCGGGGCCCGAAGACCTGACAGGACAGGATCCACCGTTTAAGGCCCCGAAACTGGCTGTGGAACCAGAATCCCCAGATCAACAAGGACATGTGGAATCATGGGATCAAGCTCATCCCTCGAAAACAATCGCAGCACCCACGGATCATCTCCCTCGAGCGGGACGGATTTTTCAGGGTCCTTGTTCACATCGGCATGGGGGGGGGGGGGGGGTTTTCTTGCATTGAAAGGTCCAACTGCTCAGCGAGTGGAGTCCCTGCCGCATACGAAATCCCTCGGACCGTCCTAATTCTAGTGGTCTCCTGCACATCTGCAGGTCTGGGGACCCTTGCTGCCGGGGGCTCTGCTGAATCAGCTTCTGCCTCCAGATATGCCTTGTGCATTAAAAGCACAAACTGAGAAGAAAAACGGTGTTGTCTCTAAGACGCCCCCCCCGGGGTGACTTCAAACCACGGGGGGAGGCAGGCACTGAACCCTGAGGACTCTCAGGGCTCAGATTCGGTGGAGAAAGTTGTGGCAGGAAATCCCCTCCCCCCACACACTGAGCTGCATTAGAGTCAAGAAGACTCAAAATGGCCGCCGTTCCCGCACTAATCTGGAACTGTGCAGGCCGAGTCCCCCGAGCAGACAGCTTCTTTCCCGCACTGCGGGACCGAGCTGGGGACTTCCCTCTGTCACTCCCCCTCGCTCCCGATGGGCCCTCTCCCCTGGGAAGACATCGGGAGCAGAGGCCATCGCGAGAGAGCCACTCAGCCGGCTCCCAGAAGGCAGAACACCGCGATCCCCGCGGCATCGCTGAAATAGAGCTGCGACGAGGGAAACTGAAAAAAGTGCCCCGGGCGACCTGCTGTTAGGTTTTTTTAAAATGACACCAGAGGAATTAAATGTCTCTGGGCTTGCTTTTTTTTTTTTAATTTTGCTCTCACCAGGGGAATGAACCACCTTTGGGCTTCAGGGGGAAGGACCAGCCCACCGGTAAATCCCCCTACTCACCGGTGTGGAAAGAAGTGCTCCGGGAAAGTGGGCTCTCAGGGTCCCCAACCCCAGCCTTGTCTGTCACCAAGGGGGATGGTTCTAACCCCTTGGGAGGACTTGTACTCCTGCTTTTTTTTTTTTTTTTAACTGGTTGAACTAGGCAGTGGTAAAATAAAATTTCTAAGTGCTTTCCTCACTTGATTCTTTGGTGTGTTTATATATATATATATATATATAAAAAAATTTTTTTTAAAGGATCAGGACCGCAGGTTCTGCCACCTTCATCTGCTGGAGTCAGAGAAATACTGAAGGATCGCAGGTGCCACACCAGACGAAGAGGGGATGCCCTTCAAGTTTTTCTATGTCTCCATCTGCTGGAAGGGAGGCATAACCCAGCAGTCTGGACTGATCTGCGTACGTACAGGTAACACATGGTTTGGGCCCTGTGAAGAACACACACCCTCCCCCCACCACCTTGGGCACACGCAACAGAGCTAGAGCTTCCTCTGGCAGAGGATATAGCCTACCCATAGCTTTGCTAACCTTCAATCCCAGATCAGGAGTATCCCATTCTCTGAACAGCAAGTCCATCACGGAGAAGTGAAAGGGAAAAGACAGGGACAGGCCCAACACAGGACCCATAGCCCACAGCTATCATGAGAGGTCTAGAATGGGTAGATGTGAATCGGTTATTTACTCTTTCGGATAGTAGAAAGACTAGGGGACACTCCATGAAGTTAGCATGGGGCACATTTAAAACTAATCTGAGAAAGTTCTTTTTTACTCAATGCACAATTAAACTCTGGAATTTGTTGCCAGAGAATGTGGTTCGTGCAGTTAGTATAGCTGTGTTTAAAAAAGGATTGGATAAGTTCTTGGAGGAGAAGTCCATTACCTGCTATTAAGTTCACTTAGAGAATAGCCACTGCCATTAGCAATGGTTACATGGAATAGACTTAGTTTTTGGGTACTTGCCAAGTTCTTATGGCCTGGATTGGCCACTGTTGGAAACAGGATGCTGGGCTTGATGGACCCTTGGTCTGACCCAGTATGGCATTTTCTTATGTTCTTATGTTCTCTTCTAGTGGCACCTCGAGACCAAGCTCCCCGAGAATGGCGGGGATAAGCAGACCCAACTCCTCTTTCCTAAAGAGTTGGACCACTTTGGGGTCATCTCCTTCCACAATATGAGAACGCCGACCAGAGTCCGCATCCACCCCCAGTGGAGACTTGATTCTGGTTCCCTGGATCAGAATCCTGACCGGAGGACTCTGTGTCAGTATGGGGGGCCCCTGACCTTAAAGGAAAATCGGTTCTTACCTGCTAATTTTCGTTCCTGTAGTACCACGGATCAGTCCAGGACAGCTGGGTTTTGTCTCCCCTCCACCACATGGAGACAGAAAAAGACTTCGTGGACTCTGTCCTATATGCCTGAGGTGCCACTTAGTGTCTTGCCAGTGTTATACTGTACCCAAGCAGAAATTAGAAAAACCATAAAGGCAACCACAAAACCACTTCCCCCTGAAGAGCAGAGGAAATGAAAACACCTGAAACCTTTTGAATGAATGAAAAACATGCCCAAAACCTTTCCCTGAAAAGGGGGGCATTCAATAAAACTTGCAGAAAAATTGATCAGCTACCGGCCGAGCGGACTCTCCATTTTCCCTCGGGTGGGCATCTGGACTGATCCATGGTGGAACGAAAATTAGCAGGTGAGAACCAATTTTCCTTTCCCTGTACATACCCGGATGAGTCCAGGACAGCTGGGAAGTACCAAAGCTTTCCTAACCAGGGTGGGACTGAGAGAGTCCTGCTTGGAGTACACTGTCTGGCAAAGGTATGACGTCCAACTGTCTTAACTCCCTAGACTCGGAAGTAGAAAGATCTAGGCCCGCCAAAGATGGGAGCGCCACGTCTGATTCAAATGAAAAGAGGACATTATTTTCAGAAGAAAGGAGGAAACCGTTCATAAAGAAACTTCTTCATTAGAAATCCTTAAGAAGGGCTCCTGACAAGATAAGGCCTGTAGCTCCGAAATAACGCTGTGCAGATACAATAGCCACGAGGAAAACGACCTTCAACGTCAGATCTTTCAAGGTCACCCGCGGCTCGAAAGGCGCATTACAAAAGGGCACGGAGAACCAGGTTGAGCTTCCACGAAGGACAGGGGTTCCGAATTGGAGGACGAAGATGTTTAACGCCACGCAGAAAACGAACCACATCCGGATGAGACGCTAGAGCAAGGCCCTGTACCTTTCCCCGAAAACTACCAAGGGCTGCCATCTAAACTCGTAGGGAATTGAAGGCTAGAACTTTTACTAGACCTGCCTGCAGAAAGGCCAGAGCATCCGGAATAGTAGTCCTGGACTGCTCCACCGCGTGGTTCAGGCACCAGTCTTTGAAAATACCCCAAACTCTGACGTAGACTATGGAGGTAGGTGGCTTACGGGACTGCAAAAGTGTAGTAATCACCTCCTCCGAGTAACCCTTATTTCTCAATCTCCGCCTTTCAAAAGCCATGCCACTAGAGAAAAGCGATCTACCTCTGTGAAATAAACAGGAACTTGTCACAGCAGACTCGGGGACGGATGAAATCTCAACGGGCCGTCTACCGCCAGATTGAAAAGGTCCACAAACCACGGGCGCCTCGGCCACTCTGGCGCAATGAGTATCACCTTGCCCGAATGAGCCTCTATGCGGTGTAGAACCTTGCCGACCAACGGCCACAGCGGAAAGACGTACAACAGAATGTCCTTTGGCCAGGGAAGCACCAGAGCATCTACACCTTCCGCTCCTGGCTCTCTTCGACGACTGAAAAATTGAGGAGCTTTGGCATTGCGATATGTCGCCAACAGGTCCATCGCGAGCCTGGATCATCTGTTGCACAGGAGACTGAAAGCCTCATCTGAGAGTTCCCACTCTTCTGGATCCAACTGGTGGCGGCTGAGAAAATCGGCCTGCACATTGTCCACTCCAGCAATGTGAGAGGCTGCTATATCCTGTACAGGTGCTGTTCCGCCCAGCTGATTAAAAGTTGAGCCTCCATCGCCATCAGACGACTCTTGAGTTCCGCCCTGATGATTGATGTAAGCCACAGTCATTGCATTGTCTGAGAGAATCCGCACTGATCTCCCCTCTACTAAGGGAAGGAGGGCCTGTAGCGCCAACCGAACCGCTCTGGTCTCCAACCGATTGATCGACCAAGAAGACTCCGACCTCATCCACTGACCTTGCACTGCTGTTCCTCGACAAACCGCTCCCCACCCGGAGAGGCTGGCATCGGTGGTTACCACTATCCAGGAGGGAATTTCCAAATCCACACCCTGTCGTAATTTGGACACAGCCACCAAAGAAGACTGGAATGTGCCGAATCCATCACGGCTGGTAGCCTGACGAGAGGAGGATCCAGAAGACATGAGGCCCGAAAATGACAATTCCCCTGGAATCTGGACCTCTGAGGAAAAGAGCCTCTGCTCCTGGGCCTGTCCTCTGGCAGCTTGTGGACCATATTCTCTCCCAGAGACTTAATCATGTCCTCCAACTGTAGGCCGAGGAGCAGCTTTCCCTTGAAAGGCAAGGAACTCAGCTGAGCTTTCGAGGAGACATCCGCTGACCAATTTCTGAGCCAAAGGAGCCTGCGGGCCAAAACGGCGGAGACCATTATTCTTCCCGACATGCGCAGGAGATCATACAGTGCGTCCGTTCTGTAAGCCACCGCCGCCTCCAAACGACCAGCCTGAGCCACGTCCACTTCCGAAAGGGATGCCCCAGATTGTAAGTGCTGCACCCAACGCAGGCTCGCACGCAGAGCAAAACTGCTGCACATGGCCGTCCGCACTCCCAGGGAGGAGGTCTCAAATATCTTTTTAAGCTGTACCTCCAACTTTCGGTCCTGCAAATCTTTTAGGGTCGTCGCTCCCGTGACTGGGATGGTGGTCTTTGTAGTGACTGCAGAGACTGCCGCATCCACCTTGGGTACCCTGAGCAGCTCCAGCGTATCCTCCGGTAGAGGGTACAACTTATCCATAGCACGGCTGACTTTCAAACCTAGATCCAGAGTGTCCCACTCCCAGAACAAGAGGTCAGTGACCGACATATGAAAGGGAAAAGAGCGAGCCGGACCTCTTAGACTTAACATCACGGGATCCACCACTCCCATTCGCGAATCCTCCTGCAGAACTTCAATTCCAAGCTCTTCCAGAATATTCAGGATAAGCAGACTCAATTCATCTCTCTGGCACAAGCGTACCACCTTGGGATCATCACCACCGCAGAAGCTCCTCCCTGCTTGGGCACCAGGGGCTGACCATCCTGGCCTGTGCCTACCCCCTGAAGGTCTTGCAGGGAAGGGCCTCCTCCATTAGATCCGATGAAGACGAATCATCCGGACCTGCCACGGATCTGAGAGGGCGCTTAGACTTAGTATGCCCCCCCACCGGTGGGTACTTAGGATGCTTACGGGAGGAGGGAACCTCAGAGACCTTGCCCTCTTGCGTTTGGACGCTCTCCGTGCCTTGAACATTTTGTGAAAAAACTTCACCGAGGAGAACGACGAAGACGACCCATCTGAAGCTACCTCAGGATCACCATCCGAAGTATCAGCCCGATCCTCCTGCGACCTGCGCCCCCCCCCCCCCCCCCCCCCCCGGTCACAGGGAGAGAGGTGGTGGGGAACTCCGTGCCTCCATCTCTGCTCTCTCTGCATCCCTGAACGTTTTCAAAATGGCCTCCGTCCCTGCACTAAGCAGGAACGGATCAGGCAGCTGTGGCTGAGCTGTAAGCCTCCCAAGGCTCTGGGCGTCGCGAAGAACTGCTGCTGCCATGGGGATTCCCCTCAGCGGACGTCCCCGAGGTCCCTTCACCTCCCGAGCCACAATCTGCACAAATGCCGGCTCTAGAGAGGCAGGTGTGTGTGTGTGCTGCCGCACGCGGAGCAGGCCACACCACGAGGCATAGCCTTGGGCTAAATTTAGCTCCAATCAGCTAAGGTAAGTGTGCCAAAAATAGACCGGGCGGCAGGGGCCTTCGCGCGAGCCAAAACGCAGCGTTAAGGCAGGCAGAGAGGAGCTGGAGAGAATGCTGGACTGGCCAACCAGAAAAAAATCTTACCTTTTTTTTTTTTTTCCACAGTGCTCCGAAGGCTGTGCTGAGCTGCCTGCCACAAGTGAATGAGCCGGGCTTCCCACTATCACCCGCCGGGTGTAGCAGTCCCTGGGTCTTCAACACCCTGCTCTTTTGTCTCTGATACCAGGGGGGGATGGTCCCACCAGGACCTGCCAACCCCCTGGGAGGCTCAAAGGAACTTGTTGCGCCTTATGCTGCTGTTTTCACAATCTTGAGTAAATTTTTTTTTTTTTAAAGAGCCGGAAACCTTCTAAGGCGCATCTACTGGATTGGCCGGCTGGAGCTGGTGATCCTGATCCGCACCCGGTCCCTCACCAGGGGCTTGCGGAGGAGACTCGTTTTCATCCACCCCGTCCGTAACTGAACTGTCCACCTGACAGGAAAAGGACCAGAGAGGGCATTTGGGCTTGGGGGCTTCTATGCCACTGTATGACTTGGTACGCTTGTGGAGTGATGAAGCTCCTGTCCCAGACCTCACGGGGTACCTTAGTACCCTGGCTCTTTGCTGCTTTTCGTGCTTTGAAGGCTTTATGCAGCAACAAAACAAAATCAGAGAACGAGGAAGAAGACTCATCTGAGTCTTAGATCTGCGCTGCCTGTAAGTCGCCACCCCCCCAGGGGCAGCAGGACGCAGTGAAAGAGGTGGAGGAGAGCTTCCCTCCCCCAGGACAACCTTCTCCTGCTCCCTGAACATTCACAGTGAGGCTTCAGTACCTGCGCTGAGAAGAAAAGGGTCCTGAGGCTGCCGCAGCAATTCTGCCCTCCCAGGGTCCCTGCGTGCTCTAGAGCTGCTGCGATGCGATTTCGCTGGAATCAGCTTCTCCGAAGAGCCTTCCCGACAAGCACCCAGTACAAACTCCGGCCTGCAGGCCACACCATGCGGCATGATCCCTGAGCTAAATTAGGATCAGGGCCCGAAAAAAGAACCAGCGCGACCAAGACAAACCTCCGGGAGCTCGTTGGAACTGAAAAGGACGGCGAAAACAGCATTGGAAGGAAGGGGGGGGGGGGGGGGGCCAATGGACCTTCTAGGCCTGACAAACAGGCTGAGCAGACCCCAGCATGGGAAATCCACGCGCTCACTGCCACAGGCCGCACCACGAGGCACATCCCCAGCCTCCAATTTGGCTCTCCCCGAAAAAAGAACTGCGACGAACGGACGGATTTCCCAGTCAAAAACGGGCCGGGAAAGCGGCGAAAATCAACGAAAACACGGCAAAAACAGAGCGGACACACGGCCGGAGAGCCCCAAACACCAAACACACAATTTTATATATATATATTTTTTTTATTCTTTTTACCTGGCTGAAGACAGGCTGGCTGAGGGTGAGTGAGCCGGAACCGCCGGTATCAGCCCTCGCCGCGACAGTTTCAGGGTTCCCAACCCTCTGCTCTCCAGCCTCGAATACCAGGCGCGATGGTCCCACCAGGACCTGCCAACCCCCTGGGAGGCTACTCGCAACTGTCCCTTCACTGCTCTAACCAAACTTTTTTTCTTTTTTTTTTAAATTTAAAGGGCTCCTTAAACTAAGCTTCCCTTGTAAAATCAAGCGCTAAGAGATTAAAGTCAGACCAAACCCAACCCTAAATTCAGCACCTCTATCAGACACTAGGTTTTGTACCTCCGCCATCTGCTGGAGTCAGAAAAATACTGACAGACACTAGGTGGCACCTCAGGGGTATAGGACAGAGTACGCAAAGTCTTTTTCTGTCTCCATCTGCTGGAGGGGAGGCAAAACCCAGCTGTCCTGGACTGATCCGGGTACGTACAGGGAATGGGTGCTTAGCTTTTGACAACCCCGAGACACCCTTAAGCTTGGATCGCTTCCGTTTATTTGACCTTGGACCCACTGAGGAAGATTTACTCCCAGCCTGCTGCTTGCCTGACTTCCTGGCTTTAAAAGCCTTGTGAAGTAATAAATGAACTCAGAGGAGGAGGAATCTGAAGCCCCCTCGAGCTATCCTCCGTTGCAGGTGAGGTATGCTGCAAAGCTTCACTCCCTGGGAAGTCTTTGCTGAGGAGAGAGAGGAGGCTGCAGGATCCCCTCCCTCATCGCTGCTTGTGTAGCTGCCCGAAAAAAACCCCAAAGTGGCCTCCGTTCCATTAGCCCCTGAAGCCCCCGATGTTCCTACTGCTGTAGGAGCTCTGCAAATCACATTTAAAATAATTTTCGGGGCACTGGAGGATCCCTCCCCCTGGGGAGGCACGCCAAACACAGACCGTTTCTGGAAAGACGCCCACACGCCGAGCCGCATGCGCGGCAGCAGGGAGCAGAAACGGCGAAAAAAGCAAATTTAAACAGAGAAAAACAGCGCTGAAAAAAGGAAATCCCAGCGAGACGGAGAGGGGAAGGGAGAGCCGCAGTATTGTAACACCGATCGGTCACACAACGTTTTTTGCTTTTTTTTTTACTTCAAAAACTTGCCCGGCAGTGGTGCAAGGTCCTGATCTTGTTGGGGTGAGTGAGCCGGGTCCCTGGTATCAGCCGCTGAGCTGCTAGATATTAGCAATAGGGGCCTCAACCCTGGGCTGCAGCTGCCTCAAAGACCAGGGGGGATGGTCCCCTCATGACTTCACAACCCTCTGGGAGGCTAAAGACAGAGCTGTCTCTCTTTGGTTTAAAAAAAAAAAAGTATAATTTTTAAAGTACAAACTCTTTAATCCTAACTAAAATCCTTTTAAAATCCTAAGCAATCAGCACAGACTGTAGGTTTTGCACCTCCACCATCTACTGCAATCAGAGAAATGCTGCCGGACTGTAGGTGGCACCTTAGGATATAAGGCAGAGTTTGTCTGAAAACTTCTCTGTCTCCATCTGCTGGAAGGGAGGCAAAACCCAGGAGTCTGGAC
Organism: Rhinatrema bivittatum; assembly: GCF_901001135.1. NCBI lineage: Eukaryota > Metazoa > Chordata > Amphibia > Gymnophiona > Rhinatrematidae > Rhinatrema > Rhinatrema bivittatum. The sequence goes on along the minus strand of NC_042629.1, from coordinate 10,911,607 downwards.
TGATCAGGATCCGTACAGGGAACACCCCCCTCCCCCCACCATGGTATATGAGCAGCTCTAAAGCACGCTCCTCACCCTGACCACAGGGAATGATACAGGGTGTCCAAGCGGAAGTAAGGTAGCCAAAACCAATTAGGAAAGTAGGTAAAAGTTACCTTCATGTATTTTTAGAAGCAGGATTGCTGCCCCTGCGCTCCCCTAACCAGGACTGGGGAGGGAGTGGACTGTGTGCTCCCGCTCCTTGTGCTTTAGGAAAGAGATCGGCCATTGCCGGTGGTGACCACTTCCACCCCTTGTGATGTTGCTACTTTACCTTCTTTTAATGACAGGCCTGGCTTAGGAGAAGAAGCCGGTGACCGACCACACATGTGTGACTGTCTAGGGCCAGAGGACTGAAGAGGAAGCAGCAGCAGCAGCAGCAGGGTCCAGTCTGTTTGTGCCTAACCTTGCCTGCTAGGGTGCAGCCACAGCTTCTGCTGCCTACTGAATAGAAATTCCCTCTGCTGCGCTCTAGCACGAGCCATCTCTGTGCGCCTGAAATGCTTGGGAAACAGTTCTTCTTTGTCCAGCGTTGCTTTTAGATTAAACTTTATTAGACTTGTAAATACCGTTCCTGCGTGAAAGGAATGCAGTGACTAGTAAGAGAGAAAATTCTTCTCCACGCGAAAGAGAAATGGAGCGTGGTTACAGCACCCGAATAAGACTTTCAGCCCACAGGGCCAGCGCGAGGCTCTCTTTACTGGCATCAGTGCTGAGTTTCAGATCTTTAACACACACCCCATCACAGCTCCAAATCTGTCTCAGAGCTTCCAAATGAGACAGAGGAAAGCGCAGCCCATGGGCCTACAAGAGAGGAAATGAGAGCAAAAGAAAATGACACTGCACACCCAAACCTGGATGATTTATTCTGCTGAATGGGCCTGTGCTGTTGCTCCTCAGAGCTGGCTGTGATGGCAGCTCTGCATTCCCAGTTGCATGAGCACATCAGCACTTGTCTGAAAATACAAATCCTTTAGCTGTCCCATAGAAAAGCCACATTAAACCTGGAATGCAGAGAACCTGCACTCCACCTTTGCTTTGTTTCTGCAGTTTGATTTCAGAATGAAGATGAGCTGTGTGGAGCCAGAGCTCCCTCTGCTGTCACTACTGCAAAAACATTGGTGGGTTGGTTTGCTAGGTATTATTGGCAGCCTAAAGTTCACTTTCTTAACTTGGCTTGCTTTGGTTTAGGGGGCAATACTCTTCCCAAGTTACATGGCAGGAGCAGAGCATGGACAGTCCCTGCCACAGCGTCTTCTCTGTTCCTTATGGGGAAAGGGCAGATCTGAAAACCTGTGAAAGGTTAAGCTTGTTGACCCCCGAGTCACTGCTTGCACCCACTTAATTATAACTTACAGGTGTAGCTTGTTAATGAAACCCTGCAGTGGGCCATGCTCCCTTAAAGGAAAATTAGTTTCTTACCTGATAATTTTCATTCCTGTAGTACCTAGGGTTATGCCTCCCCTCCAGCAGATGGAGTCAGAGAAAAGCTGAAAAGCACCCCCTACATATACTGGTGTGCCACCTGCAATCCCTCAGTATAAAGAATATCAAAGCAGAAGAAATATATAATCATACACTTCCTCTGAATAATAAACTGTTTAAACCCAACCAATGACTACATCAAGTAGGACCACTGCCCTAAAAACACAAACAATCCTGTCTCCCTAATCCCAAAAGGAGAAAGGAAACCCTGTATAACTTGCCAGAAACAATGAACCAACACTTATTCCGATGCTCTGCAGGCATAGTAACTGTAAGGAGACAAAGAAACAGAAGAAAATACGAGTGGACTCTCCCGTAACATACTTGGGCAGACGTCTGGACTGATCCTAGGTATTACAGGAACGAAAATTATCAGGTAAGAAACTAAATTTTCCTTTCCCTGTACGTACCAGGATCAGTCCAGACTGCTGGGATGTACCCGAGCCACCTTAAATGGGGTGGGACCCAGAGAGTCCCACTCGAAGTACACTGCTACCAAAGGAATCAGTCGACGGACCACGAACACCCAAGCGATAATGTCTAGAGAACGTATGCAAGGATTTCCAAGTGGCCGCCCTGCAAATCTCCTGGGAAGACACAAACTGACTTTCAGCCCACGAAGCCACCTGAGAACGCAGAGAGTGAGCCTTAAGTCCGTTCGGCACAGGTCTTCCGCACCCAATGTATGTGGAAGCAATCACGCCTTTCAACCATTGGGCGATAGTAGCTTTGGAAGCCTGAAGACCCTTCTTGGGCCCATTCCACAACACAAATAAATGATCCGACCTTCGAAATTCATTAGTCACCTCCAAGTACCGCAGGAGTACCCGACGGACATCCAAACACCTCAAATCCCGACCTTGAGAAGGCCAGAGCTCCTCCTCCGTAAAGGAAGGTAATTCCACAGTCTGATTAACATGGAAGGCCGACACCACCTTAGGTAAGAAGGAAGGTACTGTGCGTAAGGAAACTCCGGACTCAGAAATACGCAAAAACAAAAACGGTTCTCTGCACGACAGAGCCTGAAGTTCCGAAACGCGACGCGCGGACGAAATGGCCACTAGGAATACTGTCTTGAGAGTTAAATCCTTCAAGGTGGCTCTCTTAAGAGGCTCAAAAGGAGAAGCGCAGAGACCACGGAGGACCAAATTCAAGCTCCAGGATGGACATGGAGTTCTTACGGGGGGACGCAAATTCCTAACCCCGCACAAAAAACGTGCGACATCAGGGTGACATACAAGAGAAGAACCATCAATCTTGCCCCTCAGACAGCCCAGTGCAGCTACCTGAACCCGAAGAGAACTGTACGCCAAGCACTTTTTCAAACCGTCCTGCAAAAATGTGAGAATATGCCCCAGAGAAGCCTTCCGTGGGGACAGCTGTAAACCACTGCACCAGGAGACAAAAACCTTCCAAACTCTAGCATAGGCAAGAGAAGTCGAAGATCTGCGTGCCCTAAGGAGAGTAGAAATTACCGCTTCTGGGTAACCTTTCTTTCTTAGTTGTCTCCGCTCATAAGCCAAGCCGCTAGACAAAAGCGATCCGCTAGATCGAAAAATACCGGGCCCTGACGTAGGAGATTTGGAAGATGACCGAGACGTAGAGGCCTGTCTACCGCCAGGTTGACCAGATCCGCGAACCACGGTCTTCTTGGCCACTCTGGGGCCACTAGAATTACCAGACCCCGGTGGGATTCTATGCGCCTTAAAACCTTTCCCACCAGAGGCCAAGGGGGAAACACATAAAGAAGGATGTGAGGAGGCCACGGAAGCACTAGCGCATCTACCCTTCCGAACTGTGCTTCTGCCTTTGGCTGAAGAAACAAGCCGCATTGGCGTTTAGGCGCGTCGCCATTAAATCCAAGTGTGGAATCCCCCAACGTCGAGTTATGAGTTGCATTGCCTCGGCCGACAGCTCCCACTCTCCTGGGTCCAGATGCTGTCGACTGAGATAATCTGCCTGAACGTTGTCCACGCCTGCAATATGGAATGCCGTGATGCGGGTCAGATGGCGTTCCGCCCAGGTCATCAACAAAGCCGCTTCGGTCGCCACCGGGCGACTTCTTGTGCCTCCTTGCCTGTTGATGTATGCCACGGTGGTCGCATTGTCTGACAGAACTCGCACCACCCGACGGTGCACTAACGGGAGGAGTTGACGCAAGGCCAGACGAACTGCCCTGGTCTCCAAGCGATTGATGGACCAAGTGGCCTGTCGAGGGGACCAATGTCCCTGTACTGCCCGGGACTGACATACCGCCCCCCACCCTGATAGGCAGGCATCCGTTGTCACTACAACCCAAGGTGATGGTCCGGAATCAGCCACCAAGTGAGGCTGGACCGGGCCGGTTCCAACAAGGGTAATAGCATGTCGTAGTCCTCGGACCTGGGATCCCAGCGGGAAAGTAGCGCCCTTTGCAAAGGTCGCATATGAACAAACGCCCAAGGGACCATTTCCAGGGTAGAAGCCATATGCCCAATTACTTGCAAATAATCCCAGGCCGTAGGCAATGGCAGCTCCAACAGGTTCCACACCTGAGCCATTAGATTGACCATCCGTTGATGGGGAAGGAATACCTTGCCCACTGAAGTATCGAACCGGGCTCCCAGGAACTCCAATTGCTGAGTTGGGTCTAGAAGGCTCTTGGCAAAGTTGATTACCCAACCTAGCTTCTGTAGTTGTTCCAACACTGACAGAACCGCTCGCCTGCACAGAGCTTCTGACTTGGCCTGAATGAACCAATCGTCTAGATAGGGATGCACTAATATCCCTTGACGGCGAAGAGAAGCTGCTACTACCACCAGAACCTTGGTGAAAATTCTGGGGGCTGTCGCTAACCCGAACGGCAGTGCGCAAAACTGGTAATGGTCCCCCAGAACCATGAACCTGAGGAATCTCTGATGATGCTCCTGGATTCCAATGTGGAGATACGCCTCAGTTAGATCCAAAGAAGCCAAAAATTCTCCCTTGTGGACAGCCGCAATGACAGATCTTAGCGTCTCCATGCAAAAACGCGGAACGTGCAAAGCTCTGTTGATCTGTTTTAAGTCCACGATTGGTCTGAATGTCCCTTCCTTCTTTGGGACCACGAAGTAAATGGAGTACTGGCCGGTTCGGTGCTCGGCAGGTGGAACTGGGATCACCGCCCCCAGCGCCTGTAGACGGTCCAACGTCTGCGCAATCACTTGCTATTTTGCCGGAGGCCCGCAGGGTGACACAAGAAACAGATCTCGGAGCGGGTGAGCAAAATCCAAAACGTAACTGTGACTTAAAACGTCGAGGACCCACTGGTCCGAGGTTATCTTGACCCATTCCTCCCAAAATAGGGACAGTCGACCCCCGATGCGCGGAATGGAGGAATGGGTCATGCGCGTAATGGCATGCAATGTTCCCGATCGCTGAGGCCGTCTGCCATGAAAGGAATGTGACCAAGATTGTGACCTAGACGCCTGTTGCCTCTGAGAGAAGGAGCCCCCTCTCCCCATACGGAAACGACGTTGGCCCCGAAACCAACCCCTTGAATTCCCGAAGGGGCGAGAATGTCTGGGCTTCTCCTCGGGTAAATTATAAACCTTGTTGTCCCCTACATCCTTACTGAGCTGTTCCAGCTCGTCCCCAAACAACAATTTCCCCCTGAAGGGAAAGGAACCTAAACGTGACTTAGAGGAAGCATCCGCCGCCCAGTGACGAAGCCAGAGCAACCTCCTGGCGGATACAGCCGAGGACACAGTGCGTGCCGAAGTCCGAAGAAGATCATATAAGGCTTCTGCTGTATAGGTGATCGCAGCCTCCATGCGGTTAGCCTGTTCCGCTTCCTCCGGTGGAAGGTCTTGGGCTGTAAGCAATTGTTGGACCCAGCGAAGCGTGGCCCGCTGCATGAGACTGCTACAAACGGCCGCCTGGACGCCTAGTGCCGAAACTTCAAAAATGCGCTTCAATAAAATCTCCAACTTCCGATCCTGGAGATCCTTAAGCGCTGTTCCCCCCATCACGGGGATGGTAGTGTGTTTTATCACCGCCGTGACCGCTGAATCCACTTTGGGAATCTTGAGGAGGTCTAAGGACTCAGCCGGTAGGGGATACAACTTATCCATAGCCCTGCTGACCCGCAAGGAAGCTTCTGGAAGTTCCCATTCCTTAGAGACAATCTGAAACAATTTAGGGTGAAATGGGAAGGTTTGTGGGGGTCCACGGAGCCCTGCCAAAACTGCACCCCTGGAGAAGAATCCGCTTCCTGGGGAGGCGCCGGGATTCCCAGTTCCTTCAAAACATACGGGATCAAGTGATTGAGCTCGTACTTGCTAAATAAGCGCAGATTCTGGGGATCATCTCCCTCCACGGGCACCTGTCCGTCCAAATCCCCTCCCCCGACTGCGACTAAAGGGTCCTGTGAGGGATCTAAGGGCTCCGGAATCTCCAAGTCTATTTGTGGATGGGGACAACGAGCCCCCGCCCTGCCCTGGTCCGGGGTCGTCCTCGGAATCTTAAGCGGGGAGGGCCCAGAGACCTCCCAGCCCGCTTCTGCCTCCAAGAAAGCTTTGTGCATTAAGAGCATAAACTGTGAAGAAAACGGGGCTGGCCTTTTAAAAGTGTCCCCCGCGGGTCGGGAGGTGCCCCAAAACTGTGAATGCACTGCGGGCTCAGGGCCGGAGAAGAGGGAGGAGGGAAGAACCTCTCCTCCGACGCTGTCTCTTCCGAGTGCGGTGTGGCCAAAATGGCTGCTGCTCCTTCGTCGACGGGAGGTGGGGCCGTTTGCCAAGGAACTGAAGCTCTCAGCGAAGACTGACTGCGGGCAGCGCTCGGCCCCCGAGAGACCCTCTCGGGAGAGTCACGCCCCCCCCCCCCGGCAGGCTGTGCAGGAAGAAGATCGCGGCATGAAGCCGCGGGAAGTGCAGCCACAAAAAAGCGCGCCAAACAAGTAAGCACAGCCAACAGAGCCGAGAAACGCGCCGGGTGACTAAGCCACCCCCTCCGGAGTCTCGGGACCGAAGGCGGCAGGCCGGGGCTGAGAACAAGTGTGCCCTGCCTGTCCCCAACAGGACTTACTGGCACTTGCTTTAGTGAAGTAGATTTTTTTTTCTACTCACAAGGGTCCAACAGTGAAAGCAATGAGCCCCCTTCAGAGGGAAACCTCTGATATATGCAAACTGGGGGAAGGGGGGAGAGTGACCGGCCCACCGGTAAATACTCCCCCCGGTCCCCTAGGAACTATCTCCGGGTATGTGGCCTTAGGGCATTGCCCTGCCAAGCCTGCCCTGAACAAGACCCCCTCGCAGCGCATTAAAAGAAATTTTTCCTTCTGGTCTTTTTTTTTTTTTTAAACACTGTCTAAACCCACTAATTGATCTAGTCAGGGTCACTCCAACCTGTACAACCACCGCAGGTTATGCCTCTCAATCTGCTGGAGTCAGAGAAATACTGAGGGATGGCAGGTGGCACACCAGTATATCTAGGGGGTGCTTTTCAGCTTCTCTCTGACTCCATCTGCTGGACAGGAGGCATAACCCAGCTGTCTGGACTGATCCAGGTACGTACAGGGAAGCTGGGATTTCTTTACAGCCACAGTTGTAGCAAGCAACACAGACTGCTGCGCCTCAGAGGTCAGCCCACCCTCATCATTCAATTTGCATCTTTTCGCCAATCATGGTGCAGCAGTAGTGTCATTTCAAATTTTAATTTTACCAACCCAGACAGTCCCTTAAAGCAAACCTCAATCAATACAGTGCAAAGAAAGGATGTCAGACTAGGCCAGCAGGCGGGCTTTGTGCTCTCCAATGTACCTGAGCTTCTGGCAATTCATACTGTGGTGTTAATCTAGCAGAGAGCTTTTGTTTGGAAACTGCTGCACACAAACCTGCGGAGGGTCTTCCACGAGACAGTCATCCTCGCCCCCCATCATATGAGTCTCTCGGCGATTCTTCAGGGAGTGGTAAACGTAGACCATCATTTCTTGAGTCTCTTCCTGAGAGGACAGGAGAGCAGGGTTAGCGGTTCTAGCACCTCAGAGCCAAGAATGTGTGCAGAGCACGGAGCAGCCAAGGCTCTTTAACAGGCCTCCCCTCTTCTTAAATACTGCAAATAGGACACTAATAGTGAGTATTTTTCCCATAGACCCAAAATGGAAAAAAGCACTTTATTCCAGCAGGCCTTGAGAATTTCCTTTCTGGGTTAAAAGTGAATAAAGAACTTACACTCGAGGCTTCCCTGGCAGTACATCTTCCCCTCCCCTATGTATAACATGCTGGGTGAGCGCGGCAGGCTGTACTTACGGAACTGGCTCGATCTGGTTCCAGAGTAATTAAAGTATAATCCTGCAACTGCGTCTGGATCTTACTCTCTAATCGAGGCACCTGCCCACCTTCAGAGAAGAGAGAAATATTTAAGGAAAGCCTGTTCGAAGCCTCCGAGAAAATCTTTCCCCGTTCAGTTATACTAAGCGTGGCGCGAATGTAAGTTCTCCTCGAACAAGTCATGGCGTAAGAGCTTGTGAAGAACCAGGCTTAGTACTGACCCCTCCAACCCCCTGGCTCTGTTCTAATGCCTCCCATGCCACGGGGAACATTTTACCTGGTAGCAAGAAGCTGGGGTTATGGCCCAGGAAAGGAGGTAATCTATTCATAATGAAATCCTTCTTCATATCGGATGACCTCAGCTCCTTTCTACCTTCCAGCTGGTCAGCAAGACTCCGCAGAAGGCCACTTAATCTCTGGGCCGAGTCTCCTGCATCCACCTGCTGAAGTCCGAGGAACACCAAGACATGAACCTTGGCATACGTGGGAAAGCACTACGTGATAGGACTCGCATGGTTACTGTTTACCATAAGCAGCTGTCTCGGCACCCCTTTGCGCAGCTCCACATTGTCCTTCATCCCATCAAAGACGAGTCCAGGAATCACATCCAACAGGTAATCTCCCCAAGAACTGCATAGCACAGCCAAAACAACAGAACATTTATACAACACATTGCACACAGCAACAGAACCAGCCCGGCCTAACCTGTTACCTCAGTCACACAGACCGATACCCTAATACCCAGGACGTCCCCCACCACAGATTTAAGCTAAATCTCCTGATCCTCATGCTGGTTTTCAACAAATTACTTCTTTTACTGACCTAGCAGCTTCCTTTGGGTTTCCAGCTTGGCATAGCAGCAGCAGTCTTTATCCACAACTCCCCAGGTTTTCCCAATGTAACCTTTCTCTCTCAGCCATCGCAGCAAGAGTCACTGACCAGGCCGACACATTGAGGCTCCCCTCCAGAAACACCCAGGGTCCACAAACACCCAGGGTCTAGTCACTCCATATCCCCACTCTGACTGCTGGGACACGCTCCCAGTCTTAGCATCAACCACAGCCTTGGTCACCCGTGCATGGGAATCGGAGCAGGTTAGCCGTCGGGCCGGTCCCAAATATGTTACTTCTTTTAAATAAATATATTGATGTGGAAAGATGACAAGTTATTTTTTTCCACTGATTTCTCTTGTAATAAACTGTGAAATTCCCAAGCAAAATAAAAAAAAAACTGAAAAACAAAGGGTCCTAAATATAAGGTAATAAACTGAGAAGAGCAAGTTTCTGGGCTGCTGAATCAACTTGTACAGGGCACGGTCTGTACCAGGCAAAACAATCTTTTACAGTGCTGCAGCCGTCCAATGGACACAGGACTTCAGGTGCTACAACCAGGGGATTGCTCCATTAACATAAAAAAGACAAGTTCTATATGCTTTAAAAGTGTTAGAACTGTTGAGTACAGCAGGTGTTGCCCTAATGTGTACCACACCAGGCTTCTCACAGCTATTCTACAATGTATTTGTCAGTAAAAATGTTAGACTGGAATTGTAAAAAATCTGAACATACATTAAAGAAAAAGGAATTTTTTGCAGATGAAATAATTGTGACGTCCATATTTGCCCATGCAGCTCTTGACACTGCCAGTCCTCACCTGTTCTGGTAGGTGCTGATGGTGAGGTGAGTAGCGTGGTGGCCCCCTGCAGGAGTGTCTGCCTGATGGATGGTTCCTCTGGGAAAGTATAATAAATCTCCTGGCTGAAAACACAAGAGCAAAATCCATTGGGAGAAGGGCTTATAGAGGTCTTACGATCCTCCCATGTGATAACAGCTCAGTGGCCAGGCTGTCAAAGGCAAGGTCAAGAACCCGGGAGCGAGCAGCCCAAGAAGGAAATACTGCTATTGCTGCTTTTTTACACGTTTAAAGAGAGTTTTTAACTGGACTGGTACAAAATGAATCCCAACTAATGCAGCAGCAGCAGAGAACAGCAGTACCTTTAGTATGAATTCGTGTGTGGGACTCCCAATGCAGCTCTCGGACTGCACATTGTACTCTCGTGCCAGCAGGATTGTTGGTTTGTAGAGACGCCAGTGCTTCTGCCCCTCCAGCTGAAGAATGAAGACCTGCGCAGCAGCACATGATGATGCGTCAGAAAAGGTTCCCTACCTGCCTGCGAGGTAAACATTCCCGGGAAGATACAAGACAAAGCGAGGCAGAGCGCTGGCAACTCGGAAACAGAGACCCTTCCATCTGTTTCTGTCTACTGAATGCAGCAATAAAACAATAATAATTAATTAAAGAAAAACACACGAGTGTCCTCTTTATTTCCTTTAACAGATATTTTCTTTGGTGGGGCAAAGATAGGCACAAGGCTTCCCCAACCAAGGTCAATGATAGGGATGATCATGCCACCAGGCAAACCAACAGTAAGCAGCAGCACCGTACATAACCAGCCCACTGAAATATGCCACATGCTAGTCCAAACTGTGAGGCACTTTTGCTGCAACTTCTAGCTAGATCACAAAACCGCTGTATGAACCTTGTGGAGAAAAACCACACCTTCAGCAATGTTACAGCTCTGCTTTCAGCACAGAACCTCAAAATTACCATTCTCTTACCTCCACATCATCATAGTGAGGAGGCAAACCCTGGGCTGCAGGAGGGGTGATGTAAACATTGGAGCCAACCAAAGAGCCAAAGAAACATTCCAGTTCTGCTTGCAGCCGCCACAACGGATCCTGTGAAAAGAAAGGGGAAAGCACAGGCCTCAGCACGGCAAGTTTCAAAGATCATTTCTATATCAGATCCATTTTACACATTACACAGGGTACAGAAGGTAAAAAAAAAAGCCATTTTGTGTCTTCCTCTCTAAATAATACCAGCTTTGTTTCCCTTAGTTCAGGCCGTGATGACAACTTACCTTGAACCTCTGAGGTTGGTGAAATTGTATTGTGGCTTTCTTCTGATCAAAATCTCTTTTCAGCTGCACATAGTTGATGTTGCCCTCTTTATTTAGGATTTTCTTCTTCCCGTTCACACAGCGGCAGACATTGAGGTCCCTTCCATAAAAAATGCCCTGGCTGGACAGTTCCTTTAGATCTGCCAACTGGAAGAGGGCCTGGTAGCAGTCTGCCATGGCAGAGTCCTCTCTTTGGATGAGCAAGGGTTTTTTCTCCCAGTAATGCTGGAAGAATTCCTCATGGCTGATAGGAGAGATCAGACTTGCAAAGAGACTGGCAGGGCTCTGAAAGTTCAGAGGGGAGAGAGGGCATGCCATCTGCAGCTTGGCTTTTTTGCAAGGCATGGGGTCACTTTCTCCTTCAGCAGTCTTCAATCCTTTTTTTGGCATTTCCTGTGTAAATTACAAGGAAGATTAGATATTTCTAACACGGGTTTCTCAGTTTACCTGGAAAAGCATACCGTTTTTATCCTGGATTCAAAAAATGCCATTTTTTTAATTGTAGGGGTATTCAAATGACAACATTCCAGGACAGTTAATAAAAACTCAAGATTTTGATGACTAGTTAGTGGCCTAGCGGTTAGTGCAGTGGGCCAAAAAGCCAGGGTTCAGATCCTCTTCCTCCTTGGGCAAGTCAGGTTGGGGCAGTGAGTTATTGTATCTTTTTTTTGTATTCTGTTTTTCACAATTTTTTCAGCATTTCAAAGCAGATTACATTCAGGCACTGTAGGTATTTCCCTATCCCCAGAGGGCTCACAATCTAAGTTTGTACCTGAGGCAATGGAGGGTAAAGTGACTTGCCCAGGGTCACAAGGAGCAACAGTGGGACTCAAACCCTGGTCTCCTTGTTCATAGTCCACTGCGCTAACCACTAGGCTACTCCACTCCAAAATAAGTATCTGATTACTTTTCACCACCAAGTATTATTAGACCTTTTAATGCTTTAAAAAATGCCAAGGATAATGCTGCACCCAGAAAAGCAATAAGTAGGTATGGGATTTTCTGCATTTCAGATTGTAAAACATGCTGGATTCCTAACTGGATGAAAGCTAATTACAGTATAGAGTTGGGTATCCAAACCAGTACCAAGTCTGTGAAAATCTGATGTCACTAAAACTCAGAGACTATCTGAATGCACAGAGATTAGAAGATTTTGTTTATTTGGACCTTTAGAGGCAACTAAAAACTTCCAGTCTATAGGTTAAGCACAGGAAAATTGGTTCTTACCTGCTAATTTTCGTTCCTGTAGTACCACGGATCAGTCCAGACCGTGGGTTGAGCCTCCTGTCCAGCAGATGGAGACAGACCAAAACTGTGAGGGTATCCTATATTAGGACAGAGCCTACCCTACAGCCCTTCAGTATAACCATTGTCAAAGCAGATAAGTATAAAGACATCAGTAAAGAGATCAAGCAAGTAACAATAGAGCTCAGAAAAAAATGAACAATTGAAAAAACATTGAATGAACTCTGTACATGATCGCTCTTGCATATGGATATCTATGCAAGAGCGATCATATACAGAGATGCTGCCGGTGTCTAACTATAATCACAGATAGCAACATTCAGCTATTCCCTGTACTTTTCTGCCAGCCGCTCGAAATAGACTTCGAGCGGCTGGCAGAAAAGTACAGGGAAGGGTGTCTGGACTGATCCGTGGTACTACAGGAACGAAAATTAGCAGGTAAGAACCAATTTTCCTTTCCCTGTACGTACCCGGATCAATCCAGACCGTGGGATGTACCAAAGCTTCCCTACAGAAGGTGGGACCGAGACAGTCCCGCTCGAAGCACCTGCCGACCGAAGGAACCAAACACTGACACATGAACATCCAGGCGGTAATGCCGAGAAAAAGTATGCAGGGATTTCCACGTAGCCGCCCTGCATATTTCCTGTGGAGAGACCAATTGACTCTCCGCCCAAGAAATAGCCTGAGAACGTAAGGAATGAGCCTTTAGGCCCTCCGGGACCACTCGGCCTTCAAAGATATAGGCCGAGGAAATCGCCTCCTTCAACCACCGAGCGATCGTAGCCTTAGAGGCTTTGTTGCCCCAATTTGGGCCACTCCAGAGGACAAAAAGATGATCTGAGACCCTAAAGTCATTTGTAACCTAAAGATAACGCATTAAGACACGCTTCACATCAAGGTGACGAAGATTGCCCCCCACCATACTTGCTATATCATCAGGAGAGAACGCAGGGAGTTCCACCGACTGACTGACATGAAAAGAAGAGACAACCTTAGGCAAGAAAGAAGGTACAGTCTTAAGGGAAACCCCGGAATCAGAAAACCATAGGAAGGGCTCCCTACAGGACAATGCTTGAATCTCTGACACCCTTCTGGCGGAGCAGATAGAAACTAGGAAAACCGTCTTGAGCATCAGATCCTTAAGATTAGACCAGCGGAGAGGTTTGAAAGGTGCCTCGCAGATGGCCTGGACTAAGTTAAGGCTCCATGAAGGACAAGTGGTATGGATAGGCGGATTCAAATGCTTGGTGCCCTTAAGGAAACGGACAACATCCAGATGAGATGCAACCAAGTAACCATCAATATTGCCTAAGAGGGAGCAGAGTGCGGACACCTGCACCCGCAACTAACAAAGACCGGCCCTTGGAGAAGCCTCTCTGAAGGAAAGAAAGAACCAGGGATACCAGAGCTGACTGCGCCGCAACATCCGATTCCACACATTCTCAAAAACCTTCCAAACATGGACATAGGCGAGCGAAGTAGATGGCTTACGGGCTCGCAGTAGAATGGATATAACTTCTTCTTTGTATCCCTTCTTTCTTAATCTTCGCCGTTCAAAAGTCAGGCTGTTAGACAGAAGCGATCTGCCTGGTCAAAAAATACGGGACCCTGCCGGAGCAGGCGTGGAAGATGGCGAGGCGGAGAGGACCATCTGTCGCCAGGTTTACCAGATCCGCAAACCACGGTCTGTGGGGCCACTCTGGTGCCACGAGAATGACCGAACCGCTGTGAAGTTCTATTCTTCGAAGAACCTTTCCCACTAGGGGCCAAGAAGGAAACACGTATAGAAGGACATCATGAGGGCAGGGAAGGACCAGTGCATCCACTCCTTCCGAGCAGTGCTCCCTCCAGCGGCTGAAGAATCTGGGAGCCTTAGCATTGTTCAAGGCAGCCATCAGGTCCAGGTGAGGTGGACCCCACCTGTGGATGATCAGCTCCATCGCTCCGTCTGATAACTCCCATTCGCCGGGATCGAGACGCTGATCACTCAGGAAATCGGCTTGTACATTTTCCTTGCCTGCTATGTGGGAAGCTGCTAAGCGATCTAGATGCCGCTCCGCCCAGGCGAAGAGCTTTCTGGCTTCTAGGACCACCAGACGACTCCTGGTGCCCCCCTGTCGATTGATATAAGCCACCGTGGTGGAGTTGTCCGAGAGCACTTGCACCGCTTTGCGTTGGATCAGAGGAAGAAAAACCTTGAGAGCCAGGCGAAACGCTCGGGCCTCCAATCGATTGATGTGCCATCGGGATTGGACTGGGGACCAGTAATCCTGTGTAGCCTGGGACTGACAGAATGCTCCCCACCTAGAGAGGCTGGCATCCATCATGACTACCATCCACTGCGGTGTCTGTAAGGACATTCCCTTCAGGAGGTGCACTAGCGATAGCCACTATTGTATGTCGGCAATGGTAGAGTCAGGGAGTGGGAGAGTCATCTGAAACTGTTCCGATACTGGCTTCCAGCGGGACAGCAAAGCTTTCTGTAATGGTCGCATATGTGCAAAAGCCCAGGGAACCAGGTCAATAGTGGAAGCCATGGTCCCCAGGACTTGAAGGTAGTCCCTCGCTGAAGGAAGCGGAAGCGAGAGATTTTGCACTTGGTCCATCAGTTTGAACGCCCGAGCATCCGGCAGAAATACCTTGCCGACCCGGGTGTCGAAGCGCGCCCCCAGAAATTCCAGGACCTGGGAAGGCTGAAGATTGCTCTTGGAAAAACTGACTACCCACCCGAGGGAGGTGAGGAGGGCAAGGACCTGGTTGACTGCTATCCTGCAGAGAGTCTCCGATTTGGCCCGCACGAGCCAATCGTCCAGGTAAGGATGGACTAGGACTCCCTCTCGGCGGAGAGCAGACGTCACCACCACCATGACCTTTGTAAAGGTGCGCGGTGGCAAGGCCGAAGGGCAGCGCTCGGAACTGGAAGTGTTGGCCCAGAATATTGAAGCGAAGATACTTCTGATGCTCGCGTCGTATAGGGATGTGTAGGTAAGCCTCCATCAAGTTGAGGGAGGCCAGAAATTCACCCAAGCGAACTGCCGCAATCACCACCTCAGGGTTTCCATTCGAAAATGGGGTACCCGGAGGACTCGGTTGACTCTTTTGAGGTCCAAAATTGGGCGGAAGGAGCTGTCCTTTTTGGGAACGACGAAGTAGATGGAATACTGGCCGGCGCCTTGTTCCTCCACCGGGACTGGGACTATGGCTCCTAGTTCCTGGAGCCTGGCAAGAGTCTGGCAGACAGCCGGCCGCTTCCTGTGTCCGCAAGGGGAGACTATGTACAAATCGGGCAGGTCCCGAGCAAACTCTAATGCGTAACCTTTCTCTATCACCTCGAGGACCCACTGGTCCGACGTGATCTTGACCCATTCCTCGAGAAACAGGGAGAGATGTCCACCTAAATTTGGAACGGAGGAATGGGCTGGCCGGATCTCATTGGGAGGAGGGCTTTGCAGTTGAGTGTTGCCATCTCGGAAGGCATGGCGGCCCCGAAAGGAATGAGTCCAGGACTGAGACATGGAAGTGTTCCCCCTAGGAAAGGAACCCCTCGCCCTATTGTTATACCTCCACTGACCCCTGAAACGGGAATGTGTAGGGAAAAAAAGACGTCTGTTTCGGGCAGTCCATGGATCTTGTTCTCTCCCAAAGATTTAATAAGCTGTTCCAGGTCTTCTCCAAAAAGCAACTTACCCTTGAAAGGCAGTGTGCCCAACTGAGACTTGGAAGAAGAATCCGCCGACCAATTGCACAGCCAGAGGAGACTTCTGGCCGACATTACGGAGACCATCGCTTTGGCCTGTACGCGGAGTAAGTCGTAGAGAGCTTCCGCTCCATACGCCACAGTACCCTCCAGTCACTCAGCCTGCTCCGCCTCTGCAGACGGGAGGTCCTGGGTGCTGAGCTGGGCTTGCCACCTAAGACTTGCCCGCTGCATGAGTCTGCTGCAGATCGTCATCCGGACTCCTAAGGCCAGGACTTCGAAGATATGCTTGAGATAAAATTCAAGTTTACGGTCCTGGACATCCTTCAAAGCTGTGGCTCCCACTACCAGAATAGTGGTGTGCTTGGTAACAGCAGATACGGAAGAATCCAAATTGGGAATTTTAAGCATTTCCAGGCAATCCTCGGGAAGAGGGTAGAGCTTGTCCATAGCTCTACCCACTCGGAGCCCCGTCTCGGGAGCCTCCCATTCCCAAAGGAGCAGCAGCTTGTGCATGGGATGGAACGGGAAAGTGCATGGAGGTGCCCTGAGTCCCGCCAGGACCGGGTCCACATGAGCTGGCATCGCGACCATAATTGTATCCTCTGGAGGGACTTCACTTCCCATCTCCTGTAGGATGAAGGGAATGAGCGGCTCCAGCTCCTCCCGCTCGAGAGGGGGGACCGGCAAGGACAAATCTTCATCTGGATCCTGGTCTGGAGCCGCAGGTGGCTGAGGTGAATCCGGAGGGGGGGGGGGGGGACCACCCTAACTCTCATGGAGCCTTGCACATCTGGCGTCGCAGGGGCAAGCGGGGTGGGCAACAGCAGGATCTTAGTGGGAGGAGGACTTGGGGGGGGGTTTCCTCCTCCTCTTGCAAGCTAGCCAAATAGGATTTGTGCATTAACAGCACAAATTCTGATGAAAAACGTGGCCTGGATTTCCCAGAGGCAGGAGGGGGAGGGGGTACAGGGCTTAAATCTGGAAGAGAAACGAAAAAATCTGGCTCCTCTCTCCCCTGCAGCCCCAAATCGGGAGCTGCACTGATCCCCAAGATGGCCGCGGTTTCCCGAGTCGGGAATGGCCTAGCCACGCGACGACCTCCCCAGGGTCACTGGCTGACTCGGCGCCATGGAGGGACCCTCCCCACCTGGTAGGCACCCAGAACAAAGCCCTTCGTGGGAGAGCCACGAGGCAGGCTCCCCGCAGGCAAAGCAGAGGTGAGATCGCGGCATGACTGAAGAGAAAAATCACAACGAAGCAGGGGAAAATCAGCTGAGCAGTGCTGCCCTGAAGGAGCGAGTGCAGGAGAACGAACCCTGCACGCTCCCTTCACTGACTCAGAGTTAAAGGAAAATTAGTTTCTTACCTGATAATTTTCGTCCCTGTAGTACCACGGATCAGTCCAGACACCTGGGTTTTGCCTCCGCACCAGCAGATGGAGACAGAGCAAGATTTGACTGGCTCAGCCACATATAGCAGAGTGCAACCCACAGCCTCTCAGTCTTACGTAATGTCAAAGCAGATTATAAGAACACACATACACTACCTATGTTAACCCAACAACGTCAAGTTCAAACCCCCAACTGGAACAAGGCTCCCAGAACCAATGGAGTAAACGAAATCAACGAAATCAAGAACTAATAACCAGGAAAAAATTTCACGAGCGGACTCTCCGTTACTTCAGCATAGACTCTCCTTCAGCGTAGATACACACCAATATACGGGCGGGTCCCTGGACTGATCCGTGGTACTACAGGAACGAAAATCATCAGGTAAGAAACTAATTTTCCTTTCCCTGTACGTACCCGGATCAGTCCAGACACCTGGGATGTACCAGAGCCAACTTACCTAAGGTGGGATCCAGAGAGTCCCGCTCTGAGTACTCCCTCACCAAAACCACCCGAAGTTGTGGTCTGAACATCCAAACGGTAATGTTTTGCAAAGGTATGTAACGACTTCCAAGTAGCCGCCCTACAGATTTCCTGAGGCGCCACTTGCGAAGATTCCGCCCACGAAGCGGCTTGAGACCGCGTAGAATGAGCTCGAAGACCTACGGGAACAGGCCGCCCCCGCAACAAGTACGCCGAGCCAATGGCCTCCTTGAGCCAATAAGCGATTGTGGTCTTGGAAGCAGCACCTCCTCTCTTGGGCCCAGAACACAAAACAAATAGATGGTCCGAAACACGGAAGGGATTCGTGACCTCCAGATAACGTATCAAGGCCCTGCGGACATCCGGTTTCCGTAAATCTCGCACTCTGGGCTCTGACCGATCTCCTTCAGGGAAGGAGGGAAGCTCAATGGACTGATTCAAGTGAAAAGCGGAGACCACCTTGGGCAGAAAGGAAGAAACCGTCCTCAACGAGACCCCGGATTCCGAGATCCGTAAGAACGGCTCCCTACACGACAGAGCCTGTAATTCAGATACTAGCCTAGCCGAAGTAATTGCAATTAGAAACACCACCTTCAGCGTAAGGTCCTTCAACGTCGCGCGCTTAAGAGGCTCAAAGGGCGACGAGCATAACGCCGAAAGCACCCAGTTGAGGTTCCAGGACGGACAAGGGTGACGCAATGGAGGGTGCAGATGCTTAGCCCCCCGAAGAAAATGAGCGACATCTGGGTGTAAAGCCAGGGACACCCCGTGAACCTTACCTCTAAGCACCCCAGCGCTGCCACCTGGACGCGAAGGGTACTACAAGAGAGACCTTTCGAGAGGCCAGCCTTTAGGAAGGCTAGGACATCGGACACCGCAGCTCCCATAGGGTCCAGCCTGTGATCTCTACACCAATCCTCAAACACCGACCAGACCCTAACGTAGGCCAAAGATGTAGACTGTTTCCTAGATCTCAACAATGTGGCTATCACTGCATCCGAATATCCCTTATTCTTTAAGCGTTTCCTCTCAAAAGCCATGCCGCGAGAAAGAAGCGATCCGCCGCCTCCAAACATACGGGGCCTTGGTAAAGAAGAGCTTGGGACTCCCGAAAGCGAAGGGGGTGGTTCGACCGCCAAGTGAAGGAGATCCGCGAACCACGGACATCTCGGCCATTCCGGCGCTACTAAGATCACGTCCGACGGGTGTAGTTCTATGCGTCGAAGTACCTTGCCGATCAGAGGCCACGGAGGGAACACGTAAAGTAAAATGTTTGTGGGCCATGGAAGCACTAGCGCGTCGACACCTTCGGCCCCTCTCTCTCTCCGCAGACTGTAAAATCACGGGGCTTTCGCATTCTGAAAAGTGGCCATCAGGTCCATGTGAGGCGTGCCCCACCTTTCGCAGACAAGTTGAAAAGCTTCCTCTGCTAGTTCCCATTCCCCGGGATCTAGATGATGACGACTAAGGAAGTCCGCCTGAACATTGTCCACCCCGGCTATGTGAGACGCCGCCAGGTGGCTGAGATACTGCTCCGCCCAGCGCATCACTTGTCGGGCCTCCGTCGCCACTAGCTGACTCTTCGTTCCGCCCTGGCGATTGATGTACGCCACTGTGGTCGCATTGTCTGACAACACTCTGACCGCCTTCCCCCGAATTAACGGGAGGAAAAATTGCAACACCAGAGCCACCGCCCTGGTCTCCAAGCGGTTGATGGACCACCGAGACTGTGTCCTGGACCACTGTCCCTGCACTGAACGTCCAAGACAGACCGCTCCCCAGCCGTAGAGACTGGCATAACCAGGGACACTCCCGACGTCAAACGACTGGACTCTAGCCACCAGCTGAGACTGGCTCTCGCCTGGTCCGTAAGGGGAAGCGGCAGATGAAACTGCTCGGACACCGGATTCCATCGGGACAACAATGCCGATTGTAAAGGCCGCAGATGAGCGAAAGCCCAGGGCACCAAAGCCAGCGTGGACGCCATGGAGGAAGATAGTCCCTCACTTGAGGCATCCACAGAGACAATAAACGTCGCACCTGACCTTGCAACTTGACCACCCACTCCCAGGTGAGAAACACTTTTCCCTGCCTTGTGTCGAACAGCACCCCCAGGAATTCCAATGACTGAGTGGGTTTCAAATGACTCTTGGCAAGATTGACCACCCATCCTAGGGAGCGCAAGAGCTGGAGAACCCTGGTGATCGCCTCCTGACACTGCCTTTTGGACTTCGCCCGAATCAACCAATCGTCCAAGTAGGGATGCACCAGGAACCCCTCCCTCCGGAGCTGAGCTGCCACCACTACCATCACCTTGGTGAACGTACGAGGAGCGGAGGCGAGTCCGAAAGGGAGAGCTCGGAACTGATGGTGCCTGCCCAGAATGCAGAACCGAAGAAACCTCTGGAAAAATGGCTGAATGCCTATGTGAAGATACGCCTCCGTCAGATCCAGAGAAGCCAGGAATTCGCCTGGACGCACTGAGGCAACCACCGAGCGAATCGTCTCCATTTTGAAGGGTGGAATCCGTAGACACCGATTGACGCTCTTCAGATCCAAGATTGGCCTGAACGTGCCCTCCTTCTTGGGGACTATGAAGTAAATGGAGTACCGGCCCGTGCGTTGCTGACCGTGCGGCACCGGGGTGATTGCTCCCAAATCCTCTAGTCGTTGTAGCGTGTCCTGCACCGAACTTCGCTTCTCTGGGTCCTTGCAAGGCGAGACGAGAAACTTGCTTGTAGGTATCCGTACAAAATCTAAAGCGTAACCTTGACTTATCACGGATAGGACCCACTGGTCCGCCGTTATCTTGGTCCATTCCTCGGCAAATCGCGTCAACCGGGCCCCCACATTTGGCACAGGGCAACACATCTGACGCGAGGGATGGACCAAATGATCTTCATTGGGAGACCTTAGCCCCCAATCTCACTGGGGAACCACCTTGCTTCCCACTTCTTCTGCCACAAAAGGACTGAGACCATGACAGCTGTCGGGACGAGCTTGCATGGTAAGACGATCCTGAAGATCTCGTTGGCCGGGGCCTCCTGTTCCCCCAAAATCGGGTCCTATTGGAGAAAGAACCCCGAGGTCTAGGCCTGTCCTCCGGTAGCTTAAACGCTTTATTTTCACCGAGCGACTGCATCAGATCATCCAACTGCTTGCCAAACAACAACTTCCCCTTGAAGGGAAGGGCTCCAAAATGGGCCTTGGAGGAACCATCCGCTGCCCAATGTCGAAGCCAGAGGAGACGGCGCGCCGAGACCACAGACACCATTGATCTGGCAGACGTGCGCAAGAGGTCATACAACGCATCCGCGCTGTAGGCGATCACTGCCTCCAAGCGATTCGCCTGAACAGCCTCCTCTTCCGAAAGATCCTCATTGGCTTGAAGCTGCGGAGCCCAGCGCAGGCCCGCCCTCAGGGCAAAATTGCTACAGATCGCTGCGCGTACTCCCAGGGCCGAAACTTCAAACACCTTTTAAAGTTGAAGCTCCAACTTCATGTCCTGGACGTCCTTGAGGGCTGTAGCCCCCGTTACCGGAATCATTGACCTCATTGTCACAGCCGACACCGCTGCATCCACTCTAGAAAGGCAGAGAAGTTCCAGAGCGTCCTCCGGAAGTGGCTATAGCTTATCCATGGCCTTACTCACCTTCAGACCCAACTCCGGAGTGTCCCACTCCCGGAACAGAATGTCCGTCGCCGCAAAATGGAATGGGAAAGCGACGGGTGGACCCCTGAGACCCAACAACACCGGATCCATCTTGGCCCCCGGACGGGACTGCACCGGAGGCGCCTCCACACCGAGCTCCTGGAGTATGGCCGGAATGAGTGGAACCAGCTCCTCCTTTTTAAATAGCCGGATCACCTTCGGATCGTCCCCGTCCACTGCCGGCAGCCCCTTGCTGGTACCAGGCTGCACCGGCCCCTCTCCATCCGACTCGTCAAACCCCCCCCCAGGGGTCTCGGGAGCGGATCCGTCTCCTCTTGAGACGTGGACTCCGTGTCCGTGCCCTGAGGGACCATCCGCAAGGGCTGTTTCTCTCTTGGGGGTTCCACGTCCCTGTGGGACCTATCCCTATCCCGCCTCTTCTGGGACTTGGACTGCCTCCCAATGCCCTCAGGAGCTCTCTTCTCTGCCTTTTTCCTGAGGACTCTGTGCTTCAGGACTTTCTTCATTAAAAGCACAAAGTCCGACGAAAAACGACGAATCCCCCAATGAGGAAGCCTCCTCCAGGCTATCCTCAGGTACGGGGGAGGCAGCCCCGCCCCCCCAGGCCAGCTGCTGAGGAGAAAGCGCGGGAGGCATCGGCCCATCCCCCGATGCCGCCCGCGTGGCCTCCCTAATGGAATCTAAAATGGCCACCGTTCCCGCGCTGAGCGGGAACAGATCTGCACAGTCCTCGGCGGGCCTACCTTCGCGCGGCGTCCTGGACCGACTCCCCCAACCGGACTCCGACGGCCCTTCACCGCCCTGCACACAACTAGCGCACATCCCGACACGCGCCGAACCGCACGCACGACAAGCCAAGCCTCGTGGCATCTTCCGCCGGCCGCCCCACTGCTAACACCAAACAAGGAGCACAGCCACGATCAAACTAAGGTAACGGAGAGCCGGCGCGCAGAGAGAGAATAACAAATGACGCCCGCTTCTACTTAGTAAAATTTTTTTTTTTTACTTGCCGGCGCTGGCCGCGGTGCTGGGCTCCTGCTCCAGTATGGGGTGAGTGAACCAGGCTCCCCGGTGTCACCCCCGCTGCTGCTAACCCGCCACTGCCGGGTCCTCGACCCTTAGCAGCTGCCTCAACCAGGGAAGGATGACCCCCTCAGGATCTTCCACTCGCCCGGGAGACTCTCACAGCCAGGATCTGACTGCAAACTTCAGTCTCTTCTGTCTTCTCCGGTTTCTTCCTTTTCTGCCTTTTTTTTTTTTTTTTTTAAACAAACCCTGACTAACTAACCACCAACTAGCCTCCTGTGGATCCCAGAGGCTGTGGCTTTGCACCTGCACCATCTGCTGGAGACAGAGTAAGACTGAGAGGCTGTGGGTGGCACTCTGCTATATGTGGCTGAGCCAGTCAAATCTTGCTCTGTCTCCATCTGCTGGTGCAGAGGCAAAACCCAGGTGTCTGGACTGATCCAGGTACGTACAGGGAAAAAGCTGCCGCTTAAATTTCTGCCGTATTAATGCAATGTCTTGTGCTTTTTTTTTTTTTTTAATTTACAGGGGAATGAAATTTCCTTGCTAGTATAACCAGGGAATGAAACATCCCGGGGCCCAAGGCAGCTTATAGGGGGAGTGACTGGACCACCAGTATCGCCCCAAATCCTAAGGTCACCAGAAAGAGAGCCTAGGCTGCTAATTCAAGGGGCAAGCCCCCCTAGGCTCCCCAAGTGCGAGGAGACAGCGCTATCTTCTGAACTGACAGAGTAATTTCAAAAACTTTTTTTTTTTAATCCAATAAAAGGAAATAATACTTGTTTGATCTTAGTCAAAAGAGAGAGACACCCACACAGAGTAGAGTAAAGTAGTAAGGTAAGGGAACCGCATGATGAGCTGCCTGCATCTGCTGGAGACAGACTGAAGGGCTGCAGGGTAGTCTCTGTCCTGGTATAGGATACCCTTTCAGTTTTGGTCTGTCTCCATCTGCTGGACAGGAGGCTCAACCCACAGTCTGGACTGATCCGGGTACGTAGAGGGAAAGATCTGCTTTTCCAGAATTCAGCATTGCTTAATATTGTCTATCAAAGATCTGAAATGTTCATGTAATGATGTAATATTCAACCAGAAACCAACAAAACATGTACAGTTAATCTGGTATCTTTATTGTAGCAGTATTTTTTATATACAAGATTTCTAATTATTCTTTCACCAAAGACCAATAAAACTTCTCATTAAGTTAAAGCTGTAGAGGTGTAAAACCAGGCTGATGATCAGAAATACTAATTTTGTCAAAAATCTGGCCTTGCTTACAGTCATAGGATACGTCTAATTGTATTCTAACAGGGGTACCTTCTCTTATCCCCATAACTGGGAACTCTTCGGATTTAGTCCGGAGCCTCTGGCAATTTAGGAAAATTACCAGGTCTCCGAGAAGGACCATAAAATGTCCGGATGGTGCTATTTCTTTCACTGCTCTTGGTTAACTTCTGGCCCATGTCACAGTGAAGCAGAGCATCCACGATGACCGGAGGTGAAGAAGCTGCAGGCCCTCCTCTGGAGGTATGAGAGCAAGAAGCAGGAGGAAGTGGCAGAGTGAAACATGGAGGGAGGAGCGAGAGAGCAAGCACTGTAACAGGGAGAACGTGAGTCTCTACCACTATAAGAGGGGCACTTTCCAGTCAGGGCGAGGGGCGGTTACATTTGTCTGCCTAGGGCGCTACAGACCTTTGCACCGATCCTGTGCACAAGAATTGCAGGGGCTCGTGGTAAAGAATGCCTGTTGTTTGTTAGGGGAAGGAATAAAGTGTGTTATGTCGCTGTACCTGCTCTTCCTTCCTCCCTCCCTCCCTCTGCTAATCTTGAGAAATCTCAGGGCGAGCAGAACTCAAAAGTTCCCAGATATGCCTATTCCCCTCCGTCAGTACTAGTGCCCCCTTTCCATCTCCTAAGAAATAAAAATGTCATGCTGCTACCGCCACCTCGTGGCCATTGCCGGTACTGCAACCTCGTATTCCGGGGGACAGAAACCTTCCTGCTGCCAGCCGTGGCGGCGCTCCGCAATCCCAGCGGCCGAGGCACAAGCCCCGGGGCAGGGAAAAGAATGAGCAGCCACCCCAGGTCGTTCCAGCCAGCCACAAGCGATTCCCACCTTGATGTCTATTTATTTCTTATCTTGGATTACCTTTGTGCAGCGTTCATTGGGTTTGGTCATTAAAGTCCTATTTGTGGACCTTCCTCTCTCTGTGCTTCTCATTATGACTCTGGGATGAAAAGGTAGTTTAGCCAATTTTTTTAAACAAATAATTCAAAACCAAAGCAAGTCATAAAAGTTGTGCCAAAAAAAAAAGTTTCCTGCAGGATATTCTCGAGTACCGCGCGTGCCCTCTTTCCGTCAGCGAAGGTACAGGCGCTGCCACGTGTACGCACAAACTACCCACGCTACGGTTTAGGGCCTCAAATTAGGAGGAGCCTTTAAATACATACAAAGGAATACTTTCCAACTTGCACACTTTTTTAGGCAAGTTTAGGGCTTCGGGAGATCTTCATCCGGCCCTGGTGCAGCCTCTGCTGGTGATTAGGGGACGCCTGCTGGCATTCCGCACTGTGAGCTATCACGACTACAAGTCCCGAAATGCAGCGGGAGCCGGCCGCAGCCCTCTGCTTTACTTTTACTAGCGACTCGGCGGGACCGGGACTCGCGCTTCTGCTTCCGGGGGCTTGCTAATGCTAGGACGCCTGCATAATATCCAGGAAGGGGCCTCCTATGCAGTGCCCGAGCTTACAGTCGCTAATTCGCAGCGTCTTTCGGTTGCTTCCAAGTTCTAATATCGCTGGTGCTTAGCTTCATGTATTTCTTTTCCTCTTTGAAACACGTGCGGCTTTACTTTAGGACATGGCGGCAGCAAGTTCCGACTTTTCCTGCTCCACCCTTACTGGCACTGCGTGGGGCACGGGCAGGTTTCGGAAGGGTCTTGAAGCTCAGGCGTGCAGGAAGCTGAACCAAGTCCCAAATGTAGTCTTGTGAGCTGTCCCTCTGCGTGCTTGTTCGGAAGGTTAAATATAAAATGTTTTGTGAAATAAAACTTTCTTTGGGTGGAGAGTTTAATATCCTGCAACTGCTGGAAGGAAAAAAAACCAACATAGTTAAAAACTGTCCTCCATTTGCCCCGTTGATGATTGTAGAACTGAAGCAAGAGACTTTTTTTATTTATAACTCTTCTCGGATTGCATACAGAAATGTAATAAAAACGCATATAATACTGTTTTCTTGAAACAGTAGGCATAACACACCGAAGTTTATAACACATGAGATCTGTGCGTACGAGTATCAAACCAAAACAGGTTAACATAAGCATCATCTTTACTCAACTAAGTTTATACCACCTCATACCTAAACAGCTCATTTTTCATGGCAAAACGTTCAAGACATCTCGAACTTGGTCCCGCCAATAATCCATCCGAGGGTTATATTTCTAAAAGGTTGCAATTGTAAATCTGGCCGCTAGCAGTTAATGCCCAACTAAAGGTCTGTACTTTCTAGGGGGCCGATGCAATAAAGGGGCGCAGAACAGTCGGCACCCGCTCTCTTAATGCGTGCATGGGGCGCCATGCAATATTTAAATTAGGGGGGGTCGCGGCTGCCAGTTTTTTAAAGTAAAAAAAAAAAAAACAACTCTGCAGACCGCCGAGTTATGAAGGCTGATGTTGGTAAACTCAGCGTCGGTTTTCATAACCGGCCGTCTGGCAGTAATGAAAGTGGCCGATAAATTAGGCTCATGCAGGCGTTAATATCTGAGCGATAAATGTGTGTCTGAGACACACATTTATCTTTTTGCATTTGGAGTGAATGAGTAATAGGTTCTTTCACATGCATTTGCATGTGATGAGTGCTATCTCATTCACTCCGTGTCAGAAGCGCATTAAGTAGGCGCTATTGCCTTAGGGGGTGGATTAGCGCCTATTTATCCCTTGTCCGACTGCGGATTAACAGTGTGCTCAGCTGAGCGCACTGTATTGCATCGGCCCCTAGGAATGGACGAACCAACCAGCCCCCCAAGCAAAAGAGACCTTTTGATATGTACATTTTTTTTCTCCCTCGCAGAAGTTGCAGGACAAGGAATCCTTATGTTCTTCCAAAACTGCAGACAGATTGAATGGTAGGCCCTCAAAACCTGCATCCTATGTAGTGAATTTCTTGTTGATGGCTGAGCACTCATGGCTTGGGATGTTAGCATGCCCCCTCTAGAAAAGTGGTTCTCAACCGGTGTGTCGCCACAATTCCCGGTCCCCCACTGGCACAGCTGCTCTCCCTGCTCCAGCGAGATGCAAACTTCCTACACCCATTCTTAAATGCTGATAGCCCGGGCGAAACGCAGCAGGAGAGCTGAAAAAGCACTCAGCATTGTCTCTTCTTTCCACTCGCAGCAGGAGAGCTGAAAAAGCACTCAGCATTGTCTCTTCTTTCCACTCGCAGCAGGAGAGCTGAAAAAGCACTCAGTATTGTCTCTTCTTCCCACTCCCCCAGCGGCTGTGCACACGGGAAGAAGAGACCATGCTAGTGTGAGAAATGAAGTTTAAATGTTGCTATTACATAGAAAATAACAGATATAAGTTTTTCTAAGTTGCTTTATGTGTTTGATATTAAAAAGGCTTACTCTGTGCTGCTATAAATTCAGAATGCTGCTAGGAATAGGGTAGGAAGAACTGATACTAGGAATATCTTTGTAGCTTTTTTAAACACAGTAGATAGAGCTAAGAAACTAAAGACATGGCTGTTCTGCCAAGCCTTCCCCACTACAAGCTCCACAGCCTGACTTAGAATTGTTCCATTACTCACTTATGTAAACAAACAATCACCAAATCTCACTTATGTAAACAAACAATCACCAAATCAAGCTTATTAGCTTTCAAGAGGTCGACTCCTTGCCTCCCTCCCTTGTATATAGTACTTATCTTCGTTCTCCCTTTCTTTATTTCCTACTCCCAGTTAAAGCTTCCTTGTTATAATGTAAATTTTATGCTCCTTTAAATTGTCTCTTGTTAATTGGTTGGTTATAGTTACTGCTTAGTTTGATGTAAACCGAGTTGATTTGATTTGTATCAAGAAAGTCGGTATATAAAAGCCTTTAATAAATAAATAAATAAAAAGAATGTTTAAATTGTAGCTTTTGCTTAAAGTTAAGAAAGAATAATCCTTGCTTCTGCAGAAAAGAGGAAACTGGCAGGATGTGCAGAGCTGCTGCTGGAAGCTGGCCAACCCAGGAGGCCTCATCCTAGCAGAAAACAAAACCTGAACACCTTTCCCTAAAACCCTTCTTAGAAACACAAAACCTGAATAAATCCCTCCAGATCATAAAGGCCATAATGTGGGCCTATGAGCCAAGCAAGGCCTCTGCAAAAGACACAGAACCATATTTGCCTGCACAGCTCTTGTAACGTCACCTCCTTCTGCAGAGGCAGTTAACCATATTAAGCAACTTCCCTTAAGTTTCTAGTGAAGAAAAGCAGTGCTGAAAGCAGCCCCCTCTGTACAGGCCCCTTCCTTTGTTCCAAGGAAACAGATGTAGAACTGTCAAGATAAGAGATCCCTATGTTCAGGCCCAGGTACAGAGAGGGCAGCCATAAACCCCCCTTCGCCCACATACCCCCCCCCCCCCTTTTGCACAAGCTTGTAGTAGAAACAGAAAAAGAAGCCTTTTACATGTGGCAAGAATAAGATAAGAAAATGCCAGGATATGTTAACCGCAAAGCTGAAAGATACAACTTAGAAAAAGTATAAGAGCTCCTGTCTGTCCATAGAAAAGTGTGCTTGCTGCCAGCGCCCATTTGCAAATGTTATAATGATACAATAAAAGATTTCTTTCGCTGAAGCTTTTCTGTTCATAGCCTTATTATTCCCAAGAGGGAATAGTGTTCTTATTTCTCACACTAGGTACAAGTGCATGCAGCATCAGCCCAAAGGAGAAGAGCAGCGCTCCCGGAGCAATGTCAGCCTCCTCGGCTGATGGGACTCCTTTATCGAGGCCACAAGGGCTGGAAGAGGAGGAGTGTGTTGCTGCCGTTAGTTCGGTGGGGGAGAGAGAGATTGCGAGTGAGTGAGTGAGCGGTCATATGTGTCTCAGGCCCTGTGTGTGTGATTGAAAACCTATATGTGTAAGTGAGCGAGAAAGAGCTTGAGTGTATAAGAGAACATGTGTAATTGTGTGATTGAGAGCCTATGTAAGTGAGAGAGAGAGAGAGTGTGTGCAAAAGAGAAGAAAGTTGTAAGCAACCCCCCACCCCCTTCCAATTCATAACAATTTCAGGGTTCAGATGCCCTGAGATTGTTGTGAATGAACATTTCCAGGTATGGAGAGCAGAGCATTTTTTTATCTGTATGATTTTTAATTATCCTGTCTTTGTGTCTGGAAGTTTTTCATATGTGTTTTTAATTAATGGGTATTCCATTCATCAGATGTTTTGAAATAATCTCTCTTTTTATTAGTATGGTTTTACTGCTATTGATTTAATATTTCTTGATTACCGTAGTTTTAAGAGAACTGGTGATGTTTCTCTTTTTCCATTGTTGCACTGTCTCTGATTTATTTATTGATTTATTATATTTCTGTAATGGATTACAAAGAAATAACATAAAATAAAAAAACAATAAATCACCGGTATAAATTCATAAAATCAATAGTAAAAAAAACCCATCAGCATAAACATAAAATAAAATATTGCTGTTTCCAGTTCAGTTTTGGTCTTCATGTTTTTATTTATGCTTTATAGTCTCTTTATTCTTTGTTAGGTGAGGGTCAGCACATGTGATTCAGGTGAGGTTCTCTGCTGGCATGTAGTTTCTGTGTAGGGCTCTATAGCAGCCTGGCTTGTTCCTTTTTCCCAATAGGAGGAGTACTGGAATTTTAAGGCCTGCTGTAATATTTTCAGTGTTGCCTTTTCTTAGGTAAGGTGGTTACTGTTTGACTGCTGGAAGTTGGTGCTGTTCCGGTATAGGAGGTTTACTATTTATGTAATTTCTGTTCAGAAAGAATACTTATCTTTTCCTTGTGTCATTCTTAACAATAAAAGTAATACTGGGCCTTTTTTTTTTCTGCCATGGATTATAATGAGCAGTGTATCACACATGTGAGCGTTGTCAGTCAGAGGTGTCATGATGGGAAAAAGGTTGAGAACCACTGGTCTAGAGGTCTGCTGGAGTCTTGCTTGTTGGCAGGAGCAGATGCACAAGGCCTAACACACAGAATATAGATAGGAGCTCCATTTTAGTCTTCAGGGAAGAGAGCTTCTGGGGAGCAAGGCAGATAAAGGTATTCAAACTGGGATTATGACAAGACCTGAGCTACTCGGTCTGCTGCTTCCTAAAATACTGGACAGTAAATTCCCAGCTGGAAGGCCATTATGATTAGCCCACTTATAATCTATTCTGGTATTTCATAGCATTCAGGTAAGTGGATCCACACCAGTGGGTTATGCACCTCTACCAGCAGATTGAGACAGCGCAAAGCTGACGTCACGATATATATATATACCCCTGCACTGACATCAGCCCGCCAGCATTCTCAGTCTCCAGCAGATGGTGGATGTGCATCCAGTGGGAGCACTGAGAGGAGAGAATCACCTTGCTGGTGGCTGGAAAGAATCAGTAAGTACTGCTTGGAGAAAAGTTTAAAACTTAAAAGTATTGGGGAGAAGTAAACTATTTGGGCTAGATTTTAAAAGCCCTGCGCGCGTAAATCCTCCCAGCTTTACGCGCGCAGGGCACTCACGCGCCGGCGCGCCTATTTTGCATAGGCCGCCGGGGCACGCAAAGCCCCGGGACGCGCGTAAGTCCTGGGGCTTCGTAAAAGGGGCGGGAGGGGCGTGTCCGGGGTCCAGGGCGTGTCCGGGGGCATGTCCGGGGGTGTGGTGACAGTTCAGGGGGCGGGCCGGGAGGGCCGGGAGGGCGGTCCCGAGTCCCCCAGCACTGTGGCCTGTGCCGGGGGATGCGAGGCGGCGTGCGCAAGTTACGCCTGCTTCAAGCAGGCGTAACTTGCCCAACAAAGGGGGTGATTTAGGTAGGGCCGGGGGGTGGGTTAGGTAAGGGAGGGGAAAGTGGGGGGACGTGGAGGGAACGGAGGCAGGCTGCGCGGCTCGGCGCGCAGGCTGACGATTTTGCGCAGCCTTGCGCGTGCCGACTCCGGATTTTATAAGATACGCATGGCTACGCGTGTATCTTATAAAATCCGGCGTACTTTTTAAAGATCTACCTCTTGGGGTATATTATTTAGGGGTAGATTTTAAGAGGCGCGCGAACAGCCTACTTTTGCTTGCGCATCAGACTCAAGCAAAAGTACGCTGGATTTTAGTAGATACGCGCGGAGCCGCGCGTATCCACTAAAATCCTGGATCGGCGCGCGCAAGGCTATCGATTTTGTATAGCCTGCGCGCGCCGAGCCGCGCTGCCTCCCCCCGTTCCCTCCAAGGCCGCTCCGAAATCGGAGCGGCCTCGGAGGGAACTTTCCTTTGCCCTCCCCTCACCTTACCCTCCCTTCCCCTACCTAACCCACCCACCCGGCCCTGTCTACACCCCCCCCTTACCGTTGTCGGG
Organism: Rhinatrema bivittatum; assembly: GCF_901001135.1. NCBI lineage: Eukaryota > Metazoa > Chordata > Amphibia > Gymnophiona > Rhinatrematidae > Rhinatrema > Rhinatrema bivittatum. The sequence goes on along the minus strand of NC_042629.1, from coordinate 10,880,771 downwards.
GGATTTACGCCTCCCGGAGGGAGACGTAAATCCCCGCGCGCCAGCGGGCCTGCTGCGCGCCGGGCCGCGACCTGGGGGCGGGTACGGAGGGCGCGGCCACGCCCCCGGGCCGTAGCCACGCCCCGTACCCGCCCCCAAAACGCGGCCGACACGCCCCCGAAACGCCGCGTCGACCGGGCCCGCCCCCGACACGCCCCCGACACGCCCCCTCCGAAAACCCCGGGACGTACGCGAGTCCCGGGGTCTGCGCGCGCCGGTAGGCCTATGTAAAATAGGCTTACCGGCGCGCAGGGCCCTGCTCGCCTAAATCCGCCCGGTTTTGGGCGGATTTAGGCGAGCAGGGCGCTGAAAATCCGCCCCTTAGTGTGTTAGTGTGTTTTTGATTTAAATAGAAAGTCAGGCAACAAACAAAAGTTTGTGTGTTTTGTTTTAAATAGGTAGTCAGAAAAACAAGCAACAAATTGAAGTTTGTGTGTTTGTATTTCCCAACCCTTCTATCCCTCTCCCACCTACCCCTAGTTCATCCTTTAATTTATAGGCAGGTGTCACTTTCACACTTAAAACAAAATAAAATAAAAAAAATCAGCCTTTTAACTTAAACTCAGAAATTCCCCACACCTTATCACGAATTTGATTATTCCCTTGTAGGTCACTACCAGATATATAGTGAGTACACTAATATATTTAAAGGACCCTAATTGTATACATTCCTACTCCCATAGCAATCTAAAACTTAACTAGGAACTTAACAAATTTAAGATGAAGGCAGCAGTCCAGCAGCAAGAGGGGGGCCTCCCAGTCTTTTGCATTGAGTGTCACATGTATGATTTTTTTTTGTATCCGCCGGTGAGAAATTGTACATGTGCATCCGATGCAAATTGCTCCTGTCTCTAAGAGAACGTCCAACCTCTGGAGACTAGAGTGACAGACCTGGAGGAGCTGAGGCAGACAGAGAGGGGTATGTAGATGAGTCCTTCAGGGACATAGTAGCCAAGTCCCAACTCCAGCCTGGCAGCCCTGCTGCTGCCTTGGAGGAGGAAGGTCTCATGATCAGAGAGCATCAACCTGGTGCATCAGGAAATAATACTGTAGCAAGGACCTGCTGTCCTCTCACACTGAGGATGTCTCTCCCTGGGCTACTGCCAAGGAGAGAAGGGTTAGGTCAGTCGTCATAGTTGGTGATTCGATTATTAGGAATGTAGATAGCTGGGTGGCTGGTGGGCGTGAGGATCACCTGGTAACATGCCTACCTGGTGCGAAGGTGGTAGACCTCACTCGTTACATAGATAGGATTTTAGACAGTGCTGAGGAGGAGTCAGCTGTTGTGGTAAATTTGGGCACCAATGACGTAGGAAAATGTGGGAGGGAGGTTCTGGAAGCCAAATTTAGGCTCTTAGGTAGAAAGCTGAAATCCAGAACCTCCAGGGTAGCTTTCTCTGAAATGCTCCCTGTTCCACACGCAGGTCCCCAGAATCAAGCAGAGCTCCAAGTCTCAATGCGTGGATGAGACGATGGTGCAAGGAAGAGGGATTCAGTTTTGTAAGGAACTGGGGAACCTTTTATGGAAGGGGGTCTTTTCCGAAGAGATGGGCTCCACCTTAACCAGGGTGGAACCAGGCTGCTGGTGCTAACCTTTAAAAAGGAGATAGAGCAGCTTTTAAACTAGAACAAAGGGGAAAGCCGACAGTCGCTCAGCAGCGCATGGTTCGGAGGGAGGTATCTTCAAAGGATACTAATGAAGCATTAGAGTTAGAGCATCCCAACAGAGAGGTTCCAATAAGAAAAGTAGTCCTATAATTAAAAAGTAACATGAGCTAAAAGATTCTAATTTATCCCTGTCAACTGAAAACCAGAATGTAAATATAAACAAAACACACACTTTGAAATGTTTGTATGCTAATGCCAGAAGTCTAAGAAGTAAGCTGGGAGAATTAGAATGTATAGCAATGAATGATGACATAAATGGTATCTCAGAGACATGGTGGAAAGAAGATAATCAATGGGGTAGTGCTATTTTGGGGTACAAATTATATCACAATGATAGAGAGGAGCATCTTGGTGGTGGGGTGGCGCATTATGTTTGGGATGACATAGTCCAAAAGGATAAACATCCTGCAAGAGACTAAGGAGGTAATTTTCAAAAGAAGTTACATGCGTAAATGTAGCTACTATTGTAGCAATTTTCAAAAGCCATTTACTCAAGTAAAGTGCACTTATGTGAGTAAATCCTATAGACAAGTCAATGGCATATATTGTAGCAATTTTCAAAAACCCACTTACTCAAGTAAAGTGAATTTACTCCAGTAAACCTGGTTTTTACTCGAGTAAATGCTTTTTAAAATCAGGCCCATAATGCACAATTAAGTCTTTATGGGTAGAAATCCCTTGTGTGTTGGGGAAGAGTATAATGATAGAAGTATACTACCGTCCACCTGGCCAAAATTATGAGATGGACAGTGAAATGCTAAGAGAAATTAGGGAAGCTAACCAAACTGGTAGTGCAGTAATAATGGGAGATTTCAATTACTTACCCCAATATTGACTGGGTAAGTGAAACATCAGCGCATGCTATAGAGATAAAGTTCCTGGATGGAATAAACGACAGTTTTATGGAGTAATTGGTTCAGGAACCAACAAGAGAGGGAGCAATTTTTGATCTAATTCTCAGTGGAGGGCAGGATTTGGTACCAGTGGTGGGGCCTGCTTGGCAATAATGATCATAATATGATCATATTTGAATTAATGCGGGAAGGGGGACAGTAAGTAAATCCACAGATCTAGTGCTAAACTTTCAAAAGAGAAACTTTGATAAAATGAGAGAAATAGTTGGGAAAAAACTGAAAGGTGCAACTACAAAGGTAAAAAGTGTGCAATAGGCATGGACATTGTTAAAAAATACCATCCTCGAAGCACAGTCCAGATATATTCCACACATTAGAAAAAATGGAAAGAAGGCAAAACGATTACTGGCATGGTTAAAAGGTGAAGTGAAAGAGGCTATTTTAGCCAAAAGATCTTCATTCAAAAATTGGAAGAAGGATCCATCAGAAGAAAATAGAATAAAGCATAAGTATTGGCAAGTTAAATGTAAGACATTGATAAGACAGGCTAAGAGAGAATTTGAAAAGAAGTTGGCCAGAGAGGCAAAAACACAATAAAAAATTTTAAAAATATATCTGAAGCAGAAAGCCTGCGAGGGAGTTGGTTGGACCGTTGGATGATTAAGGAGTTAAAGGGGCAGTTAGAGAAGATAAGGCCATCAAGGAAAGATTAAATGATTTCTTTGCTTCAGTGTTTACTGAAGAGGATGTTGGAGAGATACCCATACTGGAGAAGGTTTTCGTGAGTGATGATTCAGATCAAATCACGATGAACCTGGAAGATGTGGTACGCCTGTTTGACAAACTGAAGAGTAGTAAATCACCTGGACTGGATGGTAAACACCCCAGGGTTCTGAAAGAACTAAAAAAATGAAATTTCAGACCTATTTCAGTTAATTTGTAACCTATCATTTAAATCATCCGATGTACCTGAAGACTGGAGGATAGCAAATGTAACCCCAATATTTAAAAAGGGCTCCGTGGTGAGCCGGGAAACTATAGACTGGTGAGCCTGACTTCAGTGTCAGGAAAAATCGTGGAAACTGTTATAAAAAATAAAATCACAAAACATTTAGATAGACATGGTTTGATGGGACACAAGATAGAAGAATTGAGGCCACCCTTAAGCAGGCTTTGAAGCGATCACATTGAATTTGCAGATAGCTTTTTGTTGCTCCCTGGTGGCTCGCTCTTGTTTATTTCTCTCTCAGGAAGTCAATGAATCTGGTGTGAATTTCAGGGCAGCAATGGAACCAGCAGCTGCTTTTTGGCAGATGCGGGCTGTGATCTGGTCTACACTTCAGCCAGAGGGATGGCTGAAGTGCAGATCAGATTAGTAGTGCTTTGGTAGTAGCAGCCAAGCGTCATCTATGGCTCAGGCATGAGTTGGCCGATTCAATTTCAAAGTCTAAATTGCCCTTTAAAGCAGCGCTTCTCAACCGGTGTGTCGCATCTCCCGGTGTCCCACTGCCCCGTTGTACTTTCCTTCTCCCTTTTTCCAGCCCCCGTGTGCTAATTGGAAGCCTCCTTTCTTCCTACCCCCCCCACTACCCAATAGGAAGCCTCCTTCATTCTGCCTGCCCCTGCGCAGGCCAATTGGAAGCCTCCTCCCTTCTACCTGCCAGTGGGAGTAGGAATAAGGGAAGAAGCCTTTGATTGGCCGGTGAGGCAGACATCACATAGCCTGGGAGTAGGGTAGGAGGAATGGCAGTGTCGAACCCTGATAAAGCAAGACCACCATGGGAGCCCATCCCCGTGGTGACGAAAAAAGAAGGCCCACCGGAGTAAAGCCGCGGCAGAATTGGAGCCCATCCTTGCAGTGAAGGAAGAAGAAGTTTTTGTTGAGAGCTTGTGTGTCTGTGTGTGAATGAGTGCCTGGGTGAGAGCTTGTGTGTCTGTGTGAATGAGTGCCTGGGTGAGAGCTTGTGTGAATGGGTGCCTGGGTGACAGCTTGTGTTTGTGGGTGTGAATGGATGCCTAAGTAAGAGCTTGTGTCTGTGGGTGTGAATGGGTGAGAGCTTGTGTGTATGGGTGCTTGGGTGAGAACTTGTCTGTGGGTATGAATGGATGCATGGGTGAGAGCTTGTGTGTCTGTGGGTATGAATGGATGCATGGGTGAGAGCTTGTGTGTCTGTGGGTATGAATGGATGCATGGGTGAGAGCTTGTGTGTCTGTGGGTGTGAATGGATGCATGGGTGAGAGTTTGTGTGTCTGTGTGTGAATGGGTGCCTGGGTGAGAGCTTGTGTCTGAGGGTGTGAATGGGTGCCTGGGTGAGAGCTTGTGTTTGTGGGTGTGAATGGGTGCCTAAGTGTGGGTGTGAATGGATGCATGGGTGAGAGCTTGTGTCTGTGGGTGTGAATGGGTGAGAGCTTGGGTGTGTGTGAGTGCCTGGGTGAGAGTTTGTGTGTGGGGGTGTGAATGGGTGCCAGGGTGAGAGCTTGTGTCTGTGGGTGTGAATGGGTGAGAGCTTGGGTGTGTGTGAGTGCCTGGGTGAGAGTTTGTGTGTGTGTGGGTGTGAATGGGTGCCAGGGTGAGAGCTGGTGTGAATGGATGCATGGGTGAGAGCTTGTGTCTGTGGGTGTGAATTGAAGCCTGGGTCAGAGCTGGTGTGAATGGGTGCGAGAGCATTTGTGTGTGATTGAGAGCTTGTATATAAGAGACCATGAGTGTGATTGAGAGAGAGACTGGTGAGGATGGTGATGTGTTTCTGTGTGAGAGAGAGAGACTGGTCAGGAAGATGACTGGTGTGAGAGAGAGAGAGACCAAGACTGGTCATGGGGTCTAATTGTGTGTGTGTGTGAGTGTGAGTGAATGACTGGTTGTGGGTGCTAAGGAACAGGACTGTGAGAACAGAGCTTCAGCAGCCCTTGCTGCTTCTGGTGAGTGCAATTGGCCTGGAAGGGAAAGGAGTAGGAGAGTTGCTGGAGAGGGTGAGTAAAGGTGGCTTTTTAAATTTATTTTTCTTGATTGACTGGCATTTAATTATTGGGTATTATGCGATGTCTGCTGTTTTGAAATATTTTATTGATATTTGGACATGTTTTAATAATTTTTATGAGTTTTTAATTGTTGGATGTTATTCTGTTCAGCAGCTGTTTTGTAACATTTTTAGTATAGCTTTACAATTATTTCTGTATGAGGATCTGTAACAGCTTGGCTTATTCTGTTTTACCAATAGGAAATGTGTTAGTGTTTAGGGCCTGGTTTAATACTTGTATTTCATAGGTAGGGTTGTTACTGTTTGCGTGAGTTCCATAATACAGGTGTAACTTTGTGTGGGTTAGTTTGTGTGCATTATTGGAAATCCTGAGAGTCTGTTAGGTGCTATATTTCTCTTTCCATTTCTCCAGGTTTGCACTGCATGCAGAGTGGCTTTTTTGGTTTTCCATTCCAGTTTCTGTCTCCATATGCAATTAATAGCAGTGGCTATTCCCTAAGAAAAATTGATTAATAGCAGTTAATGGACTTCTCTTCCAAGAACTTATCCAAACCTTTTTTAAACCCAGCTACACTAACTGCACTAACCACATCCTCTGGCAACAAATTCCAGAGCTTTATTGTGCGTTGAGTGAAAAAGAATTTTCTCCGATTAGTCTTAAATGTGCTACTTGCTAACTTCATGGAATGCCCCCTAGTCCTTCTATTATTCGAAAGTGTAAATAACCGAGTCACATCTACTTGTGACTCGGTGTCAAAGAAAACTATTACAGGAATACCTGGGAATTTCTGAGATTCCAAAAGCTGAAACAAAAGCAATACTATTAATAATTTGCAATTTATCTTACATCCTACCCAGACATATTGGATTATAATTATACTATTCTTTGGCTTGCAAACCTAAAATCCATCAAAAGAGCAGTTAGCAATGGTTTGTCAAACTTATTATATCTTTAATAAATGTTTTGCTTGAACTCACACTCAACTTCAATTTATTTTTATGTTTTTTTTTCTTTTACGATCCCCAATTTTACTTTTCTTAAAATGAAAAATATCAAACACAAATGTATATTTTTGCATGTGTCCACATATACTACTCTTATTCATAGATAATACTCCTCAGTAGAAAAAAGTTAAAAATTATGTTGGAAAGATAATCCTGGGAATAAGCGTTGATATGATTGTTCTGCAGAATAATTATGCTGATGTTTCTTTCTGCGTCCAGGTTAGGGATGCCCTGTTCTGGGACATGAGCCTCTCGGAATGGATGGAGTAATTCAGGTCAGTGTTACAGCCATCGAATGCCATGCTCTACACTGCCTCCAGGTTCAACATCTGGCAAGAGAGACAACAGTCAGTTCATTAGTAGTTGTAAAGTACAGGCTTGGGGTAGGAATGGTTTTCTCAGCTTCATATGAGCAGGTTGAACAAAAATCTTTCTCGACTGGTTTAGGTGCAGAGGATGCAGACTGGAGGCAGGGTGTAGAGCTGATAACCTCATGAGGTCCGATCCAACTCTCATTTACTGTGATTTTATAATTTGCCTTTTATGGAAGACTCACTCTTATTTGAACGAAAGAAAGTTTCAATTTTCCCACATTGTTCCTCTAAAAGAAATTAATTTCCCCCAGTGCACTGGTACATGAAATGCAGTTTTATTTGTTCAGTGGGGCATCTCAGAATTGCTATCGTGTGATTCCCAGTGACGTGATGCTTCAGAAGCAACCTTCCATTTTGATTCTCATGATACACATATCTAAGAAAATTCACAATCTTGGCATAACATGTGATCCTTCCCTGTCAATGCTGTTGTCCAGAATTCTTTTGCCAAACTATGATGACTTCATCATTTGAAGCCTTTGTTAGATCCTCCAGATTTCAGAACAGTTCTTCAAACATTGGTCCTCAATGCTTTTGACTGTTGCAACTCACTAAACACAGGCTTTCTCTAGAATTCAAATCCTTCTTTTTTTTAAAAGAATAAAAAAGAATTCACATCCTTTCAAATAATTCCAAACGCGGCAGTACATATGCTTACCAGAAGTGCTGTTTGAGAACACACATCTCCAGTACTACCATTGCTGATTTAATAGAAATTAGCTGTCCTAATACACAGTCTTCTCACTAACGTAACTTCACCTGAGATTTCTTCAACTCTGAAGCTATATACTCCATCCTGAGCTTTGTATAATCTCATAGACATTCCTTCACTGCACCTAGCTTGGCTCAGCTTTACTAGAGAAAGGGCCTTTACCATAACCGGCCCTGTAATTGTTAGGACTCTGGCTGCTGTGCAGCCTCCTCACCACCAGAGGCCGCACATGAGCAGGTTCCCCTGGCTGGCCCGGCCTTCCTTGCCTACCTGCTCCGTGTCCAGAACTCTCTTTTTAACCCCGCCTTGCCCATGTCTCGGTGCTTTGGCATCAAGTTCCTTTGGGCTCCCTGCTTTAGCCATCTCTTCCTTGCCTTGTGTGCCTTCGGGCATCCTGCTTGCTCTGTGACCTATGGGTCTTTGCTGATCTTGTTCTGTGGTCTACAGGCATTTAATTCTTCCTTGCCTTCTTGTCCCCTCTCTCTCTGAATCCCTTTGTAGCTTCTATTACTCTTCTGCTTCCCCCTGGTTCCTTTGGACTTCCTTGCTTGCTGCCTTCGGGCATTTTTTGTTTTCATGTTCAGTGTAGTCCTTGTCCTGCTTTGTCTAGTCCTGTCATTGTCTGTCTGTATTCCTTGCTCTGTTTCCCCTCCTCTAGCTCACACTTACCTGCATCCAGCCTCACGCGTACCTGCACTCGCTTCCAGTGTAACAGTTCACGCTTACCTGCATTCACATCCACACGTACCCACATGCTGTTCCAGTGTTTCCTGAAGTTCACCCTTACCCCCACACTCTCAGCTCCAGAGACTCCACTCGGCCAGCATCCAGCTCCAGAGACCCTTCTCAGCCAGCACCCAGCTCCAGAGACCCTTCTCAGCCAGCACCCAGCACCAGAGACCCTTCTCAGCCAGCACCCAGCTCCAGAGACCCTTCTCAGCCAGCACCCAGCACCAGAGACCCTTCTCAGCCAGCACCCAGCTCCAGAGACCCTTCTCAGCCAGCACCCAGCACCAGAGACCCTTCTCAGCCAGCACCCAGCTCCAGAGACCCTTCTCAGCCAGCACCCAGCATCAGAGACCCTTCTCAGCCAGCACCCAGCACCAGGGATTCTTATCCTGTACCTGGCTCCGGAGACTCTACGCAGCCTCACCAGATCACCTGCTATTGCTCCCGTCCTCCTATCCTGTGCCACTCCTGCAGGTGGTGTTCACCACACCAGGCTACAACCCCAAACCGTAACAGCATGCCAAAGCCATCCACCTCCAGATATAGGGTCAGGAGTCTGCATCAGTTCAGTGAGTCAACTGTTTTTTCTGCTCTAAGCAACATTTCTGATACTCAGCTGTATTTTACCTGTACGTGTCAAACTTTGAATTACCCACATTACCAAGACTGTCTAGCCTGTCAGCTCTCAGACCTGAAATCCTGGGCATGCATGCAGTAGCTGTCAGAAGAAAAATGTTTCAGTTTACCAAGAATGCTTGAACTGTAACACTCCTAAGCCAGGATGGTGAAAATTCCCCTGTATCCCTAGCCTACTACCCCCAGACAAAGCTTGCCCCTGTTGCACAGGTACCAGACCAGCTGTTCCACAAGAAACATCAGCCTGTTTAATTAGTCTGGGTTCTGTTCCTAGCCAGGCAAACTATGAGGTTACAACTGGGACTACCTTGATAAAAAAATCTCAGCACACCTTCTCATGGCACCTTAGAGAAAACCTCTCAGAGCAAACCACTTAGGCAGGGATAAAAGACGTAATTGTGTGACATGGCTGCTGTGTGTGTGTCATAAACCAAGCTCTGCTTCACTTGAGATTTTTTCCAATGGAAACAGAATGAGAGAGAGGCCATAGTAAATCAGGCCCCTAGTTGGGAACCAGATTATGAAATGTGTCCCGTTGGTCTAGATGGGTTGGCTGTCATTTCTTTGATACAACCAAACTATAGCAAGACAGTAACATGAAAATGTAGAGCAGAATGGAAACTCACTCAACAGCAAACAGGATAGTGCTGCCTGTAGTAACACTGTCTCTAAAGAATAAACATCTGCAACTTGACATTTCTAGAAATAAATTGTTCTGAAGTACCATAAGAGCCCCAGTGGATGGCAGAATAGTCCTTGTTCTGCATATTTCCCAACACATCATTCTAAACGCACAGTGCCGGTGCTGCTGTACCGCGCCAATCCACTTGAGGTGCTGAAATCATCAATGAAGAACTGAGACAGAGACATCTGTTCATCGGCACACAGTGAGTGGTTTCCTTGCTTTCAGTACAGCTTCAGGTCCTCATTATAAGCATCTGCATGGAGGTAAAAGCACTGAGTGTCTTCTCTGGTCCAGGAACTTGGTGCTGCTTACTGCAGTTCCCTCAGTCACTGAACTCCTATCTGGATCATGCTTCTTCCATTGCTGGTTTGCTAGTAATGCACTATCCATCTTGACTGGGAATTAGTTGTGATCCAATAAAATAAATAAATCCTCCAGTGGGTGTATATAATCCCATTGATTAGGGCTCTGCAATTTATTTTGACTTCACTCTTAAATCTTGGTCTTTTCTTTGCTGATTGCTAGATGCAAAAACAGTCTGTACCCGAGACGGAATAACACATTCCCATCTGGATAGACCCAGAGCATGATATTCTCCATAGTCGTGCCATGGATGAATGATCTTTTGAAATGGTCAAAGAACACATCTGGAACCCAGATCTTTTTTATGAGTCTTCCATCAAAGGTCATACTTCTGTTGATAGTACTGGGAAAGGAGTGCTGCTCATCCTTCCAGTAGTGTATGAGGCATAAAGTCATTGTAAAATCCTTCAGCATTCAAAAGAGAGATGAGAAAGAATGAAATCTTGGATTGCTCAGCTCTTGCTTTCAGGCATTGTGCAATTATTGTTTCAAGGTTACAAAAAGGCATTCCGTAACTGACAGCATTCACATCTGAGTTATCCCTTAGTAAATGATAAAGATCAAAATAGCCCATAGAGTCTGCTCAGCTGAGATTCACCCTCTTTTGCTATCTGTGCATATAAAATTCCCAAATACAAGCCAACACTGACTCCCTTCTTGGGTCTTCCACCCAATCTCTCAATCCTCTTCTTATCTGTAATTTCTGTTAATTATTATTTATTCTGGTAATGTGATATGTATTATTTGAAGACTATTCTTGGATCCAATGTGTAATGTGTGTAGCTGTGTGTCTTAATCAAATAAGTTTAAATACCTTGAAGGGAGATTCTACAAAAGGGTCCCATGTTCTGTCCCAGAACTGTTGCAAATTCAAGTTCACTAGTGAAAGAGTCTGTCTCTGCCATGTACTGCAGGTCTCTGGAGAGTCAGATGCTTGTAGTAAATAGATTTACCCTTTCCATGTTGACTTCTGAAATGCTGGCAATGCTTCCTATTTGCACATAGATGTCAACTGGGATTGGAGAACCTAGGAACAAATAGAAAAGATCACAGTCAAAACCACAACTGTTTTTACAAGAAGAAAACATTCGCAATTAAGGAAACTGACAAGTTGAGTTGCCTTTAACTTTGGCTGTTTGGTTTAATAAGGACACTGTCTTTATCAGTGGCTCTTGCTGGAGCCGATGGCATGTCCCTTCTGTACTCAATAATAACTATGGGCATTAGAACACAAAGAAGAGAATCCAGACAGGGAAAGGACAAGGAGATCTGAGAAATGACAGATTTTGTCCAGTCAGTCAGGCAGGGTTCTGTGACATGGACAGACTGTAAAGGAACATTTTGATGTAAGTACTGATGGTTCTGGGAAGATTAGTGCCTCACTGTTCCTCTCCACCATTCAGCTGCAGAGCAGAATGACACCACCAGTGTAGGGCATCCCCCTTGCCAAAATCTCTTAAGCAGGCACAAGGATTTCTCACCTCCAAATTCTGGCCTGATCACAGTAGTGTTCCTTAATATGTAGAAGCTGCTCAGACTTCAGCTCCTGCTCTTTGTTTCTGTCTAGTTTCCTCATGTTACTGCACAGATGAGAAGAATAACTTCTTGTTTATTGATAGGCTCAGCAGCAGGAGAAGGCCTGTCTATTTATAGCTGAAGTCCTATGTATAAACATAAAAATGTGATGGCAGAAAAAGGCCGTATGGGGGGACTTCGAGGAGGAGGGAGGAAGTTGATGGCGAGAGCTCTCCCTAAGTGCAAGCCGGCCCCAGGGGAATTCAACTGAGGCAACCCAGATGTGTTCATTCTGAGTCCCTGTTGGTCTAAGTGCTGGCTGCCGACGTCATCAGCGGGTGACCGTAGGCCCTTTAAAGCCCGCAGGGGAGCGAGGCACCGTCGGGGACTTCGAGGAGGAGAGACGAAGTTGTTGGCGAGAACTCTCCCTGCATGCAAGCCAGCCCCAGGGGCGTTCAACGGAGGTAACCCAGCTGTTTTCATCCTGAGCCCCTGTTGGTCTATGTGCCAGCCGTCGACATCTATCAGCAGGTGACCGTGGGCCCTTTAGATCTCACAGGGGAGCGGCGCACCATCGCTGCTGGCGTGCCGCCTAAACCATGTGCGCCGAAGGGGCGTGCAGCTTTGTCCAGCTTCGTCCGACTTTGGCTGTTTGACTGGGAGAGACTGACTCTTCTTTTTTGATTTTGAGGAACTATTAGTGTTAAGGGTAAGAAGAGGAAGGCCAAGATGATTACCTCCTTCCCTGCCTGCCTTAGTAATATCAGCCCTATGGATGCTCATGTGAGTAGGTTGTCTACTCTGCCACAGGAGGACTGTGTAGGGGGCAATTTGAGTGTCTTCTTAAGTCCTGGCAACGGTCCTATACCTCCCCAACCTCCAGGTAATACAGCTGTGGAGGGTTCCTCTGGTTTTGAATCCTCAAATCTGAATGGGGGTCTGTCGGAGTCTTCTATGGTGAATTCTCCTGCAATAGCCCACTCGGTTTTACCTTTACAAGGAATAGCTAGTGGGAATCTTCCTGTGGACACTGGAAATCTTCAAATGAACATTGAAGAACCATCCAGTGTCACACTAGGTGATTTGTGGAGGATGCTAGTTAAATTGGATGCTAATGTATCTCAGGTTAATTCTCATCTCTCTTCTTTGATAAATATTAATAGAATATCTATTGAGGAACAAGGTAAAAAGTTAAATGAGTTAGAATCCTTTGTTAAGGCTCTGTCTTTAAAGGTTCAAAATATGTGTTACGTAGCGGGGTGTTTAGTGTGCCCATGGGCCTCAGCCCAACCCCAGATGGATCCAGGACCGAACCGAGTGTTGACGGCGTGTTCCAGCATGGCTGACAGTCTTACCCTCTGCCAGGCCTGAAAGCTCCCAAGGCCAACAACAGGATGATGTTGGAATGTGAATGGACCTCTGACCATTCCAAGCCTTTTCGGACCTGCTGCTTGGATCGGCATGGAGCAGCAGGCCTGGCCTGAGGTTGAGGGCAGACGGAGGCCTTGACACGAAGACATGACAGCAAGGTTGATGCGACGGCATCACAGAAGAGGGTTAAAGCGAAGACATGACACCAGGGCTGATGCAACGGCATCAGAAACGAGGAACTTGACGAAGTCCAGACGAGATGAGAAGCTGGGAAGGAAGACATTGGCACTGTCTCTCAGGGCGCCCTACACAGCCCACCTTCACGGGCGGACCCAATGGGCTGGTCACGGACCACCCTGTCCCACTGCGCGCCCTACAAAGCCCGAGGAGGCTGGTCACGGACCACACTGAGAACGGGACGAGCACAGGGAAGAATCCACTCGAAGTGGGACTCCGACGACAAAGCCAGATGTCGCCCGAAGCACCACAAAGGCTGGCAGGACATGACGGCTCAGGAGCACAGGACACCAATCCACCGCCGGCATCTCCCATGACGAAGCTGCGTCACCCGGAGATCCACTGCTGGCAGAACAGAAGGCTCTGGAGCAAGCACGAACACCAAGGAGGGCTAGGACATCAGGAAGCGAGACATCAGGAGCTGAAACACCAGGACACCTGGACGGGGACCTCAGGCAATGAAGACATGATTCAAGACACAGACGAGATGAGGAGCTCCACGAAGAAGACAAAGGCCTGTCAGAGCACTGGACAGTAGGAGCTTCCAGAGATGAAGTAACTCTGATGCAAGGCAAGGCTGACTGGAAGTTGAAGTCCTTTTATAGGGCTGCAGACCGGCAACTCCCTGGGAGGAGTTTGGATGGCCCACACCTAGCTGACCCTATAACTACGGATTAGTGCTGCGGGCCAGCCCATAGGGAGAAGGGCGTGGCTCAAACAAGGAAGTCCATGCAACACAAGCAGCCTCAGGCAGGCCCCAAGAACATAGAGGCCTCCCAGGCCCTGGAGCAAATCCTGGATAGTTCGTAGGCGAGACCCCGGCTTCGGAGCGACCTCCAGGAAGAGGTAAGGAGCCTCCTGTAGCACCGCTACAGGAGGGTTCATAACAGTATGCAAAATGTTGAAAATATGCATATTAGTGATAGTTTAACAATACATGCAGAAATGGAAAATATTGAGAGCTTAATGAGATCAAAAAACTTGCGATTTGTTAATTTTCCATTAACGAGATTGCTGTCTCCTTTTGAGATGTTTAAAAAATTTCTCCAAGAAATACTTTTATATGAAGAGAATAAGATCCCTCTTATTTCTAAAATTTTTTATTTTCCTAGCCAATCTAGTAAAATAGTTGGAGAGGATAGTAAGAATAGTCCTGGAATTTCTACCTTTCTAGAAGAATTGTTGGATTTTATTAATAAGAGAGCCACATTGTTAGTTTATTTTTCCATGGAAAGAGATAAAGAATTACAGGCGGATTTTAAATGCCCTGCTCGCCGGCGCACCTATTTTGCATAGGCTGCCGGCGCGCGCAGAGCCCCGGGACGCACGTAAGTCCCGGGGTTTTTTTAAGGGGGCGTGTCGGGGGCGGGGCCGAATGACGCATCATTTTGGGGGCGGGACGTGGCGTTTCGGGGGCGGGGCCGGGGGCATGGCGCCGGCCCGGGGGCGTGGTCGAGGCCTCTGGACCAGCCCCCGGGTCAGATGACGGCTCGCCAGCAGTCCGCTGGCGAGCGTAGATTTACGTCTGCTTCTAGCAGGCGTAAATCGAGGGACAAAGGTAAGGGGGGATAGGGCCGGGGGGGTGGGTTAGGTAGGGGAAGGGAGGGGAAGGTGAGGGACGGGCGAAAGAAAGTTCCCTCCGAGGCCACTTCGATTTCGGAGCGGCCTCGGAGGGAACGGAGGCAGGCTGCGTGGCTCGGCGCGTGCAGGCTGCCCAAAATCGGCAGCCTTGCGCGCGCCGATCCAGGATTTTATAAGATACGTGCGGCTATGCGCGTATCTTATAAAATCCAGCGTACTTTTGTTTGCGCCTGCTGTGCGAACAAAAGTACGTGATCGCGCTCTTTTTTAAAATCTACCCCTTAGTCTTTGAGAAATTTTTTAAAAATAAAGATGTGTTATTTTGTGGTCAGAAAATTAATATTTTTCCTGATGTCTCCAGACCTACTCAAGCTAGTGCTGTACATAAGATTTGCTATACTGGGTCAGACTAAAGGTCTATCAAGCCCAGTATTGTGTTTCTTTTTTTTTTTTCAAAATAATTTTTATTAGCAAGGATAACATCGCACACTCACAGAGACCAGCATACACATATCAAAGAGAACAATCAACAATTAAAGTTCACTGCAATGGTGAAAACATATAACAGCAAGATATCCCACAGCAGGCGTTCTCCCCTTTTGGTTTATGTTAACTTTCTCCCCTTCCCCCTCTAGCCACCCTCCCCTGCCCTTGTAATCAGTAACCTACCAATGTAGCTTCACAAATCCACACACCATTCATTCGTCAGTCATCTTCCAGTCATACACTACCCACCCCCCACCCTCCCTGAACCTCTATTATGACCATGCTGGCGTGTAACCATTATTGCTCAGGCCAAAAGCAAGAGAACAAAGCAAAGCAGGCATACCAACAGGCTCAGTATAGTTTATCTGGTTTCCTCTTGTCGCCTAGAAAGTCCATTCTTTCCAGCTGCAGGAGAGAGACCATTCTGCCGAACCAGGCAGCAAGTGAGGGCATTGCCACCGAATCTGTCCAATCCGCCAATATGGTGCGACAGGCTAAAATAACAGCTATACACTCAAATTTCACCTTAGAGCGACTACCAGGGAGTGATCCAGTCTGCAAGCTCATCAATAAAACATGCGCTGTGGTACATGTAGTATTGCCAGTACATTTGTTTATCACATCCAGTACAGACACCCAGAAGGCCATCACCGTTGGGCATGCAAACAGACGATGAAAAAGCGTTTCGTCCACTGTGCCACACTTAATACAGAGAGGGGATTGGGTCAGCTTCATCCGAAACCGACAGACATCATCATAATAGATACAGTGCAGGATTTTAAATTGTACTTCGCGGAGGCCAACATCTGGGAGCTGCTTATATAAAGCTGTGAAACAGGTTATCATCTGTTTGTAGAGTGTAGTATAGTAGACCATTGGGTTGCCAAATAGTCCATGCAGTTGGCTTTCCGAAGCTGTTGTCTCATCTTTTTCCAACCGGTTATAGTATTCGCGAGATAGGCTGTGTCAAAGACTTTAGTGGCAAAAGCAGTCTTGGCCACCAACTCAACTTGTGACCAAGAAAAGGACTTTAAATAATGACGAGCTTGAAGGTAACCATAGAATTGTCTTGCTGGTATCTGAAAGGCTCTTGCCAGGGTGTCAAAGTCCAATATCAATTGAGATTCAGGGTCAAACATATGAAATGCAAATAGCACCCCGTTGCTTGCCCACTGTCCCTCCCCGGCAAAAACCCCACATTTCCCAAAAAGGGCATTAAAAGGGAGGCAACACCTGTCATTTTACTAAGCTTGCACAGCCACCTCCAAGCACGAATGCACGGATATAGCAGCACCTTGGGGTAATTCACGGTACACCTCACTCCCGGGCGTTACAACCGAAACTCTGGCATATTGAACCCTCCTTGTTCCCGGGGGCGTTCTAACACAATGTAGGCCAGGTGAGCTCGCTTCCCCTTCCAAAGAAAGGATTGTATACTAGCTTGCAACCAAAGAAGATCACCAACCGTCACCTAGCAGGGGATCATGTGCAGAAGGTATAAGATCTTGGGTACGAGCACCATTTTTCTCAAAGCACATCTGCAAAGAGCGACAGTGCGAGGGGGTTCCACACCGCTAGTTGTGTCCGAAGCCGAGCGAAACAGGTAGAAATATTCAAGTCATACAAATGCTCCAGTTGCCTTGGAATCTATATGCCTAGATATTTAAGCTTGTCCGGGGCCCATTGGAAAGTAAAAGGACCATCCCAAGTGCCTGGCAGTCGGGCATTCAAGGCCAAAGCCTCTGATTTAGCAAAATTGATCTTTATGCCGGCTACCTTTTGAAATTGATCAAAAAGAGTAATGATAACAGGCACACTGGTACGTGGCTTCCCCACAAACAATAAAATATCGTCAGCAAACAGGGCAGTTTTTAAGGGATGCTCCCCCATGCTAAGCCTGCTAAAATTTGGTTCCCCCCGTAAGCGAATAGCTAAAGGCTCTATGGCTAACACAAACAACAATGGGGAAAGGGGGCAGCCTTGTCGGACCTCGCAGTGCAAGAAAAAAGAGTCCATGGGTGCCCCGTTGATTAAGATAGTGGCGCTTGGGTTACTGTATAAAACCTTTAGCCATTGCAGAAACTCTCTGGAAAAGACGTATCTCTACAGCGCCCAAAACATGTAGTCCTATGATAGAGAATCAAAGGCCTTTTCAGCATCTAAGCTGAGGATCAGTGCTTCTGCCTCCGCCTGATAACTAAGCGCAGCCAGGAGATGACGCATGTTCCGTACCCCCTGTCGACCCTTGACAAAGCCAGTTTGATCTTCATGGATAAGTAGGGGTAAGATGTTATTTAGTCGGGATGCTAAGACGGCTTCTAGAATTTTTACATCAACATTGAGCAGCAATATGGGGCAATAGGAGCCTACCTCCAGGAGATCTTTCCATGATTTAGAAAGGACTACAATAACTGATTGATTGGAGGCCCCGGAGATCTTATTGGTGATCAGTAGCTCAGAATAGTACTTATGCAAAGGGGACAAGAAGCAAATTTCAACATCTTATAAAACTCAGTACCTAGAGCATCTTGCCCCGCTGCTTTGCCCAATTTTAGTTTCTGGATCACAGAATAAATTTCTCGTTCAGCTATAGGGCCATTTAGGAGTGCCCCCTAGTCTTTTTCTATTATCTGAAAGAGTAAATAACCAATTCACATTTACCCATTCTTACCTCTCATTATTTTATAGACCTCTATTATATTTCCCCTCAGCCATCTCTTCTCCAAGCTGAACAGCCCTAACCTCTTTAGCCTTTCCATCCCCTTTATCATTTTGGTCACCCTTCTCTGTACCTTCTCCAATGCAACTATATATTTTTTTGAGATGTAGCGACCATAATTGTACACTTAGGGGCGGATTTTAAAAGGCGCGCGAATAGCCTACTTTTGTTTGCGCTCCAGGCGCAAACAAAAGTACGCTGGATTTTAGTAGATACGCGCGGAGCCGCGCGTATCTGCTAAAAACCTGGATCGGCGCGCGCAAGGCTATGGATTTTGTATAGCCGGCGCGCGCCGAGCCGCGCAGCCTACCCCCGTTCCCTCCAAGGCCGCTCCGAAATCGGAGCGGCCTCGGAGGGAACTTTCCTTTGCCCTCCCCTCACCTTCCCCTCCCTTCCCCTACCTAACCCACCCACCCGGCCCTGTCTAAACCCCCCCTTACCTTTGTCGGGGGATTTACGCCTCCCAGAGGGAGGCGTAAATCCCCGCGCGCCAGCGGGCCTCCTGCGCGCCGGGCCGCGACCTGGGGGCGGGTACGGAGGGCGCGGCCACGCCCCCGGACTGCCCCGGGCCATAGCCACGCCCCCGTACCCGCCCCCAAAACGCTGCCGACACGCCCCCGAAACGCCACGACGACTGGGCCCGCCCCCGACACGCCCCCGACACGCCCCCGACACGCCCCCCTCGGAGAACCCCGGGACTTACGCGAGTCCCGGGGCTCTGCGCGCGCCGGGAGGCCTATGTAAAATAGGCTTCCCGGCGCGCAGGGCCCTGCTCGCGTAAATCCGCCCGGTTTTGGGCGGATTTACGCGAGCAGGGCTCTGAAAATCCGCCCCTTAAGGTGTGGTCTCACCATGGAATGATACAGAGGCATTATGACATTTTCCATTTTATTCACCATTCCCTCCCTAATAATTCCTGATTGCTTTTTTGACTGTAGCAGCACACTGAACCGACAATTTCCACAGGCCCAATCTTGCTCTCTCCAACTTTTCTTTTGAGGAAGCTTCTGCCATTGGTAACAAGGGAGGAGGAGAACTGACCGTTGCCTCGCCTCCCACTCCATTCCCCTTCAGAGATGCCATAGGATGTCCCAAGATGGGCAAAAGCTGTAGTAGTCAAATCACTGAGCATCGCAAGGCACTTGGACCTGTTCATCCCCGGCACCTAGCTCTCCTTGGCTCTAGGCAAGTTCCTGCATATGCATGCACCTCTCCAGGATGCGTGCAAATACACGCTTAAGACTAAGTCACGTACATATGCAAATACGCACTTGTCCAGACCGCGGTTGTACATGCGCAAAAGTACTTGCGCAAATTCGTGCTCAAATTAGGGTCATGATCTTATGTGGATATCTAGGCCGTGGCCTTATGCACAGGTCCCTGTGCATGCAGCTTCCACGCAGCAAGAATGTGCACACACGCCTACCCGCATGGAAAAGAATTGCCACCATGTACCTTCAACGCATTTAGGCCTGGATCCGTTCAACACCCAGCACCAAAAATCACTGAAGGCCTGAAGAATTTCTTAGCAGTTCAGGTCTCTTGATTAGTCGAGAACCCCTGGGGACTGGAGCGAGAGCCAGCATTCCCCGCTGCCTGTTCCACTAAACAAACTTTGCACATAAGCAAATTAAAACTGGCAGAAGACCTCTACCAGAACCAGAGACTCCTCCTCGGTGCAAATGCCTCTCTGCTCCTCTGTGGGCCAGTGATAGTTCTCCTGTCCCTCCCACCGATGCTGCTGACACTGCTAGGGAATCGAAAATGGCTGCTGTTCCTGCACTAGACCCTGTCATCCAAGAGTCTCATTTAGCCGTCGCTTTAGTGCTGGGCTCCCCGCCCCCCCGAAAAAACTTCCCCACCAGGGATGCACACAGAATACAAGCTGTCTGAATTTAGTCGTGACCGCGAGTCTGAACATGAATGTTTCATGCGTCATGCCATTGCCATGCAGCCCGAGCAGCATACTGCTATCGCTTCCCCATTTACCTGAACATCAGGAAACCCCCGGGTGACCAGTTCTGAAGCAGCGAACAAGGCCCCGAGTGTCTGGCACCACGACACCACTGCTTCCCATTCACTCTTGCTTGCTTTTTGTTTTTTTTTTAAAACAAGCTTTAAAACTGCATCCACCTCTGTAACTAGCCCTGGAACAATGAAGAACAGAAATTCAATACTTCCCTGCTCAGACGGGACTTGAAATACAGAGCTGCCAGCGGAACCAACGCTGCCTCGTGGGGGATGAGGGATCTGGACCATCAGATATAAACCCCCACAGAAGCTCGGAGCAAGCTGCCATCAAGGGTCACAAACCCCCCACTCGTCTGCCTCAAACCAGGGGGGATGGCCCCACCAGGACATAACAACCCCCTGGGAGGAAATGGAGATCTCTCTTCTCTTCCTCAATCCGAATAACTTATCAAATTATCGGCTTATTTCAAATCTACCCTTTATTGCCAAAATCATAGAAAAAGTTGTTCACTCTCAACTCGATGATTACCTGGAAACTAACAACCTCCTATCTCCAAACCAATATGGTTTCAGAAAAAACCTAAATACTGAGACTCTCCTCTCTCTAAATGATACTATTTTAAGAGGATTTGATAATGGAAAGCAATATCTACTAGTACTCCTTGACCTCTCTGCAGCTTTTGACACAGTTAATCATCAAATTCTTCTAGAACGACTATCTGAAATTGGTTTAGCTGAGACTACATTACAATGGTTTTCATCTTATCTCTCCAAAAGAACTTATCAAGTTTCATTTAATAACAGCATCTCTAAAAAAATTACCCTCAATACTGGAGTTCCTCAAGGTTCAGCGTTATCTGCGACTTTATTTAACATATACCTCTTACCAATTTGCCAGCTATTAAATGATCTGCAAATCACCCACTACCTTTATGCTGGTGACATACAACTTTTAATTCCCATAAGAAACTCCATTGATGATACTTATAAAGACACGTCTTTATTACTTGAATCAATCAAACTCCGCCTTACAAAATTAAAACTCATAATCAACATTGATAAAACCGAAATACTTATAATGAACAAAAAACCCATTGTATTACCACCACCATTATTCACAACTAACAATCAAATTAAGCCAATATCCCCTGTCAATCACGCCAGAAACCTTAGAGTAATAATTGACAACAATCTATCTTATAATAACCACATTACCACCAAAATCAAAGAAGGTTATCACAAACTCCTAATTCTATGGCGGATAAAACCTTTTCTAAATTTAGTAGATTTCAGAACAGTTTTACAACTAATTATCTTCTCAACCATTGACTACTGTAATTCCCTTATGATTGGACTTCCATATATCAACATCAAGCCTTTACAGATTCTTCAAAACGCTGCAGCAAGAATTTTAACTGGAAAAAAAAAAGAATGATCCCATTGCCCCTATATTATCTTCATTACACTGGCTCCCTATTAAATCACGAATTGATTATAAGATTTTAATAATTATACACAAATTAATTCATTCCGATCAACACAAACAAACAAGCTTAAAAATCACGTTACAGAACAACAACAGGAATCTTCGATCAAATAATACCTCTCGTCTAATAATTCTACCCATCAAAGATGCTCATCTTTCAACAACAAGAAATAGAGCTTTCTCCATAGCCTGTCCTAAAAAATGGAACTCCTTACCACCTTATTTAAGAACTCAAACGAATATCAAAACTTTCAAAAAAGATCTAAAGACTTTTCTTTTTCATAAAGTCTATGTTAATGATTATTTATTTCAACAATCTAATTTTAACCAGGACTACCAACCATACTCATGCAAAAGAGATAATGAAATATCGTCTGGCAACGACCATCATAATAGCAATATGAACTTATAATTAACACTAGAAGACCATCTTGAATATACTTAAATACCAACACTGTTACCACTATCCTTTTCCCTTCTTTTCCTTATGCTCCCTTTTTCACCACCAACCTCTCCCCGATCCCTTCTTCTTTTCCACTATTAATTTATGCATCAATGTTTTTAATGGTTTATTCTCTGTTTGATTTTTGTAAACCGTTATGATGGCTGAACCGAATGATGATATATAAAACTGAACAAACAAATAAATAAATAAATATCTATTTTATTTTTTTTTTAATGTACTCCAGATTGCAGGTTTTAACACCATCAACCATCTGCTTGAAAGGGAGAAATACTGAGGGACTGCAGGTGGCACACTGGGGTATGTACACTGTCAGTGAAACTTTCTCGGTCTCTGTCTGCTGGCAGGGAGGCAAAATCCAGGAGTTTGGGCTGATCTGGGTATGTTCCAGGAATTATGTATTGAGTAAAATAAAATATTTTCTTCTATATTTCTTAAATGTATCACCTTGTAACTTCATTGCATCTCCCCTAGTCTGTGCTTTTTGAAAGAGTAAACAACCTATTCATGTTTACCTGTTCCACTTCACTCATTATTTAATAGACCTGTATCATATCGCCCCTCAGCCGTCTCTTTTCCAAACTGAAGAGCTATAACCTCATTAGCTTTTCCTTGTAGGGGAATCGTTCTATTCCCTTTATCATTTTTGCCACCCTTCTCTGTACCTTTTCTAATCCACTATATCTTTTATTGAGATGTGGTGACCAGAATTGTGCTCAATGCTTAAGGTGCGGTCTCACCATGGAGTGATACAGAGGCATTTCCTAATAATTTCTAGAGCAGGGGTTCTCAACCTTTTTTCTGCTGGGACACACCTGGCAGATAACGCTTACAGGCGTGACTCACTGAACACTTGACCATCATGGGGTCAAATGTAAACTTATACTCTGCATCCATATTCATTGTAGATATCCTGAAAACCTGGCCTGTTTGTGGCACTCGAGTACCGGAGTTCACCATCCCTGCTCTAGACCATTCCCCAAGAATATGTAATTGGTAAACCAATCCCTGTGGGAAGACTCCTTGTGGCCGAGTAGTGTCAGTAAAGTCGTGGCAACAAGTTTGATGTTCAATACACAGGAATATAGTTTACCATTAAATTATAAAGGAACAACTTCACTATTATAATAGTAATATTTTACTTTTATTTCTACAGAATTTGCTTTTATAACAGATCAAATGTTATAAATGAAACCCTATATAAACTGAATCATATAAAATAATACAATATAGCCATTTTATATCAAATAAGTAACTGCATGTTTTTTTTTTTTATTTTAGATTTTTTCAAAAGATAATTATTAATAGTCTCTTGATATAATTATCTGGTACTTTGTTCTGACTTTTCTCTCCTAGTAAAGATAATAATACAGACCATATGCAGAAGATTGATGATAGTCTTTCTTTTCTTTTCCTTCTTGCTATAAGAATTATTTCAATTGTGAGCTCAGGCCTGGCTATCACTATAGTGCACAATCAAAGTTACTTATCTGTTCTTGTTCTTCTACATTTTCTTTAGTTGCTGGCAAGTTATATCTTCTTTCTTCATTCTTCTTCCTGCTATCCTCTCTTTAAACAACTCAAAAAAAATAAGACTAACTCCCTATACCGCTCCTCGATCTTCCGAAAGCTTGGTCTGAAATGTACCCTAATGTGAATGTCTCTGTTGACTTAATGAAACTTTGTGCTAACTATATTAAAATAAAGAATAATTATTATCCCTAACTCTAAAGTTACAGAACAGCTAATATGGAACATTCACTCATTTGTTTTTTTTTTACTATCCCTTACTAAAGTGACAATAATATGTGGAGTCACTTATAAATTATTTTAACTAAACCTATATAAACTTACTTAAATTGTAATGAAAATCATTACATTCATACTTCCCAAACTTTTCTCAATCATTCTTAGCTGTTCTGATATTTATTTCTACTTTCCTATACTTAGTAGGCCTTAAGTGAAGAGAACTCAGTCAGCAGTTCCTCTCCATTCAAGGGCCAGCTCCTAACTGACTTACTCTATGAACTGTTACTTGCTATCATTGCAAGGTTATCCCTGCTCTTGATGATGTAATTCCATCAAAAGTTCTGGGAGCTAATTGTTTCTCCCTTTTAATATTGTCTGTTAGTTCCTTTTTTTATTATTATTACATACTGATGTCCTTGTTTATTTTTAGGTAGCTTTGTTGACTTTTAATAGATCACTAATTTTAAATTCAGTCTTTGCGCTTTAACTAGTTTTAATACTCTTACACTGGCCTCTTTTCTCGTATCCAAGGAAGCCAATGACACGTGTCCCTAGATACGACATCTCCTACTAGCTTGGTTATAGGGATTAACGCTAAGCTGATGATTATGTGCCTGACTATACTATGTTTTCTGGGGGTTGCAGTCTATACCAATTGCTCTTTTTAGAAAGGTTTTTCTTTTCTTTTTATTTCCATAAAACATTTCCTTACTTTTCAAAAATTGTCTCTTTACTATTTAATTTTCCTTTATTTATCAGTACCTTTTAATATGTACTTAGGTGTTGAATAAAATTTAAATTTTTTGAATTTAAATTTTGTTGGTCTTGGAATTCTTATTTTTATTTTCCTGTACTCCTTATATTTTTCTTTAAGGGTTTCTGCTTGTAATTTCCTCCCTGTTTAACCCCTGTGTCTAAAAATAACTATTACAAATAGAATAATTAAAAGCCTTTTCAGAGGATGTTTGCTATATTCGTACAGGTCAATAACTTTCCCTAACTTGCATGCTACTCTTATTTCAGTTTAACATTGACTAATTTTCCTTATTTTTCACTAAATTGGTGTCCCCCCCTTCAGAAATCGTGGGAGGTTCATGACGTCACTAGTAACTGTCACTGCAACGTGCCTGAACTTTTTACTTCTCTCCCTTAGGCTTCCCTGATCCTGAGTCTCAGCACAGCTTTTAAAAACAAAACTTTTCAGCACTCACCAGAGACTGTTTCATCAGTGGCAATGACCCACACAAACTGCAGCACAGCCGCGTGATGCTGATATTTAATCTTTTAATCCCATATGCCATAAAAATATCTTTCTCTGCCCTGGAAATCTGGTTTTCAGAAGAAAAGGTCATCAAGTTACATTTAATCGTGACCATGTATACTAGATCCTGAACCAGCAGAGGGTAGCATATGGCAGGCACAGATCCCTAGCACAGTGTCCTTGGCTGCAGAGGACCAGTGACAGTGATGACTGAAAGAGTTTCACTCTAAAATGAGGTACTTTTAGGACCAATCCAAGAATAAGAATCAGTTGGTGCAAGGATATGTCAGAATACTTATGGACGTGATTGTGTTTCACTGTTTAACCAGAGGGTGTAGCAAAAGTGAAGGATGTGTCTTGTGAATATCCAAGAATAGCACACAGTGGTGTTACAGCCCTTGAGCCTGGATGGATGCGTGATGTGTTCCTTGCAGAAAGTGCACTGACTTGGCTGGAAAGTGTAAGCATGTGAGCAATGTTCAGTTCACCTGCCTCCATCAGGAAAGCGTAGGATGCTTCCTTCCTTCCTACTCCCTCTGCTATCTACTTACCGCAGAACCTGCTTATGAAATTACAGCTAACTTTAATATTGGGCTATTGTCCTAGAGTTTCCAATTGAAGATTTATCTCTGGAAAACTCACAAGGACTGGCTGAGTGCTGGGGTGCTGTATCTGCTGCTTCTCTTTACTCAATACCAGCAGCTATCATTCAATATAAGTAATTAAACCAAAGTTCCAGCTTGGAATTCAGTCATAAATTTGTCTTACTGCTGATTATAATTATTGCTTCCATAGCCTCATAAGAACTTTAAATGAATTTCTGCTTTCCATAGCCTTGAGTTAATTTATGCATTTCCATAGCCATGAGTTAAGTTGTTTATGCAAATGAGTTTTGTGGCATGCGGTTTTGACATTTATTTACCTGGGTAGACTGGCTTGGCCAAATATTGCCTGAAATTCCATGTGGGTATTGTGTAGGGCCTCGAAAGGCCTTGCATTCAGTTACACTCTGATGGTTTAGTGTGCCCTTGGGCCTCAGCTCGGGCCCAGACCTTCAGGGCCAAGCCGAGGGTTGACGGTGGGCTCCGCGTGGCTAACGGGCTGACCCTCTGCCAGGCCTGCAAGCTCCCAAGGCCAACATCCAAGGATGTTGGAAGTTGAATGGTCCTCCGACAATTCCGAGCCCTTTCGGACCTGCTGCAGAGCAGCATGGAGCAGCAGGCCTGGCCTGAGGTTGAGGGCAGATGGGCCTTGACACGAAGACAGGACTATGGTCGATGCAACGGCATCGCTGACAAAACACATAGGGGTAGATTTTATAAAACAGTGCGAGCGCGTACTTTTGTTGGTGCACCAGGCGCAAACAAAAGTACGCTGGATTTTAGTAGATACGCGCGTATCTGCTAAAATCCTGGATCGGCGCGCGCAAGGCTGCCGATTTTGGGCAGCCGGCGCGCGCCGAGCCGCGCAGCCTGTCTCCGTTCCCTCTGAGGCCACTCCGAAATCAGAGCGGCCTCGGAGGGAACTCCCTTTCGCCCTCCCCTCACCTTACCCTCCCTTTCTCTACATAACCCAACCCCCCGGCCCTATCTAAACCCCCCCTACCTTTATCCCTGGATTTACGCCTCCCGGAGGGAGACGTAAATCCACGCGCGCTGAGACGCGATCCGGGGGCGGTTCCGGAGGGCGCGGCCACGCCCCCGGACCGCCCCGGCCCGAAACCACGCCCCTGGGCCTGCCCCCGAAACGCCGCGTCCCGCCCCCGAAACGCCGCGCCGATCGGCTCCGCCCCTGACACGCCCCCCTCGAAAAACCCCGGGACTTACGTGAGTCCCAGGGCTCTGCGCGCGCCGGCGGGCCTATGGAAAATAGGCCCGCCGACGCGCAAGGCCCTGCTCGCGTAAATCCGGGCGGATTTACGCGAGCAGGGCTCTTAAAATCCGCCCCTTAGTTGATGCGACGGCATCCTTGACGAAGACACTTGGTTGATGCGACGGCATCACTAACGAAGACACTTGGTACTTGGCGACAGCTGGGAGGAAGGACCTTTGCACTGTCTCTCAGGGCGCCCTACTCAGCCCACCTTCACGGGCGGACCCAATGGGCTGGTCGCGGAACTCCCTCTTCCCACTACACGCCTACACAGCCCTTGGAGGCTGGTCACGGACCACGAGGAGAGCGGGACAAGCGTGGGGAAGATACAGGCAAAGAGGAACTCCAATGACGAAGCCGGTGTCATCCGAAGCTCCCTCTATAGCTGGCAGGAACAGAGGCTCAGGAGCACAGGGACGAATCCCACCTGCAGGCCACTCCATTCTCGGGCACGACATCATCCGAGAACCACGGCTCTGCAGGAAGGGAAGGCTCAGGAGCACCAGACGAAGACGCAGGGAAGAACATCCAGAAAGGCAGGCACATCAGGATGAGGAAGATCATGACGAGACATCAAAACATGGACCGGGACTTCAGGCAAAACACCAAGACATGAAGACATGGTAGAAGGCAGACGAGACAAGGAGCTCCACGAAGAA
The DNA here is from genome assembly GCF_901001135.1 of Rhinatrema bivittatum. Lineage (NCBI taxonomy): Eukaryota > Metazoa > Chordata > Amphibia > Gymnophiona > Rhinatrematidae > Rhinatrema > Rhinatrema bivittatum. The sequence continues at coordinate 10,853,358 of NC_042629.1, read as the reverse complement.
CAGAAGACCTTACAAGACTGGCAGGCAGGAGCCTCCAGAGGACGATGGTAGTTCGATGCAAGGCCAGGAACAGACTGACGAAGCAGCCCTTTAAAGGGCTAAAGCAGGAAGTCCCATTAAAGGTGGGGCCAGCACACTTCCTGTGCCTGGCCCTTAAATCAAGCAGAGAGGCGGGCACCGGCGCCTAAGAAGCAAGCAGGAGCAGGGAGCTGTGCAGGACCGTGGACAGTGGCCTTAGCACCGCAAAGATGGACAAGGCGTCGGGGACCGTCCCGGCCCCAGGGGGGAGGCAGGCAGGCCGCGGCTCCGACCACGGAAGAGGAAGACATTCAGGGCAGCCTCCAGGCTGCGTGGGCAGCAACAGTCCACGGCTCCAGCCACGGAGGAAGCCCGACGGCGGAGTCCTGCTGCGTCGGGTGAAGAAGGGCAGCAACACGGTGAGTGCCTGCTCGCGGGGAAGCCCGCGGGCAGCGCAGTTCATAACAGTGGGATTCCATGGGATGCGCACTTCTAGTTAGCATAAAAACAGGAAAGCAGCTTGCAGACTTGGCTTTTTTTTTCAAAATTTCACATACTATACAGCCCACTCGCCCTCACGTAGAGAGCAACTGCAGCGAGCACAGGCCTTACTGCATCTCCTTGAAATGGTTTCCTGTGATAAGCATGGAATATATTAAAAAATTCAAATTTCTTTTCAACAGAAATTTCTGGGGATTTTCTCTTTGAGAATTAGCTACAAAATGTGTGCAGGAAAAGAAACACCTTGCCTCATATATAACAGAAAACAAACAAAAGGACTGAGGGAAAGAACGTGCAGCGGCTGTCTGTACAACTCATTACCTACTGCCTGTGAATGCGCCGTGGCCCTCTGTATAATACATTACCACCTGCATGGCCCTCTCTACATAAGAACATAAGAAATTGCCATGCTGGGACAGACCAAGGGTCCATCAAGCCCAGCATCCTGTTTCCAACAGAGGCCAAAAACCAGGCCACAAGAACCTGGCAATTACCCAAACACTAAGAAGAACCCATGCTACTGATGCAATTAATAGCAGTGGCTATTCCCTAAGTATAATTGATTAATAGCCATTAATGGACTTCTCCTCCAAGAACTTATCCAAACCTTTTTTGAACCCAGCTACACTAACTGCACTAACCACATCCTCTGGCAACAAATTCCAGAGCTTTATTGTGCGTTGAGTGAAAAAGAATTTTCTCCGATTAGTCTTAAATGTGTTACTTGCTAACTTCATGGAATGCCCCCTAGTCCTTCTATTATTCGAAAGTGTAAATAACCGAGTCACATCTACTCGTTCAAGACCTCTCATGATCTTAAAGACCTCTATCATATCCCCCCTCAGCCGTCTCTTCTCCAAGCTGAACAGTCCTAACCTCTTCAGCCTTTCCTCATAGGGGAGCTGTTCCATCCCCTTTATCATTTTGGTTGCCCTTCTCTGTACCTTCTCCATCGCAACTATATCTGTATAACACATTAGACTGTGAATGCGCCGCTGTCTGTACAACAAATTACTGTGACTGTGCTGCTGCCTCTGTACAACACATTACTGCCTGTGAATGCGCCGTGGCCCTCTATATAATACATTACCACCTGCATGGCCCTCTGTATAACACATTACTGCCTGTGAATGCGCCGTGGCCCTCTGTATAATACATTACCACCTGCCAGGCCCTCTGTATAACACATTAGACTGTGAATGCGCCGCTGTCTGTACAACAAATTACTGTGACTGTGCTGCTGCCTCTGTGCAACACATTACTGCCTGTGAATGCGCCGTGGCCCTCTATATAATAAAGTACCACCTGTGAATGCGCCGCGGCCCTCTGTATAACACATTACAGACTGTGAATGCGCTGCTGTCTGTACAACACATTACTCTGTATAATGCATTACTGCCTGTAAATGTGTCGTGATTCTTTGTATAACATATTACCACTTGTGAATGCACCGCGTCCCTCTGTATAACACATTGCCACCTGTGATGCACCGCGGCCCTTTGTATTACACATTACTGCCCGTGAATGCACCGCTGCCCTGATTATGACACTGTGAATGCTCTGCTGTCCTCTGTATAACACATTACTGCCTGTGAATGTATCAAGGTCCTCCCTATAATACGTTACCACCTGTGAATGTGCCGTGATACTCTGTATAACACTTTAGTACCTGTGAATGCACCGCTGTCTATACCACACAATACCACCTGTGAATGCGCCGCAGCCCTCTCTATAACACATTACTGCCTGTAAATGTACCGAGGCCCTCAGTATAACACATTACCACCTGTGAATGCGCCGCAGCCCTCTCTATAACACATTACTGCCTGTAAATGTACCGAGGCCCTCAGTATAACACATTACCACCTGTGAATGCGCCGCAGCCCTCTTATTAACACCTTACTGCCTGTAAATGTACCGAGGCCCTCCGTATAACACATTACCACCTGTGAATGCGCCACAGCCCTCTGTATAACACCTTACTGCCTGTAAATGTACCGAGGCCCTCCGTATAACACATTACCACCTGTGAATGCGCCGCAGCCCTCTCTATAACACATTACTGCCTGTAAATGTACCGAGGCCCTCCGTATAACACATTACCACCTGTGAATGCGCCGCAGCCCTCTCTATAACACATTACTGCCTGTAAATGTACCGAGGCCCTCAGTATAACACATTACCACCTGTGAATGCGCCGCAGCCCTCTCTATAACACATTACTGCCTGTAAATGTACCAAGGCCCTCAGTATAACACATTACCACCTGTGAATGCGCCGCAGCCCTCTGTATAACACCTTACTGCCTGTAAATGTACCGAGGCCCTCCGTGTAACACATTACCACCTGTGAATGTGCCGCAGCCCTCTGTATAACACCTTACTGCCTGTAAATGTACTGAGGCCCTCCGTATAACACATTACCGCCTGTGAATGCGCCGCAGCCCTCTGTATAACACCTTACTGCCTGTAAATGTACTGAGGCCCTCCGTATAACACATTACCACCTGTGAATGCGCCGCAGCCCTCTCTATAACACATTACTGCCTGTAAATGTACCAAGGCCCTCAGTATAACACATTACCACCTGTGAATGCGCCGCAGCCCTCTTATTAACACCTTACTGCCTGTAAATGTACCGAGGCCCTCCGTGTAACACATTACCACCTGTGAATGTGCCGCAGCCCTCTGTATAACACCTTACTGCCTGTAAATGTACTGAGGCCCTCCGTATAACACATTACCGCCTGTGAATGCGCCGCAGCCCTCTGTATAACACCTTACTGCCTGTAAATGTACTGAGGCCCTCCGTATAACACATTACCACCTGTGAATGCGCCGCAGCCCTCTCTATAACACATTACTGCCTGTAAATGTACTGAGGCCCTCCGTATAACACATTACCACCTGTGAATGCGCCGCAGCCCTCTGTATAACACCTTACAGCTTGTGAATGTGTCGCTACCTCTTAAGCCATCCATGACTGGATCCACCTCCACCTGATCCGATTCTTCTCACGGAACCTTTATCCCCACTCTTTAAGGACATAGGGGATCAGGGGCCACAGTTCTTCCCTGTGGAAAAGACGAACCACCTTCGGATCGTCCCCCTCAACAGCCAGGGTTTGTCCCTGGCCCTCCTCCAGATCCTATCTGCCTCAGGAGGAACCTCCGCTGGAGGATCCCCATCCTCTGAATCTTCCGAGGCCTCGTCAGCCGCTTCTGATTGCCATCGAGGCTTTAGCCCGTGAAACCCTGGATCTCTTCCTGGGCTGTGGCCCTGTCGACCCCTCTTGCCTGGAAATATGCTGCCCTGTGGCTTTCCTGGCCAGGTACGCTTTGTGCAGCAACAAGACAAAATCTGACGAGAAGGCTGAAGGATCATCAGAATCCTTCCCCAGGAGGTCCTCATCAGCTCCCAGGATCCCCCTAGTCCTCCACGGGGCTCTGAACAGCAGGGGACAACTGCGGAGGGAGATCCCCCTCCCGCCGTGGCTTCAGAAGTTGTTGCAAGAGAAGACAAAATGGCAGCCATTCCCACACTAATCGGGAAGGGGTCCGCTGCTGCATCCGATGCACTTGCGAGCCCTCCAGACTCTCGCTTCTTCCCAAAAGCTGCCAACGTTCCTGAGCTGCCCCTCCCCCAGAGAGGCAGCGGGAACAATAGCCAGCATGGGACAGCTGCTCGCGCGCCTCGCCACACGGGGTGCACTTACTGCTGCACAGAACTTCAGAAAAAAAGCGCCATGAGAGCTGCTGCAGCCGAACCCCTGCAAGGCTGCCGCCCCGATCTCCACCCTGGGACGACCGACACTTACACCAAAAAGTTACCTCCCTTTAAGATGAAGAAGGGCAGCAGGCTCTGCAAGTCCTCCTGGGGAGTGGAAACTGGCCCCACACGCTGTCTACCCCCGGCGGCAAAAGGACCGAGCTAAATAAGGGTTCCCAGCCCCCTGCTCGTCCACCTCAGAAGCATGAGGGATGGTCCCCCCAGGACCTGCCAACCTCTCGGAACGAAATCTTCCAAGAATCTTCTCTGATTCTCTTTCTTTTCTTTTCTTTTTTTTTTTTAAACTAATTTCCAGATTGCAGGTTTTGCACATCTACCATCTGCTGGAGACAGAGAAATACTGAGAGACTGTAGGTGGCACACCAGGTATATGGCATTGTCAGCACAACTTTCTCTGCTCCTGCTGGAGGGGAGGAAAAACCCAGGTGTCTGGACTGAGCTGGATACGTACAGGGAATATACATTACCACCTGTGAATGTGCCACTGCCCTCTGTTCACAAATTACTGCCTGTGATTGCACCCTGGCACTCTCTAAAACACATTACCACCTCTGAATGCACCGTGGCATTCTGTATAACACATTAAAGCCTGTGAATAAGTCGCCTTCTGTAGAAAACATTAACGCCTGTGAATGCACCACTGTTTGTACACCGCTGCCCTCTGTATAATACATTACCTCCTGTGAATGTGCCGCTGTCTGTACAACACAATACCAGTTGTGAACGCGCCACAGCCCTCTGAATCACACACTAACGCCTGTGAATGCGCCACTGCCCTCTGTATTACACATTACCCCCTGTGAATGTGCCACTGCCCTCTGAATCACACATTACCCCCTGTGAATGCGCCATTGCCCTCTGTATTACACATTACCCCCTGTGAATGTGCCACTGCCCTCTGGATTACACATTACCCCCTGTGAATGTGCCATTGCCCTCTGGATTACACATTACCCCCTGTGAATGTGCCATTGCCCTCTGGATTACACATTACCCCCTGTGAATGTGCCACTGCCCTCTGTATTACACATTACCCCCTGTGAATGTGCCACTGCCCTCTGTATTACACATTACCCCCTGAGAATGTGCCACTGCCCTCTGTATTACACATTACCCCCTGTGAATGTGCCACTGCCCTCTGGATTACACATTACCACCTGTGAATGCGCCACTGCCCTCTGTATTACACATTACCCCCTGTGAATGTGCCACTGCCCTCTGTATTACACATTACCCCCTGAGAATGTGCCACTGCCCTCTGTATTACACATTACCCCCTGTGAATGTGCCACTGCCCTCTGGATTACACATTACCACCTGTGAATGCGCTACTTCTGTCTTTGGACTGGAAGTACTAAAGGGTTTATCCCATTATAGGAAGATGGCACAGTACTGAGAATACTTTATTGCTATTCCTTTATCTTTGTTCCTTGTTGTGTGCTGAATTGTAGAAATGGTCGCCTGCCCATCCACAGCCCTTAGCTGTTATAACATGTACGTCAGAGTAATAACCGTTGAGGATATACTTCTAAAATGTAGATCTTAAAACAGCACAGTTAAAAGTACAAGACTGGAATGGAGGCGTACCCTACTGGTTAGAGCCTCAGGGTGGGAAACCAGGGCTCACTTTATCTTCTGTTACCTCAGGTACAAACTTAAATTGTGAGCCCTCTGGGGGATAGGGTAATACCTGCAGTACCTGAAGGTTATCCACCTGAAAAAGCAGAATATAAATAAACTACAGCAGAATGTGTCTTTGTGGTATGGACAAGTTGGCTCTGAAATCCTGAACTCCTGCTCTGTCTGGCCAGGAAGAGGTGGCTTTGCTGGTGCACTGCTCTTCGCAGCTATCTGGGACAGTGTGGCAAGTAGCTGTTGTGCTAGATGACTTGGCATTTCTTTATTGCGGCATAGCAGACAAGGCTAAAATGATAGATGGCCCAGGCTAATGACTCTATTGACCGTATGATCAGTTGGTTTGTTAAACCTGCAATCCTGCCAAGGGACAAGAGGAAGTGGAAGATCTGACTTATACTAGGGATTACTGAACAGTATGATTCATGCACTTTTGCTCTAGTCTAGATTATAGTCCAACAATGGAAAATATAAAAGGAAACTTTGTAAAAATGCTTAGAAAATTATTGAAATAATATTTGGACATTCATTTTGCCACAGTGTGATATTTTGTAAAGTTTTTTTTTCTTGCTAATGCAAAATTATATTTAAGTAATAATTCTCTCTGAATATATCACTGTTACTCTCCTTATTAATAGATGACTTGGAAGAACTGAGGCAAAGCTAAGAGAACCCAAAGGAATCAGTAACAGTAGCTGCTCTGGCCCAAAGAGATTTATTGTTATAAGCGAAAATTGGATTATTTATTACAATATATTTTTAAGTAAGAGCAGAGTCTGCAAAATCCCTGAACTCTGCAGTTCAATAAAGATTTTGAGCCACACAAATATCTAGAGGTTTTTAACTCTTGGCATTTTCTTTCAGCTTGCAACAAGAGTATTTGGGCTGGCTTGTAAGATATTTGGCTCTGTCCCATGATGGACTTACCAGTGGGCAATAATTTTTGAACACCTTCAGTTTGACAACATAGCAGCCTTGATCATAAAAGTCATTTGCAGGGGATCAGATAGGAATAGATGAGCCGGTTTGATTCAGATCAGAATCTGGGGCTGGGAAGGTGGCTAATCAGAGTCACAAGTGCCATAATTACGCTGATAATTTCCAATTGCATTGTTAATTAAGCCCTTCTTATGCTGAGGCCCTTCAGAGAATTTCCCAGGGTATATCAACTATTGTTTCATGGTCGGGCTCTAATAAGTTGAAGGTCAATCCTGAAGTGGTCTTACAGCATGGTTACTGCCCCTCTTCTTTCCTTTGATGGGATAGACCTGCTCTTACAAGTCAAAGAAAGTTTGTATCAAAGCAAGTAGCACCTTTAAGACTAATCGGAGAAAATTCTTTTTCACTCAACGCACAATAAAGCTCTGGAATTTGTTGCCAGAGGATGTGGTTAGTGCAGTTAGTGTAGCTGGGTTCAAAAAAGGTTTGTATAAGTTCTTGGAGGAGAAGTTCATTAATGGCTATTAATCAATTTTACTTAGGGAATAGCCACTGCTATTAATTGCATCAGTAGCATGGGATCTTCTTAGTGTTTGGGTAATTGCCAGTTTCTTGTGACCTGGTTTTGGCCTCTGTTGGAAACAGGATGCTGGGCTTGATGGACCCTTGGTCTGACCCAGCATGGCAATTTCTTATGTTCTTATGTTCTTGTATCTTAGGTGTGACTGTAGACTGAGCATTGTCATTTCATAGTCATATCTCCCATGCTGTAAAAGGTTTGTTCAGAATATGACTGCCTGCTTCCTCCTGACTACATCTCCCCAGTTCTGAAGGCTCTCCAATGGCTTCCTACACCTTTTCTCAGAGTGCGTGAATGATCTGGGTCCATATTATCAGAAGAACAAATGGTTACCTTACATTCTATTGAGGTCCCTTCAATCTGGGCAGGAGTTTGTTGGATGGAAACAAGGAGGAAGGCCTTCTCTTTTTTTGGGACTTAGGTTCCAAGGGAATTGCCAGACTTAACCAGTCTTTTGCACTTTCATAAGCACTGTAAGGTGTGGCTTTGTTAAGATGACAGTAGATCTCCTTCAAGGGTTTGGTGGTTGGTTTTTGCATTTTGAATCTTTATATTTTAATTTGGAGTTTTGTTCATTCTTTATTTTTTATCTTGGATGGTTATGTTGTTTTAATTTTGTTGAATTAAGCTGTGCTTTTTTTGTTGTGTGTTATATGCCTGCCTGGAGTTTTTGTAGACAAGTACTTAATAAATTACAGTAGATTTATCCAGATTTACTTGAGTACACCCCCAAATGCTGAGCAGTAAATTACAAACCAAGATGAGTGGCAGCGAGTGCTCTATCCCTCCATCTGACACTGGGTACAGGCTGTTCCCTTCTCCCTGGCGTGTGCTGATGGGGAAATCATGTTCAGTGAGGGCCTATAAGGTAATGTTTGACAGGAAGTTTAAGAAGCCAACCAGAATTAATGAATGCAAAGAATTTGGCTTCCTGAGACACCTTTTACATAGAAGCCGCAACGTCTGCTTTATGGAAATGTACGTAAAATATACCTACAACCCATTAAGCCTTTTTTGTTCAGAAACCAAAGTGCTGGTATAATCCTGATATCAGCAGATCTGCTGTTTTATTGCAGTTATTCATGGCTCACAGCAATTCAACAGAAAATTAATTAGCGTTCGCCCTTCCATAAATCTCAGCAGTATTAACTAAAATGCCAATTCTGTAATCACTTTTCATTAAAGCCAAAAATACTAATTAAAATTGATTTTCCTCAGTGCTCTGCTAAGCTGCCGGTTAGCATCTCAGCTGTGCTGAAGGGGTCCTTTTACTTAAGTGGTCTGTATATATCACCTCATCCTGATTTTTATTTGGATAACAGCACTGACAGGGTCTGTGGACAGTCCCTTGGATCCTAAATCCTCAGCTGAATTCCAAGTTCAGGCTACTTCCAACATCTTAAAGGCAGCCAGTAATAGAGGTTTCTCGCATGTTGTATTAGGCAGAGAGTTTTTCACATGCCCTATTTTTTACAGCCTCGACCATACTGACTGTTTTAATTGCAATTCAGAACTGATAAGGGATGGGAACCTCCCGCTAAAATGAAAAACAATCTTATTCTTTTTATAAACGACCAGTTTAATGAATCATTGGTGACACTGTTCCCTCTCCCTTTCCGAAGCTTCCCTGCTGCCCAGCTGCCAGAAGCGGCCTGCCAAGTCATCCCTCCTGGGGTTTTGACAGCACTAAGCCATCCATGTCTGAAATTAGTATTAAATGAACGCACCTCAGCTCTGAGATACGGAGCAGGTCAGGTAAGCTGGGTCTGTCCCTGAATCTCCGGGCTGCTGAGGTATGTGAAATATTGAACATTCCTTCAATTCGTGCTTCATCCTACAGTAACAGGGTCTCCCCAGAAGCAGGAACTGAAATAAAATATCTCCCCACGGGCCTGAATACCTACCCGAACTTTGGAGGGTGCGGCTAAGAAATATTTTAAATAACTAAATTCCAGGAGAAAACCTCACTCAGAGGTCAGGGAGGCTGGGCAGGAGCCTGAGCGGCTTTCAGACACTGAGGAATCCTATGAGTGTGGCAAGGGTTTAATCCCTTCTCATTCTGCCCTGGCCCTGCTTTGGAGAGACTGTGCCCAAACTGCGGCTCACAGAGAAAAGTGCACACTTCAGAAAATAAATAGAAGACCTTGTGTTCAGGAGAATGTGTTGTAATCATTGTGGGTGTCACAATGGTCCCTGTTTCAAGGTACAAATCCTGAACGCCCTGGTATTATTAAACAAGCATAAACTGACGTTGTTCCAAAGCCAAATTCTTCTTCCAGGGTGCGTCTCTAAGAGGAGAGGGGTCCAGAGGAAGGAAAGGTGACCCCAGTGAGATGAAGGAGAGCGTGATAACTGGCTGTGGAAACAGGTACCTCCTGCACATCAGTGGTAAAATAATTACAATGATAATAACTAGGAACAGTTACTTCAGTGTAAAAATGGAAAACCCCCATCTTACAAATTAGGTACTGAAATAGTTGAAATGCATAATTGTACCTGCGGCCTTCATTTTAAGTTGTACCTTTTCTACATTGTAGGTAAATTTTCTGTAGTGTATGTGCACAACAGCTGGGTTTCGGACACAAGCCTCACTGTGCTTGAGCATCGCATTGCTATGTGGCAAAAAGTGGATGCAGGAACTTAAGGCTTCCAAACGATGACATGAGTTAGGTGCATTAGCGACATGCCTACAACGTTTGATGTGCATGCATAGAATCCAGAGATCCTCCCCCCCCCCCCCGAAATGCCTCCCAATCACTCCCTCGCACCCAAGAATCTCTTTTTTTTCTGTGCAGCTAAAAGTCCACTTAGGGAGTTAGCTGTACTTTCACCCAAGGTTTGACAGTGTGTCCCGGCATGTATCCATCCCTGTACTGGGGGATATAATCCTCAACATATTGTTTCCTCTTATTTTGTTCTAAATAGACCATAGCTCGGTTACACAAACTTTTCCCCTCAGTTTTATAACCTCATTGTTGAAGGTTATAGTTCCATTTTATTTACAGGATCATACTGATTTTGCATGTCCTAAAAGGAATACATGATACAGACTAATGGAACAGGAAATGCTTTTCCTTGTACTTAAGGTAGCATGAAAAGGTTAGCTTGTAAAAGGTCAACAGGACAGATCCACCAGTACTTCAGCCCCAGCAGCCCGGAACGTTATTCATTCGCCCTCCGGAAAAAGTACCAGCAGCCTTGAAATGTCATCCACGCACTCTCAGAAAAGGCACCTGAAGCCTGGAAACGTCATTCACGCGCTCTCAGAAAAGGCACCTGAAGCCTGGAAACGTCATCCACGCGCTCTCAGAAAAGACACCTGAAGCCTGGAAACGTCATTCACGCGCTCTCAGAAAAGGCACCTGAAGCCTGGAAACGTCATCCACGCGCTCTGAGAAAAGGCACCTGAAGCTTGGAAACATCATCCACGCGCTCTGAGAAAAGGCACCTGAAGCCTGGAAACGTCATTCACGCGCTCTCAGAAAAGGCACCTGAAGCTTGGAAACGTCATCCACGAGCTCTGAGAAAAGGCACCTGAAGCCTGGAAATGTCATTCATCCTCTCTCCAGAAAGAGCACGGGCATGGATTTTAAATACTGCAACTTTTGCCTGAGGGTTTAATTTCCTGCAGCTTCTGGAATAGGATATAAATCCATAGAAAAAAATTGTGCAGGTAAAAATATTCTGATTCTCAAAACGTAGTCCTTTGAAAGATAAAGGCAAGTTACCACTGCTAACTTGACAATGCCACCTCTTATAAAATGTCTCAATCCCTGTACGTACCCAGATCAGTCCAGTCTCCTGGGATTTGCCTGCCTGCCAGCAGATGGAGACAAAGTTTCACTGGCACTGTACATAACCCAGGGTGCCACCTACAGTCCCTCAATATTTCTCTGTCTCCAGCAGATGGTAGATGATGTAAAAGCTGCAGTCTGGAGAGAAAGAAAATAAAAAGAAAAAAAAGATTAAAACACAAGAACATTTCTGGATCCTCCCAGGGGGTTATGAGGTCTTGGTGAGGCTATCCCCCCTTGTTAGACGAGCAGGGGGTTGGTGACCCTTCTGATAGCTCTATTCGGAGGTCCGTCCGGTGGACATCTGGTGGTCCACATCCCTCATCCCCCACAAGACAGCACTGGAACCTGCTGGCAGTTCTTCACTGCAAGCCAAGAGCAGGGACGTATCCCTTTTATACTGTTTGTCCCTGGTTGGGTCGCTAAAGTTTGGTGAAAGGAGATGGATATAGCCAGTGGTCTGGCTCTTTTCTATTCTGCCATGTGGCCTGCATTCCTGGAACTGGAACCTCTGCGCCAAAGGAAAGTATTGGTTTCTATGGATCTTTATTTGTTCCAGAGAGTAAAAAAAAAAAAAAGAGAGAACAAGAAACTAGTTAGAGGAATCTGTGCAGCATCAGGGTATCTTAGCAGCTCAGGAAGCTCAGTGATGGGGTTTTTCAGCAGCTTCTCTGCTTGTGGAGGAGACTGGATATTGACTCCATGGCTCTGAGGGACTTGCTTGCGTTGAGGTGCTAGTGATGCCGCGGGAAGGAACAACAGCGTGTGTGCGGCAAAAGTGGCATGGCATTTGGGGATCGAGCATGGCTGCACAGGTAGAATGAGCCTCACGGGGGGATCTAGCGCTGAGGCTTTCCCCATCAACGAGGAAGCTAGCCATTTTTGATTCCCTAGCAGCATCGGCAGGAGAGGCAGAGGAATCCCCTCCTCAACTATCGCCGGCAGTTCCCTGTCCCACGGAGGTGCAGGAAGGCACTTGCACCGAGGAGGAGTCTCTGGATCTGGTAGAGGTCTTCTGTTTGTTTTAATTTGCTTATGTGCAAAGTTTGTTTAGTAGAACAAGCAGCGGGGGATGTTGGCTCTCGGCCCCAATCTCTAAGGATTCTCAGCCAGTCAAGAGGCCTAAGCTGTTGAGAAGCTCTTCAGGCCTTCATTGATTTTCGGTGCTGGATGTCGAATGGATCTGGGCCTAAACACACTGAAGGTGCAGGCAGGCTTTGCTTAGCAATGTGGTAGGCCATGGCAGCGGTTCTTTTTCCATGTGCGTAGGGTGCGCACATTCTCGCCACATGCAATTTGCATGTGCAGGGACCTATGTGCATAAGACCATTGCTTAGATTCAAGCGTGTACGTCTGCGACCTAGACGAGTGCTTGTTTGCACAGCAACTTGAGTGTGTATTTGCCTAGGTACTTGTGTGCAACCTAAACTGGAGTGCATATTTGTGTGGGTACTTGTTTGCATAAGACTGCAACCTAAATGTGAGCACATAATCGCACAGATAGTTATGTGCATATGACCACGGCCTATACAAGCGCAGATTTGCACATGTATTTGTGTGCGTACGACTGCGACCTAGCCTTGAGCATGTATTTGCGCCCATCTTGGAGAGGTGTATGTGTACGCCTAGGTGACATTGGTGTGCATACAGGAGGCTGCCTAGAGCTGAAATTCAGGAGAACATAAGAACATAAGAACATAAGAAATTGCCAAGCTGGGTCAGACAAAGGGTCCATCAAGCCCAGCATCCTGTTTCCAACAGAGGCCAAACCAGGCCACAAGAACCTGGCAATTACCCAAACACCAAGAAGATCCCATGCTGCTGATGCAATTAATAGCAGTGGCTATTCCCTAAGTAAACTTGATTAATAGCAGTTAATGGACTTCTCTTCCAAGAACTTCCAAGAACTTCCAAGATCCAAAGACAACAACAAACCTTTTCCGTAGGAAAAAAATCAGCAGAACCAGGGGTCACGATTTGAAGCTCCAGGGAGGAAGATTCAGAACCAATGTCAGGAAGTATTTCTTCACGGAGAGGGTGGTGGATGCCTGGAATGCCCTTCCGAAGGAAGTGGTGAAGACCAGAACTGTGAAGGACTTCAAAGGGGCGTGGGATAAACACTGTGGATCCATAAAATCAAGAGGCCGTCAATAAAGAGTGGGTGGCTAGCCAGAATGACGGCTACTGCCTGGAGACAATACCCTTATTCAATAAACATACACATGGTTACTGTGACTCCAACATCGCTCTAGTGGGGAGTAGCTGGCTTGTTACGGCGGTTACTACCCCAAACCAAATAAGCCTGATACTTCACTTTCAATGCATATCCAGCATAGCTCTCTGCTTCAACGGCAGGGGAGAAGAAAAAACTGATACTTCACGCATATCCAGCATAGCTCTCTGCTTCAACGGCAGGGGAGAAGAAAAACTGATACTTCACGCATATCCAGCATAGCTCTCTGCTTCAACGGCAGGGGAGAAGAAAAACTGATACTTCACGCATATCCAGCATAGCCCTCTGCTTCAACAGCAGGGGAGAAGAAAAAAGGATTCGCACTTACAAAGCGGGGAGTAGCTGGCTTGTTACGGCGGTTACTACCCCAAACCAAATAAGCCTGATACTTCACTTTCAATGCATATCCTGCTTCAACGGCAGGGGAGAAGAAAAACTGATACTTCACGCATATCCAGCATAGCTCTCTGCTTCAACGGCAGGGGAGAAGAAAAACTGATACTACAAGCACATCCAGCATAGCTCCCTGCTTCAACGGCAGGGGAGAAGAAAAACAACCAATAAGGGCTGAATAACACAGTCTGGGTAAAACAAATAAGCATGGGTGTAGCTTGCTTATTGCGGTGGTTACTTCCCCTACTACCCATAACTAATCAAGCTTGATATTTCACTTGGTTGCAGCTCCATCACTGCTCTCTACATTAATGGTGGGGGTGGAAGGGAAATAGAACCAAAGAGCTAAGAGAAACAGATAAGTATGAGAAAAAAATGTGAAGCTTGCTGGGCAGACTGGATGGGCCGTTTGGTCTTCTTCTGCCGTCATTTCTATGTTTCTATGTTTCTATGTTTCTAACTTATCCAAACTTTTTTTGAACCCAGCTATACTAACTGCACTAACCACATCCTCTGGCAACAAATTCCAGAGCTTTATTGTGCGTTGAGTGAAAAAGAATTTTCTCCGATTAGTCTTAAATGTGCTACTTGCTAACTTCATGGAATGCCCCCTAGTCCTTCTATTATTCGAAACTAGGTGCCAGGGATGAACAGATCCAAGCGCCTTGCTATCTGTGAGGTTTGCCATTGATAGCAATTCCAGTCCTCATTCTCCCTCCGTTTGTGTCGGTGCTATTTATATACTCAAAGTGATTTGACTACTACAGTTTTTACCATGTTGGGATATCCCCTTGGCCTATGGTGTCTCTGGAGGGGAGTAAAGTGGGAGGTGAGGCAATAGCCAGTTCTTTTCCTAACTTGTTCCTGAGGGTAGAAGTTTTCCTGAGAGAGAGAGGTTGGAGAGAGCAAGATTGGGCCTATGGGCTGCGGTATAGATCCATCCTCCTTCTCCTGGGTGGACTGTTTCTAGGGCCTGCAAACCTTTCTGCAGGGGTACCCAGCAAAGGCGAAGCACTTTACTATATAGAGATCATGTTTTGGGCTTCCCTTTTGTCAGTCAGAGTGGGCAAATACTGCAGGGAGGCTGACCCTGGAAATGTTCAAGGGGATGTGTATCAGGTGACATTGGAGGATTCCGATGGGGAATTGGTTTTCTCACCTCTAAAAGAGGCAGAAATTTCAAATGATTGAGAGCTGCTTTGGACTCTGCTCATATGTCTTGCTGAGCTTGTTGGTGTTTGTTGAACATGCTCGGCATGGCCCAAGTCTGTTGGCTCAGACCCTGAACATGCTTAGTATGGCCAGAGGTCAATTTTAAGTTAAGCGTCCTATTTCTTTTCCCCCTATATCCAATTCAAGAGATATTGGATTTAAAGAAGGTAAATGCAACTCTCAAGGTTCCCAGTTTCCGCATGGAAACTGAGGTTCAACATTGAGGTTCATCATAGCGGTGGTATACAAGGGAGAGTTCTTCGTATCTCTCATCTTTCAGAGGCGTATCTGCACATAGACATCAGGCTGGAGCATCAGAGATCCCTGAGGTTCATGGTTCTAAGAGAACGTTTTCGGTTTCGAGCCCAACCCTTTGACTGGTGACAACTCTACGTACCTTCACCAAAGTGTTAGTGGTGGGGGCGGCCACAGTGCAAAATGAGAGTGTGTGGTACAATCATGACTGCATGATTGGCTCATTCGTGCAAAATTAGAGCACCTCTGTCAAAAATCAGTACAAAAGGTACTGATGCGCTTGAAGTCTGGGCTAAAGTCAGCCAGGGACTGCTTTGGCGTTTGTTCCAAGGAATTCTTGCCTGATTTTTGTTCTGGTTATGCACCAGGTTTTCTGCACCTGGTTTAGTGGCAGACTCGGAACCCCAGTCCCAAGATTGGATGGAGCAACATAGGTTTCCCCAAAAAAGGTTTCAGGATGCCCCAAGACCGGGATCATTCTCCTATCATTACCTCATGCCAGAGACGGCTGAGGGGGGATATGATAGAGGTCTTTAAGATCATGAGAGGTCTTGAACGAGTAGATGTGACTCGGTTATTTACACTTTCGAATAATAGAAGGACTAGGGGGCATTCCATGAAGTTAGCAAGTAGCACATTTAAGACTAATCGGAGAAAATTATTTTTCACTCAACTCACAATAAAGCTCTGGAATTTGTTGCCAGAGGATGTGGTTAGTGCAGTTAGTGTAGCTGGGTTCAAAAAGGTTTAGATAAGCTCTTGGAGGAGAAGTCCATTAATGGCTATTAATCAATTAGGGAATAGCCACTGCTATTAATTGCATCAGTAGCATGGGTTCTTCTTAGTGTTTGGGTAATTGCCAGGTTCTTGTAGCCTGGTTTGGCCTCTGTTGGAAACAGGATGCTGGGCTTGATGGACCCTTGGTCTGACCCAGCAAGGCAATTTCTTATGTTCTTAAGTCTCTAGGATGGGTAGTGAACCCAGCAATAAGCCATTTAATACGCTTTCAAACTTTGGCGTATCGACACACTGACAGAAAGACTGTTTCTCATGGAGAGAGATTGCTGAAATTGTAGAGTCAGATTAGGCTTCTGCTAGAGCTGTTACGATCCTGCTCGCAGAGCTAATCCCCATGAGCAGGCCACTCACTTACCCCGGCCGACGCTGCCGATCCCCATGGCCCGGCTAACTTTACCGCTACCATCGAGGCCTCTGACGCCACCATTGCTGCTGCGGTCATCCTTCCCGAACAGCAGGGAGCCGCTCCTGATACTGCCCTCCATGATAGGAGGGCTGCTGCTGACTCCTTCCATCTTCCGCGGCTAGGTGCCGCTGCCCGGATTGCTGCCTTCACAGCAGGAAGCCGCCCATCTCCTCCTCCCTGAGTGGCAAGGGAAGCCGCTACTGTCGCCAGCATTGCCTCCTTCATTGCAGCCCTGAGCCGCCGCTGGGACCTCTTTACCTTCGCGGCAGGAGGCTGCCTTTAGTCCTGCCTTCTACACGGCAGGGGAGCCGCTCTTGCCACTGCTCTCGCGGCATGGAAGACGCCGCCACCCGGAAGTCATCTTCATGGCCTAGTGCCTCTGTCAGGGCCTGCTCCTCTGTCTGCTCACCGTGCGGCAGGGACGCCACTGTCCATGGTCCTGTTCCTCCCTGGGTCCTCCTCTAGGTGCTGGCACGCGCCTCTTCAAGCTATTTAAAGGGCCAGCGGTGGGAAAAGCCCGCGGCTCCACCGGAAGTCCTTGTCAGCTAACTTCTTGCTTCAGCCCTATAAAAGGGCTCACTTCCAGTTCCTCTGGGCCTTCGGATCAATCTCCGTGGTCGTCCATGTTCTTCTGTGTTGGTGCAGGTCCTCCGTGGTCTTCACTTGTCTTGATGGCTCTTTGTTCCGTGTTCCTGGTCTCCTCGTCCTGATGTTCCTGGTCTTGTCCTCTATTGGAGCTCCTTCGTCGCCTGTTCCAAGTCCTGATGTTCCATGTCCTGATGTTCCTTGGTCCTGATGTCTAGATGTTCCATGGTTCCGTTCCTGAAAGTCCTGTTGTTGAAGATGTCCTGATGTTCCATGGTTCCATTCCAGATGTTCCATGTTCCTGATGTCTTGGTCCTGATGCCTTCTTCACCTCTGCAACCTGTTCCCAGTTTCCTGCGACCACCTTTCCTGGTGTGCCACCGTCGTGGTCTGTGACCAGCCTTTGGGGGGCTCTGTAGGGCGCTTTGTGGTACAAGGCCTTCTTCTCGTCTGCAGTGCAAGTCTCTAGAAGACACTTGTTTTTAATGTTCTGAGTTCCAAGTTCCGAGTCTTGAATCTGGAGTCTTGAATCCTGTCCCGTCTTTGGAGTTCCTTGCCTGCTTCCATCCATGCCCAAGACTCTGCCAGAACCTGCTCCTCTCCAGCGGGGTCTGCAACCAGCCACAGGAGGCTGTGTAGGCATGCACTGGTGCAGGCCTCTATTAAATCTTCGACATTTTCCAGTCTCAAGTTCCACTACTTGTAGATAAAGATGAACCGGTAGATGTAGTACATTTGGATTTCCAGAAGGCATTTGACAAAGTTCCTTATGAGAGGATTCTAGGAAAAGTAAAAAGTCATGGGATAGGTGGCAATGTCCTTTCGTGGATTACAAACTGGCTAAAAGACAGGAAACAGAGAGTAGGATTAAATGGACAATTTTCTCGGTGGAAGGGAGTGGGCCATAGAGTGCCTCAGGGATCTGTATTGGGACCCATACTTTTCAATATATTTATAAATGATCTGGAAAGAAATATGACAAGTGAGGTAATCAAATTTGCAGATGAGTAGTTAAATCACAAGCAGATTGTGATAAATTGCAGGAAGACCTTCTGAGACTGGAAAATTGAGCATCCAAATGGCAGATGAAATTTAATGTGGATAAGTGCAAGGTGATGCATATAGGGAAAAATAACCCATGCTATAGTTATACAATATTAGGTTCCATATTAGGAGCTACCACCCAAGAAAGAAATCTAGGCGTCATAGTGGATAACACATTGAAATCATCAGTTCAGTGTGCTGCAGCAGTCAAACAAGCAAACAGAATGTTGGGAATTATTAGAAAGGGAATGGTGAATAAAATGGAAAATGTCATAATGCCCTGTATCGCTCCATGGTGAGACTGCTCCTTGAATACTGTGTACAATTCTGGTCGCCGCATGTCAAAAAAGATATATTTGCGATGGAGAAGGTACAGAGAAGGGCTACCAAAATGATAAGGGGAATGGAACAGCTCCCCTATGAGGAAAGACTAAAGAGGTTAGGATACAATATTAGGTTCCATATTAGGAGCTACCACCCAAGAAAGAAATCTAGGCGTCATAGTGGATAACACATTGAAATCATCAGTTCAGTGTGCTGCAGCAGTCAAACAAGCAAACAGAATGTTGGGAATTATTAGAAAGGGAATGGTGAATAAAATGGAAAATGTCATAATGCCCTGTATCGCTCCATGGTGAGACTGCTCCTTGAATACTGTGTACAATTCTGGTCGCCGCATGTCAAAAAAGATATATTTGCGATGGAGAAGGTACAGAGAAGGGCTACCAAAATGATAAGGGGAATGGAACAGCTCCCCTATGAGGAAAGACTAAAGAGGTTAGGACTTTTCAGCTTGGAGAAGAGACAGCTGAGGGGGGATATGATAGAGGTGTTTAAAATCATGAGAGGTCTAGAATGGGTTAATATCAATCAGTTATTTACTCTTTCGGATAATAGAAGGACTAGGGGGCACTCCATGAAGTTAGCATGGGGCACATTTAAAACTAATTGGAGAAAGTGTTTTTTCATTCAACGCACAATTAAACTCTGGAATTTGTTGCCATAGGATGTGGTTAGTGCAGTTAGTGTAGATGTGTTTAAAAAAGGATTGGATAAGTTCTTGGAGGAGAAGTCCATTACCTGCTATTAAGTTCACTTAGAGAATAGCCACTGCCATTAGCAATGGTAACATGGAATAGACTTAGTTTTTGGGTACTTGCCAGGTTCTTATGGCCTGGATTGGCCACTGTTGGAAACAGGATGCTGGGCTTGATGGACCCTTGGTCTGACCCAGTATGGCATGTTCTTATGTTCTTACTTCTCCTGGAGTCTGCTTCGCGCTCAGCATGGTCTGCGACCAGCCATGGGCAGCTGTGTAGGGTGCGCTGCACTGCAGTTCTCACCCAGTAGTTTCATCTGAATCCTGAATCCTTGCCTGTGATCTTCTGAGTAACCCGAATCCTTGTTCCAAGTCTTCTGAATAATATGAGTCCTTCCAAGTTCCAAGTCCTCATCTGAGTCCTTCCAAGTTCCAAGTCCTCGTCTTGTTCCTGCCCTCAGCCTCCGTCTGGCCTCACGCACTCGTTGTTTCCAAGCGGCGGGTCCGAAAGGGCTATCGAGTAGCCGGAGGGCTACTCTCGTGACCAGCATTACATTGCTGGGTCACACTGGTGCGTGTAGGTCCAGTGGAGGGCTGATCCTGCCTGGTTCCTATTCCGAGTTTTTTGCCTTAGTTCACAGTCCTGCTTTGTTCCTGCTCCGCCCGTGCTTGCATGCTCTCACCTCCCACAGTGTGCCTTGGGGCTCCTCCCTGAGCTGCGCTGTGGTCCAGGGGCTCATGCTCTCCCATGAGCTAGCGGCCGTGCCCGTATCAGGACCCATACGTCGCGATCGTAACAAGAGCTTTTGGTGCCCAGGGTTTAGGACTATTTACAGGTCCTGGGTTTTATGGCATTGACATTGGAATTAATGCATTGGGCGTTCGCGCATATATGGCTGCTCCAGGGGGCTCTTCTCTTCCGCTGGAATCCATTATTGGAAGAGTTTCATCTTCCTCTTCCATTAGAGGGGGAAACCAGGGACAAGTCTTTCCTGGTGGCTTACTCACACTAATCTCGAGCGTGGTGTGGACTTGGAGGATATGAATCGGGTAATAGTTGCCACCGATGCAAGCCTTTCCGGATGGAGGACAATGTGGCAAGGTCAGTTGCCTCTGAGCCAGTGGTTGAAACAGAAGGCCTCATGGTCTATCAATCAGTTAGAGACAAGAGTGGTGCATTTACATTGCTTGCCTGCCTGCCAAGGTTATGCAGCATCCAGTATGGATCCTATCAGACAATGTGACGGTGGCCTACATCATCCGTCAAGGCAGAACCAAGAATCAGGAGGTAGTTCAAGAGGCCTGGGAGTTGATTCTCTGGGCAGAGCAGCAATTGGAGTGGCTGGCAGGGTCTCATATCACCAGAGTGAACAACATTCAGATGGATTTTCTCAGAGAAAGTTAGACACTGGGGAGTGGGAACTGTCGGAGGCAGCAATATGTCTTATTCATGGAAGATGGGGGTATCCTGACCAAAGACAGCACCAATGCATCACGGTTTTTCAGCCAATGAACAGAACAGGAATCGGAGATCTGGTGCTGCCATGGACTCAACAGAGTCTTCTTTGTCTTCCCTCTGTGGCCTCTAGTGGACAAGGGATTACAGCAGATAGAGAAATATCCAGGTAACGTGATCCTGGTAACTCCAGAATGGCCACATCCACCATGCTTCCCAGATCTGATCAACATGGTCATAGACAGACCCCTGAGGTTTGGACATCGGTCGACTCTTTTCCACCAGGGCCCAATATTTTTGGGTCAGGTGACTCACTTCTGTCTTTGCTTCTGAGAGGAGATGACTGAGATGGAGTGGATATTCCAAAACAGTTATTTCCACCTTATTGCAAGCTAGGTAACCTTCTACAGCATCGATGTATGTGCGAATTTGGAGAATCTTCGAGTCCTGGTCTGCTGTTGGCAGAGTGCAGCCTCAGCCTGTTCAGGCTATGGTGTTGCAAATTTTGGCTTTTCTACAGAAAGGTTCTGGTCAAGGGAATGGCTAACTCTCTGAGAGTTCAGGGAGTGACATTGGGTTGTCTCTGGGGTAAGGTGCAAGGGTATCCTCTGTCTGCACATCTGGATGTTATATGGTTCCTTTGGGGAGCAAAGAACTTGCGTCCTCTAGTTCGTAGAGGATTATGTGAGGCTTGGTTTGAACTACTAAGCACTGAAGAGAACTGTTAAGGACTTGACTTTTAAAGTGGTTTTCTTGGTGGCTATTTGTTCAGCCAGGATTATTTTGGAGTTCTAGGTGATGTCATATGGAGCTCCCTTCCTACAGATGTCGGATTCAAGGGTATCTTTATGCATGGTGCTTTTTTTCTGCCTGAGGTAGTCTTGGCGTTCCATCTTAGTTGGACAGTGGAACTTCCAGCTTTTCTGGATTTGGATTCTTCTAAGCCTCACACAGGGGAGCTTATAGGCTCTTAGATGGGAAGCATGCATTACTGAGGTATCTAAAAGTCACTTATGATTTCTGTAGATTGGAGCATCTCTTTGTATGTAGAGTGGTCCAAAGAAGGGAAGTAAGGCATCTAAAGCTACAATTGTGCAGTTAGCTGAAGAAGCGATCGAGTTGACTTACATTTCTAAAGGGCGCCCGCTGCCGGCTGGTTTAGAAGCACACTCAACGCATTTGCAGGAGACTTCCAGGGTTGAGTCACAATAGGTTTCTCCACATGAAATTAGTTGAGTGGCTACTGGGAAGTTGTTGCACACTTTTGCTAGGCATCATCTCTTGGATGTGCTATGAGTGGAACTCTCCAGGTCCCACCTGAGATAAGGGGAGTCTGGACTGATCTGGGTACCTACAGAGAAAAGAAAATTGGTTCATAACTGCTAACTTGCGTTCCTGTAGTACCACAGATCAGTCCAGAAACCTGCCCATTTACGGGAGGGAGAGTCTGCCGTTTGTACATTGCTTTGTATATAGTGCAGAGTTGTTGCAGGTTTTCAATGCTGATCGCTTATGTTAAATTTGGGAAATGAGTTTTCCATTTTTTTGGGGGGCAACTTCAAATTCCTCTGGCTCGTTGGAGGAGAGTTTGCTTAATAATTTATGGTTGTTGCTGTCATCTTGGCATGGTACAGGTCATTATTGAGGGACTGCAGATAGCACACTGGGTTATATTCAGTGTCAGTCTCCATCTGCTGGCAGGGAGGCAAAACCAGGAGTCTGGACTGATCTGTGGTACTACAGGAACAAAGATTATCAGCTAAGAACCAATTTTCCATTCCCTAAGGGATCTCCACTTTTGCTCTGTCAATTGAACTATTAATTGGCCTCACCTAGGCCAATTCTGAGCAAGATCTTGCTGTATTTTTACAAGTTGTCTTGATTTAAGTTTTTGCTGATTTTGTATTGGTTTTCAGCGATTTCTGAGACATTGAAGTGATTGGGGACTTTCAGCTACCTGTCGGGTTCTGGTGTTCGGTGATATCAGCTCTCGGGAGTTTAAAATGGAAGAATGCCTTTGCCGCTGGTCAGACTGTATACACCTAGTTCTGGCTACTCTGCATCTGACTTCAGGACTGATTCTGGCCAATTTTGAGCCCTTTTTCTCAGAGAAATATTATTCATTTTTGTTGTGCCCTGAAGCATGTGAAACAGTGGTCAATGTCTGGACATTTCTTCCTCACCTATGAGGGACTGAGGCGATCACATAGCCTTTGCCTGTTTGTGAAATTTTGGGGGTCAATGATTGGTTCTTGTGATGCAGAATATGTTTCTGTAGCCTCATTTATTTATTTATTTATTTATTTTTAATTTTTATATACCGAGGTTCTTATAGAGACTACAAATCACTCCGGTTTACATATAACGATAAACTGCCCAACAGAGATAAGGGGCTTTACATAGAACAGTGGCACATATGGAACAATATAACTGGATGACAATTTAACATAATGATAATAAATAATATAGTATAGTTTAACATTGTAATTAATAAAATTATGTAATATAATCTGTATAATTTAACTATTTAACTTGGATATAGTGACATATTAACCATGCCAGATATAAATAATAAGATAAAATGAATTTGGGCTCTATTTGGATTTGAAGCATTTTCTCACCCCCATTTGTGTTTGCGTCCAGATTAAACATTTGCCAAAAGAAATGGCTGTTTCTCTTGTGCATCCTTAAACAAAAGGAGCTAATTACACTTTAATTACTCAATTTATTAAGCCTGCATATGAAGTAAGCAGGTGCCAGATATCTGAATCCACTGATTGCAGGTAGTAATGGACTTTAAGGGATTTGTATGTGCACTGGAAGTTGGAATCATTTTGTTTCTTCAGTAAAACTGACCATTACTAATTGACTTTAAACAGTTCCAGTTTGTCAGGTTTCCTCATTAGGACTGCGATGAACTTAACTTCCGTAAGAGCTGGAGTTTTTCTCAAATGTGCACATTGGGGTTTTCAAGAAGTGAATGTAATTGTACTTTCCACAGCCCTAATTTACAGAAAGGTTAAGTTTCAGTTTGCAGCCACTGATGATATGTTTGATGGGAGTGTAAAAGTACTTTTCTAATGTTTTTAATACATTAGGCAATGAATAACTCTAATTGCCAAGCTCTTAGATTTTTTATTCCTTTAGTTAATGTGAGAGCTGGGGTGGAGGCGGTTTGGGAAGCAGCAATTGTGAGGGGTAATGGAGAGATAGGGAAGCGAGTGAGGCAGAGAAAGAGGAGCACGGGATTCTAGTAAGGCCCCATGCAGATTGATGCACATTTCTAATAGGCTTAAAGAAAATGATAAAAGAACATTTAGGGAGATGTAAAATCGTGCTGAAAAGAAATGTAATAAACATTTGAGCAGCTCACAGATAGAAATGCAAATTTTTGCAAGGGATGGTGGTGTGAGACTAGAAACACTTTCTGATTTCCAGGATAACTACCAGGACTATGTTGTGTTATGTGCAAGTTGCACTTATGTACCGCATTGGATTTAGGCATAGGCATGTGCCTTGGGCACCAAATTCTGAAGCACACAAAAACTGGAACGCTCCCCACTGCTATCTGATTTCTTGGGGAAAATCCTCCTGCTGAGCCCTTTGTCTTATGGGCACCATAATTTTAAATCTGGCCCTGTTTATATACCGTCTTTCTCAAAAGTTTGACCCAAAGCAGCTTACAATAAGAAGGATAATTCAATAAAGAAATGCATCATATCAGTAAAACAATATATCAATAAAATATAATAATACATCATATAATAATACATCAGTAATACAAAATATCAGTAAGATACAATACATCAAAGTCTAGGATAACTCCCTAAAGTACAGTATAAATACATTAATAAGCAAATTAACAGTGTGAAACTGGCTCTGCCTATGAGATTTATTTGAATAGAAGGACTTTTGCTTGTGATTACTCTGAATATAGTTGTGTGTGTATGTGTGGCATTTGAGGGCTGTTCTTCACTATCCCTGATATACACTGTATAATCCATTCATTGGATACAATTAACATTTATTAACTTAATGATTCAATACAGGCACTGAGTGCTAAATCCTCCCCTAGCCTACTGCAGGGAAGAAGTCAAAAAACAATATATGGGAAAATAATCAAATTGCTTTTACAGGATTATGCTCAGAATATTTCTTCACTATTTTCACTTTTGGACTGAGAAAATTGGTTTCAGTCTCCTGCAGCCTTTACTCTATGGCAATTAAATGTAAGTAGCAGGGCTAGACTGAGTTTGCAAGATGCATTTGCAGGATCAATAGGAATCCATTTGCAAAAGTGGAGTAATTTGGAGAAATTTGCAGCATCCTCGTCTCATTTCTGCCCATTTACTGAAAACACAGTGTGAAATGACAATTGGAGCTTCACAATGCATAACATCTGCATTTAATAAGCTGCCAGCCAGAAGTCTGACTGTGCGGCTGTTATCAAGGCTTTAGCTTCCATGGGCTCACTGGTATCCTGTAATGCCAGAGCTAACTTGGGAAATTGCTGATATCGAATGCTAATGTGGCTATCATTTCTGTCTCACATTATCCATGTCCATGGGGTATGTGATTGTATTTGCACATGTGTAGATCTTAGGCAGATGTTAAACTCATTAGTTATGAGGGATTCCTGCCTACAGGAAACCAGTTTTGTTACATACGGTGGAGGCAGTGCATGCAAATCTATCTCGGTCATATTCAGTGTGGATATCCTGAAAACCAGACTGGCTGGGGGGAAGTCTCTCACACTGGTTGAGAGGCACTGATCTAGAGAGAGAACAAAGATCAAGCAGCTACTCAGGGTCTTTCAAGGGCTGATGTCATCCGGGAGGTAGGATCCAGATATCAGCTGTCTAATGATGTCAGCTAATGGTATGGTCCAAATTTAATCTTGTGTTTTCATTAGACAGAAAATGAGATGATAAAATGGAACATAATCAGGAAAGTGGATGGATATTAACAGAAGATCCCAGCGTAGTCACAGAGTTCATCTTACAAAATAATATTTATCACCATGAGGCTCTTCCTAATCATGAAAAGAAAAGGTGATTTTAGCAAGCACACCTTTAATACTTTTATACGGTTCATACCTTGGGTCTCCTATATAGTACTCTGAAAGGCTGAAGTCTGATATTAAAAGTAATTCAGAGCAAATTTTGGCTGCAGGGGTGGATGGTAACTCCGTGAAAGGGAGGGTTTCTGTTCCAAGCACACAGAACATTAGGTATTGAATCTGGCTTAGTCCATGTCCATTCAGTTCTGCACATAAAGCTCAAATTGTGTTTTTTACCTGGAAAGGAACCATCTAGCTTACCACGAGACCTGTGAATTCGGGTGGCTTCTTCCTATTGCTTTTCAGAAGATTTTCTCCTAAAACGCTTCCTAAATTACAAGTAGAAATGATTCATTTGAAAAGAAGCTGAAAACGTAACCAGAAAGGCATCACTATGAGGAGACTTTGCATTGCCTAGTAGTTCTAGAATAAATATAATAATAATAATAATAATAGTTCTGCCACTCCTGGTTTTAGCAGTAGAGGCTGATGCTAAGGGGAAAATCATTTAGTTTTCATCAATAAAGGCAGATTAGCTGAACTTCTTCTTTATAAGCTCATCTTGTCTCATTTAGACCTGGCAGTAAATAATTTTAATTTGGCCACATGGATGAACCTGTCCATTACTCAGTCTTGGTGTTGCCTGAGGAAAGATTTAAAAAGGACATCAATTATGGGAGATACCTTGATACCAAACAGCATCCCTGCAATAATCAAATAAAGCAGTACAAATGTACTCCAGTGTCTCGCACTCCAGACATTTACAGGCAGGGGCATTTCGGTTTCACAAGTTATTTTTTGCCATTACTCTCCTGCAGTCTCTCTTTTATGAATATATTCTTCTCCGCATAGTGGATATGATAACTGCCATTGCTATACTGTGAATCAGCAGGAGGTGTCTGCTCCCACTAAGAAGATAATGTGAATCTGCTGAGAAGCTTCAGAATACAGCAAGATGGCCTTTGCAGTAACCAGGAGTTTGGGGTTTTACCATGTAAACCCAAGGTAGATCCCCATTATATAGCACATAAGAACATGACTATTGAAGGCCTATGTTATCCATGAAGTTCCCTTATGATGAATCTCTGATCCTTGGGCTGCCAAGCAAACGCAAATAATTGTACAATATTTCTTCTTGACATCGCTGAACCAAATAACTATGTCCAAGGGATACTGGCAAATATTTCTTCAGGTCAGATACAGGTAACTTCCTTCACAGCTCATCTGCTTCTGACTAAGAGAAATTTAACTTTCCACTGCCTGTTCAAAAGAGAAATATTATAAGAAAGACATGATTTAATGGGACACAGTCAACATGGATTTACCCAAGGGAAGTATTGCCTAACAAATCTGCTTCATTTTTTTGAAGAGGTTAAAGTGAACCGGTAGGTGTAGTGTATTTGGATTTTCAGAAGGCGTCTGACAAAGTCCCTCATGAGAGGCTTCTACGAAAACTAAAAAGTCATGGAATAGGAGGCGATGTCCTTTTGTGGATTACAAACTGGTTAAAAGTCAGGAAACAGAGAGTAGGATTAAATGGTCAATTTTCTCAGTGGAAAAGGGTAAACAGTGGAGTGCCTCAGGGATCTGTACTTGGACCGGTGCTTTTCAATATATATATAAATGATCTGGAAAGGAATACGACGAGTGAGGTTATCAAATTTGCGGATGATACAAAATTATTCAGAGTAGTTAAATCACAAGTAGACTGTGATACAATACAGGAGGACCTTGCAAGACTGGAAGATTAGGCATCCAAATGGCAGATGAAATTTAATAGGGATGTGAATCGTTTTTTGATGATTTAAAATATCGTCCGATATTTTTCAAATTGTCATTAATCGTTAAAGAGTGCGATACAATAGAAATTCCACCGATTTATCGTGAAAAAATCGTTAATCGGGTTAGTGCACACTAACGGGAGTTAGGACACAACCTAAAAGCCCACCCCGACCCTTTAAAACCACTCACTTAGCCTCCACCCCCCTCCCGACCCCCCCAAAAATGTTTTAAAATTAGCTGGTGGTCCAGCGGGGGTCCCGGGAGCGTTCTCTCGCGCTCGGGCTGTCGGCCGATAAACAAAAAACCCACCCTGACCCTTTAAAACCGCTCCCTTAGCCTCCACCACACTCCCGACCCCCCCAAAAACGTTTTAAAATTACCTGGTGGTCCAGTGGGCCCCAGGAGTGATCTTCTGCTCTCGGGCCGTCGGCTGCCACTAATAAAAATGGCACCGATGGCCCTTTGCCCTTACCATGTGACAGGGCAACCGTGCCATTGGCCGGCCCCTGTCACATGGTAGGAGCACTGGACGGCCCGCGCCATTTTTAAAGATGGCGCCGGCCGTCCACTGGATGGCCCGCACCATTTTTAAAGATGGCGCCGGCCGTCCAGTGCTCCTACCATGTGACAGGGGCCGGCCAATGGCACGGTTGCCCTGTCACATGGTAAGGGCAAAGGGCCATCAGCACCATTTTTATTAGAGGCAGCCGACGGCCCGAGAGCGGGAGATCACTCCCGGGGCCCACTGGACCACCAGGTAATTTTAAAACATTTTTTTGGGGGGGTCGGGAGGGTGGTGGAGGTTAAGGGAGCGGTTTTAAAGGGTCGGGGTGGGTTTTTTGTTTATCGACCGACAGCCCGAGCGCGAGAGAACGCTCTCGGGACCCCCGCTGGATCACCAGGTAATTTTAAAATGTTTTTCGGGGGGTCGGGAGGGTGCTGGAGGCTAAGGGAATGGTTTTAAAGGGTCGGGGTGGGTTTTTTGTTTATCGGATCGGGCGCAGCCGATAAAAAAAACAAACCGATCGGGCCGGACGAAAAAAAATGCACGATTTGAATCGGAACCGGAACCGAACCGATTCCAGTTCCGATTCACATCTCTAAAATTTAATGTGGACAAGTGCAAGGTGTTGCATATAGTGAAAAATAACCCTTGCTGTAGTTACACAATGTTAGGTTCCATATTAGGATCTACCACCCAGGAAAAAGTTCTAGGCATCATAGTGGATAATACTTTAAAATCGTCTGCTCAGTGTGCTGCAGCAGTCAAAAAAGCAAACAGAATGTTAGGAATTATTAGGAAGGGAATGGTTAATAGAACAGAAAATGTCATAATGCCTCTATATCGCTCCATGGTGAGACCGCACCTTGAATATTGTGCACAATTCTGGTCGCCGCATCTCAAAAAAGATATAGTTGCGATGGAGAAGGTACAAAGAAGGGCAACCAAAATGATAAAGGGGATGGAACAGCTCCCCTATGAGGAAAGGCTGAAGAGTTTAGGGCTGTTCAGCTTGGAGAAGAGATGGCTGAGGGGGGATATGATAGGTCTTTAAGATCATGAGAGGTCTTGAACGAGTAGATGTGCCTCAGTTATTTACACTTTCGAATAATAGAAGGACTAGGGGGCATTCCATGAAGTTGGCAAGTAGCACATTTAAGACTAATCGGAGAAAATTCTTTTTCACTCAACATACAATAAAGCTCTGGAATTTGTTGCCAGAGGATGTGGTTAGTGCAGTTAGTGTAGCTGGGTTCAAAAAAGGTTTGGATAGGTTCTTGGAGGAGAAGTCCATTAACTGCTATTAATCAATTTTACTTAGGGAATAGCCACTGCTAGTAATTGCATCAGTAGCATGGGATCTTCTTAGTGTTTGGGTAATTGCCAGGTTCTTGTGGCCTGGTTTTGGCCTCTGTTGGAAACAGGATGCTGGGCTTGATGGACCCTTGGTCTGACCCAGCATGGCAATTTCTTATGTTCTTATGTTCTTAATTAGGCTCTTTTATGCTTCCTCTTTACATATATAGGGGTAGATTTTAAAAGAAGTGCATGTGGCCTATATGTGTGCGTGCTACCCGGTGCGCGCTCATATGCGCCCGATTTTATAACATGCGAGTGCAGGCGCGTGCATGTTATAAAATCCAGAGTTGGCGCGTGCAAGGGGGTGCAGAATTGTGCACCTTGCATGCGCCGAGCTGCACTGGCTTCCTCCGTTCCCTTCCCCCTAGCCTGACCCCCCCTCCCCGATCTTTATTTTACCTTTTGGCAGGCGCAAGTTACACGCGCCGGCCAATTGCCGGCACACGATCTCTGACACAGCAGCAAATGGCCACTGTGCCAGGAGCCCCTGGCCCTGCCCTGGCCTGCCCCCGCCCCACCCCTTTTTTCAAGCCCCGGGACTTACATGCGTTCTGGGGCTTTACGTGTGCCACCGGGCCTTTTGAAAATAGGCCCGGTGCGAGTAACCCCCCTACACACGTAAATCCTTGAAAATCTGCCCCATAGATTGTACAGGGTAAAAAATGTAGGGCTTGATTTTAAAATGAACATGACAATTTTATAACATGCACACGCCAGTGTGCATGTTATAAAATCTGATGGCCATGCACACGTGCGCATGGATTTTAAAATCCAGCAGGCGACCCGAGACTCGCGCATGCAGGGGTGGGAATTTTACAAAGCAATGCGCGACGATGCAATTGGGCCTCCCCCAGTTCCCTCCCAGTCCGCTCCAATTAAGGAGCGGACTGGGAAGGAACTTTCCTACACCTAACTCTATCCTTCCTCCCTCTTCCCCTCTCCTCCCCGCCCCCTAAATCTACCCTAACTATCCCTAATTTTTTTTTATTTTAATACTTACAGCTCCTCCAGAGCAGAAGTAATCTGAGTGTGCTGGCTGGCTGCCGGTGTGAGCTTTCCCGGGACAGTCGCTAATGGCGCTGTCCTGGCCCGCGCCCCCCGCCCTGTCCCTCCCTGCCCAGACCATGCCCTCCAGGCCGCCCCTTTTCCCTCGGCCTGCACTTCTGCACATACCGGGGTTTGCATGTGTGGCCGGGCCTGTTGTAAAATATGCGCAGCACGTGCAAGGCCCAGCCACGCTCATAAACCCCAAAATTTGCGCGCGTAGCCCTTTTAAAATCTGTGCTTTAGTTGAAAACAGATATTATGGAATAAGAAAGTTAACTGTGCAAGATAACAAAGGCATCTGTTTGATATCTACCTAAAAACTGGGAGAAACGCCCCCCTCCCCAAGGTACAAAATATACAATAATCCTAATAAAATAGAAATCTAAAGTGTAAGATTTCTTCTGCCACAGAAAATAATTGAGCAAACCAATGTTTGGTTCAGCTGCATTTATTTTTTAAAATAACTGATCAATATCAGTCTGAACATTAACTAATAGCCCTGACTTTGTCACGGTGCCTACAATATCTGAGTCCATAGCAATCATGATGTCTATTACCAAAGGAATTGGATTAAAAATAAATGTATCAGTGCGGTCACGCTCTGTCAGAGAGGAGACATTTGAAGAATACATAAAGATTGTATAAAAAAAGGCTCATCTTTTAATGTAACTTTTATTTCATTTATTAAAATATTATATCCTACCTATAAAAACATGTTATCCAGGTGGTAGTACAATAAAACACATTCATAAACAACTAATAAGTCAAGTTACTATACAATAAACACAAGACTTAAGTCAACTAGTAACAATAAACATAAAAACTTTGGTTTACTGTTTATGGCAATGAAACTTTCTGTTTCAGAAACCAATGAGAGAGGAAGAAATTTTAGATTTATTTCTTACTGGAACACAGGATATGGTGAGAGAGGTAACGGTGGTAGGGCCACTTGGCAACAGTGATCATAACAGGATCAAATTTAAACTAATAACTGGAAGGGGGGCAATAAGTAAATCTACAGCTCTAATTAAATTTTCAAAAGGGAAACTTTGATAAAATAAAGAAAATAATTAGAAAAAACTGAAAGGTGAAGTTGCAAAGGTTAAGTGTTCAACAGGCATGGACATTGTTTAAAAATTCAATCCTAGACGCGCAGTCCAGATGTATTCCACGATTTAAGAAAGGTGGAGGGAAGGCAAAACAATTACCGGCATGGTTAAAAGGTGAGGTGAAAGAGGCTATTTTAGCCAAAAACACATCCTTTAAAATTTGGAAGAAGGATCCATCTGAAGAAAATAGGATAAATCATAAGCTTCGTCAAGTTAAGTGAAAAACATTGATAAGATAGGCGAAGAGAAAATTTGAAATGAAGTTGGCCGTAGAGGCAAAAATTCATAATAAAAACTTTTAAAAATATATCCGAAGTAAGAAACCTGTGAGGGAGTTGGTTGGACCGTTAGATGACAGAGGGGTTAAAGGGGCTCTTAGGGAAGATAAGGCCATTGCAGAAAGACCAAATGAATTCTCTGCTTCCGTGTTTACTAATGAGGATGTTGGGGAGATACCAGTTCCAGAGATGGTTTTCAAGGGTGATGAGTCAGACCAACTGAACCAAATCACTGTGAACCTGGAAGATGTAGGCCAGACTGACAAACTAAAGAGTAGCAAATCACCTGGACTGGATGGTATACATCCTCGGGTACTGAAGAAACTAAAAAATGAAATTTCTGATCTATTAATTAAAATATGTAACCCATCGTTAACATCATCCATTGTACCTGAACACTGGAGGGTGGCCAATGTAACCCCAATATTTAAAAAGGGCTCCAGGGGTGATCCGGGTAACTATAGACCAGTGAGCCTGACTTCAGTGCTAGAAAAAATACTGGAAACTATTCTAAAGATCAAAATCGTAGAGCATATAGAAAGACATGGTTTAGTGGAACACAGTCAACATGGATTTACCCAAGGGAAGTCTTGCCTAACAAATTTGCATTTTTTTGAAGGGGTTAATAAACATATGGATAAGGGTGAACCGGTAGATGTAGTGTATTTGGATTTTCAGAAGGCGTTTGACAGTCCCTCATGAGAGACTTCTAAGAAAACTAAAAAGTCATGGCATAGGAGGCGATGTCCTTTCGTGGATTACAAACTGGTCAAAAGACAGAAAACAGAGAGTAGGGTTAAATGGTCAATTTTCTCAGTGGAAAAGGGTAAACAGGGGAGTGCCTCAGAGATCTGTACTTGGACCAGTGCTTTTCAATATATTTATAAATGATCTGGAAAGGAATACGACGAATGAGGTTATCAAGTTTGCGGATGATACAAAATTATTCATAGTTAAATCAGAAGCAGATTGTGATACATTACAGGAGGACCTTACAAGACTGGAAGACTGGGCATCCAAATGGCAGATGAAATTTAATGTGGACAAGTGCAAGGTGCTGCATATAGGGAAAAATAACCCTTGCTGTAGTTACACAATGTTAGGTTCCATATTAGGAGCTACCACCCAGGAAAACGTTCTAGGCATCATAATGGATAATACTTTGAAATTGTTGGCTTAGTGTGCTGCAGCAGTCAAAAAAAGCAAACAGAATGTTAGGAATTATTAGGAAGGGAATGGTTAATAAAATGGAAAATGTCATAATGCCTCTCTATCACTCCATGGTGAGACCGCACCTTGAATACTGTGCACAATTCTGGTCGCCGCATCTCAAAAAGGATATAGTTGCGATGGAGAAGGAACAGAGAAGGGCAACCAAAATGGGATGGAACAGCTCCCCTATGAGGAAAGGCTGAAGAGGTTAGGGCTGTTCAGCTTGGAGAAGAGATGGCTGAGGGGAGATCGAGGTCTTTAAAATCATGAGAGGTCTTGAACGAGTAGATGTGAATCGATTATTTACACATTTGGATAATAGAAGGACTAGGGGGCACTGCATGAAGTTAGCAAGTAGCAAATTTAAGACAAATTGGAGAAAATTCTTTTTCACTCAATGCACAATTAAGCTCTGGAATTTGTTGCCAGAGAATGTAGTTAGTGTAGCTGGGTTCAAAAAAGGTTTGGATAAGTTCTTGGAGGAGAAGTTCATTAACTGCTATTAATCAAGTTGGACTTAGGGAATGGCTGTTGCGCTGGAGGTGGACCCTTGGACTGGTACAGGTTTGGTACGGCCCTCTGGTCGGACCCAGAGAGCGCCTGCCACCAGAAGGCAGAGCACATGAGGAGACAGGCTAGCTGGAGCTTCACCAATAACAGTCCGGGGTTTCCGCAGGTTGAGCCCTTGGGTACCCGGACCGCCTGGACTTAGTTGGGCCTCAGATGGTCTCCCGGAGAGGTAGCGGAGGGGGTGTGCCCACCACGAGCAAGGGTGCGTGGCTGATGCAGAGAGGATAGACCAGACCCAAACTGGAAGCTCCGGAGACCACAGGGAGGTAGCAGTTCAGGCAGGTTCTCCCGGCGAGGCAGGCAGCGCCTGCAGGTCTAGTCAGGTGAAGGCCCCGGGTGGATTCCAAGCAGATTAGTCTGGTATCCACAGCAGGCCAGAAGAGAGTGTCCGAGTGAATCACAAGGGTCAGAGCCAGAGTATCAGTCCAGAAGTGGTTAGCCAAAGCAGGGGTCAAATACCAGGGTCAGTCTGAGCGTAGTCACAGCAAGTGAGGGTCGGTTCAAGGCAGCAGACGAAGAGAATGGTCAGGCAGGCAGTGGTCAGTTCCAGGCAGCAGACAAAGTGAATGGTCAGGCAGGCAGTGGTCAGTTCCAGACAGCAGACAAGAGAGTAGTCAGACAGGCTGAGGTCAGTACCAGGGATCAGTCTGAGGAGATACTACCTGAGTAAGGATATAGGAACACACGGAGATTCCAGACTGAGGAGATGCTGGAACAAGGAGACGGTGGAACAAGGAGACACTTGGAACACAAGATAGGCAAGCTTACTACACCACGGTGTTGACCCGATTACCAAGGCGAGGTCCTGGGGACAGGACCTTGCTATTCATAGGGCTTTCAAGTGATGTCATCAATCTGCACCCCCATCGGTGTTCCCGTGCTTGGCCCTTTAAATCAGAGCACATCGGCCGCGTGCACGCCTAGGGGCGGAGCTGAGGTGGCCGAAGACGTGGAGCCCTGACGGGAGCTCCGCTGTGAGGCCTGCGGCATGGAGGAAGCCGGAGAGGGTGGGAGCTGGCAGCAGCGGCAAGACCAGAGCTAGATGAGGGCAGCGTGAGGTGAGCAGGCCCGGTCATGGCACCCACGCGGCCAGGATGCCCAACAATGGCCTCTGCTATTATTGGCATCAGTAGAATGGGATCTTCTTGGTGTTTGGGTACTTGCCAGGGTCTTGTTGCCTGGTTTGGCCTCTGTTGAAAACAGGATGCTGGGCTTGATGGACCCTTGTTCTGACCCAGATTGGCATTTTCTTATGTTCTTAAATTTAGAACCAATCTTTTCTTGGTGCAGAGCAGACTGGGTCACAGAAGAGCATAGGTTGTATTCTAGCTGGAGAGATATGCAGGAGGTCACTTAGCAGGAACTGATGACAACCTCAGACTTTTTTGCTTCAGAGAAGAACACAATGGTAGGAATTCCACAAACACCCTTGTAAAAAAAATGGGAGGACAAGGAGAAGGGAAAAAAAGAATGGACAACTCTGCGCAAATATTAATGTTCCAGATGTGAAAGCCCTAACAGAGGCAGATTTGGGTAATTTTGTCTCAGAGATGTGGTGCTATAAGTCCTATGACTTGGAAATAATCACTACCCGAGTCTTCTGTGCAATTCAATTCAAGGGTTTCTCCTTTGACTCCCTGTTCCCAAAGACTCCAAGTTGCTCTGATCTCCTAAGTATACCACCTTTCTGTTCATACTCAGGCTCTGGAACTCTCCCCTGACAGAGCATAAATTTGTCACCAATATATTAGTGCTCTGTTGTATGGTTAAAACCTGGCTTCAGCCATTAGAGATGTGAATCGTGTCCTCGATCGTCTTAACGATCGATTTCGGCTGGGAGGGGGAGGGAATCGTATTGTTGCCGTTTGGCTGTGTAAACTATCGTGAAAAATCGTTAAAATCGTGAGCCGGCACACTAAACCCCCCTAAAACCCACCCCAACCCTTTAAATTAAATCCCCCACCCTCCCGAATCCCCCCCAAATGCTTTAAATTACCTGGGGATCCGGCGGTGGTCCAGAACGGCGGCGGTCCGGAACGGCCCCCTCAATAGAATCGTGTTGTCTTCAGCCGGCGCCATTTTTCAAAATGGCCGCCGCAAAATGGCGGCGGCCATAGACAAAAACAATTCGACAGAGGAGGTCGTTCCAGACCCCCGCTGGACTTTTGGCAAGTCTTGTGGGGGTCAGGAGGCCCCCCCAAGCTGGCCAAAAGTTTCCTGGGAGTCCAGCGGGGTTCCGGGAGCGATTTCTTGCCGCGAATCGTTTTCGTACGGAAAATGGCGCCGGCAGGAGATCGACTGCAGGAGGTCGTTCAGCGGGGGTTCCGGACCGCCGCTGAACGACCTCCTGCACTTGATCTCCTGCCGGCGCCATTTTCCGTACGGAAACGATTCGCGGCAAGAAATCGCTCCCGGAACCCTGCTGGACTCCCAGGAAACTTTTGGCCAGCTTGGGGGGGCCTCCTGACCCCCACAAGACTTGCCAAAAGTCCAGCGGGGGTCTGGAACGACCTCCTCCGTCGAATCGTTTTTGTCTATGGCTGCTGCCATTTTGCGGCGGCCATTTTGAAAAATGGCGCCGGCTGAAGACAACACGATTCTATTGAGGGGGCCGTTCCGGACCGCCGCCGTTCTGGACCACCGCCGGATCCCCAGGTAATTTAAAGCATTGGGGTGGGGGATTTAATTTAAAGGGTCGGGGTGGGTTTTAGGGGGTTTTAGTGTGCCGGTTTTCCTGCCCTCCCCCTTCCCCCGATTTACGATTTTTTAACGATAAATCGGGGGAATTGGTATTGTATCGTGGCCCTAACGATTTTTTGACGATTTAAAATATATCGGACGATATTTTAAATCGTCAAAAAATGATTCACATCCCTATCAGCCATGACTGCATCTTTTGGGGAAGTGGAATGGGTCCATGGGTCCTTGGGTCCAGTGAAATTTCAGAAGTTGGTTGGGCAGTTGCTACTAGCTGCGCTTTTTATTATTGCAACCTTCTGGAAATCTACTCCCAGTTTGGATTACTGAAGGTTTGAGATATTGCAGACCTTGAAAAATTGAAATTTGACTTAAAGGGGGAATTCTTTAAATATAAGAAAATTTGGGGAATATACCATCAACCCTATGGTCATTCTTTGCCTACTATACCTTGAAGAATTGATATTTTTTTATAACTTATTCGTGACTTTTTTGTGTAGAAAGTTTAAGTTTCATGTATTGTTCATATGTTTAATGCTGAGGTCTTATGCTAATTCCTGTAAGTGATAAATTTGATTTGTAATGGTTCTGTGTGTGCTATGTATGCCCAAAAAAACTTACTAGAGTTATTTAAAAAAATGGCTTTTTCACCAAGCTACCCTTCCTAGCTATCCCATAACCAGTGAATTCTGGTAGTACCCCCCTCCCTAGATCTGCCTTTCTCCAGATCTTCATTGTTGCCAGCATTGACCCTAGTACACTGCACATGTATATCATGTCCAGCATGCTACATGACATCAACCTGACTTCTATACCATGTCCTGCATGCTACATGACATCAACTTGACTTCTATAACATGTACTGCATTGCTTCTTTATCATGTAAATCCTCTCCTCATTCCCGATGGATTATTTATTTTGTCTTCTCTGTCCTACAGATGCAAACCTCTTGATAACTCTGTACCTCGCTCTGAGTTCTCTGGTAGAAAAGTGAGCAATAAAGCCTTATAATAAACAAATAAATAATACAAACTAGGGATGGTGGGTAGGGGGCAGAGGGACAGCAGATGGAGGGAATGGAATCAAGGATGGGAGCGGAGGGGAGGGAAGGTTGATTAGAAGATGAAAGGAGCAAGAGGGATCCTGATCAGAGATAAGGAGTGAGGGGGGTTGGATCCACTTACACTGCTCTTCCTGATGGTGATACCCTCTCTTATTACCCCATGTGTAGCATGTCCAGGACAGGCTTTTCATATTTAGCTGCTGGTTAGCTCAGTATTCAGTGCTAGCTAGCTGCATTTCTGCAGCCCACACCATCCACACAAATGACTGCTTTAAAACTAGCTGCTCAAGTTTTGGGGCCGATGAAATACAGTGCGCTCAACTGAGCGCACTGTATAACCTGCACTCTGACGCGGGTTAAATAGGCGCTAATCCACCCTTTAATGCAATAGGGGGATTAGCGCCTATTTAACCCGCATCGGACATGGAGTGAATGTAATAGCGCTCATCACATGCAAATGCATGTGAACGAGCCTATTACTCATTCACTCCACATGCAAAAAAATAAATGTGCGTCTCAGTCTCACATCTATCGCTCAGCTATTAACGCCTATCTGGAGCAGGCGTTAATAGCTGAGCGCAGGTAAAAGGAGTAGAGAAAAGCAGAAAAAAACTGCTTTTCTGTACTTTTTTTAAGTAAAAAAAAAACAAAAAAACTTGGCAGACCGCCGAGTTATGAAGACCGAAGCCAGCAAACTCGGTGTCGGTCTTCATAACCGACAGCCGCGGTGGGGTCGCGTTAGCAAGGAGGCACTAAGGTCGCGCAAACAACCCTAGCACCTCCTTGCTAGCACGACCCCCTAATTTAGATATTGCATGGCGCCCCCCCCTTGCAGGCGTCATGCGCACGTTAGGAAAGCGGGCGCTGACTTTTCAGCGCCCGCTTTCCGCGAAAATATATTGCATGGGCCCCTTTGTGTGGTTAGAGTTGTGATGTTCCACCACACACTGAGCCAGTTAAATGCAGCTGAATGGCCAGATTTAAGTTAACTTTGTCCACTGCCGTGGCTGAATATTTATTTATTTATTTATTTATTTAGAAACTTTTATATACCGGTATTTGTGGGGACATCATACCGGTTCACATAGTAACTGAAAGATTGGAAAATACATTGCAACAGGGGAATGTAACTGGGCGGGGGAAGAACAGAAAGGCAGTAGGAAGGATAGGAGAACAAGAAGGTAATAACCAAAACAATTTACAATGAAAGTCTCCTTAATAAGGAGGTTACCTGAAAGGGGACTGCGAGGGGGAGTGGAAGGAGTTATTCTGTGTAAGCATGGTTGAACAGGAGAGTTTTTAATATTGACCCCTATATGCCAGTAATATCTAAACTCTTAATTTTTGTTCATTTCATTTCCTTTCTTCTCTTCTCTTCTTTTATTTCCTTCAGCTCTTGTGCTCTCTGCAAAGACCAATATTTAAAACTCCCTCAATCAGCTGCATCTTTCCTCTGGGCTGTTCTGGTTTGCTTCTAAAAGTAATTCTGCAGAGATAAGACTGGAAATTATTTAAGTCAAGAGTGCAGCCTCGGGCATATTTATAATAAGTACTCCAAGACTCTTAGCCCATGTCTGATCCTTGTCTAGCCCTGATCTAAAGAATCAAATACAAACTATGTCATCCTGTGCCCAGGGCCGGATTTGAGATTATAGTACCTGTGGGGAGGGGTGTGTGTGTGTGTTGTGAGGAATCGCAGTTCTTAGCCAGCTTCAGAATTTGGCACCCTAGGCTCATGCCTCTGTTTCCTGTGCCGAAATCCAACCGTCTGTGCTCTTTGCATGAAAAGCTTTAGAAATTAAGGTCAGGTCCAAAAAGAGCAACCCCCCCCACCCCCCCCCCAAAGGCATCTTTTGCTTAAAAATCGCATTTCTGCAGCTTGTGCAAAGGAAAACTTCCTCAGAAAATAACGGTGCAAGCCAGAGCTTGCACAAACCATGCCGTGGAACTGATGCCAGACGGTTAGATGCGTTTTTTTGAACAAAAGTCATGCAGTGCTTTTTGCTTCTGTGGTTTCCTCTGTGAATGTTTATCCCCTTCCGAAAGTTGCAGGAAAGTACATCCCAGGAAAAAAGGTGACTAATTCAAAATTTTGCAAATAACCTGACTTTAAAAAATTTTTATACTCTTTTTGGGCCCCAAAGTTTCCCCAAAACTTAAATATGTCCCTAAAAATGTTTCCACAGTGTGAAGCAAGAAGAAAGTTTCACTTCATAATTATGTAGAAATGAAGGTCAATAAACCAAAAATATCAGCTGATCCGTTTTGACTGGACTAATGTAATATGTTTCTTGACTTGCGTTTAGGAGCTGTTCTCTTCCTCAGTTCATTCAAGAGGACTAACCTGGCAACAGTACTGCTTCATAGTTGTAAATGTTTCCTTACAAATGAGAGAAACTCAGATTCCTGGATTTGTTTGTACAACCTCAGCTCTTCTCATGATTAGCAGGCTGCACATCAGCTTATTCAGTTTTCTTTCCTCATAGCTCTTCTTTTGTTATCCTTTGAATGTACAATGTTATACAGCATCCTGTAACTTGGCATTGTGCAGTACATATGGGTGACATTATGTATATATATTCTTCTGAAATCACACCCGTGTCGATTCTGTGATGCATTTTATTTAAAATAGGTGGTTACTCTGTGTAATCATCTGGCAGTTCCATCACAGCAGTGCAGAACTTGTGCATTTTGTATCCTCCCTGTACTTTTCATAGCAGCTGCAACTCAAGCTTTTCTCTAGCTTCATAAATGTAATTCTTTTCCATGATCCCCCTTCCCCTAATAACACACACTATCTCCTCCCTAGCTGCATGTCTGTTTCTTTACTGCAACTCTACTATATTTTTTATCTTGGTCTTTACTGAATAATGTCAGTCATGTGTTGAGTTTCTCCACATTGTCTGATGAAGCTGGGGTTTAGATGCCCACCCAGCACTCACCCTGTCAAACACTTTGCTCTTCATTTAAAAGAGAGAGGTTAGTGTCACTTCATGGCTGCTAGATGGTTTTATCAAATAATTTCTT
The DNA here is from genome assembly GCF_901001135.1 of Rhinatrema bivittatum. Classification (NCBI taxonomy): domain Eukaryota; kingdom Metazoa; phylum Chordata; class Amphibia; order Gymnophiona; family Rhinatrematidae; genus Rhinatrema; species Rhinatrema bivittatum. Next base: position 10,812,977 of record NC_042629.1, on the reverse strand, counting down.
TATTTCAGGTCACAACTGACCATGATCAAAATCACATTGCAAGTCTAGAAGATGAAAACAAATGCAATGTACAATTTTCTAGCATGTAGATAGAGGGATTCAAGAGCAGTGGGTTATGCACCTCTACCAGCAGATGGAGACAGAGCAAACTGACGTCACAGTACATATAGCCCTGCAGTGACATCAGCCTGCCAGTATTCTCCATCTCCAGCAGATGGTGGATGTGCATCTTCCTACTGGGAATTGCTTCAGATTTTAGAAGGCAATGGGTGAAAGAAGCTGAGTACGGCGGTGACAGCAGATGCCCTCTCCCCCCGCAGCCAGAAACTGTCTTTGTACTCAGCCAGGAAGGGCTGAGCTCAAGTAAACTTCAAAAAAAAAAAAAGATAAGATACCTTACAGAGACAATTGGTTGTTTGTCCCACCCCAAGGGAGGTTCAGGGACGAGGGCAGCCTGGCAAGTTCAGCGGCCTTTTTGGCTATGTCCCGCTCTGAGGCTTTTCCACTGCGCATTGTGTGGTAGGCCGCAACACTGTTTTTGCGTGCTTTTGCCTATGCGTTTGGCAGACCTCTATAGGATGTCGGTTCAGCGGTGTGGCTCAGTGTGCGTCCAGGTTGTGCGTCCAGCCTTTGGACGCTTAGTTGAGAGTCAGCTGGGGCATCCAGGTTAGGCAGCATCCGGCTTGGACACGCACTGTCCAAGGCGTGTGCACTTAAGTTGAAATGCCTATCCTTGCAGTACCTAGTTTAGGGATGCCCAGTTCTTGGCTGCCTAAATTTTGGGCACATAATTAAAAAATAATATGTATATATATTATGACGCCTTTAGCTAAGAAGCCTAAGAACCTGTCATATTCGAGCATCTCAGCCTGGTGTGCCCTCTAACTTCTATCAGCGCAATTTTGAGGCTCAGGGAAAATGTTCATTCTCTGATTTTACTAAGCCTGGTTCTTCCCAGCCTGATGATGTTATGGGTAAAGATAAGTCAGGAGAAGCACCTGATATTGGAACTCCCTTTACTGGTTCCTTAGCAGGGGATGGCAGCTCAGTGGGCACAGCACAGGTGCCTCCTGGTTTTGGCATGGATCCTTTTGCAATTTCTAGTGTACAATTTTTTCAGGAATTGCAATCCTTTCTTCAGCCGCATCCCATCTTCTCAGGTCAGTCCCTCAGGTGGTGGCCTCTCCCTCTTCTGGTGCTACGTTTAAGTGCCGAAGTACTCCTTGAGCTGCAGGTGTTCCTGACAGGAATCTGATGATGAGGTACACTCACTGCAGGATGGGGAATTTCCTCTGGGACTAGAACTGTATAGGACTATGTTGCTGTTCTTTCATAGAGATGAATTGCCAGCCCTGATTTCCCAAACATTGAAAATGCTAGTTCCTGGAGCAGATTCCATGTCTGAGCCAAAGAAAAATCCCATTTTGATGTCTTTGATGTTTTTTCCTGATTATGGAGGCCATTCAAGAATTGATTGATTTTGACTTGGATGCCCCAGAGGCAAATTTTAAAGGCCTGTACCCCCTAAATCCAGTGGTGAGACAGCATCTGTGTTTTCCAAAAGTGGATGCGCTGGTATATGCTATCTCTAAATGGACGACTATCCCTGTGAAAGCAGGAGCAGCCTTGAAGGATGCACATGATAGGAGAACTGAGGCCATCCTTAATCAAGCATTTGAAGCAGTGGCAATGATTTTGCAAATAGCTTCCTGTTGTTCCCTGGTGGCTCGCTTTTGTTTGTTCCTCTCTCAGGAGGTTGATGATTCTGGAGTGTTTTCCAGGGCAGTTATGGAACCCACCCCCCCTTATTAGCAGATATGGCCTGCAATTTGGGCCACACCTTGGCCAGAGGAGTGGCTTCAGGAATAGTGGTCAGATGTCAGTTATGGCTGAGGAATTGGTCAGCTGATGCAACCTCCAAAACTAATCTTATGAAATTGCCTTTTAAAGGCTCGCGCTTGTTTGGGAGTGAGTTGGAGAAGCTGGCCAGTAAGTGAGGCGAATCCCTGGTTCCTTGGTTACCGGAGGATAAGAAGCATTCACCGTGCCCCTTTGGTATGAGGGATCGTCTCAGAGGTTCCAAGCATTTTCATTCCTACAGAGGGATGACCTTTCAGAGGACTCAGCCTTTTGGCAGGCCTCAGTCCTTTCGTCCCAGACAATCCAAGTGGGACGGGGGCTCAGGTAATGCAACCTCCCGACCCACCCCCAGGAACAGGAGATAGGAGGAGGCCTCTCTCTCTTTTATCAGAGGTGGGTCGAGATCACATCAGATCAGTGGGTCTTAGAAGTGATATGAGAAGGATATGCACTGGAATTTTGCAGTGTTCCTTGGGGCATGTTCATGGTGTCTCCCTGCCACTCCCCGGAGAAGAAGCAGGTGGTGGAGTGTACACTATCAAGGCTCCTCAGTCTGAGGGCTGTGGTTCCAGTACCCACGTCTCAAGACAATATGGGTCGATATTCCATTTATTTCGTTGTACCCAAGGAGGGCTCCTTTCGTCCCATCCTGGATCTCAAAGGGGTCAACCTTCATTTGCGGATGACTCATTTTCACATGGAAACATTGCTCTCAATGATAATGGCCGTACAGTTGGGGAAATTCCTGACTTCCTTGGATCTGTCTGAGGCTTATCTCCATATTCCTATCCGAATAAAGCACCAACATTTTCTGCATTTTGCAGTGTTGGGGGTACCATTATCAGTTTCGGATGCTGCCTTTTGGTCTAGCTACTGCTCCCAGAATTTTTTCCAAGAATATGGTGGTGGTGGTGGTGGTGGTGGTAGTGACAGAATTGAGAAAGGATGGGATACTAGTACACCCGTATTTAGATGACCGGTTGATTTGGGCTAAGTCTCTAGAAGATAGCCATCTGGTGACCCACAATGTGATCTCTCTGATATGGGAGCTCGGTTGGGTGGTGAATCTAGCCAAGAGCAGTCTTCAGTCACCTCAGTCGTTGGAGTTTTCAGTGTGCAATTCGACATGATGCAGGGCAAAGTGTTTTTTGCCAGAGGCTTGTTTACAAAGGTTGGTGTCTCAGGTGCGTCTCTTGGTGAGCACTATATGCCCAACAGTGTGGTCCTATCTACAGGTACTTGGGTTGATGATGGTAACCCTGGAAGTGGTGCAGTTGGCAAGGGCACATATGCATCCCATTCAGTGCTCCCTGCTGTCTCGTTGGAACCTGCAGTGTCAGGACTATTCGATTTGGCTCCACGTGCCGATGGAAGTCTGCTCTCACCTCTAGTGGTGGTTACAAGCAGATCATCTGAGAAAGGGAGTTTCTCTGACATTGCCAGACTGGTTGGAACTCGCGATGGATGCGAACCTCCAAGGCTGGGGAGCTCACTGTCAGGAACTAATGGCACAACAGTGCTGGAACACAAAGGAGTCTCTCTGGAACATCAATTGGCTGGAAGCCCAGGTGGTCTGGCTGGCATACTTGCAGTTCAGCAGCAGATTGCAGTGTCAAGTGGTCCAGATAATGTTGGACAACGTGATGACAGTGGCTTACATCAGTCGACAGAGAGGAACCAAGAACATGGAATGGGCGGAAATTCATCTTCAGGTGATTTCGGCATTGCACATTGCAGGAAAAAATGTAAGAGCAGACTTTTTCAGCGGGGAGAGTCTGGATCAGGAGAATGGGTTTGTCAGATGTGGCATTCCAGCTGTTAGTGGATCTCTGGGGCCTTCCATTTATAGACCTACTAGTGACTTCTCACAATGCAAAAGTTCCTGGATTCGTCAGTCGGAGGAGAGATCCAAAGTCCTTGGGTATTGATGCTCTCATGCAGGTCTGGCTGGAAAACAAGCTGCTGTATGCCTTTCCCCCATGGCTCATGTTGGGCAGAATAGCTTGAAGGATCAAAGACCACAGATTGATGGTGCTCCTGTTGGCACCAGATTGGCCCAGAAGACCATGGTATGCAGATCTGCGAAGAATCCTGGTAGAGACCCCCCTTTGTCTTTCTGTTGAAACAGGGGCCTGTCCTTCATGAAGATCTGACTCTGTTTTGTCTTATGGTATGGCCCTTGAGAGGGCTTTCTTGTTGAAGTGTTTATATTCTGTGGTGATTGCCACCTTGCTACGAGCTTGGCTAAGGAAGTGGAGAACTTTCAAGCTCGTAGCAAGGAGGCAATCACCAGTGAGGATCAAGTGTTCTTCTTTGTTCAGTTAAGATCCTGCTCATTTTGGAATTTTTGCAGGATGGGTTAAATAAAGGGTTGGCCCTTAATTCCTTGAAGGTACAGGTAGCGGCTCTTGCCAGCTTCAGGGGCCAGGTGAATGGTGAATCTTTATCGTCTCATACTGATGTGGCTCACTTCTTGAGGGGAGTGAAACATCTTCATCCTCCTTTGCAGTTACCGGTTCCTTTCTGGAGTCTTAAACTGGTGTTGGATTTCTTGGTGGGTCCTATGTTTCGACCACTGCATAAGCTTTCCTTGTGGTTATTGACCTTGAAAACAGTGTTTCTGGTAGCAATATGTTCTGCGAGTTGAATTTCTGAGCTGGAGGCCATGTCTTGCTGGAAGCCGTTTCTTCGAGTGACTCCAGGAGCGATAGAGCTGCATACTTTTCCTTCATTCTTGCCTAAAGTGGTCTCAGATTTTCACTTGAATCAGTCCATTTCCTTGCCATCGTTGGATAAGGAAAGAGATGCGGAAGAATATTGCCTGTTGCATCCCTTGGATGCCAAGAGATATGTGAGGTTATTTGGAGGTTTCTAAACCTTTCTGAAAGATGGCTCGCCTGTTTGTCCTTCATGATGGAGGAAAACGGGGCAAATCAGCTATGTGGGCTACAATAGCTTGCTATACTAAAGAGGTGATCACGGTCACGTATGTGGATGCTGAAAAGCTGTTGCTTACTCTGGTTAGGGTTCATTCCACTAGGGATCAGGCAGTTTCATAGGCGGAGGTTAGATTGTTGTCTCCCATTGACATTTGCCGAGCTGCAACGTGGTCCTCCTTACACACCTTTTCCAGGTATTATCATCTGGATGTGCACGCCCAGGAGGACGCAGCCTTTGCACATGTGGTGTTGACCGCGGGCAGCCTCCCATCAATTCATGAGTAGCTTGGATACATCCTACTGGTCCTGAATCCATCTATCTATGTGCTAGAAATTGAGAAATTACTACTTACCCGATAATTTCCTTTTCCTTAAGGTGGATAGATGGATTCAGCCTCCCGCTCTGGGTTGCCTAATGATTGTGTGATGTTCCTCCTGTATGGCTTCGTGTTCCAGGTGATTACTGGTAAGTGGTCATCCAGTCCCTAGTATGCTAGTATGCAATGTTCTTACCTGAGTTCAGTGTTTCTTGTTGGTTAAGTACAGAAATAGTTGTCTGTTTTTAATCAAGTTTTTGCTAGTCTGTCCACAGTTGCTTTTGAGGAAAATACTGGCAGGCTGATGTCACTGCAGGGGTATATATACTGTGACGTCAGTTTGCTCCATCTCCATTTGCTGGTAGAGGTGCATAACCCACTGGTCCTGAATCCATCTATCCACCTTAAGGAAAAGGAAATTATCAGGTAAGTAGTAATTTCTCATTATATGAGTATTATCACATAAAGAAGATCATTTTGAAAAGGATTTACATGTGTAAATGTAACTATTGTTGTAACAATTTTCAAAAGCCATTTACCCGCTTAAAGTGCACTTACACGGGTAAAACCTATGGACAATTCATTGGCATATATTGGATCAATTTTCAAAAGTCCACTTACTCAAATAAAGGGCATTTATGTGAGTAAATCCTATGGACAATTCAATGGCATATATTTTAGCAATTTTCAAAGTCTACTTACTCAAGTAAAGTGCATTTACGTGGGTAAAACCTATGGACAATTCAACGGCATCACCTGCTATTAATTAAGTTGACTTAGAAAATAGCTACTGCTATTACTGGCAACGGTAACATGGAATAGACTTAATTTTTGGGTACTTGCCAGGTTCTTATGGCCTGGATTGGCCACTGTTGGAAACAGTATGCTGGGCTTGATGGACCCTTGGTCTGACCCAGTATGGCATGTTCTTATGTTCTTAAATTTCAAAAACCCAGTTTTAAGCATGTAAATTATTTTGAAAATTTGGCCCAAAATATTAATATGTTCTATGTTGTTTGAAGTATTTAAATTTGTGATCCTCACTGAACAAAATGTATTTGCATATTGCAGAATGTAAATGTTTTATTAATATATATCCACATTGTACCATCATATGGTCTTGTACAGAATTATACCTCACAGACAGACTATCTTTACTATTTTAACTGGAAAAAGCAAAAGAGACCATATCACCGAAACCTTAATAGAACTACACTGGTTACCCGTTGAACAAAGAATACAATTCAAGACTTTATGCACCATACATAAATTAATACACGACGAAAAAGCCGAGTGGCTGAACACAGCCCTATGTGTTCATACCCCCCATAGAAATCTGAGATCAGCAATCAAAGCACTGCTAACTATTTCCTCAGTAAAGATGGCCAGACTAACACAGGTAAGGGATAGGGCCCTATCTCTAGCAGGACCGATAATATGGAACAATATGCCATTAGAAATCAGACTACAAAGCAGCATCAAAACCTTCAAAAAAAGTTTAAAAACATGGCTATTTAAGCAAGCATACCACAAAGAGAACTGAGAGCAGAAAAACAGGGAAATTTTGGTTGTAGTTAGCCTAGCTCACACTCACACACCTTGTCTCTTTAAGTGTGTGCCTCTCATTACTTTATCCTAAAACTATTCTTTCTTTTTAAACAACAAAGAACCAAAATAAAGGAATACAATATATCATAACCGAGTAAAAGGAAACTGGACATGACTTATAACACTCACCACATTATATTTTTTATGAAACTATGTTACAGTAAATTAACGGCACCTGTTTAAGAGTTTAGAATTCCAGATACTGGATCTAACACATAGTTTTTGTGCCATATTGTAAACCGTTGTGATGGCACCGCTTAACGACAGTATAGAAAAGACTTTAAATAAATTAAATAAATCTTGCCCTGGATTCACTGTTTAGATTTTGACATTTTAGTGTTCCCCTTTTTTTTACCACAGTCATTTTTCTAGAAAATTCAAAACTTTACTATCAAACCTTTCAAATCATATCTAGCTTTTACCCCTAGGAATTTGGTAGCTAAATTACAAAGCATTAGGTTTGCATTTCTCAAAGATTATCACCTTACTGATTGACAAAATGCAGATTGGGAAGAATGTATATCCTGCAAAAATAAAAGTGCTATAATTCATTGAAACAATTATGATTCAAACTAGATAATAAACATAATTAAATTGCCAAGCTTATTTCACAATTCCTACCATCCTCCCCCCACTCCTATGCCACTCCAAAAAACCCTAATATCACCCTTGACTCCTTCGAATCTACCTCCTCTTCCGAGATAGTAACACTTCTAAAGAAAATGAAACCATCCTCACATCCAGAAGATTCCATCCCTACAAAATCCCTTCTTACCGTCCCCGACATTATAGCCAAACCATTATCAGAAATTATTAATTGCTCCCTCTCCCTCAGACATGTCCCCAGCACTTGGAAACAAGCCATCCTCAAACCCATTTTAAAGAAACCTAACCTAGACCCATATGACCCTTCAAACTTCCGGCCACTCTCTAATCTCCCATTCCTGGCTAAACTTATGGAAAAGGTTGTTAACCTTCAACTTACCGATCACCTGGAAAAACACAACACTTTATTCCCATCACAATTCGGCTTCCGGAAATTCTTCAATACGGAAACCCTTTTAATATCCCTCACAAATACCCTCCTCAAAGGACTAGACAAGGGCCAATCGTACATTCTAGCCATGCTAGACATTTCATCCGCTTTCGACATCGTCAGTCACAACATACTAATTGATCGTCTCTCTGAAATAGGTATCTCCGGAATAGCCCTTAGCTGGTTTGAATCCTTCCTCAACAATAGACACTACAAGGTCAAAATTGGCAACCATGAATCCAACCCCATTAACTTAACTCATGGGGTTCCCCAAGGCTCATCCCTCTCCCCGACCCTCTTCAATGTCTACCTACTGCCTCTTTGCCAACTCCTCGCGACCTTGGTCTTACTCTATCTATGCGGACGATGTCCAGATACTTATCCCCATCACCAAATCTATTCCTAAAGCCCTCAAGACCTGGGACAATTGCCTCACATCAATCAACCTCCTCCTCACAAACCTCAACCTCGCCCTAAACACGTCAAAAACAGAACTCCTTTTCATCTCCCCAGATCACTACAACCCCTCTCCCTCAGATCAATCCTTTTCCTTTTCCCAGCATGTAAGAGACCTAGGTGTCATTCTCGACAGCCAAGTCAATCTAAAAAAAACTATCAACACCACCACCAAAGATTGTTTCTACAAACTGCAGGTGCTAAAGAAACTAAGACCCCTCCTCCATCACAAAGACTTCCGGACAGTCCTCCAAGCCACTTTATTTACCAAAATCGACTACTGCAACACTCTACTGTTAGGCCTTCCCATAATTTCCATCAAACCTCTCCAAATGCTGCAAAATGTCGCTGCTAGAATCCTCACCAACTCCCGAAGAATAGAACATATCACGCCAATTCTTAGAGACCTCCATTGGCTCCCGATCCCCTCCAGAATTCTTCATAAGAGTCTCACAAAACCCTTCATAACCAGAATATTCATTGGCTTAATGATTCCCTTCACTACCATACCTTTAACAGACCCACCAGATCTGCCTTCAAAGGATCCCTGTTCACACCCTTTCACAAACTCACCCAACACATCTCCACCAAAGAACGTGCGCTTTCCATAGCGGGACCAACAATATGGAATTCTATGCCCCCTGATCTACGCCAAGAACACTGTACAAGGACTTAAAAAAAAAACCAACTAAAAACTTGGCTGTTCAAACTGGCTTATACATAAATTCAACCATCTTCCCCTTTGGTAATAGGCTCCTCAGCCCCCACCCCTTCCCTGCCCCCTCCCCATCCCTCAAACCTATAAGTTTAATTTAGTTATGGTTTCAAGTTCATCTACAATCGCCTTACCTAGGTCCTCTTGACCTTTTTATTTTCTCTCCTCTTCCCACCTTGTTACATGTAACTTTTTATTTTTCACTTTCGTAATTTATGTTTTTATTTTCCCTGTTGCTTGTAAACTGATGTGATATGTAAATGAATGTCGGTATATAAAAAGTTTTAAATAAATAAATAAATCTTGATCTTAAAAAAATCTGGCTATGAATTGACTTCTAACCATCATACAATTGTGATGTCTTATGTTTTAAAACTAGGGTTAATTTCTTTGATGTTATAAATGAATTGATTCATTAGCCTAAACAGTTTCATTTAAATTGCCGTGAATAATATAAATATTTTCTTGGATTGAAGGGTGAAAGTTGTATTCTGCACCACCCTCCAGCACTGATAGGGCCATGGTCCTACATGGGATCCTTGCTAGGACTGGAATCTTGACCCTCACACCCAACTCTGCTGACCTAATAGAGAAAGTGAGAAAGTAGGACAGGAAGACACCCAGACAGCAGCAGATATAGTAATTCACCTCCTTATTCTGATCTAACATTTTCTACTTTTTAAGGAGGACAATAAAACAGAATATCTGGTTGGTTGCTGGCTCATGCAAAGGTGATTGAATCTCTGGTTCCCACATGCTGGCGAAGTGCCCATGTTGTCTTCCTGGAGCAGATGCCTATTGAGGAACATTTTGGATTATTCACTTTTGAATGGATGATTTATTTACTATGGCTACAGAACATGTTGCGCCGGAGGTGGACCCTTGGGCTGAGGAGGGGGGTTGAAGCAACCCATAGGTAGGAACTTATGGGTCCCCACCATCGGCAGGCGGAGTGGGCTGATGAACAGCGGCCAGCTGGAGATTCACCAATATCAGCCCTCGTTCCCCGCGGGTTGAGCCTTTGGGTGCTGGGGCCGGCTGGACTTAGATGGGCCTCTGTATGTAGTCGATGTAGAGATCGGTTCAGCCCAGAGACAGCAGGTGAGAGATGGTACAGTCTTACACTGGACAAGGTAGTGTCCTGGAGACTCGGAACGGAGGCAGACAGGGGATGCCCGAGCAAGAGCAGGCCGAAGCCTGAATAGACCAAGTCCAGGAAGTAAGCTGGAGAAGCGTCGAGGAACAGGCTTGAGTCAGGGCTGGTGGCAATCCAGAGGCAGTGGCAAGCAAGGCTGAGGTCTGATCATGGAGACAGTCAAGCATAAACGAACCAGAGGTCTGGGTTTGGAGATAGGCAGTAGCGTAGTCAAGCAAAATAGCCTAGGGAGGAGCACGGCACTGAATGGTGGTATCTCCCTGCGGGCCACGCGGTGGGACCCGTCGTGGAGCACAGAGGCCTGTTGCAGTAGCTGGAGCACTGGGGGTGGCCCGAGGACCACCAGAGACGTGGAGCCGGCGGCCCACCACCACCAGAGACGTGGAGGTAGATGCTGGATGTGGCAAAGGAAGGTGAGAGGGCCGGGCCATGGGCCTGCTGCGGCCGGCACACGCAACAGAACATTTCTTCCTGATGTAGTATGGAAGGCAAAAGAGCCTGTCTTCCCTGCTTTCCATTAACACAAATGGAAGAACTACTGTACAAATTTATTTATTTATAACTTTTATATACCGAGGTTCAATTAACAGAATTAATTATCACTTCGGTTTACATTACAACCAGCAAACGACAACAATTACATAGTCTTGTCTTACATTGAACAAAGTGGAGAAACCTGGATAAACATAACTTGGGATAAAACAGTGAACGTATTTTGAATTACATTGAACAGTGGAGATAAAACTTGTAAAAACAACATATGGGAGAAGGTGAAGTGAAAGCGTGGTGAGATGTACTCGAAGAGTGAAAAAGCCGGTATGGCGGGGTTGGTTAAAGGGGTGAGAAGGGGATGAAAATGGCGGCTTTGTTACAAATACTTAGGATACTTGAGGGAACGCTTAGGTCAGGACAGACAGGTGGGGCTGAGGAGGAAAAGAGTGGTTATGGGAAATAAATAAAGGAGGTGAGACCTGAGAGAGGCAGAGAGAGGCAGAAAGAGGCTACAGAGATGGGCGTAAACAAACCTCACGATTGTTTGGGCAGCTAATGAGCTTCAGCGATCATGCTAATTGCAGTTTTTCTAATTGAAACTAAAAACTGTAAACTAAAGCTGAAAGAAAGGTTACCTGAAACTCCAAAAGCATTTATTCAGAATATCTCTGCAGCTCTGCCATTGTCCAAAGATAGTACTAGCCTGTGAAAGGAAAGCAGAATTTTCACATTCTGAAAGCACATGCCTCTCATTCAGGGCTCAATATAATAAAATGTCATCTCAATTTTAGCTCACGTTTTCTTTACTCACATGGTAAAAATGCATGCCTGAATCAGTAAGCTAATTATTTGCTAATGCATTGAGAGTTAAAAAAAAATCGGCAGGCTAACCCAAAACTGTATGCACATAACACAGGTTTTCTGCACAGAAAAATATATTTTGTACACAGTGTCTGCATATAGAACAAGACCTGTGCTCATAAAAATAAAATATTTGTGTAGAAAGTGTATCCTTTGTGCATTAAATGTGCTTTCTGTACAAATCTGTTTTATACACACAAATTCCAAGTAGAGGGACCTCTGTACCATGCAATTTGGGTTCGGCTCCATAGACTGAGTCCAGTTCTGAGCAGGAGTTACATTTCCAGTGCTGAAAATCCATCAATTAAGCTTATGTGCATGGAGGAGTGCCTTTGTGACCATGACATTGAAATGGAGGAGCGCTGGTTTGTGGGCACAGGTTTTGTGCGCAGAGCTCCTTGCTGCATCAAGATTTGCATGCATTTGTGAGTAAAACACTATTGCCCAGCCCAGCACGCCTCCGTGAGACTCAAGCGTACTAGAGAGTTAGCTTTTATGTCCTTTTCTTAAGTAAATAGACACTGACTCCAGATAAGCTAAAGAACCTCTAAGAAAGAAGATTTGCATGAAAAAGGTTTTGGTTCCATGTTATATCACAAACTGCTGCGGTTGGGTACACTTTTTTTTAGCTTGCACATATTATTCATAAGATGGCTTAGGACAGGCTGCTTAATGATCAGGCCCTTAGCTAATGGGAGATATTTCCTTAACTTACACAGAGGGTCTTCATGTGGAGCTGCTGTTGCGGAGGTGGACCCTTGGCTCGAGGTGGAATTGATGCTACCCGTGGGGAAACTCCCACGTGTCCCCACCATTGGGAGGCAGAGCAGACCGGGAAGCGGAAGACGACTGGAGCTTCGCCAATACCAGCCCTCGTTCCCCGCAGGTTGAGCTCTTGGGTACTGGGATGGCTGGTCTTAGGCAGGCCTCCGCGTGGAAGACAGGGAGCCAGGAAGCAGCAGAGTTCAAGACAGGGCCTGGATCCAAAGCCCGGACAGGCTGAGGCAGGCTAGAGCACAGGAACAAGTTAAGTCCGGGCTTGTAAGTAGGCCGGAGCCTAAAAGAGGCCAAGTCCAAGTAAAAAAGCTAGAGGCAGAGTTGGGTTCAAGCTGGAGTCAGGACAGGCGGCTGGAAACGAAGTCGAATACAGGCTGAAGTCAGGACAGGCGGCTGGAGACAAGGTCAAATACAGGCTGAAGTCAGGCAAGGCAGTTGGAGACAAGGTTGAGGTATAAGCACAGGTCAGAGCTGGGAATCCGTCCAAAGCATGGTCAGGAGAGGCAAGGGTCAAAGCCAGGAATCCGTCCAAAGCATGGTCAGGAGAAGCAAGGGTCAAAGCCAGGAATCTGTCCAAGGTCATCAGGAACAGGTAGCAGGTACTGGAACTCTGGAACTGGAAACAGGAACGCAGGACTGAACAAACGAGCACAGGAATGAAGGAGTAGCAACTAAGCACACGACAAATGTGGAGACCTGTTGCCAAGGCGAAGATGAAGTGGCGGGGTCTGCCTTAAATAGCAGGGCCTGGCGACGTCATCATCTGGGGCCATGGGAAGGTTTCCCGTCGCGGCCCCTTTAAAGTCAGGAAAGGCACAGGCGCGCGTGCCTAAGGCAAATGGCTGAGATTATGTGGTGGCGGCGTCTCCCCTACGCACACGTGGGGAGACACGGTTGGAACTGGAGGAGGCAGTGGAGCAGCCGGAGGAACCTGGGGAAGTAGTAGGAACGCGGGCATGTAGGTGGCTGCCTACTGCTGCTAAGGAAAAGGGTCAGGTCTGGGACCTGGGCATCGGGGGCGAGTAGGGCTGGTGCGGGCCTGCTGTGGCTGGGACACACAACAGCTGCTTCCATCTGCTCATGTACAAGTTAAAAAAGCATTCCATGTTCAGTCATTGCATCCTGTACATTGATTAGAAAGTTCTGGGTCCTTCATAGCTGATACTTGTCCAGTCATCTTAAGAAGTCAATTCCCGAAGGCCCAAAGCCATGCTGGTACATTTGGGATGGGTGCTTATTATCCTTCCACCCCTAGTTATAATTGTGTGCCAGATCTTCAATATTGAATGCATTGGGTTTCTTTTGCTGGGCTAACTGGACTTCAGTTTATAATATTTTGGCTGCCAATATCAAGGTTTTCTCCTTTTCTTTTACAGTGCCAAAGAAAAGATTTTAAATAAATCTTATTGATTACTTACAGTGTCACTTAAAAGGATACATTTCTCCAGGTTTAAAGTGCAAATCAATGAAATATTATCTATCTCCAGTACCATACAGCAGTATTACTATAGGTGTTCATAAGGGTGTCTCAGATATATGGGAGACAGGGCACAGAAAGATTAGAGAGGGGGAGGTGTGTGACTAATAGGAAATGTCTCCTATTTGGTGTATTTAGTTCCTGCTCAGCACAGCCTCGCAGAGCAGGGTAATGAGTTCTAAGTAGCAATGTGGGGAGGAACCAATTATTTTACAGGGTATCACTGCTGACTTTCTCTCTTAACTTCTGCAGAGCTCTAGAAGTCTCTCAGGCTCTGAAACCTATTCTTAGACTAACCTAAGAATCAGCCAGAGATGTACATGAGCTTTTTAGAACACTGAACAGATCCTTGTTGAAGCCTCACCTGGAATACCGAGTTCACTTTTGGAGACCTGATCTCAGAAAGGATAAGGATAGAATGGAAGCGATCCACAGAAAAGCAAGCAAAATGGTGTGGGGTGGGCATGGAAAGCCACATGAGATTAGTGTGAAGTAGAGATGTGAATTGTGTGATCGATCGTCTTAACGATCGATTTCGGCTGGGAGGGGGAGGGAATCGGATCGTCGCAGTTTGGGTTTTTTAAATATCGTGTAAATCGTGTAAATCGAAAACCGGCACACTAAAACATCCCTAAAACCCACCCCGACCCTTTAAAATAAATCCCCCCACCCTCCCGAACCCCCCCAAAATGCCTTAAATTACCTGGGGTCCAGAGGAAGGGTCCCGGTGTGATCTTTTACTCTTGGACCTCGGACCTACGTGCGTTGTAGAAACAAAATGGCGCCGGCGCTACCTTTGACCTGTCATATGACAGGTCAAAGGTAGCGCCGGCGCCATTTTGTTTTTTTGTCCCCCGATGTCAGGAGCGTAGGAGATCGTTCCCGGACCCCCGCTGGACCCCCAGGGACTTTTGGCCAGCTTGGGGGGGCCTCCTGCCCCCCACAAGACTTGCCAAAAGTGTTGCCGAATGGCCGGCGCCATTTTGCACAAAATGGCGCCGGCCATTCCGTACTGAAAATGGCGCTGACCATACACCGTATGTCCGGCGCCATTTTCCGTACGGAAAAACGATTCGACTGCAGGAGGTCGTTCCGGACCCCCGCTGGACTTTTGGCAAGTCTTGTGGGGGTCAGGAGGCCCCCCCAAGCTGGCCAAAAGTCCCTGGGGGTCCAGCGGGGGTCCGGGAGCGATCTCCTACGCTCCTGACGTCGGGGGACAAAAAAACAAAATGGCGCCGGCCTGTCATATGACAGGTCAAAGGTAGTGCCGGCGCCATTTTGTTTCTACAACGCACCGAGGTCCGAGAGTAAAAGATCACACCGGGACCCTTCCTCTGGACCCCAGGTAATTTAAGGCATTTTGGGGGGGTTCGGGAGGGTGGGGGATTTATTTTAAAGGGTCGGGGTGGGTTTTAGGGTTGTTTTAGTGTGCTGGTTTTCCCGCCCTCCCCCTTCCCCTCCCCTTCCCCCGATTTACGATTTTTTGACGATAAATCGGGGGAATTGTTATTGTATCGCGGCTCTAACGATTTTTGACGATTTAAAATATATCGGACGATATTTTAAATCGTCAAAAAACTATTCACATCCCTAGTGTGAAGGACCTTAATTTGTATTCACTGGAAGAGAGGAGAGGCAGGGGAGATACAATACAGACCTTCAGATACCTTCATGGAAAGGGTGGTGCATGCATGGAAAGCCCTCCCAGAAGAGGAAAATGATAATGGAATGCAAAAGGGCATGGGATAAACACAGAGGGTCCCTGCTGGCTTGAGGATGGAAATAAAGAAATGGCTTAACTTTTCTATTACACCTAGAGTTTACATTTAGGCTTTGGGATAGCCTGCACGGAGTGGCAGTTGCTACCATCCTTAAAAACAAAAAACTTGCTGGACAAACTAGGTGGACCGTTTTGGTTTTTATTTGCTGTCATTCACTATGTTACTGCTTTCTTAGATTGTGACCCTGTTTTGATTTCCGTACACTGGTTTCCACTGAAAACTTTACAGCTCATCAAACACTAATCCTAAGTGAGCTCTGACTTAGCCTCTTTAGCACTGCCCATCTCTAGCTGGAGTCTGTATGCTAGCAGAGGTAAGACACTGAGTCACCCCGCCCGACTAGCTCCCATCTCACTCCTGTCCTCTGATCTTGTGCAATTGCTGCTCATCAGCTGACCAGACCTAGTGCTTCCTTTTCCAAGGCTGTGAGCGCTACCACCACAGCAATCCCAACCTCTGACTGTAGCACAGAGGCAAAGGCTGAAGATGGCAGAAGACTGCCAGGCCCCTGTGTGCTTAAAGCTGGGAAAGGATCCTTTTAGACTTCAGGAAAAGAGTGGCAGAATAGCCATATCTACAATCAGATGGTGAATGAAACCCTGCACGAAGTACTGGAAAAAGAAATCCTCAAGGATTAATTTTTTACTAGCATAAGGGCTTTTATATTATATTACTACTACACTGTAGTAACAATTATAGAGCAATTAATCAGTTGGGTATTAGGGTTTTATTATTATTCTGGCCCTGGGCCAGGAATGAAGTGGAGAATCCCTGGCAGAAAATAATCCTGCTAAGCAGAGAGGTGATGTCCTGTCAGGGATGTTTGTTGGAAGAGTTTGCTCAGCATCAGCCATAAAGCATCTATGGCAGGGGAGTTTGTTAAAGGCTGGCAGAGAATTGTTAGGATATCCCCTCGGGTAGAAATTATCTTAAAGGATCCACAGAATCTCTGTAATCACGGCCATCCGTGCATACACTCCTGAGAATGGCATTCAAGATTTAGAAAACATCATTGTAAACGATTTGTAGAAGGTTGCTTTCTAGTTTTCCGCGTTTATGTGGCGAGAGCTGGTTTTGCAGATTGAAAAAGCTCAGGTCGGCTTTTTACCACATCTCAGTATTGCGGTTTGCAGACAAAGGAAGGGGAGCCCAAAGGTTCCGCAACTCTTTCTTAAAATCTTTCCACTTTTATCTGTGGTTTGCTGGGGCTTCCTGAGGTGGTGGCACAGATGGGAGCTCCGGATCCCCGAGGCGCAGTCGCTTCTCTCCGCTGTGACCGGCACTGCCCCCTGGGAGCTCCTTTATAAACAGGAGGGGGCGGAGCCACCGGGCGCGGGTGCCGCCCCCTTAGTCCCGGCATCTGTGCTCGGCTCGCGCTCTCGCAGCATTTCCCGGACTCTACGGCAGCCCGGAGCACGGGCCCCCCGACATGTCGTCCCTGCCGCTGCCGCTGCTGCTGCTGCTCGGTGCCTGCCTGGGGGCCCAGATCGGCTGCGCCCTGCGGCTCCTCAGCGGTGAGTACGGCGGGGGCTCCCTCGGTTCCCGCCTGCTATTACCTTGAGGTCGGGTCCCCACTCTTGAACCGTGCAAGGGGGCTGGGCGAACACTGAGATAGATCACTGTCAAAAGTACAAGCTACCGGGTCTCTGAAGAGAGCATTCAGATAGCTCGGGGGGATGTATTGAGCCTTGAGGCTGCAATTTGGAAGCAGCAGTACTAAGACGTCCTGCATGAATCAAATTGCACAAAGTTGTTTCTTCAGCTGTACTGTTTTGTTCTTTTAGGTGTCTTTTTGATCTAATGCATTTTCTTATCGTTTTTAAACTTTTTGCAAGAAAATGTACAGGTCTTTTATTGCAAGGATTCCCTCTTTCTACCATCCCTCCTCCTTCAGTTCCTTCATTTATCATGCTGTATTCCTGCGTTACGGTCATTGCAATGTCTGTACTGGACTCTGATGATGCTCATTTTCAGCTGGGGTTGCTGTATTCATGCATTACATGCCACCTGCTCGTCAGCTGTCCATGCTGCGTGTAAAATATGGATTCATCTGTGAGACCTGCATGGGTTTCTAATGAAGATCTTCTCTTCAGTTGTCCATGCTGTATTCATGTGTTACACGAGGCAGTATGGCACCAGCATGGGTTTCTGATGAAGATCTGCTCTTCGGTTGTCCATGCTGTATTCATGTGTTATTTGAGACAGTGTGGCACCAGCATGGGTTTCTGATGAAGATCTGCTCTTCGGTTGTCCATGCTGTATTCATGTGTTACATGAGGCAGTGTGGCACCTGCATGGGTTTCTGATGAAGATCTGCTCTTCGGTTGTCCATGCTGTATTCATATGTTATTTGAGGCAGTGTGGCACCTGCATGAGTTTCTGATGAAGATCTGCTCTTCGATTGTCCATGCTGTATTCATGTGTTACATGAGACAGTGCGGCACCAGCATGGGTTTCTGATGAAGATCTGCTCTTTGGTTGTCCACTCTGTATTCATGTGTTACATGAGGCACCTGCATGGGTTCTGATGAAGATCTGCTTTTTGGTTGTCCGTGCTGTATTCATGTGTTACATGAGGCAGAGTGACATCAGCATGGGTTTCTGATGAAGATCTGCTCTTTGGTTGTCCATGCTGTATTCATGTGTTATGTGAGGCAATATGGCACCAACATGGGTTTCTGATGATCTGATCTTTGGTTGTCCATGCTGTATTCATGTGTTACATGAGGCAGTGTGGCACCTGCATGAGTTTCTGATGAAGATCTGCTCTTCGGTTGTCCATGCTGTATTCATATGTTACATGAGGCAGTGTGGCACCAGCATAGGTTTCTGATGATCTGCTCTTTGGTTGTCCACTCTGTATTCTTGTGTTACATGAGGCACCTGCATGGGTTCTGATGAAGATCTGCTTTTTGGTTGTCCGTGCTGTATTCATGTGTTTCATGAGGCAGAGTGACATCAGCATGGGTTTCTGATGAAGATCTGATGTTTGGTTGTCCATGCTGTATTCATATGTTACATGAGGCAGTATAGCACCTGCATGGGTTTCTGATGAAGATCTGCTCTTCGGTTGTCCATGCTGTATTCATGTGTTACATGAGGCAGTGTGGCACTTGCATGGGTTTCTGAAATGGCTTAGCACAGCAGTACCTGATTTATTTAACAAATGTGGAAGTGGTTGTACAGGAGGAGGTTTCAGTAACTAAATAGGAATATTTCCTTAGGAAGAGAAGCAAGCGAGTGAATTTTATTTGACCTGTCAGCAGAAGTTCCCAAACTTCTTTTCTGGCTTGAACTTGTGCTTTAGCAAGTTGCTAGAGATGTTGTAGCTGCATTAATATTACAGGAGACTTACTATGTATATGCCACTTCCCCTCTCATGTGTATGGTCT
Source organism: Rhinatrema bivittatum (assembly GCF_901001135.1). NCBI lineage: Eukaryota > Metazoa > Chordata > Amphibia > Gymnophiona > Rhinatrematidae > Rhinatrema > Rhinatrema bivittatum. Next base: position 10,794,110 of record NC_042629.1, on the reverse strand, counting down.
TAAAGAAGGAAGTATAATGAGACATTATTAATGACCTCCTAAATTTTATGAAACTAGAGAATTCCCTGTCTGATTTGACAGCAGTTTTTCCAGCAATCTTGGCTGGAACCCGAGACATATTGACTGATTTCCTGCTGTGCCACTCATCCGTCATCTTTCTTTATTGCTATCTTACCAGCTTATTTCATGACTTATTCCACAGTACAGTGAAAGAGAGATGTAGTAAAAAAAAACAAAACCCTATTCAGCCTGGTGATTAGTCGCCATGATTTAGACATTCGGTCCCTGAAATTGGAAATATGTGGAGCAGAAGGGATTTGGACTCCTGCAGTCATTGTAAGAGAAAGCAGGATGAAACCTCCTGCTGACATTACTCCCCAGTATTATAGCTCATTAAAGACAATCCTTTAGTGCAAGGATGAAATGACATTTCATAAAAGCAGGCAGCCACAAGAAGGAGCAAGTGCTATAGTTGCCAAAAGATGGTAGATGATGGGGAGAACAGATTGTAGACAAGGGAACGCCTTGCAGTGCTTTTCTGGGTTGTGGGTGCACTCAGTTTTTCAGTGACTCAGTGAGCTTCTCTGTTGTGGCCTTTAGGGTGGAGTTGCTGTTTTGAAATGTTCAGGGTGCGATTCTAGTCCTGAAGCCTGGACAAATGTGGAACTACTGATTTCTAAAGGAGCACTGTAGCATTTTATTACTGCATCACAGTACTTTAACCAAAGTTTTCCTGTGTCATGAGCCAACACACCTTCCAGCCAATTTGTAAATCGCCAAAATGGATCCAGTTACACAAATCCCTTTTCCCAATGTAATGAAAGTAATTCTTAACACAAAGTCCAGACACTGTACAGTGTCAATGCAAATGTTTTAGCAGTTACACACAAAAGGAGGCAATAATGTAAAATACAGCACATTATTAAATTGCATTAGTGTAGAAGCAAATCTTTCCTAACTGTTGGCATCGGTTAATCAGCTCAGAAGGAATTTTTGTAGGTCTGGTCCCTCACTTCCACAGAAGTGCAGGTTGAGCCTTCGTTCTGCAGGGATGGAAGCTCTGCGAGATATTAACTGAAGCCAGGTCATGGAGATGTGCTACAGGCTGCAGGGGCTGCAGGGGCTGTCCCATGACATCATGAAGAATAGAAAGTGATGAGAATGCAGTTCACAAAGATTTAATTACTGAAAGTATTTGCTGGGCAAGAAAGAAGAGTCTAATCTTGTTACTTTCCATTTAAGGACTAGTGTATTAATCAGAGCTATTACGCCTTAATGCTTGCTAGCCCCTCACTGGTTGCTTTCCAGAGTGAGAGGTTTTGTCTCTCTAGCAGTGCTCACGGTATGGTAATATGTTACAGTAAATAGAATTACAAAGCAATATTTGATAATCACTATTCCTCATTCAGGGTAATAGTCATCAAAATGAGACTTGCATCAAAATCAAAATTGCAAATCTCACAAGTGAAAATAATGGTTAGGAGACAACACACCAATGCAGTTTTTGTTCTTAAAAATTATCTTACTATAATAAAAGTTCCTATCATGGAGTCAATGGCCATGACAATGATACTGAACACTGCAAAGCTGTTGACAGGCTGCATGGAGGATTGTTGGAGAAGTGAGAAAAGTAGCGGCAGCAAAATGCAGTTTCAGGTGAGAGAGAAAGAGAGAGAAAGAGAGAGAGAGAGAAATTATCTATAAGGCCTGTCTAGTAGTTTAGGAATTTATACCTCTATATGAGGCCCACCTAGTAACTCGAAGTGAGGTTTAGGTATTAGTGTAGGGGTTAGGGGCCACTTTGACATTCAGAGTGAGACGTACAAACAGAACAGTACACTCTTGTGAAGATTTGATGTCTTTTGGAGTGAGGAAACTCACCCAAAGATGAGATTTGTACAATGTTCTTTCAACCTAGCTTGATGGACTCTCAACCTGGGTAACATCAAGCTAGGTTGAGAGAACATTGTACAAAGATCATCTTTGGGTGAGTTTCCTCACTCCAAAGGTCATCAGATTTTCACAAGAGTGTACTGTTCTGTTTGTTCGTCTCACTCTGAATGTCAAAGTGGCCCCTAACCCCTACACTAATACCTAAACCTCACCTCGAGTTACTAGGTGGGCCTCATATAGAGGTATAAATACCTAACTACTAGACAGTCTTTATAATTATGCTCTCTTTGTGCAGTATGGCTTTGCAAACTGCAAAGCTAGCCCACTTGAATAGAAATTAGCCTTGCACCATGCATTCAGGCAATTTTCACATTCTAAAACACCTTGCATGCAAAAAGGCCATAATGTAGTACATAGGTCATGTCAGAATATGAGATAGTAAATCAAAACTCACTTACACACCAGTGCAAAATCAACTATCAAAACAAACTGGTGAAAAGCAATAAAGATGTCCTATTCCTTTATTTTTTTTACATGTTTTTATTTAGAAATTCAATTTAATAGAAACCCTTCCTTCATGTCTTTCCTTACAGATAGGACTGCAGAATATATGAAAAGGAAGAAACCTCAGACAGCACATAAAAGCTCAACCAATCAACTTGGCCATGTTTTGCTCACATAGGCTACCTCAGGGTCAGAAAATGTGTTCTTGTAATTCACAGCAGCGACTCATGTCAATGACAGCGTCTCAGCTCTTCCCCACACATCTCACCTACATCACACACACATGGAGGGAGAAGGGCTACATAGCGGTGTATGAGGGGGTAAAAAGTGTGTACACTCACCTCTATCACCTACCTACTCCTCTATGCGCGCACGCACACACACACACACACACACACACAAGTACCCTAACCATGCACACACAAAGTGGTGGGAGGGTTGAGGTGATGGCTGGAGGCGGAGTGGCGGGGAAGCAGCAGGACGACCCTGAGAGTGCAGGAGGTGAAGGTAGGAGGCGGTAACAGGAAGGGAAGGAGATGTCAGCCTTGCCTGTCTGGCTGAGAAGAAAGAGGATGACCACGACCTGGGCTCTCAATTGACTGCTTAACCCGAAGGAAGCGGGGACCTTGCCCTGTCCCATCTTCAACACCCCTCCAAGCCTTACTCGGTCTTAATTTCTCCTGCCCCCAGCCCCCTCCCCAAATCGTGAGCACTTTATGAACAGCCTAGTTTAATGGCGGGCTGAGCAGGAGCGTAGAGTTTAGGTCCATGGTTTTAAATGCAAAGAAGCAAACAAAATGTGTAGCTTTCTTTTGGGCAGGCATCTCTAATTTCAGTGCTGAAACTGCCTTGATGTAATGTTAGGATGTTGGTAAAACCTGCTTAAGAAAGTACTTTTACAAATGAATGTGCTGATTTTTAGGAGTATGATGCCAGGGTTCTGTCAATAGAATTTCTCCTTATAAATGAGATTAACGAGGATGGAATGGGAGAAGATGCAGAATGGTCACAATTAATCTGATTGGGTGGAGCTTGTAGCATCTGTAGCCCTGGCTATTTCTTTCTGTTGCTCATGCAATGGAAGACAGAGCTTTTTCTGTTTATAGACCAAGGGAATTTCAGCATGAAATCAATAAGAAGCAGGAGATTTCAGCAGTGCACTTTTTAGGAGATTCAATCCATGTGAGTCACTTTGTCTGAACTGTGATTTAAACAGTATATTTATTTTGTATTTATTTTCTAGGCCAAAAGGTGTGTTATGCCGATTATCATCACCCCTGCTACAAGATTGCCTATTTCCAGGACCTGCCACAGAGGGTGGGCTTCCAGGAGGCTCGGCAGGCTTGTCAGATTGATGGAGGAGATTTGTTGAGCCTCGAGAAGGCAGGGGAACAGAAGCTCATAGAGAGAATGTTACAGAACCTCACTAACTCAGGATCCGGGGTTTCAGATGGGGATTTTTGGATTGGACTGTGGCGAAGTGGAGAGGGGCAGGTGTCCTCGGGAGCTTGCCCAGACCTCTACAAATGGGCTGATGGAAGCATTTCCCAGTTCAGGTAAACTTTCCTTAGGCTGTAATCATTACTACACAGGAATGCCGGTTCTTGAATGTATGGGCACTGTGATTAAACTTTGCTACTTTTGTGCACATAGGAATTGGTACATAGATGAACCCTCCTGTGGAAATGAAGCTTGTGTTGTAATGTACCACCAGCCAACTGCAAGCCCAGGGCTAGGGGGTCTTTACTTGTATAGATGGAATGATGACAGATGCAATATGAAGCATAACTTCATCTGCAAGTATAGTCCAGGTATGGAAATGTTTACCCCATTCTTATGCCAAGTAATGAGTGTTAACATACCCTGCCTCACAACCAAATGTTGCATACACTTCTCAGCTGAGGGACTTTAGCTGCTGTTATTTTTTTATTTATTTTTTATATACTGACATTTGATCTGAGATATCACATCAGTTTACATTCAGGTACTGTAGGTGTTTCTCTATCCCCCCAGGACTTACAATCTAAGTTTTGTACCTGAGGCAATGGAGGGTAAAGTGACTTGCCCAGGGTCACAAGGAGCGACAGCGGGACTCAAATGCTGGTCTCCTGGTTTGTAGCCCACTGCTCTAACCACTAGGCTATTCCTCCTCCCTTCCTCTGTTGAAGAAGATGGCATATTCCCCTAGACTACCTGCTAGGCCAAAATCCCTCAGCTACTCAGGGAAAATCTTCTAGAAACTTGTCCACTCGAGAACATCTTCTTAACTGGTTTCCCCTTGTTCCACCCATCTAAGCGCTACTTTCTGTTTGCATTTAACAGATAATATTCTAGAAAAGGAACTAGGAGACAGAGGAGAGCCAGACTATGGTAATTAGCCTGAAATCTCCAATTTAATCTTTGTCATGGAAGGAATTATGAAGTGCTGTGGCCTGCTGAAGGTCCTCTGTCTTTGTAAAATATTTACTATTTTTCTGTTTTCAGGAGTTCCTTCTACAGAGACAGCAGAAAAGCCAGCACCTGACAATGCAGGGGATCCTTTTCATGTCCCTGTTACTGAAACAGGTAATTGTATGATTCTTCTATTATTTCAGAAGGGGGAGCTGGATTTACCATTCAAGATAAGTCTTGGCATTTTGGAATGGAGTGTATGAAACCAGACTCTAAAATACTGTTCACTGTCTTTTGCATGCACCTAAAATATAAAACTATTTTTCACAGTACAGAAAAATTGGTTCTTGCTAATTTTTGTTCCTGAAGTACCACAGATCAGTCCAGACAAGTGGGTTTTACATCTGTACCAGCAGATGGAGGCAGAGAACCAAAACGTTTGCGGCACTGCTACATAACCAAGTGGGCCACCTGCAGTCCCTCAGTATTGACCTATACCCAAGCCAGATTAAAGAACTACCACTCCAACTAATGTGTAAATAAGGGGAAACACTTAACTCCAACAATAGGAACCCCCTGAACATAGCATAACCACTAGCAGCCCAAGAGAGAACAAAACAATCAGGCCATCTTCTGAAGGCTATGAATATGTACAACCTGACGGTTCTTTTCACAAAGAGAGACATAAGATGGATTTGCCCCAATGATCTTGAACAAAAATTACACAGGGATGAGTCTCTGGACTGATTTGTGGTACTTCAGGAATGAAAATTAGCAGGTAAGAATCAATTTTAATTTCCTGTTCATACCCCAGATCACACAAGTGAGATGTACCAAAGCAACCCTACACTGGGCGGGTCTCAAAAGACCCCCCCACCCGGAGTCTGAACATCCAACTGGTAATGGCGAGAAAAAGGATGCAAAGATGACCACGTCGCTGCTCTACAAATCTCCTGTGGTGAAACCAATTGACACTCAGCCCAAGAAGCTGCCTGCACCCATTAGAGTGCGTATGCAGTCCAACTGGAATCCTTTTTCCCTTGCAAATGTAGGCCAAGACAATCACTTCGCTCAGCCAATGTTCTATCTTGCCCTTGGAGGCCTTGCAACCCTTTCTTGCCCCTCCAAAAATCACAAACATGTGATCCAACCATCGAAAATTGTTGGTGACCTTTAAATAATGCAACAGGACCCAATTAACATGCAAAAGATGGAGCTCCTTGGATTTCGATTCATCCAACCAATTCAGGAGAGCAGGCAGCTCTACTGTCTGATTCAGATGGAAGGAGGAAACTACCTTAGGTAAGAAGGAGGGAACTGTAGGCAATGAAACCCCCTCATTTGAGATTCTCAGAAAAGGCTCCCTACAGGACAAAGCCTGCAGTTCCGAAATTCTTTGAGCTGAATAAATGGCCACCAGAAAAACCACTTTCAGAGTGAGGTCCAACGAGGCTTTCCTCAACGGCTCAAAAGGAGGACCACAAAGCACCCTCAAAACCAAGTTCAAACTCCACGCTGGGCACAACCTACGCACCAGTGGAAGAAGTTGCTTAACCTCCTTGAGGAACCTAATCACATCCGGATGCGAGGCCAATGACCTCCCTCGAAACTTGCCTCAGAGACACCCCAAGGCTGCCACCTGAACCTGTAACGAATTGTAAGTTAAACTCTTAGAAAGGCAGTGCTGCAGAAAGGTCAAAACCTTCCTCTACGCACCAATTGTTGAAAACTCTCCACACCTGGAAATACGCCATAGACGTGGCCAGTCGCCTAGCCTGAAGCAATGTGGAAATCACTGGTTCCATGTAACCTTTCAACCGCAGATGTCTCCTCTTTGTGAGATAAAAGCGATCCACCCGATCTGAGAAAATAGGACCTTGTTGCAATAGCCCCTGCAGATGAGCTAATCTCAGGGCTGAACCAGATCCACGAACCACAGACGACACGGCCACTCTGGTGCGACCAGCACCACTTGACCCGGATGCTTCTCAATGTGTTGTAACACCAGGTCTATGAGAGGCCACGGAAGAACCAGAATGTCTATGCCGTCGGCTCTGACCTCCTGCCTGCGACTGAAGAATCTTGCCACCTTGGCATTGCTCCCGGACGCCATAAAATCCAGACCTGGAGTGCCACACCGGGTGCTACATTCACTTTCTGCAAATCGAGAACGGCGCCCTGAAGGCGCTCCAAAATAGCACAAATTGCTTGCTGTCTTCCTCCTGATCCACAGCGAGAGATCATGAATGCCTCCGTGATGGGCCAAGAAAATTCTAAAGCATAGCTGTCTATTACCTCTAGGACCCATTGATCCGAGGTAACCCAGGTCCACTTCTTGTAGAAAAGCAATAGACGACCTCCTACTACTATGTCGAGAGAGTGGACCCCGTAGGCGTCATTGAAAGGACTTAACAGCCCCAGCCCTTTGGCCAGAGCCCTCTCTGGGATTCCTAGGGGGCTCCTCGAAAGGACTGCTGCTGCCCAGAACTCTGCCTCTGGGGCCCCCCCCCCACCCGGGGTAGAAATCTTCAGGGAACGAAAACGGCGACCTTTCTGAAAAAGGGAACAAGGCGTAACGGTTTTCCGAGCCGCCTTCCTATCCTCTGGCAGCTTATGGCCCTTGGATTCTCCCAGCACCTTGATCAACTGCTCCAAGTCCTCCCCAAACAGCAATTTTCCCTTAAGGGGAAGATTACAGAGCTGTGACTTGGACTACATGTCAGCTGACCAATTTCGTAGCCATAACAAGCGTTGGGCTGAGACTGCTGCAACCATGCTCCTGGCCGAAGTCTGGATCAAATTGTAAAGAACATCCGCCACATACACAGTTCCGGCCTCCACCTGGGCTGCCTAACTATCAGCATCAGTCGCGGCTGAAAACTCCCCTGGACCCAACGCAAACACGCCCTTTGTATGAGGCTACTATAGATTGCAGCTTGCAAACGCAAAGCTGAGACCTCAAACATGCACTTCAGATGAATCTCCAGCTTACAATCCTGCATGTCCTATAAGGTTGCTGACCCCACCACCAGGATTGATGTCTTCTTGGTGACCGTCGACACTGAAGCATCCACCTTGGGCAGCTCCAACAGCTGAAGCACTTCCTCAGTCAGAGGATACAATTTTGCCATAGCCCTGGCCACCTTCAGGCATAACTCCGGGAGATCTCACTCCTGGCTTACCAGTTTTCTGACCTTCGGCAGTGGAAAAGCTGTAGGAGAAGACAGGAGACCATCCAATACCGGGTCCACCCCCTCATTGCCTGATTTCTCTTGGACCAGTTTAATTCCCAGCTCCTGCAGAACATGGGGAATAAGCGGCCAGTTCCTCCTTACAGAACAGTTGCACCACATGGGGATCACCCCCTTCCGCTACCAGAATCTCCTCTGGATTCCCATGTCCTTATCTACCCCCTGATTGAGATCCACCAGGTTCCCAGGGTCCATAGGCACAAACCAGGGATCATCATCCGGTCCAAGTCCCCTGAACCACTATGATCTTCTGGATGATCCAGTCTGAGGTGGCGGAGAAAGTCTCCAGACTTCGGAGCAGTACAAACCTGAGGGCTTGCAGATCGTTTATCCCCCATGCTCTTCCTGGCCAGGAATGCCTTGTGCATAAGGAGAACAAATTCTGTGGAGAAACCCACATCCTCCTCCTCATCAGACTCAGGGCTGGCTTGATCATCCCCCCCCCCCCCCCAACTCCTGCACTGAGGTAAAAAAAATGGCGACAACGGGGGAGGGGAATCTCCATGCCCTGAGTCAGTTCTCCTTCTGGCCTTTGCTTTCCCCTTAACTGCAAGACCCTCCAAATCCCCTGCCAAGTCAGTCACAGGGCCCCGGGATCGAGTGGTTCTGCATCCCCCCAAGGAAATTTCCCCGCCTGAAGTGGCATAAAGCCACTAAATTAAGCTGCCCCCGAGGTCGCCCGCACGAGTGGCAGCTTTTCCCTCACTGCGATTCAGCCGGCGATGCCATAAATAGACATGTGTGGTTGGGCCTGCACTTCACCGCGCAGTTGTGACACATGAGAAAACTAAACAGAGACAGGCAAGCTAGGTAAAATAGCCACGCAGCTCAACCCTTGACTCCCAAAGCTGATCGCTGTGAGTTGCGGACCCCAAATGCTGCTTCCCCAGAGCCAACCTGCCAGGAAACAGCCAAACGGTGCTGCTCAGGCTCTCTCTCTTTTTTTTTTCTGTAAACTTCTTAGAGGCAGGAGCAGCTGAACCACTAAGAAAAACCACAGCAGAAAGTCCAAAAAACTCCTAAGGATACTTTCCTGCTGCTGGAATCTAGGAATAAGCCTTCAGGGACGCAGATTGAACCAGGATCCCTGGCTGTCAGCTCCCTGGAACTGCTGCAGGTCAAGCTGCTCAAGGATTTCCAATTCCCCACTGAACCTGAGGGATGGCCCACGAAGGAACCTAACACCTCAGGGAGCATCTCCTCTTTGCTAACCTTTCTCAAATCTTTTTTTTTTTTAACTCCAGACTGCAGGTTTGCACATCTACCATCTGCTGGAGAGAGAGAAATACTGAGGGACTGCAGGTGGCACTCTAGGTTATGTAGCAACACCTCAAACTCTTTGGTTCTCTGTCTCCATCTGCTGGTAGGGTTGCAAAACCCACTTGTCTGGACTGATCTGGGGTTCAACAGGAACAAAAGTATTAACATATTCACACACGATTCCAAACAGACTTTTAAATCGCTAGGAGCTGATGATTAGATTGGGGCACAATTTATAAGAGCATACCCATTTGGTAATTTATTTTGTAACATTTTGTAGAACGTTCTCATCTTTCATTTTCTGTCCAGTTTCTCTCTCATTCAGGGATTTAGAATGTTTTCAGTTTCACAAAAGCTATAAGGAATATATGTTTTGTATTTTGAAGAGTTTGTTATTGGCTTATGTATTGTTGTCTAGAGGGACTATTAGACATTTGGCTTCTCTGTCTGGAAGAGTCATTCACACTAAAGCTAATATATACTGTCAAGCTTTTGTGTCTGGAATTCTGTATATACAGTGGCTTACAAAAGTATTCGACCCCCTAAAAAATAGCATTACAAATGACACTTACACAGATTGTTACAGACAGTATGTATTTTCATTTCATTGCTAATCACTGGATCATACAATAAAACTGAGAAGCAGCTGGAAATAACATTTTCTAAGAGGAAGTTTAAATTATACATAATTTCAGTTCATTAAGGGTCCTATTTTCCACTCAGATTGACCAAGCCAGGCTTTTCAGCCACATTAAAGGACAAAATGAGACAAACATGTTTCCTAGTGGGTGCTTTTGGATTTCTTTGACGTGAGGTGTGGGAATGAGGGCAGGAGAAGATCAAAATCCCCTGTATAAAAAAAAGGTCCCCTTTTGTTTTACTACAGAGTCAGGCATAGAGAGGTATAAAGAGGACAAAAATCAAATGTGGCATCAACAGACTGGTGATCCAGTGTGCTGAAACATTTTTTCTTAATATTGGTTGAGTTGTGGGTTCCAATCCTCTCTATAACAGATAGTATCCTTTTATTTCACAGGTATAAATAAGTGGTAAAAACCTGGATGGCTGGTCATGAGCTGAGTGAGATAAGAGCCTGCTTTATAAAGCAGGGGTGGTGGGTTTAAATCCTTTAGTTGTGGGTATTTAAGTGCAGAGTCATGGAAAGAGAGTTACAAGGGATAAAACCCCAGAGCAGCTGAGTGGTGGCTCATGGAGATAAGAACCTGCTTTATAAAGCAGGGTTTATAGGTTCAAATCCTTTGCTATGAGGAGCTCCTAACTAGTTTTAAAATGGAGTTGGAGAAAGAAAAGGATAAGGGGTAAAAACCTAGACTCACTGTAGCCAACTGACTGGTGGCTCAGCAGCTAAAATGGATGACTCAGAGGGCTGTAATTGAATATAGGAGGTCATGGGTTCTAGTCTATCTTAGTCAGAAGCTAGGTGGGACTAGAGCAGGTGTGTGGGTGGAGGAGGAGGGCGTTAGACCTGTGTGCCAAGTATATCCAGTTAAATCCTAATAAGTATTAAGAGCCACCACCATCTGGGGATTTTACTATGAAAAATGGCCAACATTTTACTAAAACTACCTGCACTTGGACTAACACCCTCTGCTAGCAACTAGGCTGGAATTCAGGTTGTTACTGACTTGGTGGGGGCTTGAATCCACAGCCTCCATGTTACTAACCCAGGTCTCAACTGTTGGTGTAGGGAGGCTTTCTCAGTAAAGAATTTTTAGAACTTATATTTGTTCTTGTCTGGGAGTAGAGAACATCATCAGGGGATCAGCTGCCTTCCAGGAGCTTCTGGTGGCTGATTAGAAGCCAGCAGTCTAAAAGCTCAAATTCAATCTCTGGTTTATTTAAACGTTGTTGATATGATTTTTTTTTTTACTCTTGGCCCAGTATCTAAATGTCCTCTCTCAACAATTAATGTCACTCTGGAACTTGAAAAGGTACAGAGAAGGCCAACCAAAATGAAAAAGAGAATGCATCAGATCCCCTGTGAGGAAAGGCTAAACAGTTTAGTGCTCGAGCCTGAAGTATAGAGTGAAGTGTAATTTATTTTATTTATTTATTAAAATATTTGTATTCCTCCAATAGTAACAAAGTTATCCTGAGCAGATTACAAGTTTCACATAAAATACAATAGTAATCAAAACATTACAAATAAAAAACAACAAACATGAATCCACAATATCTTAGTTAAAAGCAGAAAATTATTTATCACTATACTATGATACTTTTGTTTTAGTTGCTACTATACTTTGTTACTGAGTTCAAACGTTTCTTGTAACTATACTTTTCTAGGTTCAATTTGTACATTGTTCTATTGTTATATGTAAAGCCCCTCCCTTCTTTTGGGCATCTCATTGTTTTATGTAAACCGGAGTGATTTGTATTTGATACAAGAACCTCGGTATATAAAAATTAAAAATAAATAAATAAATAAAAACAGAAGGCTTTTGTTTCTTTCTAAATGCTTTAAAATCAAACAAGAAACCAAATAAAATCAAATAAAATCTTAAGTGCAACGGAAGGATTATTTTCCCTTTTCACTGGTACTAGGATTAGGGCACACTTCCTGAAACTCAAAGGTAGCAGTTTATTAACAAATTGGACCAGTATTTCTTCACTCACTACACAATTAAACTGTGCAATGTGTTGCCACAGGATGTAATGAAAGCAGTTACTGTAATTGGGTTAAAAAAAGTTCCTGAAGGAAAACTCCATAAACCATTAGCCATGAACTGTAACATAGAAACATAGAAATGATGGCAGAAAAGGACCAAATGGTCCATCCAGTCTGCCCAGCAAGATTATGGTTGTAACTACTGGCCATATAAGCCACCTTTATAATTATCAGTTTCCCAGACTGTTAAAATCAGGGCCTTGTTGGTTGCTGTTTTGAGTTCAATTTCCTGTTACTTCTTGCCACTGAAGCAGAGAGCAATGGAGTTGCATCAACATCATAAAGGCATCAACATCATAAAGTTGCATCAACATCATATTGGTTAAGGGTAATAACCACCATATCAGCCAGTTGCTCCCATGCTTATTCATTTTCCCAGACTGTGCAATTCAATGTCCTTGTTGGTTGCTGTGGTTGCTGTCTGAATCTAATTCCCCTTTACCTGCTATTAAGTTCACTTAGAGAATAGCCACTGCCATTAGCAATGGTTACATGGAATAGACTTAGTTTTTGGGTACTTGCCAGGTTCTTATGGCCTGGATTGGCCACTGTTGGAAACAGGATGCTGGGCTTGATGGACCCTTGGTCTGACCCAGTATGGCATTTTCTTATGTTCTTATGTTCTTATGTTCCCTTTTCCTCTTTTCCCCCTGCCGTTAAAGCAGAGAGCAGTGATGGAGTTCCATCAACAGCATAAAGGCTTATTGGTTAAGGGTAGTAACCAGCACACCAGCAAGTTACCCCAATGCACTCTTTTCTTCATTCACATCCTCTAGCCTTAAGGGATCCACATTGTTTAGCCCATGGCCCTTTGAAATGTTTTTCTGTTTTTGTCTTCACCACCTCCTCTGGAAGGGCATTCCAGGCATCCATCACCCTTTCTGTGAAGAAATATTTCCTGATATTGGTTCAGAGTCATCATCCCTGGAGTTTCATTTCATGACCCCCTAGTTCTACTGATTTCTTTCCAACAGAAAAGGTTTGTCATTGATTGTGCATCATTAAAACCTTTCAGGTATCTGAAGGTTTGTATCATATCTCCCTTGCACCTCCTCTCCTCCAGGGTATAGATATTTAAAACATTTAACCACTCCTCATAAGTCATTTGATGGAGACCCACCACCATTTTGGTCACCCTTCTCTGGACCGCCTCCATCCTGTCTCTGTCCCTTTTGAGATACGGTTTACAGAACTGAATACAATACTCCAGGTGAGGCCTCACCAAGGTGCCGTACAAGGGCATTATTACCTCCTTTTTCTTTTGGTTATTCCTCTCTCGCTGCAGCCCAGCATTCTTCTGGCTTTTGCTATTGCCTTGTCACATTGCTTAGCTGTCTAGATCGCTAGACACTATCACCCCCAGGTCTCTCTCTTGTTCCATGCAAAACAACCCTCCCCCCCCCCAATCACATACAGCTATTTTGGATTACCACACCCCAGATGCATGACTCTGCACTTCTTGGCATTGAATCCCAACTGCCATAACTTCATCTTCCGTTCAAGCTTCCTTAAATCACGTCTCATTCTCTTTACTCCTTCCGGTGTGTCCACTCTGGTGCCGATCTTAGTATCATCCACAAATAGACAAACTTTACCTTCTATTCCTTCCGCAATGATGCTCACAAAGATATTGAACAGAACTGGTCCCAACACCGATCCCTGTTTCACTCCTCTTAACACCGTTTTCTGTTCAAAGCAGGTTCCATTTACCATCACACGCTGCCTTCTATCCGTCAACCAGTTTGTAATCCACGCCACCACCTTGGCACTCACTCCCAAGCTTCTCATTTTATTCGTGAGTCTTCTATGTGGGACCGTATCAAAAGCTTTACTAAAATCCAAGTAAATCGCAACAAGCACTCTTCCCTGATCCAATTCTCTAGTCACCCAATCAAAAAAATCTGTCAGATTCGTCTGACAGGACCTTCCTCTGGTGAATTCATGCTGTCTTGGATCGAGCAACCTACCGGATTGTAGATAGTTCACTATCCTTTCCTTTAGCAGAGTCTCCATTAATTTTCCCACCACTGAGGTGAGGCTAACCGGCTTGTAGTTTCCAGCCTTCTCTCTGCTCCCACTCTTGTGAAGCGGGACCACCATCACTCTCCTCCAATCACTCGGCCCTACACTGTATATATGAACTTTAGTGTCTGGAAGAGTGTGTGTGTGTGTATATAAACACACACACACACACACACACACACACATTCATATATATTACCTTTAGTGTCTGGGAGAATGTATTGTTGCCAGAGGATGTGGGTAGTGTAGCTGAATTTATTAACTTAAGTGTCTGGAAGAGTGTGTGTATACACACACATACATACACACACATATATATTAGCTTTAGTGTCTGGGAGAATGTATTTATATATTAGCTTTTGTGTCTGGCAGTCTTTCTTATTAACTTTTGTGTCTGGAAGAGGTGCTTATTAACTTTTGTTTCTGGGACACAAAAAGTTGTTTTCTATTCTTCAAAGCTGTTACTAAAAAGCTAGCATGGGTCTTAGCTTTTGTGTTTTCTATTCAAAAAAGAATTGGGTTGTATTTTTAGTTCAGAAGTGGGTTAAGATACTTCTGATTCCCAAAATGTCTCTTATGTTAGTGTGGTGCTCTCTCACTGTGATCAAGGTGGTGAGGGTTATATAACACAAAAGTTAATGACTATTAGTGACAAAGTTGGATTAGACAGTGATAAAATATTATCATCTTTCTCCATAGGTATAATTCCAAATTTAATTTATGTAATTATACCAACTATCCCTTTGCTTTTGCTGATATTGGTGGCATTTGGGAGTTGCTGTTTCCAGATGATTCATAAGAGGTAAGTACAATGTATTTGGAATCTTGGCATGCATAAAAAAGTCTGCTTCCGGTCTCAGTTCCAGGTCCAACTTCTCTTCATATTTCTTGACTTCAACAACTCTTCAAGTTGGGCACAGGCTGTAATGGGCAGCTACATACAAGACGTGTTAAAATATCAAACAAATACAATTTTTAATGCACAACACAAAATCCCAAAGTAGGTAGCACCAACAATGAAAAAGAGAAAAGAAAATTGGTTCTTACCTGCTAATTTCCGTTCCTGTAGTACCACGGATCAGTCCAGAGTCCTGGGTTTATGCATCCCTGCCAGTTCTAAGCTTTGTCCTTTCAAGACCTCTTCCTTCAAATTTCGAGTTTAGGGGTTTCATTAAGGACAGTGCTCTTTTGCCGAACGTAGTTTCTGCATTTCATGTGAACCAGACAGTGGAGCTTCCAGCCTTTCCATCGGAGACGGAGAAAGTTTCACTGACACTGCTGATAAACCCTAGTGCCACCTGCAGTTCCTCAGTATTGATCTGTACCCAAGCAATAAAAAACAGTTGCAAAAACCAAACTAATGAAAACTTTCTTAAACTGTATGAAATCTTTCTTAAACTATACCAATAAAATGGCCTTCCATAATAAAAAGAACTGAGCGGCTGACTCTCCACCTACTTAAATCGGGCGGGTTCTGGACTGATCGAAAATTAGCATGTAAGAACCTATTTTCCTTTCCCTGTATGTACTCGGATCAGTCCAGACTCCTGGGATGTACCAAAGCCCCCTACTTAGGGTGGGACCTGGAGAGTCCTGCTCTCAGAACACTTTTGACAAAGGAAGGAGAACCTGGATCTCCCACATCCAAACAATAGTGTCGCACAAAGGTATGTAGCGCCTTCCAAGTCGCTGCCCTGCAAATCTCCTGAGAAGACACCAGCTGCGCTTCCGCCCAGGAGGCCGCCTGTGAACACGTAGAATGATTTCACAACCTCCTGTAATGTAAGTGGACCCAATCGCCTCTTTCAACCAACGCGCAAAAGTAGCCTTAGAAGCTTTGAAACCTCGCTTTGCACCGCTCTACTGTTATAATTAGTGAGGTTTGGGTGGACCCTTGGACACTTTGCTAGCTGACCACACCCACGGGGGGCAGTCCCGTGAGGGGCCACAGGTCAGGCTCAGCTGAGGACACTCAAACACAGAGATTGATCTTTATTTAAACAATGTGTAGCCACCAGAGGTGGCAGTGATGAGTAGTTGAAGTAGCCCGGCTGGGCTAGTATCCCTCAGGCGCTGGAACAGCGACTCCTCCGGTAGCAGTGCTGTAGTGGAAAGAACTGAGAATAATGAGTACAATGGAATGTGAACAAGCCCCAGTATGGAGAACCCCAGGATAGGAAGAGCAGGCCCTCGAGGAGTGAGTACCTGGTCCCTGAGAGCTGAGAGGCTTGTGGGTAATGTACTCAAACAGCGGTTCCACGTAGGAGATGGCACCAGGGCTGGAACGGAGGCAGGCCCTCGAGGAGCGAGTACCTGGTTCCAGGGAAAGCTCTGAGGTGGAGATGGTAGTACTCACTGGTGTTGAAGATAGTGAATCCTTCCAAACAGAAGAGAAGGTAGGAGCAAGCAGCAAGTCAGGGAACATGGGCCGGTTTCCTGATAGCGACCTGAAAAGCAAGTGAGGCCCCCGAGGAGCGGGTACCCCGTTAGCGTTAAGAATCCAATGAAGATTGGAGGCAGAGTAGCTGGATATGGAGAGCGAATCCCATCCGTAGAATTCCCCGTTGCTAACTCCAGGCTAGCAAACAGTATAGGCTTTAAATATCCGGGCAGCGTGACATCATCACAGGGGGACGCCCCTGAGGTTCGCGCCAAGTAGGAAATAAGAGCGAGGGCTGCGCGGCGCGCACGCCCTAAGGTACAGATGGAGCATGGCGGGAGGCAGCGCCCAAGCCGGTCTGGGGACGCCGGAGAGGACGGCAGACAGACGTCGCGGCAGCCAGGCGTCCATTAACAGCAAGAGGAGGAGCAAAAGGAAAGAGGTAGGAGGAGTGCAGCTGTCGGGAAGGGACGGTTGCAACATCTACAAAACAAAAAAATGTGGTTGACCTCCTGAAATCATTCGTCACCTTGAGATAGTGCAATAGAGCTCGCCGAACATCTAACCGCTTGAGTTCCTTCGCATGTGGAGTGGATGCTTCTACCGATGGGAAGGCTGGAAGCTCCACTGTCTGGTTGCTCCACTGTCTGGTTCACATGAAATGCGGAAACTACTTTCGGCAAAAGAGAAGGCACTGTCCTCAATGACACCCCTAAACTCGAAATTTGAAGGAAGAGGTCTTGAAAAGACAAAGCTTAGAACTCGAAATTCTTCTAGCCGAGCATATAGTGACGAGAAACCCCAGTTTGAGTCAAGTCCTTCAGTGACGCTCTCCGCAGGGGCTCAAAAGGCGCTGCAAACAAACCTCATATGACCAGATTAAGGTTCCAGGATAGGATAGACAAACACTTCTTACTGGAGGATGCAAATTCTTTGCTCCTCTAAGGAACCTAACAACATCCGGATGAGCGGAAATAGCGGAACCCTCGATCTTACTATGAAGGCAGCCCAAGGCTGCCACCTGCCCTCTAAGAGAGCTAGGAGACAAGTCTTTAGCAAAACTGTCTTGAAGAAATGATGAAATGATGAAATGGCCGAGACGGAGGACTTGAGAAGTCATACTCCATAAGCAGCGTACCAGGACTCAAACACCTTCCATACGCTAACGTAAGCCATATTCTGGCTTTCAATAAGGTGGTAATGCCAGTTTCAGGATAACCTCTACTCCTTAACCTTCGCCTCTCAAAAGCCACACTGCTAGACAAAAGTGAGCAGTCTGGTCTGAAAATATGGGGCCCTGATGAAGGAGACCCTCCAGATGCCCAAAGTGAATCCACTGCCAGGTTGATCAGATCCGCGAACCACGGATGCCGCGGCCACTCTGGAGCAACCAATACCACCTCTCCACGATGTTTTCCTATGCAACGCAACACCTTGCCCACTAATGGCCAGGGGGCAGGGGGGAAGACATAGAGAAGGACCCCTTGCAGTCAAGGTAGAACTAGTGCGTCAACTCCTTCAGCCCCGTGCTGACGTTCCGACTGAAAAAACGAAACTCTTTGGCATTTTGACGAGTCGCCATGAGATGCACATGAGGAGAATCCCCATCGATCTTGAATGAGTTGCATCGTGGAATCCCATAATTCCCACGTGCCCAGGTCTAACTGAGTTCGACTCAGGAAGAACACCTGAACGTTTTTGACCCCGGCTATGTGGGATGCAGCTATGTGCTCCAGGTGCCTTTCCACCCAAAGAATCAACTGTTGTACCTCCCGAACTACTGCTTGGCTCTTGGTTCCGCCCTGCCGATTGATATAAGCCACTGTGGTTGCATTGTCTGAAAGAATCCTTACTGACTGACCTTGGACTAATGGCAGAAACTCCTGCAAGGCTAAATGGATCGCCCTGGTCTCTAACCGGTTGATAGACCAAGCAGATTCTCTCGCAGACCAAGTACCGTAGACCGAGTGCCACTGACAAACTGCACCCCATCCACAAAGACTGGCATCAGTAGTAACTATCGCCCAATCCGGAACCTTGAGATCCACCCCTCGAACAAGATTGGAAGTCTGAAGCTCTCGAGGGGCAACGATATTTGAAATTCCTCGGATATCGGCTGCCAATGAGTGAAAAGCACCCTCTGCAAGGGTCTCATGGCACCAACTCCAGGGTGGAAGTCATTGAGCTCAGTAACTGCAAATAATCCCAGACCTTGGGAACATGTAACTGCAACAACCAGCGAACCTGACTCTGCAGTTTCAATACTCTCTCCTCTGAAAGATACACTTTGCCAACCAAGGTGTCGAACTGAGCACCCAGATATTCCAAAGATTGTGTCGGGATCAACTCTTTGCCACGTTCACTACCCAACCGAGGGACTGGAGAAGATCAAGAACCTTGTGAACTGATTGGGGACAAAGGGCCTCTGACCTCACTCTGATTAGCCAGTTGTCCAGATATGGGTGCACCAGAACACCTTCCTGCCCCAGCGCCGCTGCTACCACCACCATCACCTTGGTGAAAGTGCACAGGGCCGTGGCCAGGCCAAAAGGAAGGGCCTGAAACTGAAAAAGCTTTCCCAGAATCATGAAGCGGAGACAACGCTGTGAGTCTGGATGGATGGGAATGTAGAGATAGGCCTCAGTGAGATCCAGCAAAGCCAGAAACTCTCCCTTTCGAATCACCACTATCACTGACTGCAAGGACTCCATCCAGAAGTGTGGCACCTCGAGCACTACATTTACCTTTTTCAAATCGAGAATTGGATGAAACATGCCCTCCTTCTTCAGGACCACAAAATAGATGAAATATCTTCCCTTGCGAACTTCCGCCGAGGGAACTGGAATTACTGCCCCCAGATTTTGGAGATGATCTAGGGTCTCCCCTACCGCTGACTGCTTGCTCACGGGACCACAGGGGGAAATTAGAAACAGTTTGCGAATGGGCTGAGCAAATTCTAAATCGTAGCTGTTTCTAACCACACTGAGAACCCACTGGTCCTGTGTAACTCTGGTCCACTTGTCGTAGAATTGAGACCTCTTATAATAGGAATGACGAAGTGAACCAGCCTCGCCTCATTGCGAGGACTTATCTTCAGCCATAGACCCTCTGGCAGCTCCTTGGAATGGCCTCCGGCACCCCGAAAGGACTGCCCCCAGGACTGACCCCAAGGAGAGAACTGCTTCTGAGAACTGGGCTTGGCCCTCTAGGGTCTAGATCTCCAATTGGAGCGAAACCGAGACCACACCTGAAAAAACCTTTGGGCCTTAGGCTTATCCTTCAAGAGACTGCATTAGCTGCTCAAGATCCTCCCCAAATAAGAGGCGACCTTTGAAGGGAAGCGATCCTAACTGTGCTTTGGAGGAGACATCCATGGCCCAGTTACGCAACCAAAATAATCTTCTGGCTGCAACAGCCGAAGCCATTACCCTAGAGGAGGTACGCACCAAATCATAAAACACATCCGTCCCATAAGCCATGGCTGCTTCAATCCGACCAGCCTTGTCTGCGTCCTCCCCTGACTTGGGCAGTCTCTCCTGCAAGTGCTGCACCCAGTGGAGGCATGCACGTTGCATAAAACTAGAACAAATAGTGGTCTCAAGCCCAAGGCTGAGACCTCAAAGATTCCGCTTGAGATGGATCTCCAATTTGCGATCCTGAACGTCTTTCAAAGCCACGGAACCTATCACCGGGATAGTCGTTTGCTTGGTGACCGCGGAAACCACAGCGTCCACCTTAGGGAGAGCAAAAAATTCCAATGCCTGCTCCAACACCGGATAAATCATTGACATGGCCTTCCCCACCTTGAGACCAGATTCAGGAAAACACCATCCTTCCTCCACCAATTTCTTCACTGATATGTGGTATGGTAGGAGGGCTGCGCACACCATCCAAAACAGGATCAGCCCCCTCCAAATCGGACTCCTGCTGAGGGATTTTAACCCCCAGGACCTGGTAGGCCAAAGGCAATAAAGTCTTTAGTTCGTCCTTCCAAAAAAGGAGAACCACCCTCGGTCATCCCCTCAGGGACTGAGGCGAGCAAACTGTCCCCTGGGTCTGGCTCTCCCATCCTCGGATCCACCGGGTTGACTGGGACATCCTGATCAGGGTTCTCCCCAGGAACCTCGAGCGTAATGTCTGACTCCTCCTGACCGGTACCCGAAGGAGGACTGAGCAACCGCTGGACCTGGGAGGTTTGACTGAGCCTGGAGCCATGCTGCCTGGGGAGCCCTGAAGGGCTTTTGGCCTGGTGGACAGGCAGGGACCTGGAAAACTGAGCTCTGCACTCTACTTGCTGCCTTGCCAAATAGGCATCATGCAGCAGCAGGACAAAATCCAGAGAAAAAGGCCTCAGCAGGTCTCCCTCTCCCTGCAGGGGGCTGGGAACCAGCAACCTATGGCTTACTTCTTCAACCCCATCCCCCTGATCGAGGCCGGAGTTGAAACAGGCCAGGGGCAGGTGTGGGGGAGCATCCCCACTCAACCCCCCCCCCCGTGGTGCGGGAACCGCCGCTGAAGAAAACAAAATGGTTGCGATGAGCCCACTCCGCCGTCAGAGAACCCCGCACAAAGGCCCTGCCGACTGAGCCTCACTCGAGCAGAGCCATAGGCCCTGCATGCCAACCCGCGGGTCATTGCACCAGAGAGGGGGACTACCTGTGCCAGAAATAAACCTACCTTACTCCGAGATCAGACCCCCACACTGAAGCCTGAAAGGAAGAGGATGCCACTCGCACAGCAAGCCTTGCCTGTGCTCAAAACTTCTGCTTCTGGCTTTTTTTTTTTAAACAAAAACTTTATTATGGAGGCAGCAGCCTAGACCTGAAATATAAAAGAACAGAGTGCCTCTTTTGGAGAAAAAAAAGGGGTATCAGAGCCTGCAGCCGCCAGAGCGGGCTTGTGACGGGGAGGAATCTGGACCATCAGATTTACACCCCACGGGTGCATAGGTCAAGCATAAAAAGAGGTCCTAGACCCCTGGCTTGCCCGCCTCGACTGGTCAGGGTAGAACCCCTTAGGATTCCAAAAAGCAAAAAAGACCCCCAGGAGGAAGGCTCAAAAACAAAAACTGTCCAAATCACAAATTGCAGGTTTAGCACCATCTACCATCTGCTGGAGACAGAAATACTGAGGAACTGCAGGTGGCAGCAGGGCTTAACAAGCAGTGTCAGTGAAACTTTCTCTGTCTCCATCTGCTGGAGACAGAAATACTGAGGAACTGCAGGTGGCAGCAGGGCTTAACAAGCAGTGTCAGTGAAACTTTCTCCGTCTCCATCTGCTGGAGACAGAAATACTGAGGAACTGCAGGTGGCAGCAGGGCTTATCAAGCAGTGTCAGTGAAGCTTTCTCCATCTCCATCTGCTGGAGACAGAAATACTGAGGAACTGCAGGTGGCAGCAGGGCTTAACAAGCAGTGTCAGTGAAACTTTCTCCATCTCCATCTGCTGGAGACAGAAATACTGAGGAACTGCAGGTGGCAGCAGGGCTTATCAAGCAGTGTCAGTGAAACTTTCTCCATCTCCATCTGCTGGCAGGGATGCATAAACCCAGGAGTCTGGACTGATCCGGGTACATACAGGGAACAAATATTCACTGTAACGAATGCATAATAAGTATCATTATTATAAGGTGATCATGACTTCAAAGTGGTATATCAGAATACTGTGGGCAAACAATGGTGTAAGTTTTAATCATTGACCCTTTTTCTTTTTTTAAACAATTTTATAATGCACTTAAACATGGGTACATTTTTAAAGCCTGGCGCGTGCAAATACCGGGAGATACGTGCGTGGCCGGGCCGTGCGCATGCCAAGCGCATTTTTGAAACGGTCAGGCCATGTGCGTATGTGCCAGTACACGTGGAAGTGCCAGGGTCTGTGAAAGGAGTGGGCTGGGGCCGGGAGGGACAGCAGCCATTAGGCCCTGACCCGGGGAAGCGCGCGCCTGCAGCCACCCGGTGCCTGGAACTTACTCCACCTCCGAAGACAAAGTAAGTTTTAAAACAAAAAAAAAAATGTGAGTTGAATGGGGATTAGGGGTCGGGGTGGAGAGGGGACAAGGGGGGATAGGGAAGTTTCCTCCCAGTCGGCTCCTTAATTGGAGCGGACAGGGAGAGAACTGGGAATGGCTGGATTGGGTCACTGCAAGTTTTTTTTTTTTTTTTACATTTCCCCCTTTTGTGCGCGCGAGATGCCACCCACCCGCACATGTTTGTGCCAATATAAAAATTAGCCACGCAGGTGCGCGTGGGTATTGTATTTTATAAAATTGGCTTGTCTTTTAAAATCTACCCCATTGTGTATTAAATGCAAAGACTGTGTCTCCTCTTTTTACATTAGCCATACTAAACACAATCAGACAGTGTCCAGACCTGTCTGATAGAAAATAGAAGCTGCATCAACACCTCTAAGATCAAAACTTCTAAGCCAAGTTTAAGTGCATTATAAAATAGCTAAAAAAAATATAGGTGGATCAATGATTAAAACTTGAAGATGATGGTTGTCCACTTGACAATGGAATCTGACGCTGCAGTGTTACCATGTGGATCACCTTATAATAGTGAAAGTTTTGTACCTTCTATAAGTGATGCTTTAACATCAACAACCATTCTTCCAACTCCGCCCCCCCCCCCCCCCCATTTTGAACCAGCTGCAAATCTTTAGGTAGTCTGAAAAATAGCTAATTCCCAAATTTCTGTTCTATCAATGACTAATTGTAAACATGATACTATTCTCACATTTTTAATTTTGCTTTTAAGCATTCAGAAAACCTCTAAACAAGTCAATCAAGAGATTCTCTCTTTTTACTCAATAAAGGGTTTGGCTGTAGAATAGAAACAAGGGATATTGGGGGTTATGCAAATACAGCACTGCATAAATTCATTCTTGAAAAGGATGGAGCTTTCTACCCTTTTAATGGGAATCACAAAAAGTTCTATAAAAGCTGACGGATCTGAGCCAGTTCCAAGCCAATCCAAAATAACGGCCGAGGAGGCCGACCAAGCTTACCCCTTCCGGCTTTGGTCCAACACGCTCCAGATCCCCGGGGCTACTGCGACGACGAAAGGCCTACCCCTGCACTCGGGACGCCATCACAGCGGAAGCCCCGCCCCCGACGTCCTCTAGACATGTGCGGTGAAGTCAGCCCTTCTTTTAAAGAAGATCAGCACAGGAAGGCCGGCTTACCACCACTGTTCTCCGCCCCTTCCTGGAGGTATTTAGCCTGCCCTTGTTTGCTAGCTCATCGAGTTAGCAAGGATCGTGTTGGAAGCCTCTGGTCTGTGCTACTCTGCCACTTCCTTGCTGCCGCTGGAAGTTCTTTCTGCCCTTCGGGGTATCTGGGTACCCGCTCCTTGGGGGCCCTTTGCTTTCTTTCAGGTGCCTTATTGGGATCAGATACTCGCTCTTCGAGGGCCTTCTCTTCCTGCCTTGGTGCCTGTAACCATCTACTTCTGCCTACTGGAATCGCTACCACACAGCTACCATCTTAGTGAGTAATCTAACTTGTCAGTCTGTCTCATCTACAGCTTTGCTGCTGTGGGAACCTGCAACTGGACTTCCCTAATCACCTCTGTGAGACGGGTCTCCTCTACCGAGGATCCCTGGACTGCTTTCTCTGGACTGCCTCACTACTGCCACCTCTGGTGGAACTCATCAGCTGTTTAATAAAAGACAAATCTCTGTGTTTGTGCATCCTGAGTCTAGCCTGGTACTGTGGTTCCTCACATGGCTCCTCTCTGAGGACGTGGTCATCTCCACAGTACCTCGAGAATCCACTCAAACACTTCTAAAACATAACAGATTGCTAACTCCATGGATTTGGCTCAGCTCACCGCATTGCAGGCCATCCCAGGTCTGGCCCAGAGAGGCTAAGAACATCAAAGGATTCTGGAAACACTGTTGATGGCTGTAGACCATCTGAATGCTCAACTAGATTCTCAAGCAGAGGAATTGAAGATACTCCAGTCTCTACCTGGCCTTATTCAGACTTCCTTGGAAATAGTGATGACGGACGTCCAGCGTTTAACCCTTCGTCAGGACGTCCTGAAGCAATTCTATGCTTCTACTTTGGTAATTAGTTCTTCCGCTCCCTCTGGATCTAATCATGAGGTAATCCCTCTCTCTAACCCACCTCGCTACTGCGGAGATGCAAGACGCTGCCAAGGTTTTTTAAACTAATGCCATATGCACTTTGCACTTCAGCCCGCATTGTTCCCAAACAACTTGGTAAAGACTACCTTCATTCTTTCCGTCCTGGATGGAAGAGCCTTGGCAAGGGCTTCACCATTGTGGGAGCACTTGGATCCCCTACTATCCAACTTGTCCCTGTTTGTTTCAGCCTTTAAGGAGATTTTTGAAGAACCCGGCAGGATTCCTACGATGGGATCCAACCTGCTTCGCCTCCGGCAAGGGTATCAGTTCCTCGGCAAATACGGTATAGAATTTTGTACCATGGCTATGGAGTTAAATTGGCAGGGGAACTGTGTTAATGCCATGTTCCTGGAAGGATTGTCCCCACAGATCAAGGACAAACTGGCAGCGTGGAAACTCCCCACTTCCCTTGAGGCCCTTATAAACCTCATGGGTAAGAATGATCGGAGACTTCAAGAACAAGCGCAGGAGAACCATGCAAGACGAGGTGGTTGTGTCTCTCCTTCTGTTAGAAAACCCTGTTTCTCCTGGAGAGGAACCAATGCAGTTAGGTCGAGCCCATGTTTCGGCAGCTGTAACCACTCCTCACCCGCAACCAGGATGTGTTGGGAACTCCAGATCCTCCATACTCACGCTCCCAGAACTAAAGAAGAAGCTGTGGTGTCCAGAGAATGTGGAGGTTGTTAACCGCAGTCTTACGGCGGCCTCACCCTTATTCCTGTTGCCTGCTTCTCTGGAGTTGTCTACTTCCAATAACCTCACGCAGGCCTTGGTGGATTTGGGCGCCGGAGCAAATTTCATTCGGCAAGACCTCGTAGAATATTATCAAATTCACACCTCACCAGTGAATCCTCCATTAGTTCTTTCGTCAGTGCACAGATACCCTCTTCCCAGGAAGGTCACTTGTGTCACTCAGCTGTTACCCTTGAAGACTGGAATGAATCACATCGAACATCTCTCCTTCTTCGTCCTACCCGACGCAGTGAGCCCTATAATCTTGGGGTTACCTTGGCTGCAAAAACATTGGCCGCAGTTTGATTGGTCCTCTCCCGATCAGATCCAATGGGGACCATTCTGTGCAGAATCTTGATTAAAAATTTTCTGGACTTCCCAGGACCACGTCTGGGTAGTCCAACACAGGAAGGCCGGCCTACCATCACTGGTCTCTGCCCCTTTCTGGAGGTATTTATCCTGCCCTTGTTTGCTAGCTCATCGAGTTAGCAAGGTTCATGTTGGATGGAAGCCTCCAGTCTGTGCTACTCTGCCGCTGGAAGCGCTTTCTGCCCTTTGGGGTATTCTCTACCTGGGTACCCGCTCCTCGGGGGCCCTTTGCTGTCTTTCAGGTGCCTTATTGAGATCAGGTATTCGCTCCTCGAGGGCCTGCTCTTCCTGCCTCAGTGCCTGTAACCATCGACTTCTGCCTACTGGAATCGCTACCACACAGCTACCATCTTAGTGAGTAATCTAACTTGTCAATCTGTCTCATCTACAGCTCTGCTGCTGTGGGAACCTGCAACCGAACTTCCCTAACCACCTCTGTGAAACGGGTCTCCTCTGCCTAGGATCCCTGGACTGCTATCTCTGGATTGCCTCACTACTGCCACCTCTGGTGGAACTCATCAGCTGTTTAATAAAAGACAAATCTCTGTGTTTGTGCATCCTGAGTCTAGCCTGGTACTGTGGTTCCTCACAGGGCTCCTCCCTGAGGGCGTGGTCATCTCCACAGTACCCCGAGAATCCACTCAAACACCTCTAAACCATAACAAGAAGGGCTCACTTACTAGAGCACGGGGTTACCAAACCAGTCAGGTTTCAGGATACACTCAATAAACAAATATGAGGCTTTATCTGGTTAGGTGTATGAGAAGGTCTGAGGTGAGAACCCCTGCTCTAGTTATAGAACTTCGGATAGTAGAAAGACTAGGGGGCACTCCATGAAGTTAGCATGGGGCACACTTAAAACTAATCGGAGAAAGTTCTTTTTTACTCAACGCACAATTAAACTCTGGAATTTGTTGCCAGAGGATGTGGTTAGTGTAGTTAGTATAGCTGTGTTTAAAAAAAGATTGGATAAGTTCTTGGAGGAGAAGTCCATTACCTGCTATTAAGTTCACTTAGAGAATAGCCACTGCCATTAGCAATGGTAACATGGAATAGACTTCATTTTTGGGTACTTGCCAGGTTCTTATGGCCTGGATTGGCCTGTTGGAAACAGGATGCTGGGCTTGATGGACCCTTAGTCTGACCCAGTATGGCATTTTCTTATGTTCTTATGTTTTTATGTTCTTAACTTTTTTGATTCTCATGAAAAGGGTAGAAAGCTCCAGCCTTTTAAAAATGACAGTCATACAACAGGGAGCCTCTTTTGTAAAGAAAGAAATTCAGATGACTTCCAGTTACCTCTCCAGAGGTTTTCTGAATGTTTAAAAAAAGGAAAAACTGGTTCTTACCGGCTAATTTTCATTCCTGTAGTACCACAGATCAGTCCAGACTCCTGGGTTTTGCCTACCTGCCAGCAGATGGAGACAGAGAAAGTTTAATTGACACTGTACATAACCCAGTGTGCCACCTGCAGTCCCTCAGTATTGACCAGAACCCAAGTCAAGATGACAGAAACAACCATACATTTCTGATCAAACTTCTAAGCAAACTCCCTCCCCTCCAATGAGCCAGAAGAAGGTGAAGTTGCCCAAAAAGACAATGGAAACCATTTCCCAAATTTAACATAGGCGATCAGCATTGAAAACCTCCAACAACTCTGCACTATATGTATAAAGCAACAGTACAAGCAGTGGACTCTCCTCCCCCAGTAAATGGGTGGATCTCTGAACCGATCTTTCAAACTACAAGAATGAAAATTGCCAAGTAAGAACCAATTTTCCTTTCCCTATATGTCCAGATCAGTCCAGACTCTTGGGATGTACCTAAGCTCCCCTTAACTCGGGTGGGTCCTGGAGAGTTTGGCTCATAGAACACTCTCACTAAAGCACATGGAAGCTGGAGCCCTGACATCCAAGTGATAATGCCTAGGAAAAGTGAGCGACTTCCCAGTAGCAGCCCTGCAAATTCATGTAGAGTCACCTGTTGTGACTCAGCACAAGAGGTTGCCTAAAAACACGTCAATTGTTCTCCTAAACCCCCGGCACTGCCCACCCTTTACAGATGTGAGGCGACTCGATTGCTTCCTTCAGCCACTGCGCAATTGTAGCCTTAGAAGCCTTACCTCCTTTCTTTGGACCACTCTACAGTATAAAGAGGTGATCCGATCTACAAAGAGTTGATCTGATACAATAATACATGACTCCCATCCAAGAGCCTAAGCTCCCCTGCGTGAGGCATAGAGGAATCCAAATCTGGAAAAGCTGGAAGTTCCACTACCTGACTAAGATGGAATGCCAAGACTACCTTAGGCAGAAAAGAAGGCACCAGCATAAAGATACCTCAAATCCAACATCTGTACGAAAGGATCTTGATATGACAGCACCTGGAGCTCCGAAATTCTCCTGATTGATCAAATAGCCACCAAGAAAACCCCTTTAAGAGTCAAGTCCTTAAACGTAGCCCTCTTTAGTGGTTCAAACCGAGCTTCACATAGTTCTCTAAGGACTAGATTCAGATTCCAAGATGGACAAATGTTCCGTGCCTGAGGACCCAAGGTCTTAGGTCCCCGATGGAACTGTATAACATCCAGATGTGCAGACAGAGGATAGCCTTGCACCTTATCCCAGAGTCAACCCATGTCACTACCTGGGCTCTCAGAGAATTAAAGACCAGTCCCTTGACCAGAACCTTCCTGTAGAAAAGCCACTGTAGTCTGAACAGGCTAAGGTTGCACTCCATAATCAGCAAACCAGGACTCGAAGATCCTCCAAATTCGCACATACACCGAGGATGTAGAAGGTCACCTACAGTGGAAATAACTGCTTCAGAATATCCCTTCCATCTCAGTTATCTCCTCTCAGAAGCGAAGTTGCAAGACAGAAGACAGCCACCTGACCCGAAAATATTGGGCCCTGGTAGAGAAGCGTTGACAAATGTCTAAACCTCAGTGGCCCATCTATGGTCATGTTGATCAGATCTGGGAACCATGGTCAATATGGCCACTTTGGAGCTACAAAGAACACATTGCCCAGATGCTTCTCTATCCACTGTAATCCCTTGTCCTCCAGAGGCCACGAAGGAAAGACAAAAAATCTCTTCACAGCAGAACTAGAGCATTGATTCCTTCCGTACTATGTTCTCTTCGATGGCTATAAAACCGCGACACCTTCTTGTTCTCTTTGGATACCATTAAGTCCATATGGGGTATCTTCCGTGAATGAGACACATCACTGCCTCCGACAGCTCCCATTCTCCAGGGTATAACTTTCTGCAGCTGAGAAAATCCGCCTGAATATTGTCCACATCAGCAATGTGAGATGCCACTAGCAACTCCAAGTACTGCTCTGCCCAGAGAATAAACTCCTGGGCCTCTCGAGCCACTGCCTGTATCTTTGTTCCACCTTGACAGTTGACGTAGGCCACCGATGTTGCACTGTCCGATAGGATCCATACTGGATGGCCGTGTAACCATGGCAGACATGCAAGCAATGTGAAACACACCGCTTTTGTTTCTAACTGATTAATAGACCATGAGGCCTCATGTTTTGACCACTGGCCCTACGCAAAATGATCTTGACACCCTGCCCTCCATCTGGAGAGATTTGCATCGGTGGTGACTATTACCCAATTTGGAACCTCCAATTCTGCAACATGCTCGAGATTGGTGCAAGTAAGCCACCATAAAAGACTGTCTCTAGTTTCCCCCTCTAATGGAAGAGGAAGATGAAACTCTTTCAGTAATGGATTCCACGGGAGATGAGCACCCTGCAGAGGCCGCATATGCCCGAACGCCTAATGCATTAATTCCAATGTTGATGCCATAGAACCTAGGACCTGTAAATAGTCTCAGACCCTGGGCACTGAAAGCTCTAGCAGATGCCAAATCTGACTCTGCAATTTCAGCAATCTCTCTCTGTGAGAAACACTCTCTCCGCCAGCGTGTTGAACTGAGCTCCCAGATACTCCAGAGTTTGAAAGAGTTCTAAATGGCTCTTTGCTAGGTTCACCACCCATCCTAGAGACTTCAATCACATTGGTACTTTTTGTACTGATTGTCGACAGAGGTCTTCCAGACATTGATGCACCAATACACCCTTCCTTTTGCAATATGTCTGCCACCACCATCATCACCTTGGTGAAGGTATGCGGAGCTGTTGCCAGCCAAAGGGAAGGACCATGAACCTCAGGAATCTTTGGTGCTCCGGCTTGATGGCTACGTGCAGATATGTCTCTGACAAGTTGAAAGATGCCAAGAACTATACCCTTGCGTACAGCCAGTATGATGGACCTCAGAGTTGGACCTCAGAGTCTACATGTGGAAACGGGGAACCTTGAGAGTTGCATTTACATTCTTTGAATCCAGTATCGGCCGAAAAGTCCCTTCCTTTTTTTTTTTCTGGAATCATTAAAAAATGGAATATAGGAAAATCGGTTCTCCCTCTTTGTAAAATTTGCCTCTGGGACATTCCACTAAAGGCCAATTAATTCCTGAATTGGACACAGGGGGAAGAGAAACAGGACTCTTAACTTAAATTGACCTCCGGCCACACTGAACGTGTTCAGTGTCTGAGCCAACTGATTTGAGCCACGCCATGCAAGTTCAGAGTCTGAGCCAACAAATTCAACAAGACATCGCTGCGAAAAAGGAAAATAATCTGAGAAGCTCTAAATCAGATGTAATTTTTCCCTCTTCTAGAGGAGAGAAAACCAATTCCCCATCTGAATCCTCCGATGTCTCATGATCCACATCCCCTTCAATATTACCAGAGATGGACTGACAAATGGGAGGCCCAAGCATGCAATCCCTACATAATAGGTTACTTTGCCTTCGCTGGGCTCCCTTGCAGAAAGAGCTGCAGGCCCTGGAAACATTCTACCCAGGAGAAGGATGATGGATCTATACCGGAGCCAACCTTTCTCTCTCAGAGAAACTTCTGCCCTTGGGAAAAAGGGAAGAGGAGGACTGACTGTTGCCTCGCCTCCCCCTCCACTCCCCTCCAGAGACACCATAGGCCAAGGGATGTCCCA
Organism: Rhinatrema bivittatum; assembly: GCF_901001135.1. Classification (NCBI taxonomy): domain Eukaryota; kingdom Metazoa; phylum Chordata; class Amphibia; order Gymnophiona; family Rhinatrematidae; genus Rhinatrema; species Rhinatrema bivittatum. The sequence continues at coordinate 10,763,441 of NC_042629.1, read as the reverse complement.
ACATGGGCAAAAGCTGCAGTAGTCAAATCGCTTTGAGCATCTAAACAGTGCTGACACAGAGAGAGACAGGACTGAATTGCTCTCAGAACGCAAGTCTCATAGATAGCAAGGCATTTGGACCTTTTTGTCCCCAGTGCATAGCTTTCCTGAACTTCAGCTTTAGGTGGCCTTCTGCACGCACATCAATGCCACCAGGGCATATGCATGCACCCCTCCAGGATGCGCACAAATACACGCTCAAGACTAGGTCGAGGTCATACGCACACAGGTACACATGCAACTAGGTGCTTGGCTAGGCCGCGGTCGTATGCACACAAGTTCCTGTGCAAAGACGCACTCAAGTTTAGGTCACAGTCTTATGTGTACAAGTATCCATGCAAATACACGCTCAAGTCTACGTCACAGATGTATGCGCTCAAATCAGGCCACGGCCATCGAAGCACAGGTTCTTGCACATGCAATTGCACACGGCGAGAATGCGCGCAACTGCTTATGCGAGTGGGAAAAGAACCACTGCTACGGCCTACCACATGGCTAAGCAAAGCTTGCCTGCACCTTAAGCGCGTTTAGGCCTGGATCCGTTTATCATCTGGCACCAAAAATCACCGAAGGCCTGAAGAGCTTCTCAACAACTCAGACCTCTAGAATGGCCAAGAATCCCTGGGGACTGGGGCTGAGAGCGAGCATCCCTTGCTGCCTGTTCCGCTAAGCAAGCTTTGCACATAAGCAAATTAAAACCAGTGGAAGACCTCTACCAGAACCAGAGACGACTCCTCAGTGCAAGTGCTTTTCTGAACCTCCATGGGACAGGGAACCACTGGCGATAGTTAAGGAGGCGATTACCCTGCCTCTCCTGCCAATGCTGCTAGGGAATCGAAAATGGCTGCCATTCCGTGCTGAGGGGGAAAAGTTCTGCACTAGTCCCAGTTCTAACAAAAAAGCAAACAGAATGTAGGGAATTATTAGAAAGGGAATGGTGAATAAAACAGAAAATGTCATAATGCTTCGGTATCGCTCCATGGTGAGACCGCACCTTGAATACTGTGTACAATTCTGGTCGCCGAATCTCAAAAAAGGTATAATTGCGATGGAGAAGGTACAGAGAAGGGCAACCAAAATGATAAAGGGGATGGAACAGCTTCCCTATGAGGAAAGGCTGAAGAGGTTAGGACTTTTCAGCTTGGAGAAGAGACGGCTGAGGGGGGATATGATACAGGTGTTTAAAACATGAGAGGTCTAGAACGGGTAAATGTGAATCGGTTTTTTACTCTTTCGGATAATAGAAAGACTAGGGGGCATTCCATGAAGTTAGCATGGGGCACATTTAAAACTAATCGGAGAAAGTTCTTTTTCAATCAACGCACAATTAAACTCTGGAATTTGTTGCCAGAGGATGTGGTTAGTGCAGTTAGTATAGCTGTGTTTAAAAAAGGATTGGATAAGTTCTTGGAGGAGAAGTCCATTACCTGCTATTAATTGAGTTGTCTTAGAAAATAGCCACCGCTATTACTAGCAATGGTAACATGGAATAGACTTAGTTTTTGGGCACTTGCCAGGTTCTTATGGCCTGGATTGGTCACTGTTGGAAACAGGATGCTGGGCTTGATGGACCCTTAGTCTGACCCAGTATGGCATGTTCTTATGTTGTTAAGCTTGTTTAACCTTTGGTCCAGCGCTGGGCTCCCCCGAAGTGCCTTTCCCACCAGGGTTGCACACAGAAATCAAGCCATCTGAATTTAGGTGTGACCGAGTCTGCACACGAATGGCATTGTGTGCTTTGCACCATTGCCATGTGGCCTGAGCAGCGCACTGCTATCACCACTCTGTTTCCCTGAACTTCAGAAAACCCTCGGGTGACCAGTTCCGAAGCAGCGATCAAGGCCACAAGTGACCGGAATTACGATTCTACTGCTTCCTGGTCGCTCTTGATTGGTTTTTTTTGTTTTTGTTTTAAAAGATCCACTGCTGAACTAGCCCCAGAACAGAAATTCAATACTTCCCTGCTCAGACAGGAACCGAAATGCAGAGCTGCCAGCGGAACCATTGGTGCCTCGTGGGGGGTGAGGGATCTGGACCATCAGATATACACCCCCACGGAAGCTCGGAGCAAGCTACCATCAAGGGTCACAAACCCCCCGCTCGTCTGCCTCAAACCAGGGGGGATGGCCCCACCAGGACATAACAACCCCCTGGGAGGAACTGGAGATCTCTCTTCTCTTTTTCTTCTTTTTATATACACTCCAGACTGCAGGTTGTAGCACCATCTACCATCTGCTGGAGACTGAGAAATACAAGTCAATACTGAGGGACTGCAGGTGGCACATTAGGTTATGTACATTGTCAGTTAAACTTTGTCTCCATCTGCTGGCAGGGAGGCAAAACCCAGGAGTTTGGACTGATCTGGGTACATACTGGGAATAGCAAGTTACCAATGTTGCCAGCATATCCCTGCCCTGCCAGCTGGGCCTCACAGGGCTGTCACTGCCTCAGATCTGATTCCGACTCCCATGCAAAGCATCACTCAAACTTTCAAACATTCCTGCTGCAACATTTACAAAGGTTACAATTAATAAACACATCACAGACAGAGCTGTGCCCTGTGCCCTGCCACCTTCTCATTATGAAGCTCTTTCGTTGGCCCTTATTTAGTACTCACAGACTGGTTAGGGATGATTTCACATCCTTTGAATTCAGGGGAGTGCTGTAAAAGGCCAATCTTTAGCACAAAAGCAATGAACATAATCAAGCAATTTTTTTTAAAATTTATTTATTTTATAATCAAGCAATTTTACAGTGGTATAGGGAGGGTGAACAGTGATTTTCCTGAGTACACTGCTCTGTCATAGCTGCACTCCTCAAAGTTTGTGGGGCTTTCCCTAGCATGTAAACTTTTAGTCACATTAAAAAAACTATTCCTGCGTGTAGGTCGAGGGAGTGAAAACGCTGTTATATTCCATGATCAAAGGCAGGTTCTTTTGTCCTTGCTCGGCCGGCAGGCAGCCTGTACAATCAGCAGGTGCTAAGCATTTGGGTAATGCACCTCATGGCTGCTAATATTCAAAGGGAAACCAGCGAGAAAGATTATTTGAAAGTTATGTAATGCATATGTAGGCTTGTGAGCCATGAGTCCCTGGGGTCCACAGAGTGCCACAGGCAGAGGGCTGTGCTCTGCTCCTGGAGAGCCCAAAATCTACATCTCCAATTCATAGAAAGCAAGCAGACATTATACAATTAAAAATTAGCAAAACTCCAAAATATGCATGTAAAAAATGGGAGGTTGAGAGGCATTCCCAGGCGGGAGCCAATTATGTGCACAAATTACTAGTTTAAAAGACATTTACATGCGTGCATTTGCCAACTGACGCACATAATTTTACACCTGCTAATTATCTGGCACAAGTGATATTAAACATGTTTATTGTGTAATACTGACTGGGTGGGAAATCTGGGAAAACTGGTGGACTAATTGAGAAAACTGGTACTTTCACGCACGTGTGTTTTAAAATACACCGACTTACACAAGTAAGTCCTTTGTGTGTAAAAGCTATGTGTATATTTTTAAAATAGGTGGGTAAAGTATGTACATTCAATGCATCAAACTACTCGCTTGTATGTTGTGGAGTAACCGTAACACATCTTATAATATTTATTTATTTAGAAGTTTTATATACCGACATTCATTTGCATATCACATCGGTTTACAGTTAACGGGGATAATACAAAATGATTTAGGAAGTGAAAAATAAAGTTACATGAAACAGGGATGCAAAGGAACAAGATGGGGATTTAGAGGAAGAAAAAAGGGTCCAGACGGCAGATAGGTAGCCTAATAAAAGAAATAAAATGAAGCAAGTACTATGACGTGAAATGAAACGGATAAACTATATACAAGATTCTGCACTGAAGGCTATTGTTCAAGGGAATCAGCTAAAAGTCGCATAAATAGATGTCTGATGATTTCCAAGGGGGGGGGGGGGGGGGGGGGAGTGGTTATTATGAATAGGCTCTATTAAATAGCGATTAAATACCGCATGCAGTTGGTTGAAAAGTTATCCTTCTCTGTGACCACGGTAGGTTGTTTAATTTTGTTACTGTTTTATGTTATTTTTTGTTTGGAGCTGGTTGTATGGACAGATCATAAAAGTGAATGATTACGTAAATCTCATGGCTAGAACTCTACTGTGATTTAAAATCATTGTACCAAAGCAGTCCATGCTCGTTTTTCATCTTCAGGAAAGACAGCACAAAAAACAGTCCTGCACAATCCACGCTCTGGATTTCCAAACATCCCAGGAAGGAGAACGGCATGGAGGTTTAATAGGGGCAGTCCTACTCCAGGACTGTCCTGTCAGCACCTCAAAGCACGGGCTTGGAATGGCTTCAATCTGCTCTATCAGCAAGACGAGGGCTCCCCCTGCAGGCAAGCTCAGGGCTCACACAGGTTCTTCCTGTACCGTTGCTGTGCCAAAGAACCCTAATGCTTATTTTGGCAGTGGAAAGATGCTGCAGCTCTTGGACCATAACATTTAAAACTTACATGAGAGACTGTTCCTGTGTATTGAAAATAGTTTCCAGACAGGGTTTTGTTAGTTTTTCTCCTTTGTGGTACTGTAGTACTGTACATTCTATGGAAATGATATGACCTGGTCTGTCTTTGTATAAATGTTTGATACACAGATTGCTCTGTTTATTTGCTTGCATGTTTAATCCTTGCACTTTATAGCACAAGTCAGTCTTCCTGTAATCTGGGAGCCTTAGGAAGGATTCTGGCCTTAATGTGTCACCACGGGCCCAGGGTGCCGGATCATGATCTGAGGGAGTTTGTCCTTTAATATTCTGATTAAACTGAAATTCTGTTTCAGGGTTGAGACACAAAGCATTGACACTCTTCCAGCACTTTCTGAAAGGTTTGTTTAGAAAAGAAACCAAAATGGCTACCTTGACTTTTACTGAAGAATGCAGGGTAACATCTGCTCTTCAGTTCTCAAGCTGGCTGAGCATGTGGATGTAGATCAAAGTTTTTGGGTTTTTTTGTGCTCCCTCCCCAATGGCTGTATGCAGGAATTGCATCATTCTATAGTGAATGGTATTGACGCTGTGGCACAGACTTGCTGACAACACTATATTGCTGTATGTAGTGCTACACACTAACGAGGAGAACTTTCTAGTGAAAATGCATTTGCTTGTGTAGTTTTGGTGGCTTTACCCCTTGTGGGATTCTAACACCAGTACTGCAGTAGGGTTTGTCTTGTGCTAATAAGCTGCTGAACTACTTGCTGTTTTTCCTCTTGGTTCCATTTCACCTTCACACATAGCTTTCTTTCCTAGAGAGTGGATCTGTGGCTGCTGGCAGATACCACAGCAAATGACAGCAGAAAAAGACCAAATCGGTCTATTCTATCTTTTCAACAAGATGTTTAGGGTTGTAACTGCTGCTTTGTGCAGGTTATCCCAATGCTTTATCATCATCCTCTTGCCACTAGGGATCCTGTGTATTTTTATTCCATAAACAGAAAAACCAAGAAGAGATATAGCATATAGGTTGTATAATTTTATGATAAATTTAACCAAAATTCAAAAGAATATTTTTATAACATAGCCACAGCATCAGACACCAAATGTTTAAGTTCAGTAACCCATCTCCTGCCTCACAATGGGCTACAGAGAAGAGAGGCTGAGTTAGACATAATACATTGAGAGATAATAAGACCTGAGGCAGGTGGTGGTTGCCGAAACATGGGCCTGTGTCGGGCTACAGGACATGTTTGTAGTTGAAATCATGTGTATAAATATACAGTGTTGACACTGTTTCTACAATCTTGTTCGAAGACAACTCTTATTCAGTAAAGTAAAGTTTTTCTTGAGCATATAGTAGCTGTTTTTTGCCTATCAGCAAATGATTGATGAGTTTGTGCTTACCTCTGACACCGTCTGTAGCCCATTGCGAAGCAAGAGATGGATTATTGAATTTAAACACTTCGTGTCTGATGCTGTGGCTATGTTAGCTATGTTATAGAAATAAATATTCCTCTTTTGAATTTTGGTTAAATTTATCATAAGATTATACAATTATATGCTAAACCTCTTCCCGGTTTTCCTGTTTATTGACTAATAACAGAAGAGGACGCTGCTTTCTTCTTGTTCAGTATTTTTAATCCATGCCCTTTTAAATTATTTTACAGTTTTTGGCTTCACATTCTAAGCACCAACCACAATTTTCCATGAAAAAAAATGTCCTGATTGTTTGAATCTACCTAGAGCTTCATATAATGACCTCCTTCTTGTACAGCTCCCTTTCCACTGGAAAAGTTTGTGAAAGCAAGAGATCTTCTGTATGCTGCGTTTCTAGCTGTAGGAGAGCAGATTCCCAGCAAAGTAACAGAAAGTTTCAGTGCCTTTGAAATAAAATCTTGCTATACCCTGGAGGCTGTTACTGTAGCTAGGTATTTATGCAGAAATCATGCTGGCGGACTATTTCCTGCATGCAGACTGCCAGCGGTGCCTGCTGAGAAAACGTTGTGGGGAGGGAGCTGTCTGATACCCAGTAAAACTAATTTGGCTGACACACAATGAAAGTATCATGTACCAAAGAAAGAAGAGCTATTAACTGACACGCAGAGACAGGACAGCAGGAAAACCTAGTGTAATTTTACAAAATTATATTTCCAACACCGTGATTTGTTGATTGTCAATGCACCAATCCTTTACAAATAAGGAGAAATCCCCTTACATTTGTTTGCTATAAAGCAGATAAGCACTATATTTGTAAACGCTATACTTACAGGTGGAGGACACCTCCACATCTTAATACATCAGCACTGGAGCTTTCCTGAAGACTCAACACATTTTTTCCCAGGTGCTATTTAATGGAAGCTAAATCATACGATTCTTTTGCCTTCAATAAACACTTGTTAATTAAAGAAAAAGCACTTCAGTTGCTAATTATTGCTGTGTTTTATTCCAGAGTGTGACTTTTTTATGAGAAAGGAAACAGAATAATTATTCTGCTTTATTTCGAGACCCAGTATAAGAATGGAAGTCTAAGAAATGAACGCATCATATGGTCCAGGAGTGACTGGAAGAGAACCCAGAAGTAAAAAAAAAAAAGTGCTTTGCTAAATCCTTCAGCAAGATTCAGAAGGAAGATAAGTGAGAAGATGATCCACCAGTGGTTAGGGGGCGGAAGGAAGCAGAGCAAGCTTGCATTGTGGGAGTCGCAGAGGAAACGAGAAGAGGGAGCCAAAGGAGAGAAGCGAGGGACCAGGGTGACTGAGGGGAGAATATAAAAACTTGCATAAACTGGACCGTCAATGTCACCACAGCATGGATGAGGAGGGGAAACTCTAGAAAACAGCAGACTGATCATGTAGTAGTAACTGTAAAGGAGCATATACAGCAAAATATACAGGACCAACATCTGCTGGCAACAAGAGAGAAGCTTGCTCCAGATTGCACTAATACAGGCAACAGTTCAAGTTCTTGCTCTACAGTGACCAAAGGTGTTTTCCTATTTGTTTTGTATTTCAAATAGATTGTTAACATGAAAGCAAGGTTTTCTGAGGGAAGAACTTTCTTGTAGATGGTTGGTCCAACATCACATTAGAAATGGGAACTTAGCATTTCTCCCCTTCATGCCTTTGTGATTCTGTCTTCACCCGTAGTCACAGTGGTGTTAACGGAGGAAGGGTTGTATCCAATCCACAAACTGTGTAACACGCACGTACACCCCTGGCCGATGGGGCAGTGCACACCGGTAGCCAAATGAGGTGACTCCTGCGAGGAACCAGCGCTCATTCATTCTGCACATCAGGGGCCCACCAGAATCTCCCTGAAAGATTAAAAATCAGAAAAAGGTTAGGGAAAATAATATTTCTACTTTTTTATAAAAGTAAAGAAAATAATTCTAAGAACATGAGATGGGCCATCCTGTCTTGACGGTGGCCACTGGGAAGTACCGGGCGTGTCCTCATGGGGAGATCCTTTTCCTGTTGCTAACTCCCAGAACTCTGAGGTGGGGATCTCAAAGCTGACTAATAATTATTAATGGGCCTGTCCTTTAGCAATGTCCTAAACTTTTTTAAACCCAGATTCCTTGTCCTATGCTCCACCAGTCCAGAAACATGTGGGTATCTTCCCTCCTGGAGGCAGAGTTGAAAGTTCTTTTGATAACATCACCTATGCATGTGGAATCTCCATAGCCAGTGAGCTCTACCTCCAGCTACTGGCCTGATAGTTGTGGCACAAGCTCACCAGATATTTTAATTTATTTTAGTTTTAGGAGAAGATTTGGCTATATTTGCCTTTATACTGAGTATCTATGCTTAAGCTGTGGCCAGTCTCTTGCAATGACGTGTGCCATCCATTTTGAACCAGTTCACTTTTTCACTTTGGGTGAAAGCCATTCGAGCTTGTGAACATAAGAACATAAGAAATTGCCGTGCTGGGTCAGACCAAGGGTCCATCAAGCCCAGCATCCTGTTTCCAACAGAATCTGGCAAGTACCCAAACACCAAGAAGATTCCATTCTTTGCAGGCACTCTTTTTGAAGAATGAGTCATATTTAATTTTCAATACTCCCTTGTTTAACATCTTAATACTGGTAAAGGTAGGATTTTTGTACTGCAAATAGCTCCGGGAATTCCCGGTGACCTCAGCTTCACGGCATTAACAACTGTGCTACTCCCCATAGTGATAAAATTGTTAGCAGTTTTTTGCTATTTGCTCCCTCTGATGGAGTCTGAGTCCTCCTCCAAAGAGTCTCACACTGTGAAGGGAGTTTCTAGATAATCAGGAGCTGTTAAAAGAAAGCAGCTAGGAAGAAATCATTTGAGAGCGATGGTTCAGCAGTTGCTAAGTATGCGGCTCCCATCTTAAAGTTGCTGCGTGAGTCAGCTGCTCCACGCAGGGGAAGTTTCACTTCGCTGCAGTGCCTTCTGAAGTTTATTCCAGAGGATGTTTTTCAGCTGAGGACAGCAGGTGATAGTGAGGCTCCCTCAAGAGAAGAGTATTTCCCTGAATTTTATTTTAACTTCTTGCACCAGGCTTTCCAGGCATTGCAAACCAAGGGGGACTTAGATGGTTGTTCAGCCAAGGCTTTTGTTGCACAGGCTGGCTCCATAAAGCAGAAAATAGAAAATCCTGGTTCGTCAGGCTCAGCCTAACTGTTTTCCTCCATTATTACTAGCAGAGGAGGATTAAGCTGAGTTCTTTACTTGTAACAGGTGTTCTCCGAAGACAACAGGATGTTAGTCCTCACACATGGGTGACATCATCAGATTCAGCCTCCACATGGAAAACTTATGTCAAAGTTTCTAGAACGTTGACTTGGCACACTGAGCATGCCCAGCATATTCTATACCGCACATCCACAAGGGGTCTCTCTCCAGTCTTATAACATAGAGTTATACATATAAAAGACAAAAATAGGAGAAACTCAACTCTGTGGTGTGGCAGGCGGGTTTTGTGAGGACTAACATCCTGCTGTCCTCGGAGAACACCTGTTACAAGTAAGCAACTCTGCTTTCTCTGAGGACAAGCAGGACTGTAGTCCTCACACATGGGTGAATCCCTAGCTACAGGCTCCTCCCCAACATAAAAGGCGACCGACACCCATCCAGGTGCCAATAGGCACAACAATAATGGTACTGTTGGTAACAAGAGGGGGAGACAACCTGAATCCAAACAATGGGCCCTAGGCAGGAGAGAGTTGGGCTCTACACCTCAAATAGATTCTGAAATACAGATTGGCCAAACCTACTGCAGCGTCGGCTATTGCTATCCAAGCAATAGTGAGATGTGAATCAGTAGAAAGAACTCCACACTGCAGCTTTGCAAATCTTCATGGGAACTGCTCGCAAGTGGGCCACTGACACTGCTATGGCTCTGACAGAATAAGCCTCGACTTCACCCCCCAAGATGCAGTCCCACCTGGGCATAACAGAAGGAGATGCAATCTGCCAGCCAAATGGATAGTGTCTGTTTGGCAACGGCAACGTCCAACCTATTCCTATCAAAAGAAATAAAAAAGTTGGGTGGACTATCTTATAAACTTCTATCCGCTCCAGATAGAAGGCTAAGACTTGCTTGCAGTCCAAACTGCAGTGCTCGTTCACCTTGATGTGAATGAGGCCTGGGAAAGAATATTGGTAGGATGATGGACTGGTTAAGAAGGAAGTCCGTCACCACCTTAGGCAAGAACTTAGGGTGTGTAAGCAAGACCACTTTGATAAAACTATGTGTAAGGTGGATAAGTCACCAAGGCCTGAGTATAAGGTGGATAAGTCACCAGGCCTGGAGCTCACTGACCCTGTGTGCTGAGGTGACCACCACCAATAATATGATCTTCCAGGTCAGTACTTCAGGTCACAGGTGCGCAGCAGCTCAAAAGGGGCTTTCATCAGCTTGGCTAACACCACGTTGGTCCCAAGACAAAGCTGGAGGCTTTAGGGGAAGCTTCAACTGAAGCACGCCCTGCATGAATCATACAACTATAGGCTGTACAGAGAAGGGCATACTATCTACAACATGGTATGCGCCAATTGCACTGAGATGAACTCTAACAGAGTTGGTATATAAGCCACATTCTGATAGGTGTAGAAGGTAATCAAGCAGTTTTTGTCTGGGGCAGGAGAACTGATCTAGAACCTTCTGCTCATATCACATGGAAACCCTCCTCCACTTTAGTCCATAGGATTTTCTAGTGGAAGAGGCTTTCTGGCCACCAGGCCCCGAGACACATCCTCTGAGAGATCAAGTGGTTACAGAATTAGCCTCTCAACATCCAGGCTCTAAGCGACAGGGCCTGGAGATTGGGATGTTGCAACCTGCCTCAGTCCTGTATGATGAGATCTGGGGAAGTTCCCAGTCTGATCAGTCTCCGGATGAAAAATTCCCATAGGAGTGGAAACCAAACCTGTCTTGGTCAATAAGGGGCTATGAAGATAAGAACATAAGAAATTACCATACTGGGTCAGACCAAGGGTCCATCAAGCCCAGCATCCTGTTTCTAATAGAGGCCAATCCAGGCTACAGATATCTGGCAAGTACCCAAACACTAAGTAGATCCCATGCTGCTGATGTCAGTAATAGCAGTGGCTATTCCCTAAGTCAACTTGATTAATAGCAGGTAATGGACTTCTCCTCCAAGAACTTATCCAATCCTTTTTTAACCCAGCTACATTAACTGCACTAAACACATCCTCTGGCAGCAAATTCCATAGCTTAATTGTATGTTGAGTGAAAAAGAATTTTCTCTGATTAGTTTTAAATGTGCTACTTGCTAACTTCATGGAGTGTCCCCTAGTCCTTCTATTATCTGAAAGAGTAAATAACTAATTCACATTTACCCGTTCTAGACCTCTCATGATTTTAAAGACCTCTGGCATATCCCCCCTCAGTCGTATTTCTCCAAACTGAACAGCCCTAAACTCTTTAGCCTTTCCTCATAGGGGAGCTGTTCCATCCCCTTTATCATTTTGGTCACCTTTCTCTCTACCTTCTCCACTACAACTGTATCTTTTTTGAGATGTGGTGACTAGAATTGTACACAGTACTCAAGGTGTAGTCTCACCATGGAGCAATACAGAAGCATTATGACAGCTTCCATTTTATTTACCATTCCCTTCCTAATAATTCCTAACATTCTGTTTGCTTTTTTGACTGCTGCAGCACACTGAGCTGATTATTTCAATGTATTATCCACTATGACGCCTAGGTCGATTTCCTGGGTGGTAGCTCCTAATATGGAACCTAACATTGTGTAACTACAGCATGGGTTATTTTTCCCTATATGCATCACCTTGCACTTGTCCACATTAAATTTCATCTGCCATTTGGATGCCCAATCTTCTAGTCTTGCAAGGTCCTCCTGCAATTTATCACAATCCGCTTGTGATTTAACTACTCTGAATAATTAGATATCATCTGCAAATTTGATTACCTCACTCGTCATATTCCTTTCTAGATCATTTATAAATATATTGAAAATCACTGGTCCAAGTACAGATCTCTGAGGTACTCCACTGTAGGGATGTGCAGAGCAAAATTTTATGTTCATATTTTTTATGTCCGAAAGGGGGTCCCACTTGCGGCCAATATGGACATAAAAAAAATCCAATGAGTTGGGTATATGTACATATGTGCAAAAAAAAAAATTAAACCCCCTCACCCTCCTTAATCCCCCCCCCAGACTTACCACAACTCCCTGGTGATCGAGCGAGGAGTGAGGACGTCATTTCTGCAATCCTTGGCGAGAAGCATGTGACGTCGGTGGCACGTCGAGTGACGCGGCGTCACGTGATTCCCGGCTCGTTCGCGCCTGACGGCTCGTTCGGCCCAAAAAGAACTTTTGGCCAGCTTGGGGGGGCCTCCTGACCCCCTCAAGCTGGCCAAAAGTTCTTTTTGGGCCGAACGAGCCGTCCGGCGCGAACTTGCCGGGAATCACGGGACGTCGGCGTCACGTGATTCCCGGCTTGTTCGCGCCGAACGAGCCGTCCGGCGCGAACTTGCCGGGAATCACGTGACGTCGCGTCTGAGTGACGCGGCGCCACGTGATTCCCGGCTCGTTCGCGCCGGACGGCTCGTTCGGCCCAAAAAGAACTTTTGGCCAGCTTGAGGGGGTCAGGAGGCCCCCCCAAGCTGGCCAAAAATTCTTTTTGGGCCGAACGAGCCGTCCGGCGCGAACGAGCCGGGAATCACGTGACGCCGGCGTCACTCGACGTGCCGCCGACGTCACATGCTTCTCGCCAAGGATTGCAGAAATGGCGTCCTCACTCCTCGCTCCATCACCAGGGAGTTGTGGTAAGTCGGGGGAGGGGGATTAAGGAGTGTGAGGGGGTTTATATTTTTATTTTGGCTCAACAATCGCGATTTCCCACATATCGAACATATCTATGTTCGATATGTGGGAAATCCGATCGTTTATGTCGAATCAATTTTTTAAGTAAAAAAAAAATATGAGTTGCGTTTTACTAATGCGGTCAATCCGAATGCACACCCCTACTCCACTGTTTACCCTTTTCCACTGAGAAAACTGACCATTTAATCCTACTCTCTGTATCCTATTTTTTAACAAGTTTGTAATCCATGAAAAGGACATTGCCTTCTATCCCATGACACTTTAATTTTCTTAGAAGCTTCTCATGAGGGACTTTGTCAAATGCCTTCTGAAAATCTAAACATGCTATATCTAATGGTTCACCTTTATCCAAATGTTTAACCCCCTAGGCCCCTTGTCCTCATGAAGCTTCAAAAGAGTCTTTGCCACTAAGGGAATTGGAAGATACGGTACAGAAGACCTTTGCCCCAATGACAGCAAGGGCGTCCAAGGCTGGTTTGCTATCTGACCTGTACAGGGAGCAGAACTGAGGAACCTTCATGTTGTAAGGGGATGTGAACAGATCTATGTTCAGGCTCTCCCCCAGAGGCAGAATATCCGATTCGCCATCCCCTGGTCCGGGAACCACTCGTAGGGTCTGAAGGCAATACTCAGTCTGTCCACTGCCACGTTCTCCATCCCGGCCAGGTACATGACCCTGAGCACTATCCTGTGGGACAGGGCCCATGGCCAGATATGGACCGCTTCCTGACACAGGAGGTACGATCCCATACCTCCCTGCTTGTTGACATACCACATCGCCACCTGGCTTTTGGTTTGGATCAGGACAACTTTGTTGGACAGCCGATCTCTGAAAGCCAATAGCACATACCTTATCGCCAGAATCTCCAGGAAGTTGACGACAACAGCTTTCCTGAGTAAACCAGAGACCCTGGTGTTGAGCCCATCTACATGAGCTCCCAAGCCTAGGGTGGATGCATCCGTGGTTAGGAAAATTTGGGTACGAGGACTTTGAAAAGAGATCCCCCGTTCCACATTTGAAAGTATCCACCACAGGACAATAAGTCCCAGAGGGATGGTGTGAATCAGATAGAATCCTGGAGGTTCTGCGTGGCCTGGCTCCATTGCAACCTCAGGGTCCATTGGGCCTTGCGCATGTGCAATCGTGCAAAGGGAGTCACATGAATGGTTGTGGCTATATGGCCCAACAGCCTCAACATGTACCAAGCTGACTCCTGCTGGCTCTACTGAATGCTGCGATGGTCATCAAAGTGACAGATCTTTGATGAGGCAGGAAGGCATTGGCCTGAGCCGTGTCCAGCAGGGCTCCTATGAAGTCCAATTATTTCTTCATGGAGAGGGTGGTGGATGCCTGGAATGCCTTTCCAGAGGAAGTGGTGAAGTCTAAAACTGTGAAGGACTTCAAAGGGGCGTGGGAAAAACACTGTGGATCCATCAAGTCTAGAGGACGTGAATAAAGAGGAGGCAGCAAAACACTGCACAGAGCGGCAGTAGCCACAGAGGCATTCACGGAGCGGGATGCCAGTGGTTGGTGTTCCACCTTCACGGAGCAGAAGAATGGAGGGCTGCCATCTCCCCCAAAAAAAACAACAAAAAAAACCAGGGGTGGGTAAGAGTATGGGGCAGGGGTGTGGCCTGCTTGTTAAGCGGTTGCTACCCCTAATTGAGCTGGATGTTCACTTGGTTGCAGATCCGGCGCTGCTCTCTACATTGGTGGTGGGGTGGAGGGGAATTAGGGCTGGAGGGTACTGGAAGCTAATAGTAACAGGTGGGAGAGAGAAAAAGGAAAAAAAATGGATAAAGTGCATAGCTTGCTGGGCAGACTGGATGGGCCATTTGGTCTTCTTCTGCCGTCATTTCTATGTTTCTATGTTTCAATTGAGGTAATGGGCTGAGATGGGACTTTGGATAGTTGATGACGAATCTGAGCGACTCTAACACCCGGCTGATCAAGCGCATGGATCTGACAGCCCCTGCCTGAAATGTGCTCTTGACCAGCCAATCATCCAGATAAGGCTAAACATGCACCCCAGCCTGCGGAGGTGTGCCACCACCTCGGCCAGGCATTTTGTGAAGACTCATGGGGCTGACGCTGGCCCGAACAGCAACACCCGGTACTGGAAGTGCTGTTTTCTCACCACAAATCAGAGATACTTTCTGTAACTGGGGAAGATCTTGATGTGAGTGAAACACGGCCTTTAGATTGACGGAGCATAGCCAGTTCCCTTTTTGCAAAAGGGGGATCAAGGTGCCCAGGGAAACCATCTTGAACTTTTCTTTTTTCAGAAATTTGTTCAAGGTCTTTAGGTCTAGGATGGGATGGAGTTCCCCTGTTTTCTTTGGAATCAGGAAGTACCTGGAGTAAAATCTCTACCCTGGTGGGACAGGCTCAACTGCTCTGGCCGCTAAGATGGAGGGGAACTCCATTAGCAGTAGAACATAAGAACATGCCATACTGGGTCAGACCAAGGTTCCATCAAGCCCAGCATCCTGTTTCCAACAGTGGCCAATCCAGGTCATAAGAACCTGGCAAGTACCCAAAAACTAAGTCTATTTCCTGTTACCGTTTGCTAGTAATAGCAGTGGCTATTTTCTAAGTCAACTTAATTAATAGCAGGTAATGGACTTCTCCTCCAAGAACTTATCCAATCCTTTTTTAAACACAGCTATACTAACTGAACTAACCACGTCATCTGGCAACAAATTCCAGAGTTTAATTGTGCGTTGAGTGAAGAGGAACTTTCTCCGATTAGTTTTAAATGTGCCACATGCTAACTTCATGGAGTGCCCCCTAGTCTTTCTATTATCTGAAAGACTAAATAACTGATTCACATCTACCCGTTCTAGACCTCTCATGATTTTAAACACCTCTATCATATCCCCCCCTCAGCCGTCTCTTCTCCAAGCTGAAAAGTCCTAACCTCTTTAGTCTTTCCTCATAGGGGAGCTGTTCCATTCCCCTTATCATTTTAGTCGCCCTTCTCTGTACCTTCTCCATCACAATTATATCTTTTTTGAGATGTGGAGACCAGAATTGTACACAGTATTCAAGGTGGGGTCTCACCATGGAGCGATACAGAGGCATTATGACATTTTTCGTTTATTCACCATTCCCTTCCTAATAATTCCTAACATTCTGTTTGCTTTTTTGACTGCCGCAGCACACTGAACCGATGATTTCAATGTGTTATCCACTATGACGCCTAGATCTCTTTCTTGGGAGTTGGCACCTAATATGGAACCTAACATTGTGTAACTATAGCATGGGTTATTTTTCCCTATATGCATCACCTTGCACTTATCCACATTAAATTTCATCTACCATTTTGATGCCCAGTTTTCCAGTCTCACAAGGTCTTCCTGCAATTTATCACAATCTGCTTGTGATTTAACTTCTCTGAACAATTTTGTATCATCTGCAAATTTGATTACCTCACTCGTATTTCTTTCCAGATAATTTATAAATATATTGAAAAGTAAGGGTCCCAATACAGATCCCTGAGGCACTCCACTGCCCACTCCCTTCCACTGAAAATTGTCCATTTAATCCTTTTCTCTGTTTCCTGTCTTTTAGCCAGTTTGTAATCCACGAAAGGACAACGCCACCTATACTTTTCCTAGAAGCCACTCATGAGGAACTTTATCAAACGCCTTCTGAAAATCCAAGTACACTACATCTACCGGTTCACCTTTATCCACATGTTTATTAACTCCTTCAAAAAAGAGAAGCAGATTTGTGAGGCAAGACTTGCCTTGAGTAAAGCCATTCTGACTTTGTTCCATTAAACCATGTCTTTCTATATGTTCTGTGATTTTGATGCTTAGAACACTTTCCACTATTTTTCCTGGCACTGAAGTCAGGCTAACCGGTCTGTAGTTCCCGGATCACCCCTGGAGCCCTTTTTAAATATTGGGGTTACCTTAGCTATCCTCCAGTCTTCAGGCTCAATGGATGATTTTAATGATAGGTGACAAATTTTTACTAATAGGTCTGAAATTTCATTTTTTAGTTCATTCAGAACCCTGGGGTGTATTCCATCCGGTCCAGGTGATTTACTACTCTTCAGTTTGTCAAACAGGCCTACCACATCTTCTAGGTTCACTGTGATTTGGTTCAGTCCATCTGAATCATTGCCCATGAAAACCTTCTCTGGAACAGGTATCTCCCCAACATACTCTTTAGTAAACACCGAAGCAAAGAAATCATTTAATCTTTCCACGATGGCCTTATCTTTTCTAAGTGCCCCTTTAACCTCTCGATCATCTAACGGTCCAACTGACTCCCTCACAGGCTTTCTGCTTTGGATATATTTGAAAAGGTTTTTACTGTGAGTTTTTGCCTCTATGGCCAACTTCTTTTCAAATTCTCTCTTAGCCTGTCTTATCAATGTCTTACATTTAACTTGCCAATGCTTATGCATTATCCTATTTTCTTCTGTTGGATCCTTCTTCCAATTTTTGAATGAAGATCTTTTGGCTAAAATAGCTTCTTTCACCTCCCTTTTAACCGGAAGGCTCATCTGCATACTGCTCCCAACATCCCCTGGGAGAGGAGTACAGAGGTCACTGCAAGCGATCCAGGGATTGACTTCCACAGCCCCAGCTTCCAGAGGCCCCGCACCCTTTGCAGTAGAGGAGGACCGGAAGCGCGCGCCGAATCTCAAACCCTTCCATTAACTGAGTGAAGATTAATTTAACAGTGGTTAAAGAGGATTGGTAAGTATTGCTTTCAGAAATTTTTGGACTTATAAAAGTTTGGTAAAAGGTGAAATTAAGGGATATATTCTTTAGAGTTTGTGTGTGTCTGACTTAATAAGCAAGCCAGAGATAGTTAATTCTAGTGTCTGTCTTTCCCACGCACTCAACCCTTGATTTTTAGGCACGAGACACTTTCTCATTAAAAATCGATCAGGGTCTTATCTAAATCAGCTATTATACCAGCCCTTATTGAAAGTTTAATCATCCCCTTGTAGGACACTAGCTGTTTAATTAGTAAAATCACCTGTAAATTTAAAGTACTCTCATTCCAACTCCCTTAGTATTCTAAACTTAACTAGGAACTCAATAAAACTAAGATGAAGGCAGCAGTCCAGCAGCAAGAGGGGGGCTTTCAAGTCTTTTGCATTGAGTGTCACATGTATGATTTTTTACCTGCCGGTGAGAAATTGTATGTGTGCACTCGGTGCAAAGAGCTCCTGGCTGTCATGGAACGAGTCCCATCTCTGGAGGCTAGAGTAGCAGACTTGGAGGAGCTGAGGGAGTCAGAGAGGTACATTGATGAGACCTTCAGGGACATAGTAGCCAAGTCCCAAATCCAGTCTGGCAGCCCCACTTCTGCCTTGGATCAGAAAGGTCTCCCAGTAGGAGAACATCACCCTGGTGTAGCAGGAAGTGATCCTGTAGCAAGGACCTTTTCTCCAGGTGATGTATTGCCCTCTCGCACTGAGGACAAGTCTCCCAGGGCTACTGCCCAGGAGGGAAGGGTTAGGCCGGCCAACATAGTTGGTGATTCGATTATTAGAAATTTAGATAGCAGGGTAGCTGGTGGACGTGAGGATCGCCTGGTAACTTGCCTGCCTGGTGCGAAGGTGGCAGACCTCACACGTCACCTAGATAGGATTATAGACAGTGCTGGGGAGGAGCCGACTGTCGTGGTACATGTGAGCACCAACGACATAGGAAAATGTGGGAGAGAGGTTCTGGAAGCCAAATTTAGGATTTTAGGTAGGTAGCTGAAATCCAGAACCTCCAGGGTAGCATTCTCTGAAATGCTTCCTGTTCCATGTGCAGGTCCCCAGAGGTAGGCAGAGCTCCAGAGTTTCAATGCGTGGATGAGATGATGGTGCAGGGAAGAGGGATTCAACTTTGTAAGGAACTGGGGAAACTTTTGGGGAAAGGGGAGACTTTTCCGAAAGGATGGGCTCCACCTTAACCAGAGTGGAACCAATCTGCTGGCACTAACTTTCAAAAAGGAGACAGAGCAGCTTTTAAACTAGAACAACGGGGAAAGCCGACAGTCACTCAGCAGTGCATGGTTCAGAGAAATATATCCTTGAAGGATATTAATGAAACAGGAGAGTTAGGGCATCCCAACAGAGAGGTTCCATTAAAAGCAAACATAGTCCATATGCCTATATGTAAAAAATCACAGAAGCTAATGATTTCCAAATTATCCCAAACAACTGAAAAGCAGGTTGTTAAAACAAAATAAAACCACACTTTGAAATGTCTATATGCCAATGCCAGAAGTCTAAGAAGTAAGATGGGAGAGTTAGAGTGTATAGCAGCAAATGATTAGATTGACATAATTGGCATCACAGAAACTTGGTGAAAGGAGAATAATCAATGGGACAATGATATATCAGGGTACAAATTATATCGCAATGATAGGGATGATCAACTTGGTGGGGGTGTGGTACTTTTTGTCCGGGAGGGTACAGAGTCCAACAGGATAAAGATCATAAAAGAGACTAAATGCTCAGTAGAATCTATATGGGTAGAAATCCCATGTGTGTTGGGTAATAGTATAGTGATAGGAGTATACTACCGTCCACTTGGACAAAATGGTCAGATGATGAAATGCTAAGAGAAATCAGGGAAGCAAACCAATTTGGTAGTGCAATAATAATGGGCTATTTATATTATGCATTGAGAGAATGCTTGTTATTTCTCATCTTCACGTTATCAATGGAGTGAAATACAGAAGTCTTTTGGACTATTTTTTATATTGAAAAAGAAAAAAATACACAAAAATAGTTTTCATACAAAAATAATTAAAGATTAGGTTTGAATCACAATGTCTGGCTTGATGACACCGTCACTATAGGCAATATTATAAATTAAAAATCAGTTTCCCTCTTTTTTGACAGATTTCAATTACCCCAATATTGACTGGGTAAATGTAACATCAGGACTTGCTGGAGACATAAAGTTCCTGGATGTAATAAATGATTGCTTCATGGAGCAATTGGTTCAGGAACCAACAAGAGAGGGAGCTATTTTAGATTTAATTCTTAGTGGAATGCAGGATTTGGTGAGAGAGGTAACAGTGGTGGGGCGACTTGGCAACAGTGATCATAACATGATCAAATTTAAACTAATAACTGGAAGGGGGACAATAAATAAATCTGCAGCCCTAACACTAAACTTTCAAAAGGGAAACTGTGATAAAATGAGGAAAATGTTAGAAAAAAACTGAAAGGTGCAGCTGCAAAGCTTAAAAGTGTTCACCAGGCTTGGACATTGTGTAAAAATACAGTCCTAGAGGCGTAGTCCATATGTATTCCACACATTAAGAAAGGTGGAAAGAAGGCAAAACAATTACCTTCATGGTTAAAAAGTGAGGTGAAAGAGGCTATTTTAACCAAAAGAAAATCCTTCAAAAATAGGAAGAAGGATCCATCTGGAGAAAATAGGATAAAACATAAGCATAGTCAAGTTAAGTATAAAACATTGATAAGTCAGGCGAAGAGAGAATTTGAAATGAAGTTGGCCATAGAGGCAAAAACTCATAATAAAAACTTTTTAAAATATATCCGAAGCAAGAAACCTGTGAGGGAGTTGTTTGGACCATTAGATGACCGAGGGATTAAAGGGGCTCTTAGGGAAAATAAGGCCATTGCAGAAAGACTAAATTAATTCTTTGCTTCCTTGTTTACTAATGAGGATGTTGGGGAGATACCAGTTCCAGAGATGGTTTTCAGGGGTGATGAGTCAGATGAACTGAACGAAATCACTGTGAACCTGGACGATGTAGTAGGCCAGATTGACAAAGTAAAGAGGAGCAAATCACCTGGACCGGATGGTATGCATCCTAGGGTACTGAAGGAACTAAAAAATGAAATTTTTGATCTATTAGTTAAAATTTGTAACCTATCATTAAAATCATCCATTGTACCTGAAGACTGAATAACCCCATTATTTAAAAAAGGCTCTATGGGTGATCCGGGTAACTATAGACCAGTGAGCCTGAATTCAGTGCTGGGAAAATTAGTGGAAACTATTCTCAAGATCAAAATCGTAGAGCATATAGAAAGACATGATTTAATGGAACACAGTCAACATGGATTTACCCAAGGGAAGTCTTGCCTAACAAATCTGCTTCATTTTTTTGAAGGGGTTAATAAACATGTGGATAAAAGTGAATTGGAAGATGTAGTTTATTTGGATTTTCAGAAGGCATTTGACAAAGTCCCTCATGAGAGGCTTCTACAAAAACTAAAAAGTCATGGGATAGGAGGCGATGCCCTTTCATAGATTACAAACTGGTTAAAAGACAGGAAACAGGGAGTAGGATTAAATGGTCAAATTTCTCAGTGGAAAAGGGTAAATAGTGGAGTGCCTCAGGGATCTGTCCTTGGACCGATGATTTTCAATATATATATAAATGATCTGGAAAGGAATACGACAAGTGAGGTTATCAAATTTGCGGATGATACTAAATTGTTCAGAGTAGTTAAATCACAAGCGGACTGTGATACATTACAGGAAGATCTTGCAAGACTGGAAGATTGGGCATCCAAATGGCAGATGAAATTTAATGTGGACAAGTGCAATGTGTTGCATATAGGGAAAAATAACCGTTGCTGTACTTACACAATGTTAGGTTCCATATTAGGAACTACCACCCAGGAAAAAGATTTAGGCATCATAGTGGATAATACTTTAAAATTGTCGGCTCAGTGTGCTGCAGCAGTCAAAAAACAGAATGTTAGGAATTATTAGGAAGGGAATGGTGAATAAAACGGAAAATGTCATAATGCCTCTATATCGCTCCATGGCGAGACTGCACCTTGAATACTGTGTTCAATTCTGGTCGCCACATCTCAAAAGAGATATAGTTGCGATGGAGAAGGTACAGAGAAGGGCAACCAAAATGATAAAGGGGATGGAACAGCTCCCCTATGAGAAAAGGCTGAAGAGGTTAGGGCTGTTCATCTTGGAGAAGAGACGGCTGAGGAGGGATATGATAGAAGTCTTTAAGATCATGAGAGGTATTGAACGAGTAGATGTGAATCGGTTATTTTCACTTTCAAATAATAGAAGGACTAGGGGCATTCCATGAAGTTAGCAAGTAGCACATTTAAGACTAATCGGAGAAAATTATTTTTCACTCAACGCACAATAAAGCTCTGGAATTTGTTGCCAGAGGATGTGGTTAGTGCAGACAGTGTAGCTGGGTTCAAAAAAGGTTTGGATAAGTTCTTGGAGGAGAAGTCCATTAACTGCTATTAATCAAGTTTACTTAGGAAATAGCCACTGCTATTAATTGCAACAGCAGTATGGGATCTTCTTAGTGTTTAGGTAATTGCCAGGTTCTTGTGGCCTGGTTTGGCCTCTGTTGGAAACAGGATGCTGGGCTTGATGGAACCTTGGTCTAACCCAACATGGCAATTTCATATGTTCTCTTGATGCACTACCGGTCCCCAAAATGGGCTCAGAGGGCAATTTGGTGGGACACCCAATAGATTCAATTGGTACTCTTGAAAGATGATGGAAAGAAACCACTGGTCCAAAGTTATACTGGGCCACTGGTTCGCGAAGAACTGCAGCCTGCCCCTGACCAGAGGGTCCAATGTCCCTTGTATGGGCGACTGGCCTACGCTCCCTACGACCCAGTCAAAACCTGCCCCTGGTGTTGACTGATGTGCTGGCTGGGGCTTGGGGGCTCTATGCTGCCTGGGACAGCCATGGGAGCCCTGATGCTGTTGATGGGAGTGAGGGGGCAGAGGATAGTACTTCTCCTGGTGAAAGAAAGACTTCCTCTGCCCCAATCTCATTGACCTCCTAGAGGAGGAGGAGAGGTCTGGAGTGCTGGCGGAGAGTTGCTGGAGCGTTTCATGGTGTCCCGGTGCTGGGCCACTGCATCCCTCACCCTATCTCTGAAGAGATTCTCTCCAGTAAATGGCACGTCAGTGAGTTATTCCTGTTCTTCCAGTCAGAAATCCAAGGCTCCCATCCATGCCATTCTACAGGTGCCAATTCCCGTTGCAGAGACCCTCGATGTCGTTTTGAAAACATCGCAGGTCACTTGGACCTCTAGTTTTCCGCATTCCAGGCCCTTATGCACCAGCAACATGAGAGTGTCCTGCTGCTAATGAGGCAGCTGCTCAGCCACCTCCTGCACCTGCTTCCAGATGTCCCGTGAGTACTGGTTCATGTAGACCTGATAGGAAGCTATGCAGGCAATGAGCATGGTCCCCTGAAGCACTTTCCTCTCAGGAGCATCCATCGCTCTGTGGTGCTTCCCTAGGGGTGCCCAGGAATGGGTTTGAGAACACTTGGCTCTCTTGAGAGTGGATTTGACCACCACTAACTGGTGGGGCAGCTGATGCTTATTAAATCCAGCAACCTTCTGGATGAGGTAGACCCTATCAGCCTTCTTCTTAACACTGTGAGGGGGTGCTCCCATATCCTCAACTTCTTAAGGATATCGTGTACCAGGACCACCATGATCTCCTTAGAAGGCGCCACAAACTGGAGGATCTCAAGCATTTTGTGCCTAGCATCCTCCTCCATCAGTAATTGAAATGGGGTGGCTTCCGCCATCACCCTCACAAACCCTGCAAAGGTTAAGTCCTCAGTTGGAGACTTCTTTCATTCTTCTGGAGGAGAAGGATCTGAAGGGAGGTGCTCAGAGTCCTCGGAGGAGGACTCCATGGTGTCATCTCCCCAGGGGTCAAAAGGATCCTCATCCTCAATGTAAGCAACATGGGATGGGCTCTAGGCGCTTGGCCTTTGTCCAATGGTGCAGGCACTGGCAGAGCTGCACAGGGGGCTTCAGGCTCCTGTGTTATGCCACCCTGGGTGGAGCTTCCTCCTCTGAGGAACCTGCAATGACTACCGTATCAGTAGGAGGTGGCTGCAGTGCCCTGACAGCTGGGTCAATAACACATCAGGAGTGGCTTCCTTTACATTCAGAGATTGTAACCATGCTATTGGCTGAATGGGATTCACCAGAAGCAGGATACAGACACCCAATAGCTCTTAGCAAGCTGTATCCATCACCTTTGAAATTGCAGGAATGCCTTTTTCAATTTCCGAAGGTGGATGTGATGTGGTAGCCTTGGCCAGAAGGATCACAATTCCCAGGACAAAGACAGAAATGATTTTGAAGTATATCTTTTCGGTTAATTCTATCACGCTTCAGGGCCATTTCTGCCAGCTAATTGGCGAGAGTGTTGCTATGCTGGATTCAGCATCTGTTAGAAAAGGAAAGAAACATAGAAATGGCGGCAGAAAAGGACCAAATGGTCCATCCAGTCTGCTCAGCAAGCTTATGATAGCACTAGCCGCACCATACAGGTCTCCCCCATAAAGGTATCATCAGGGGATGGCAACTGCCGTGC
Source organism: Rhinatrema bivittatum (assembly GCF_901001135.1). Classification (NCBI taxonomy): domain Eukaryota; kingdom Metazoa; phylum Chordata; class Amphibia; order Gymnophiona; family Rhinatrematidae; genus Rhinatrema; species Rhinatrema bivittatum. Next base: position 10,739,237 of record NC_042629.1, on the reverse strand, counting down.
TTTACAAGTTACCTTCATACTTAGTTTCCCAAGCCATTAAAGTAAGGGCCTTTGTTGGTTGCTGTCAGAGTCCAACTCCCTGTTATCTCTTGCCATTGAAGCAGAGAGCAATGTTGAAGTTACATCACAAGTATAAGGCTTATTGGTTAATAGGGATGTGAATCGTTTTTGAACGATTACAATTATCGTCAGATAATTTTAAAATCGTCCAAAATCGTTAGAGTGCAGATACAATACAAATGCCCCCGATTTATCGTCAGGGGCATTTGTATTGTATCGTTAAATAGGGCGCGAGAAAACCGGCACACCAAAAAAACCCTAAAACCCACCCCGAACCTTTAAAAGAAATCCCCCACCCTCCCAAACCCCCCCAAAATGTTTTAAATTACCTGGGGTCCATTGGGGGTTCCCGACGCGATCTCCCTCTCTCACTCTGGCCACGGCTGCGTTGAGAAATGGCGCCGGTGGCCCTTTGCCCTTATCATGTGACAGGGCAAAGGTAGCGCCGGTGCCATTTTGTTTCCTGGCTCCCGACGTCACGCCTGCTGGAGATCGCCCCCGGACCCCCGCTGGACCCCCAGGGACTTTTGGCCAGCTTGGGGGGGGACCTCCTGACCCCCACAAGACTTGCCAAAAGTCCAGCGGGGGTCCGGGAGCGACCTCCCGCACGCGGGCCGTATTGCCAATCTTCAAAATGGCGCTGGCGCTACCTTTGCCCTCACTATGTCATACGGGAGACCGGACCCCCGCTAGACTTTTGGCAAGTCTTGTGGGGGTCAGGAGGCCCCCCCCCCCAAGCTGGCCAAAAGTCCCTGGGGGTCCAGCGGGGGTCCGGGGGCGATCTCCAGCAGGCCTGACGTCGGGAGCCAGGAAACAAAATGGCGCCGGCGCTACCTTTGCCCTGTCACATGATAAGGGCAAAGGGCCACCGGCGCCATTTCTCAACGCAGCCGTGGCCAGATTTACGATTTTTAACGATTTTTTAAAACAAAAAAACTCGACGATAAGATTTCCCTCCCCCCCAGCCAAAATCGATCGTTAAGACGATCGATCACACGATTCACACCTCTATTGGTTAAGGGTAGTACCAGCTGCATCAACAAGTTGCCTCCATGCTTGTTTTTCCAGACCGTAAAATTTATGTTCTTATTGGTTGTTGTCTGCAACTACCTTTTTCCTCTTTTCCCCCTGCCGTTAAAGCAGAGAGCAATACTGTGTTGCATCAACAATATGAAGGCTTGTTGGTTAAGGGAAGTAACCGCTACACTAGCAAGTTACTCCCATGCGCTCTTTTCCTAATTTCTATATTCTAGCCTTTAGTAATCCACAGTGTTTATCCCATGCCCCTTTGAAATCCTTCACCATTTTTGTTTTATTCCTGCCTCCTCCTTAGCCAAATAGGCCTTATGGAGGAGGAGGACAAAATCTGTGGAGAATTCCTCACAATCAGTGGAATGCTGATCCTGATTTCCCCCCTTCCTGTCCCCAACAGGGCACTGATCAACAGGAAAGAGCGGGGAAGGGGAGTCCCAAGGTTCCCATGCAGAAGCCTGGTTCCTAGCATGTGGAGTTAAAATGGCCGCCATCTCCTCCAACCTTCCCTCCCAACTCAGGGTCTCCTGCACCGGCCCAGCAGATCGAGTGGAACAACCATCCCGGTTAGTCCCACAGAGGTTCCAACCCCTCCGGAGACATAATCTGGGCAGAATGCGGCTGCATCGAGGTGCAATCACTTCAGCCTGCAGCTGCAAAGGAAAATTGGTTCTTTCCTGCTAATTTTCATTCCTGTAGTACCACGGATAAGTCTAGACTCCTGGGTTTTGCCTCCCCTCCAGCAGATGGAGACAGAGAAGTTTTGACAGACTCTCCCTATACCCCAAGGTGCCATCTACAGTCTGTCAGTATGAATCAGTATCAAAGCAGAATGGCTCAAAACCAAAATTAACTATATACAAATAACACCTTTCCTGAACTGGCTCACTAATTCCAAGTGGGAACAGAACCCATTGATCACTGAGAACAAATTCAATCTGCAGATCCAAAACAAATGAATGCTGAATGAGCGGACTCTCCATTAACTGTATGCAAACCACACTTTGAAATGTCTGTATGCCAATGCCAGAAGTCTAAGAAGTAAGATGGGAGAGTTAGAGTGTATAGCACCAAATGATGAGATTGACATAATTGGCATCACAGAGACTTGGTGTAAGGAGGATAATCAATGGGACAGTGCTATATCAGGGTACAAATTATATTGCAATGATAGGGACGATCAACTTGGTGGGGGTGTGGCACTTTATGTCAGGGAGGGTATAGAGTCCAACAGGATAAAGATCATACAAGAGAGTAAATACTCAGTAGAATCTATATGGGTAGAAATCCCATGTGTGTTGGGTAAGAGTATAGTGATAGGAGTATACTACCACCTGGACAAAATGGTCAGACAGATGATGAAATGCTAAGAGAAATCAGGGAAGCAAACCAATTTGGCAGTGCAATAATAATGGGAGATTTCAATTACCCCAATATAGACTGGGTAAATGTAACATCAGGACTTGCTAGAGACATAAAGTTCCTGGATATAATAAATGATTGCTTCATGGAGCAATTGGTTCAGGAACCAACAAGAGAGGGAGCTATTTTAGATTTAATTTTTAGCGGAATGCAAGATTTGGTGAGAGACGTAACGGTGGTGGGGCCACTTGGCAACAGTGATCATAACATGATCAAATTTAAACTAATAACTGGAAGAGGGACAATAAGTAAATCTGCAGCTGTAGCACAACATTTTAAAAAGGGAAACTTTGATAAAATGAGGAAAATAGTTAGAAAAAAACTTAAAGGTGCAGCTGCAAAGGTTAAAAGTGTTCAACAGGCTTGGATATTGTTTAAAAATACAATCCTAAAGGCGCAGTCCATATGTATTCCGCGCATTAAGAAAGGTGGAAGGAAGGCAAATTGATTACCATCATGGTTAAAAGGTGAGGTGAAAGAGGCTATTTTAGCCAAAAAAAAATCCTTCAAAAATTGGAAGAAGGATCCACCTGAAGAAAATAAGATAAAACATAAGCATTGTCAAGGTAAGTGTAAAACATTGATAAGACAGGCGAAGAGAGAATTTGAAATGAAGTTGGCCATAGAGGCAAAAACTCATAATAAAAACTTTTAAAAATATATCCAAAGCAAGAAACCTGTGAGGGAGTCGGTTGGACCATTAGATAACAGAGGGGTTAAAGGGGCTCTTAGGGAAAATAAGGCCATTGCAGAAAGACTAAATGAATTCTTTGCCTCCGTGTTTACTAATGAGGATGTTGGGGAGATACCAGTTCCAGAAATGGTTTTCAGGGGTGATGAGTCAGATGAACTGAACGAAATCACTGTGAACCTGGAAGATGTAGTAGGCTAGATTGACAAACTAAAGAGTAGCAAATCACCTGGACCGGATGCTATGCATCCTGGGGTTCTGAAGGAACTCAAAAATGAAATTTCTGATCTATTAGTTAAAATTTGTAACCTATCATTAAAATCATCCATTGTACCTGAAGACTTGAGGGTGGCCAATGTAACCCCAATATTTAAAAAAGGCTCCAGGGGCGATCTGGGTAATTATAGACCAGTGAGCCTGACTTCCGTGCCGGGAAAAATAGTGGAAACTATTCTCAGGATCAAAATCGTAGAGTATATAGAAAGTCATGGGATAGGAGGCGATGTCCTTTCGTGGATTACAAATTGGTTAAAAGACAGGAAACAGAGAGTAGGATTAAATGGTCAATTTTCTCAGTGGAAAAGGTAAACAGTGGAGTGCCTCATGGATCTGTACTTGGATCGGTGCTTTTCAATAGGGGGCGGATTTTAAAACAATACGCGCGCCGGTACTTTTGTTCGCGCCACTGGCGCCACTGGCGCGAACAAAAGTACACCAGATTTTATAAGATACGCGCGTAGCCGTGCGTATCTTATAAAATCCGGGGTTGGCGCGCGCAAGGGGATGCACATTTGTGCAAACTGCGCGCGCCGAGCCCAGCGCGGCCTGTCTGTTCTGAACTTTTCTTCGCCCTCCCCCCACCTTCCCCTCCCTTCCCCTACCTAACCCACCCCCCCGGCCCTATCTAAACCCCCTCTTACCTTTGTCGCCGGCAGCCCCGCTCCGTCCTCCGGTCCCAGGGGTAATTGCCAGGTTCTTGTGGCCTGGTTTTGGCCTCTGTTGGAAACAGGATGCTGGGCTTGATGGACCCTTGGTCTAACCCAGCATGGCAATTTCTTATGTTCTTATGCATAAAGCGGGTGGGACTCTGGACTCATCCGTGGTACTACAGGAACGAAAATTAGCAGGTAAGAACCAATTTTCCTTTTCCTATACGTACCCAGATTAGTCTAGACTCCTGGGATGTACCAGAGCTTTCTTACTTTGGGTGGGACCCGGAGAGGCCCACTCAGAGCACACCCTCTCCAAATCCCCCAGAACCCGAGGCCTGGACATTCAGCCGGTTATGCCTTGCAAAGATTTGTAAAGACTTCAATGTAACCGCCCTGCAAATCTCTTGTGGTGAGACTTGTTGGCACACCGCCCAAGATGCTGCCTGCGAACGGGTAGAATGGGCCCGGAGTCCAAGTGTTAGGGGTCTACCATGCAACAAATATGCTGAACTTATAGTCTCCTTCAGCCAGCGGGCTATTGTGGTCTTAGATGCTATATTACCTCGTTTTGGACCACTCCACAGCACAAAAAGATGGTCAGACATACAGAAACTGTTCATAACCTTCAGATAACGCAGTATTGCCCTGTGAACATCTAGCTTCTTCAAGTCTCCAGAAAGGGGATTTGACCAGTCCACTTCTGGAAAAGACGGGAGCTCCATGGATTGATTCAAATGAAAAGAGGAAACCACCTTTGGAAGAAAAGAAGGAACTGTCCGTAAGGAAACTCCAGAATCAGAAATTCTTAAGAAGGCTCTCTGCAAGATAATGCCTGAGGCTCTGACATCCTACAAGCAGATGAATCTACTAGAAAGATTGCCTTTAACGTGAGATCTTTCAACGTCACCCTTTTTAGAGGCTCAAAGAGCGCAGCACACAGAGCTGTGAGAACCAAGTTTAGGCTCCAAGAAGGACAAGGGTGTCTGACCGGGTACCGTAAGTGCTTCGCTCCCCGAAGAAAACGAGTCACATCCAGATGCGTAGCTAACTCTACTCCCTGAATTGTACCACATAAACAACCGAGAGCTGCTACCTGCACTCTGAGGGAGCTACACGATAAACCCTTGCATAGTCCGGCTTGTAGGAAACACAAAATATCTGACACTGATGATCGGGTAGGAACCATCTCACGTTCCAAGCACCAAGATTCAAAGGCTCTCCACACCCAAACATAAGTCAGGGAAGTGGATGGCTCATGGGATCTCAAAAGTGTAGCCACTACCGCATCAGAATAACCTTTTCTCTTTAGACGCCGCCTCTCAAAAGCCAAGCCGCTAGACAAAAGTGATCTGCCTCTTCCAAACAGATGGGTCCTTGATGTTGAAGGGCCGGGAAATCCTAAAAACGCAGGGGCCCCGCCATTGTTAGATTGAGCAGATCCGCTCAATCTAAACCATGGACATCTCGGCCACTCTGGATCTACGAGGATCACCTCCACCGGGTGGAGTTCTATTTGCCTGAGCACTTTGCCGATCAGAGCAAGGCAGAAACATGTACAGCAAGACATTTGTTGGCCAGGGAAGAACCAGGGCATCCACTCCTTCCGCTCCTGTCTCTCTGCGGCGACCGAAGAAGCGCAGGGCTTTGGTATTCCTGAATGTCGCCATCAGATCCATGCTGGGTGTGTCCCATGTGTCGCATACAAGCTGAAAAGCCTCGTCAGCCAACTCCCACTCTCCGGGATCGAGACGGTGACGACTGAGGAAGTCTGCGTGAACGTTGTCGATGCCGACTATGTGAGATGCTGCAATGATGACCAGATGCTGCTCCGCCCAGCTTATCAACTGTTGAGCTTCTACCACCACTGGTTGGCTTTTGGTCCCTCCTTGGCGATTAATATACGCCACCGTGGTCGCATTGTTGGATAGAACTCTGACCGACTTCCCCTGGAGGAGTGGAAGGAAAGCTTGTAATGTTGATTGATCGACCACTGAGATTCTTCCTGGGGCCATTGCCCCTGCACGGATTTCCCTAGACAAACCACTCCCCAGCTGGAGAGGCTGGCATCTGTAGTAACCACTGTCCACTTGGGCACTACCAAGGGAACTCCGCGGGTTAAGTTGTCCGAGAGGAGCCACCAATCGAGACTGGATCTTGCAGAATCTGTAAGAGGAAGGGGCAGATGAAATTGCTCGGAGACTGTGTTCCACCAGGAAAGCAATGCTGATTGCAAAGGACGCATATGAGCAAAGGCCCATGGCACTAACTCCAGAGTGGAAGTCATTGATCCCAGGACCCACAAGTAATCCTTTACTCTGGGAGGATGTTTGGACAATAAGTCTGAATCTGTCCCTGCAGCTTGCAAATGTGGTCCGTAGTAAGGAAAACTCTCCCCTGTTGCGTGTCGAACAGGGCTCCCAGGAATTCTAAGGACTGGGAGGGTACCAGATGACTCTTGGCAAGGTTGACCATCCAACCGAGTGATCTCAATAGCTGAAGTACTCTGTGGATCACCAAATGACATTGCAATTCTGATTTCGCTTGAATCTGCCAGTCATCTAGGTATGGATGCACCAAAAATCTTGCCTCAGGAGTTGCGCTGCTACCACAACCATTATCTTGGTGAAGGTCCTGGGTGCGGTGGCAAGCCCGAAAGGCAGAGCTCCAAACTGATAATGATGTCCCAGGATGAAAAACCTTAGAAATTTCTGGTGGGTGGCCTGGATGCCGATGTGTAAATATGCCTCCGTCAGATCCAGCAATGCTAGAAACTCTCCCTTTCGCACTGAGGCAATAACTGACCTCAGGGTCTCCATGCGGAAATGAGGCACCCGAAGGCATCCTTTGACCCGTTTTAAATCTAGAATGGGCCAGAAGGTTCCCTCCTTCTTGGGAACTACGAAGTAAATGGAATAGCGGCCTCTTCTCTGTTCCGCAGGAGGAACTGGCGTAATGGTGCTGTGTTCAAGAAGGCGCTGTAATGTATCTTGCATCGCCTTTCATTTCTCCTTGTAAGCGCATGGGGAGACCAGAAACCGGTCCTGAAGGTGACGTGCAAAATCTAAAGCGTAACCTTGTCTTATGACGGTGAGGACCCACTGGTCCGAAGTTAATTTGGCCCATTCCTCATAAAAGATTGACAGTCTGCCCCCCACGACCGGTACTGAGGAATGGACCGGCTGCATTTCATTGCAGGGACTTAACTTCAGGAGCAGACTGGGGGTTACTGGATCCACCAAAACGTCGGCCTTGAAAGGAATGAGACCATGACTGCTGTCTGTTCGAATTTTGCTGAAAAAGAGGAACCGGTAGACCGGGGCGTTCAGAATCTCCGATTCCCACGGAAGCGAGACAGAGTAGAAAAAGAGCCCCTTGATTTGGGCCAATCCTCTGGCAATCTATGTACTTTATTCTCGCCCAGGGATTGAATCATGTCCTCCAAGTCCTTTCCAAAAAACAACTTGTCCTTAAAAGGCAGAGAACCCAGCTGAGCTTTGGAAGAAACATCCGCAGACTGGTTTCTTAACCATAGAAGTCTGCGTGCCGAGACAGCAGAAACCATAGACCTGGCCGAAGTCCGCAACAGGTCGTAAAGAGCATCGGCACTGTAAGCGACTACAGCTTCCAGATGGCCTGCCTGTAGAGCTTCCCCATCTGAAAGAGAGGCATTGGCTTGTAGTTGTTGCATCCAGCACAGGCCAGCTCTCAAAGAAAAACTGCTGCACATGGCAGCTCACACTCCTAGTGCTGAGACTTCAAATATTTTCTTGAGCTGGAGCTCCAACTTTTGATCCTGCAGGTCCTTGAGGGCTGTCGCCCCAGTGACCAGGATGGTAGTCTTCTTGGTAACTGCGGACACCGCTGCATCCACCTTGGGAACTTGAAGAAGGTCTAAAGCTTCCTCCAGCAGAGGGTATAGCTTATCCATTGCTTTACTGACCTTCAACCCGAGGTCAGGGATGTCCCATTCCCTGAAGTCAGTGACCGAAAAATGAAAAGGGAATGAAGTGGTCGGACCCTGCAGGCCCAACAACACCGGATCAATAGCTGCCATCCGGGATTCCTCTGGCGGCACTTCGATGCCTAACTCCCCCAAAATTGCAGGAATAAGTGGACCCAGCTGCTCCTTTCTAAAAGGGCGGACCACCTTTGGGTCATTCCCCTCAACAACATGGAAGTTCCGGACTGAATCCTGCTGCTGATCTGCATCCCCGTCTACCTCCAGAGGAGGCTTGGATGGCAGGGTTTGGTCATCTGGGTCAGAAGCATCTGAGGAGGAATCTGTGCCTGTATGGCATGCCACAGGCCATAAGGGGCGCTTAATTTTTGATGACCCAGCGCTCCCTCTAGGCTTGGACTGCTTTCAAGCATTTGAAATGGGCAGATCAAAATAAATTTTCTCCCCAGCCTGCTTTTTCACTGATTTCCTGGCCTTAGAGGCCTTGTGAAGCAGTAAAATACATTCTGAAGAGAAGGAGGACGAGGAGGAGGAGTCAGACGCCTCCTCGGGGCTGTCCTGTGTCGCACCCGAGCCATGCCTTGGTGTTCGGCCTCCCCCTGGGGGCCATTTGCTGCAGGGATAAAGAAGGCAGGAGAATCCCCTCCCCTGCCACGGCTCGCGTCGCTGCCCTGAAAGAGCTTAAATTGGCAGGAGAAGGGGACCGCGGTCTATCCACCCCCATCGAAGCTGTGCGAGTGCTCCCCCCATCACCCCCGGCCGCTGCGGAAGTTCCTCCCCCTCCATGAAGACATGAGGAATACAGGCCGATATATGAAAGCCGAGCGTGTGCTGAGCCGCAAGCCCGGCAAACTGCTCTCCGCAGCATCGCTGAGGGAACCATGGAGCTCTGCAAAATTCGCCCGTGAAAGAGAAACAGCAGTAGCGAGGGAAGGGAGAGCCCAATCCAGCAAAAAGTAAAGACTTTCTTTTTTTTTTTCCCAACCTACCCGGCAATCCTCTGTGGATCCTGGCCCTCCTGGGGTGAGTGAGCCGGGCTCCCCGGTATCACCCCCAGAGTGGCTCTGACTAGGCAATAGGGCCCTCGACCCCTAGCCTCAACTGCCTCTAGCACCAGAGGGGATGGTCCCCTCAGGACCTGGCAACGCCCTGGGAGGCTGAAGGGAATCCTCTTCACGTAGCTGTTTTTTTTTTTTTTTTAAAGAGCTAGTCTAAAATAAACAATCTCCCTGTCTAAAATTTGTCTTTTTTTTTTAAACACCTAATTAACTAAGAACAGACTGTAGGTTTTGCACCTCCACCATCTGCTAGAAACAGAGAATACTGACAGACTGTAGGTGGCACCTCGGGGTATAGGGCTTCTATACACCTTGGGGTATAGGGCATAAGAACATAAGAACATGCCATACTGGGTCAGACCAAGGGTCCATCAAGCCCAGCATCTTGTTTCCAACAGTGGCCAATCCAGGCCATAAGAACCTGGCAAGTACCCAAAAACTAAGTCTATCCCATGTTACTGTTGCTAGTAATAGCAGTGGCTATTTTCTAAGTGAACTTAATAGCAGGTAATGGACTTCTCCTCCAAGAAGTTATCCAATCCTTTTTTAAACACAGCTACACTAACTGCACTAACCACATCCTCTGGCAACAAATTCCAGAGTTTAATTGTGCGTTGAGTAAAAAAGAACTTTCTCCGATTAGTTTTAAATGTGTCTCATGCTAACTTCATGGAGTGCCCCCTAGTTTTTCTACTATTCGAAAGAATAAATAACCGATTCACATCTACCCGTTCTAGACCTCTCATGATTTTAAACACCTCTATCATATCCCCCCTCAGTCGTCTCTTCTCCAAGCTGAAAAGTCCTAACTTCTTTAGTCTTTCCTCTCTGTCTCCATCTGCTGGAGGGAAGGCAAAACCCAGGAGTCTGGACTGATCCGAGTACGTACAGGGAACAGACTTTCTCGTGCTGAGTGGTAGGTGCCATTAAGCTGCGGTCTGGGCTAAAAATACCTCCCTGCGCAAGGAGGCTATTGCCGGTACAGTCATCACGTCTCAACGCTGCTCAGATACCTGGCTCGGTGGTCGGCAGAGTCTTGTACCGCACTCAGCCGATTCTGCCTCTTGGCATTCAAGCCACTCAGCCTAACTTACTGCTTTCCTTTCCTTTTCTATTTTTTTTTTTTCATAAAGGAACAGACCTCCAGAAGCACCCAAAGGCAGAAGAAATAAAACTAAATGCTTCCCTGCTTCTGGACGTTGGCAGCTGATAGCTGAGGGTGACAGGGACCCAGAGAGGGTGAGGGAACCAGGACTCCTGGCTTTCACTCCCATGGGAAGACAAGGGCCGAGTTAGATCAGGGATCACCAACCCCCTGCTAGTCCTGCTCTACCCAAGCGATGGCCCACGAAGGAATCTAACACCTCGGGGAGCCCACTTCCTAGGAATCTTTTTTCTTCCAAACTTAAAACTCTTTCTCTCTCCTTATTTTTTTAAACTCCAGTCTGCAGGTTTGCACTTCTACCATCTGCTGGAGACAGAGAAATACTGAGGGACTGCAGATGGAACTCTCGGTTATGTAGCAGTGCCTGAAAAGTTTTTATTCTCTGCCTCCATCTGCTGGTAGGGATGCAAACCCCACTTGTTTGGACTGATCTGGGGTATGAACAGGAACCAATACTTTCCTTTGGTGCAGAGGTTCTGGTTCCAGGAACACAGGCAGCATGGCAGATCAGAAAAAAGCCAGACTACTGGCTATATCCATCTCCTTTCACCAAATTTTAGCAACCTAGCCCAGGACAAGCCATACAAAAGAGATATTTCCCTGCTCCACTGGGCTTGCAGTGAAGAATTGCCAGAAGGTTCCACCGCTGTCTCATGAAGGATGAGGGATCTGGACCACCATATGTCCACTTCATGGACCCCTGGACCGAGGTATTAGAAGGGTCATCAACCTCCTGCTCGTCTGCCTCAAACCAGGGGGGATGGCCCCACTGGGACCTTACATCCCCATGGGAGGATCCAGAAATGTTCTTGTTTTTTAAACTTTTTTTTTCTCTTGTTCCAGATTGCAGGTTTTACACCATCTAACATTTGCTGGAGTCAGAGAAATACTGAGGGACTGCAGGTGGTACACTGGGTTATGTACAGTGCCAGTGAAACTTTCTCTTCCATACGCTCGCAGGGAGGCAAAACCCAGGAGTCTGGACTGATCTGGGTACTTACAGGGAAAGGGTAATTCAAATAATGTTAAAATGAGGAAACGCTCCATGAAACTAACACCAGCAGAAATAAAACAAATGAGAAAGTACTCTTCCACACAACACATAATCAAGTTGTAGAATAATGACTGGAAAAGCAGAGTTTAAAAAGGATTGGGACAAATCCAGAACACCACATTATTAGCCAGGCAGACTAGGGAAAGAAGCCACTGTCACTGGAAGGGAGCAACAAGGAAAATGTACTTTCAGTGATCTATCAGGTGTTTTTGTGAACTGGACTGGCTACTGTCAGATACCCCATTGCCCTTTTGTTTTTATGACATTTAAGTACTTCCAAGGAATAAATGCACAAGAGGGGTCTCTTTCAACAGAAAGGAAACTCTGGAATGAGAGTGAAAGGGGGTAGCCTGAGGCAAATATTTTCTTTTCAAATGGTGGATGCAAGAACAGTCTCCCAGTGGAAGTGACAGAGACTCGGATAGGATAAGATTTCAAGAATGCATATGACAAGCGAGAGGAAGAGACTATAAAGCTGAGCAGTGCATGTGGATAGGCAGACTATATAGGTCATTTGGTTCTAGTTATGAGTACATTATCCTATGCTCAGGTTGTGTGCAGTTTTACCTGACACGTGTCTATCCCTCCATGGTCGTAGCCTCCGCACATCATATTTCCTGTAATGCTGTATTCTGGCATCTGCTGCTGACATTTGACATTGGTTATGAGGGGGATCTGTGCTTCTTGTAGGGTGTTGGCAGTAGAACCTGAATAATGTACATGAAATAATCAGCACACATCAGGCTTATTCTTACAATTCAACTGTCTTTCTGGAGAGCTCTGCTCTCTGGCTCAGCTGCATGGGACCAGCTGAGCCTCCCTCCATCTCTCTTCTGCACCAAGAGAGGCAGTGCTGTGGGCTATTCAGCTCCAGCCTATCGCCCACTCACATGGCTTAGGCTTTCTGCAAACCGGAGATCTACCAGTATCTTTCAAAGCTGAGATTAACTTACACTGTTTTCAATGCAGCTAATGAAGTCCACTTAAATATAACTTCAACCTCATCAAGTCTTACCAATTGCTTAGACCTTAAGAACACTTCTATTACAGAAAGGGTGCAGTAACTTGTTCCTTTAACCCTGCTGCTGATGAATTAATTTGAATTGAATGCGGTCATTCAGCTGGAGCGCCATTTACATCTTAATTTCAGACACATGAAGCCAAACCACTGTGCCCCTCAGAACTGGTCTGCATGACCTTTGCAATCCTGTTTTAGAAGAATGCACACCCATATTTTTTTCCAGTGGCAACACTAATTTGCGAAAGAAGCCCAGAGTATATTATAAGAGTTTGTAGTGCTCCCTGGGTCTTTTATGCCCTGCAAATGCACCTAATGGTGCTCAAACCTTTCCACTCAGGGTCCACAGCAGAATCTCGGAAGCTGATACACTCTCTTCCAAACCCATCTCAGCATGTGACATCTTCAACAAAAACCCCACTACCATTTTAATGCTGCAAGATTTAAATCTTATGCATGCTGTGGATAGTGTGTGTCTCTAGGAGGGAAGAAAGGAAAATTGGTTCTTACCTGCTAATTTTTGTTCTTGAAATACCACAGATCAGTCCAGACAAGTGGGTTTTGCATCCCTACCAGCAGATGGAGGCAGAGAATAAAACCTTTTCAGGTATTGCTACTTAACTGAGAGTGCTACCTGCAGCGCCTCAGTATTGACCTGTACCCAAGCAAAGATGACTACTTCCTCAAACTTCAAGGATTTCTCCCTTGAGAGCAAGCTGAAGAATAAGTTGGAATTCCCAACAAAACTGAACCCTCAACTCAGGGCAATGAAAATACTTCCAATCTCAAAATATCTTGAACTATGTACAATATTGTTCAAATTCTGATTCACTCATTCAAATTCTGCATCACCAGCAGCATCCAGAAGCAGGAAAGGTCTTTCATAACAATAAGGGGACACGGGTCTGGACTGATCTGGAGTATTCCAGGAACGAAAATTAGCAGGTAAGAACCAATTTTCCTTTCCTGTTCATACCCCAGATCAGTCCAGACAAGTAGAATGTACCCAAGCGGAAAGACCCACACACAGCACAGTTTCACCAAACGGCCTCCTCCAGAGCTCTAACAGTAATGCAACAGTAATGTTTAGTAAAATTGTGCAAAGAAGACCAAGTTACTGGTCGACAAATCTCCTGTGGAGAAACCAAATGACACTCTGCCTAGGAGGCTGCCTGTGCCCTAATAGAATAAGCCTGCAGCCCTTCTGGGACCAACCGACCCTTACAGATTTAGACCGAAAATAATTGCTTCCTTCAGCCATCTTGCAATCGTGCTATTAGCTGCTTTGCAACCCTTCTTTGGACAATTGATGAAAACAAAGAGTCTGATCTCGGCTTGAGCTCTGCCACTCTTCATTCAAAAAAAAACTTAAAACCTGGCTCTTTAGCCAAGCTTTTCCAGGACCATGATCATCATTTTTTCCCCTCCAACCAGCAAGAGCATATCTTCTTCACAAACCCCCATTTTCCATACCACTACCTACTTCAGTATCTAATCTCTTGCTGCAGGACACTTGAGACTTTCTCACTTATACGTTATAATTTTTATGCTCAATAAGACCTGTCAACTTAATTGTTTAAGTCTTTTTCTTTCCTTTATCTTTTGGTCATCAATGTTACAACGTTATTGTTAAATTTTGAACTTATGTACTCTGTTCCAAGTTTCATAACCTTGTTCTATGTAATGCCTTTTGGCAATTTTCATGTTCTGTTTCAATGTAAACTGATGTGATCTTTATTTCATATAGGAACACCGGTATATAAAAATCTAAAAATAAATAAATAAATCTCCAAAAGTCAATTGTCCCCTTGAAATACTGCAATAGGACCTGATGCACATCCAAAAGGTGAAGCTCCCTCGCATAGGGTGAATCAGATGTCAGGTGCGGAAAGCCTGGTAATTCCACTGTCTGGCTAAGATGAAAGGCCGACACAACTTTGGGTAAAAAGGAAGGCACCACATGCAACGAGACTCCATCGTCCAAAAATCACAAAAAAGGAACTCTACTCGATAAGGCTTGTAGTTCAAAATTCACCTAGCCAAACAAATTGCCACCAGGAACACAGTTTTCAGGGTAAGGTCCTTCAAAGATGCCCATCTTAATGATTCAAAAGGAGCCGCACACAATACCCGAAGAACCAGATTAAGATTCCAAATTGGGAACATTTTACAAACTGGAGGACACAAATGCTTTGATCTTTAAGAAAATGTACTATGTCCGGATGAGATGCTAATGACCATCCTTGATCCTCCCTCAGCTGCTACTTGGAGAGAATTATAGGCTAAACCCTTTGACAACCCATCTTGCAAAAAGGCCAAGACCTCGGCAATGCTCACCTGCAAAGAAACATGGACTCAAACACTCTCCAGACTTGGATATATGCCAAAGAAGTAGAAGACCTTCGAGCCTGAAGTAGAGTAGTAATAATTGGCTCTGAATATCCCTTCAAGTGGAAGCGCCACCTCTCAAAAGCAAGGCCTCTAGACAGAAGCAATCCTCTTGCTCCAAAAAGATGGGCCCTTGGCGAAGCAACTCCCTCAGGGGGCTTAACCAGAATGGACAGTCTACAGCTAGCTGAACCAGATCCACAAACCATGGACGGTGCAGTCATTCTGGTGCCACCAGGATCCTTCTTCCTGGATGTTGTTCGATGCAACATAGCACCCGACCTATAAGCAGCCACAGAGGAAACACATACAGCAGAAGTTTCACTGGCCATGGCTGAACCAAAGCATCGATACCATCGGAGCCAAATTACCTCCAGTGATTGAAAAACCTGATCACCTTGGCATTCTTCTGAATTGCCATTAGATCAAACTGGGGTTCGCCCCATCTGCGCTAAATGAGGACAAAGGTCTCCGTTGAGAGCTCCCATTCACCCGGGTCCAACTGCTGCCTGCTGAGATAATCTGCCTGCACATTGTCCACACCTGCCATGTGCAAAGCTGCTAGTACTGCTAGATTTTGCTCCACCCAGGCAGAGTTCCTGAATCTCCTGAGCCATTAAATGACTCTTCGTTCTGCCATGATGATTGACTGTCATCGCTTCATCTGAGAACACACATACCGCATGCCCCTGAATCTGAGGATGAAAGCAACACCCTGCGAACCGTTCTCATTTCCAGGCAGTGGATGGACCAGGATGCCTCCACTGGTGACCACTGTCCTTGGACCATCGATCCCTGAAATACCGCTCCCCAACCATTGAGGCTGGCATCCGTGGTCACAACCACCCAGTCCAGAACCTCTAGATCCATGCCTTTCTCCAAACTGTGACGCGACAGCCACCACAAGAGACTGGATCTGGATTCCCCCTGGAGCAGCAATGGTAGCTGAAACTCGTCCAACAACGGACTCCGACAGGACAGGAAAACCTTCTGAAGAGGTCACATGTGAGCAAAGGCCCATGACACCAATTCTAGAGTGGATGCCATGGAATCTAGCACTTGTAAATAATCCAAGACTTTGGGAACCAACAGATCCAGCAGCCGAACCACTTGCAACTGAATCTTGACCACCCTCTCTGGGGTAAGAAACATCTTGCCTAACTGGGTGTCAAATTGTGCCCCCAGATATTCTAATGACTGAGACAGCTCCAGGTAGTTCTTCGCCAGGTTTATTACCCAGCCCAGGGACCTTAGGCACTCTGTAACTCGTCAAATGGAACAGTGACACTCCATCTCTGACTTCGCCTGAATGAGCCAATCATCTAGGTACAGATGCACTAGTATGCCTTCCCCTCTGAGTGCCGCCGCCACCACCACAACCATCACCATTGTGAACGTTCTTGGTGTGGTCACAAGCCCAAAGGGAAGCACTCAAAACTGAAAATGTTCTAGCACCGTGAAACGCAGAAGCTTCTGATGGTCTGCACGAATGGGAATGTGCAGATATTCCTCCGTTAGATACAAGGACTAGAGAAACTCCCCTTGCTCACCACTGCAATCACTGTCCATGTCTCTATACGAAAGTGTGGCACCCACAAGGACGCATTGACCTTTTGCAGATCTAGAATGGGCCGAAAGGAACCCTTCTTTTTTGGAACTATGATGTAAACTGAATATCTTCCTTGATCTTGTTCTCCGCGAGAAACTGGGATGATGGCTTCCAAGCGCTGCAGCCTTAGCAACGTGTTCCGCACTGCCACCTACTTGACAGGCAAAGCACAACAGGACACCATATAGGTTTCCTTGATGGAGTGTGAAAATTCTAAGGCATGGCCGTCCCTTATTACACTTCCAAAACCCACTGACCGGATGTAATTCTGGTCCACTCCTCATAAAACCAGGAAACCTTCCTCCGACAGCTTCCAGGGAGGAGAGGACCAGCCTGCCTTCATTGGACGGGCTTAGTACCTCCGGAACCCTGTCTGGAGCTATCTCCAGCCGGTCTACATGTCCCTGGAAAGGGCTGCTGCCTTCCTGAACTCTGCTTCTGCATGGATCTGGAAGAACTTCTGTTGGAGTGAAATCTTATTTCCTGAAAATGAGCATGTAGCAGAAAAGTCTTCTAGCTCACTTTCTTCTTCAGGAAACTTATTCCCTTTAGATTCTGCCAAATGCTTCATCAGAATCTCCAGATCCTCCCTAAACAACAACTTTCCTTTGAAGGGGAGATTACAAAGCTGCGCTTTTGACCACATATCCACTGACCAATTACGTAACCATAGTAGTCTTCAAGCGGATGCTGTGGACACCATATTCCTGGCTGATGTCTGAACCATAACATATAGGGCATCCGCCTCACAGGCCACCCCCACTTCCAACTGAGCCTCCTAGCTGGAATCAGCAGTAGTCCCCACTATCTTCTCTTGTGCCTTCTGTACCCAGCACAAACAAGCTCTCTGCATTAGGCTAGCACAGACCGCAGCTTAAGGCTCAGAGCCGATACCTCAAACAGCCTCTTTAGCAAGATCTTTAGCTTCCGGTCCTGGACATTTTTTAGAACTGCCGACCTTGCCATGGGAATGGTCGTCTTCTTGGTTACAGCAGACACTGCTGTATACACCTTCGGAAGCTTCCAAACCTCCAAAGTGTCCTTCGGCAAAGGATACAACCTGGTAATAGCCCTGGCCACCTACAGACCTGCCTCAGGAAAATCCCATTTCCGGTCAATCAGCTTCTTAATCTTCTTAACGCAGCCCGTCCAATACAGGATTCACACCCTCTTTGTCTGAATCCTTCTGCATGACCTTGTTCCCCAGTTCTTTCAGCACCTGGGGGATGAGAGGTCTCAACTCCTCCTTACAGAACAATCTCACCACCTTAGGGTCGACCCCTTCGGCGAGAGGAACATCCTCCACATCAAGGTCACTGCAGACCGGGGCAGTAGCAGGATCAGCACCCGGATCAGTACCTGGGTCATTTCATGAATCCTCCTGAGGACTATCTCCCTCCAAAACTTCTGAAGTGTTCTCTTCCACTCCTGAGCATCCCAGACCCAGTAGGCAAAGATTGCTCCCCGACCAGGGGGGTGCCTCAGCTCGAGGCTTCTTAGCCGAGCTCTGGGACTTCTGGGTGGCTGACCGCTTACCCTCTGCTTCTTTCTTAGTGAGATAGGCCTCATGTAGCAATAACACAAAATCTGTGGAAAATCCGTCAGACTCACTGTCTTCCTTATCTGCCAGGTCCTCTTCTGGCTCCCTGCCTCTTCTCTGTCTTCTTCAGACCCATGTTGTACTGTAGAAAGTGGGGGAGAGGAGACTCTGAACTCCGTATCCATTACAGGCCTCCTGCCACGTGGAGGCAAAATGGCTGCCGTCTTCTTCAACCCCCCCCCCCCCTGGGGCCTCCTGGATGGGGCCTGCAGACTGCATGCAGTGTCCACCTGCTGAGCCCTCTGCTGAGGCCCCTTCACCCCCGGAGGCACTTTTGGCGCATAGCAAGGCTCCATTGAGGCGCAATCGCCACAATCATCAAAAAAATGAATCCAGCCAATCACCCCCTTGACACCATTCCTACACTAATGATCAAAGCCATAGAAACCACCTTAACCAAGACTGTAACCGAGATTGTTAACTTATCTCTTGCAGAAGGAAAGTACCCTGATTGCTTAAAATCAGTAGTAATTAAGCCCATCATAAAAAAGAACAATCTTGATCCAGACAACCCACTAAACTATCGCCCTATATCTAACTTACCACTCATTGCCAAGATCATTGAAAAGGTCACCCACTCATAACTCACCGATCATCTAGAAAAGAACAACATCTTATATCCTGCCCAGTTTGGTTTCAGGAAACACCTAAGCACTGAAACACTACTCCTCTCACTAAACGACGCTGTCCTCAGAGGTTTCGACAATGGACAAAGCTACCTACTAATCTTCCTAGATCTATCAGCAGCGTTTGACACGGTAAACCACACAATCCTTCTTGACCGCCTGATGGAAATAGGATTAACTGAGAAAACTCTGCTATGGTTTGCATCTTACCTATCAAACAGAAGTTACCAGGTAATAATGTTGTGATTCTGCCCTCTTGGGCAGCCTCTTACCTTCTCTCTGCCTGGAGGCCATAGTCCCCGGTCTTCCTTGCGGCTGGAGCCGCTCCTCAGTCTGCCCTCTGTGGATTGAGAGCTGCCGACAATGCTGGGCCTGTTCCTTGGCCCCGCCCTGCTCTTCGGCATTAGCAGCAGCATGGCTGCTGGCCATGGTCCTGCACAACTTCCTACTTCCTGTTCCTAAGGCGCTGGCCGCGTCTCTTCACAGGATTTAAAGGGCCCATGGCCAGATGTGCCCTGGGCCCCACCTGATGACTGTTTCCTGTCTCAGCCCTATAAAAGGGCTTCTCCAACAATCCTGCCTTGCCTTGCATTGGAGTTACTTGCTCCTGGATGTCTCGTCTTCCAGTGCTCAAGCAGGTCTTCGTTCTTCGTTGGAGCTCCATGTCTCGTCTGCTTCCTGTGTCCGTGGCTTCCTGATGTTCCATGTCTTTATGTCCTGAGGTTCCTAGTCCAGGGTTCCTGATATTTCACCTCCTGATGTTCCAGGCTTCCTGATATTCCTCTTCCTGATGTTTCCGAGGTACCACCCTCCTTTGCTCATTCCTCCGAACCCTCCAGCTCCTGTGGTTCTCCAGATGACACCTTGCCTCGTCATTGGAGTCTCGTCCCAGCTGGATTCCCTTCTTGTGCTTCCGAGTCCTCTTGACCCTTCAGCTCCTGTGGTTCTCCAGATGACACCTAGCCTCGTCATTGGAGTTTCGTCTCAGCTGGATTCCATTCCTGTGCTTGTCCCGGTCTCCGCGTGGTCCATGACCACCCTCTTCAGGTTGTGTAGGGCACGCAGTGGGACAGGGTGGTCCGCGTCCAGCCCATTGGATCCGCCCATGATGGTGGGCTGTGTAGGGTGCCCTGAGAGTCAGTGCCAATGTCCGAACCTTCCCAGCTTCTCGTCTCGTCCAAGACTCTTCCAAGTTCCTGGTCCACATCCAAAGTCTTCTCGTCTTGTCTCGAGTCTTCTGTGTCACAAGGCCTTCGTCAGCCCTCATCCTCTGTCCGGCCTGCTGCTTCTTGCCGATACCTAGCGGCAGGTCCGAAAGGGCTGGGAACGGTCGGAGGACTGTTCACTAACCAACATTGTGTTATTGGTCTTCTAGAAGCATGCAGGTCCAGCAGAGGGTCAGACTTTGTCTTCACCCATGCTGAGACATGCCTTGCCAACCCTCGGTGCTGTCTTTGATTCGTCTGGGGTCATGCCGAGGCTAAAGGGCACACAATCCCCTCAAGTTGGGATTGCTCTCCTAGCGTTCCCTTCTATAACAAATAACTAATAATACTCTCTCTAAAAAAATAAATCTAAACACTGGAGTCCCCTAAGGCTCCACTCTATCTGCAATGCTCTTTAACATTTACCTACTTCTGATATGTCACTTTCTAGCTGGACTTGGCCTGACTCACTTCCTCTATACTGACGACATCCAAATACTAATCCCAATTCAAAATACATTGGATGAAATCTATAAAAAAACAGCCATGTATCTCTCTCTAATCAAACAACTGTTAACGCACATGAAACTCAGAATTAACATCGAAAAGACAGAAATAATAATCCTGGAAAGAAAAACTAGTCAATCACCTCCACCACCTCTCAATCTTGAGAATCAAATGGCATCAATTTCCTCGGTCACACATGCATGCAACTTAGGAGTCATCATTGACAGTGAATTATCCTTCAAGAATCATATCACAACCAAAATAAGGGAGAGATATCACAAATTACTAACATTGAGACGTTTAAATTCATTTTTAACCCCAAATGACTTCAGATCAGTACTACAATTACTCATATTCTCCATCTTGGACTATTGCAACTCCTTATTTGGACTACTGCTTTCCAATATTCGTCCACTCCAAATTTTACAAAATACAGCTGCCAGAATCCTAACAGGCACAAAAAAATATGAACATATAACTCCAATTCTTATATCTCTACATTGGTTCCCAATAAAATTCTCAATAGAATACACAATTCTGACCATTCTACACAAATTAATACATGAGGAACAAACTGAATGGCTAGGCACAGCTATCAGACTCCATGCACCACAGCGAAACCTCCGCTCAACCAACAAAGGCCTTCTGACAATTCCATCTGTTTGAACCGCACAACTTATCTCAGTTCGGGAAAGAGCCATCTCTCTCGCTAGCCCCAAACTGTGGAACACACTTCCAATCGAATTAAGACTACAACCCAACTTGAAAACCTTCAAGAAAGAATTGAAAACCTGGCTGTTCACCAAAGCCTATCAAAACACCCAATGATAATCATGCATCCTCCTCACAAAAGAGGTATATATTGTGAGGAGGATGCATGATTATCATCCAATACTGGACCTCACTATTTTTATCTCTCTCAGCCATGACAACTTTTATTTCCACCCTTATCATATTTTATTGCAATTGCATGCTTCTAATTATAACTTGTATTTCTTCGTTATTATAATGCTTCGATTAATTCCAATTATAACTTTCATCTTATTTGTATTATAATGCTTGTATTACTTCTCTAAGATGTTCTACTTCGATCAAAACTTGTAAACTGTTATGATGGCGAAACCGAATGATGGTATATAAAACTCGATAAATAAGTAAATAAACACAGGCCTGACAAACTTTCCCATGCTCTGCAGGAGGCGCCATGAAGCATGTCACGGCCCACGGCCAAAAATAGCCCCAAGCGGGAGGAAAAACTCCGACTTCGCTGCCGGCACTATCCTGGCCTCGGGTACTGAAGTTGAGCCGCACGTGCTTCCCTTCTCGCCCTAGATGCTACTCACACCTCCATAAGAAGGCCTGCACTACACCTTTCTTTTTTTTTTTAAAGGAACAGCTACCGAGCAACCCAGATAGAAAAACAAAGGGAAGATATACTTTCCTGCTTCTGGGTGCTCCTGTCTGGTCCAGTCGACAGGGCAGGTGAGAAGGCCTCAGGGAGAGCGAGGGAACTAGGACCCCTGGCTTCCTCTCCCCCTGGAAATCAAGGGTTGAGCCTGGCTGGGGATTACCAACCCCCCCCCCCCCCACACACACACACACACACATTCGCCCTGCTCAATAAGAGGGATGGCCCATGAAGGAACCTGACACCTCTGGGAGCACCAGCCTTCACTTCTTTCTTCTTCTCATTTCCTAACGATCTATTTCTTTTTTTTTTTTTAACTAAGTTCAGACTACAGATTTGCATCTCTACCATCTCCTACCATCTGCTGGAGACAGAGAAATACTGAAGGACTGCAGGTGGCTCTTTCGGTTAAGTAGCAGTGCCTGAAAAGTTTTTATTCTCTGTCTCCATCTGGTGGTAGAAATGCAAAACCCACTTGGTCTGGACTGATATGGGGTATGAACCGGAATACCTTACCTTGGTTTTCGGTTCTCCCCCAGCCAGCAATAGAGCAATTAATTCCTGGTAAAAACTCCTGATATTTTTCAGGTAAACAGATGGGCTGGATGTAATCTATTAAAACAATTAACAAGAAAGAGCCATTTTAGTGAATGTAAAAAAGTATGATCAATATTCATCCAACTAGCATTCATGTTAGACTTTGCATAATCCTTCAAAATTTAGTAATTGCAATCAGCCTTGAAGTTAAGCAACATATAACATTAACACAGATGGCATTTCAAATTTAAATATAAGACTTGCATGTCAATGGCACTGATTCACATATAGAGTACAATTGTAGAGCAAAATATAATCATTGTCCCATATCTTACTTTTTCTCTAATTGGGCGCACTTTAAAATCTCATGATCAATGATAAATTGGAGACAGTGAGGCAGTACTGCATTTCCAAATATTCTTATCTCTTTATCAGGGGGAGCTTTTAGGAGCCTAATAGTCAAAATGCACAATCCCAAAAGTTTCAAAATGTACATCTCTCTAACGAGGTCTCCACAGAGTCTATGGTCGAGCGCACATTTACAAAGGAACTAACTCAGTACTGTTGCAGATCATGGTGTTCCCATGTCTCTGATTTATCATTGATCATGAGATTTTATATTTTGCTCTATAAATGGATTGTACTCGTTGTGTACATGTGAACCCGTGCCATATGAAGGCTCTATATTTAAATTTGAAATGCTGTTTTTGTTAATGTAATACTTATAGAGTGGCATTAGATGCTGCTTAACTTCAAGGCTTATTAATACACAAGAGGATTGTGGAAAATTGCAAGAGGACATTGCAAAACTGGGAGAAAGGGCATGCAAATGGCAAATGAGATTTAATGTGGACAAGTGCAAAGTGTTGCACTTAGGGAAGAGTAAAGGAAAATTGGTTCTTACCTGCTAATTTTTGTTCCTGTAGTACCACAGATCAGTCCAGACTTCTGGGTTTTGCCTCCCCTCCAGCAGATTGAGACAGAAAAAATTTCAAAAGCACCCCTTCTTAATCTGGTGTACCACCTGCATCTCTTCAGTACTAAATATTACTACCCAAGCAGAAATACTTAACGTTTATTAATGAATCAACTGCTATGTCAGCAAGGGACGAGAGAAATGACAATTCAAACTATTTACATTTGGATTATATGAGCAGGATAAGGAGAACCTGTACCCTTCTTCACTCCTTAGTGTATCAGAAATAAAAAACTGTTAAGATAGATGAAGCGGACTCTCAAGTAAAATACTGGTCACCCCCAATGGGCGGCCTTCTGGACTGATCTGTGGTACTACAGGAAGGAAAATTAGCAGGTAAGAACCAATTTTCCTTTCCCTGTACATACCCAGATCAGTCCAAACTTATGGGATGAACCAAAGCTTCCCTATCTGGGATGGGACTGTGAGAGTCCCGCTCGGAGGACACTCCCTCCAAAATTGTTGTCGTCCGGAGCCTGAACGACAAAACGGTAGTGCCTGGCAAAGGTATGTAAAGATTTCCAGGTTGCTACCCTGCAACTTTCTTGTGGCGAGACCAATTGGCACTCTTCTCAGGAAGCGGCCTGCGACCAGACCGAATGGACTTTCAAACCATTTGGGACAGGCTGTCCGCGACAAATATAAGTGGAAGCAATGGCCTCTTTCAACCAACGTGCTATTTTTGCTTTTGACCCTTTATGACCCTTTTTAGTGCCACTCCATAGCACAAAAAGATGATCCGAGAGTCGAAAACCATTAGTGATCTCTAGATAGCGCAACAAGACTCTCCTGACATCCACACACTTCAATTCCCTTGTGTGAGGCGAATCCATATCCAAATTTGGAAAAGCTGGAAGCTCCACTGACTGATTTATGTGGAAAGCTGAGACGACCTTCGGTAGGAACTGTTCTGAGCGAGACTCTGGAATCAGAAATTCTTAAAAAAGGTTCCCTGCAAGAGAGGGCTTGAACTTCAGATATCCTCCTAGCTGAGCAAATTGCTACCAAAAAAACTACCTTCAGAGTTAATCCTTATTCCCTGTAAGTACCCAGATCAGTCCGGAGTCCTGGGTTTTGCCTCCCTTCCAGCAGATGGAGACAGAGAAAGTTTTGCAGGCACCGCCTCTTAACCTGATGTGCCACCTGCATCTTCTTAGTATTTCTCTGTCTCCATTGTTATGGTTTTGAGGTGCTGGAGTGGATTCTTGGGTACTGTGGTGATGACCACTCCCACAGGGAGGAGCCCCGTGAGGATCCACAGTACTAGGCTAGACCCTAGACATGCAAATACAGAGATTTGTTTGGAGATTCGAATGGCCTGCAATGTGGTGAGCTGAGCCGAATCCATGGAGTTAGCAATCTGTTATGGTTTTGAGGTGTTGGAGTGGATTCTTGGGTACTGTGGTGATGACCACTCCCATGGGGAAGAGCCCCGTGAGGATCCACAATACTAGGCTAGACTCTAGACACGCAAACACAGAGATTTGTCTTTTATTATACAGCAGAATGATACCACCAGAGGTGGCAGTAGTGAGGTGATCCAGAGGTAGTAGTCCAGGGGCCCTCGGCAGAGGAGACCCGTCTCGCAGTGATAGTATAGGGAGTGCAGGATGCAGGTTCCCAGTGCTGATCTGTAGATGAGACAGACTGATAATGTTAGATTACTCACTAAGTTGGTAGCCGTACAGATGGAGATCCCAGCAGGCAGAAGTAGTTGAATACAGGCACCAAGGCAGGGAGAGCAGGCCCTCAAGGAGTGAGTACCTGATCCCTGATAGGCACCTGAAAGAAAGCAAAGGGCCCCCGAGGAGCGGGTACTCAGGTTAGAGAATTACCCCGAAGAGCAGAGAGAACTTCCAGCGGCAGCAGGGAAGCGGCAGAGTAGTTTAGACCGGACGAGTCCAATCCTTGATAACTCGAATTGTTAGCAAATGAAGGGCAGGCTAAATACCCGGATGGTGTGACGACATTCGAGGGGGCCGCCCCCGAGGTTCCTGCCATGATGTGGATAAAGATGTGTGTGGCGTGCACGCATGCACCCTGGGAAGCCCTTAGGAGAAACATGGCGGATTGCCTTGCCAAAGTGCCGGAGAGAGCGGCATGCAGACGTGGTGGTAGCCATCTTCCCAAGGCTAGCGGGGAGAGCAGAGAGAAAGGTGAGGCACAGAGGTTGAAGCAGTCTGAGACCGACGGACGCAACATCCAGCAGATGGAGGTGGTAGAAAACCTGCTGTTCAGTACCCTAATTAGTCGTTAAAAAAAAAATAATAATAACAAAATTTAGAGCCGAAAATTCAGATTAGAGCAAGAATTCTGTGTGTAAGAGACCACCCAGGAGGTTGGCAGGTCCTGGTGGGACCATCCATCCTGGTAGAAGGTCAGGACAAGCAGGGATTGGGGACCCCAAATTTGCTCAGGGGGTGACAGTGGTCTGGCTCCCTCCCCTCCAGGATTGTCACTGCAGCCTCTGCCAGTCTTCTGATTCCAGGGAAGTACTTTTGCTCTGTTAAAGTTCTATTTAAAAAAAAAAAAAAAGAAAGAGGACCGTGTGCAAGAAGCAGGGGTTCCTGCTTTCCGGCTGCCTCAGATCAAGCAGGACCCAGTTTCCCGGGCGATTTCGGCAGCAGCTTAATGGAGGCAGCCAGGAATAGGGGTTGGTTGGTCCCGAGGGTGACTTGTCAACGTGATCGTTTGCTCTGCTGCGCTGAGGCATGCCTTGCTCGAACCACTGGGCTCTATGTGGAGAGCGTGGCTTGCGACTATCAGAGACTGGAAAGTGCTCCCGATGCCTCCCTGGGGGGCGGGGGGGAGGATCCATCACGGGGAACAGCAGCAGAGTCACAGCAGTGTGGACCTGGGAGTTCGCAGGCTGCCGTTGAGGAGCCGTCCGACTCGTTCCCACTGAGCATGGGAACGGTGGCCATTTTGGAAATTTTTGCAGTTCAAGAGAGGAGAGCGCATGAGGAAGGGGGATCTACCGCAAGTGCTATCTCCCGCCGATTTGTACCCTGAAGGTGGCCTGGGGGGCCAAGGCGGGTCAGGAGGAATGTCACCCTGATCCCCTGGCAGGGGATGATAGGAATCCTCCACCATTTCCACAAGACTTTCTTTTGCTAATGCACCAAGAATATTTGGCCCAGGAGGGCCAAGGGTTGGGGCCCTCTCAAACACACAGTCCTGAGGGATCCCCCAAAGAAGAGGCCCAGGGCTTCAGAGCCCGCTGGGACCACTAGGACCCAAACTGTGAGAGAAGCAGGGAAGCATTTGGCCGAAGATGTTTTGTCCTCTGAAGAATCCGATCAGGGGCCAGATACAGAGGCCTCCCCGGTAGGTCGGTCATCCAATAAGTCTCAAGACCCTCAGGCAGATGAGGCTGGGGCAGGTCCGTTCTTTCAAGGGGATGATCCCCAAAGTGGTCCGCTTGTTTCAGAGAGAAGAACTGGCCCCTATGATTCCGCATGTCCTGGCAGAGCTAGGAATGGCGGTCTCTCAGGAGGAGGTAGCTCAGGACACAGTGGTTCCAGTCATGGCTGTTTTGAGAGGTCTGACCACTACCTTTCCTTCCCACAAGATGGTAAAACAATTGGTAGTCAGGGAATAGGATTCTCCAGAGACTGGTTTAAAGGTCAGTAGGACTATGGATAAGTTATATCTGTTGCCTGAAGACACACTAGAGCTGTTGAGATTGCCAGTGGTGTATGCTTCTGTTTCTGCGGCAGCCCTGAAGGATCTTCAGGATAGAAAGCTGGAAGTTCATCTCAAGCGGATTTTGAAGTGTCCATCCTGGGTATCAGGGCGGCAGTGTGCAGCAGTTTCGTGCTCCGCACCAGTTTGAGATGGGTGCGGCAGTTACAGAGTGCCAAGGAGCTGTCGCCTGAGAAATCGGAGCAAGCAGAGCATCTGGAGGCAGCGGCAGCTTATGGGGCGGATGCCCTGTATGATCTTATCCGCACTTCGTCAAGAACCATGGTGTCGGCGGTTTCAGCTAGGAGGTTTTTATGGTTGCGGAACTGGTCAGCGGATGTCTCTTCCAAGGCACAGCTGGGAGCCCTCCCTTTCAAGGGCAGGTTTCAGTTTGGCGAAGATTTGGAGTACCTCATCAAGCACTTAGGGGACAATAAGGCGCACAAGTTATCCGAAGACAAGCCGAAAACATCTAGAGGCTTTCTCCCAGTTCGTTCCTGTTTTCGGAGCCAAAGGCGTTTCCGTCAGAACAGAGCTCCGGGAACAGGTCAGAAGCAGACTTCGGGGAGGTCTCAGGCCAAGAACCAGTCCTTTTGGAGCTGCAGGGCCAATCATGATGGCGTTGCCCAGGGACCAGCCGGATCCAAGTCTGCGCAATGAGGACTGGCGGGCCCACTCGGTACTAACTGTCAGAGGTTGGCTGACGTTCTTTTATGAGGAGTGGGCCAAGATGACTTCAGACTGGTAGGTTCTAAGCATGCCAGAAAGTGGCTACGCATTAGAATTTGCTCATCCACTATGAAGCCTATTCATGGTGTCTCCTTGTGCTTCCCCGGTAAAGAAGATTGTCGTTCGGCACACCATCCAAAGGTTGGGAATGCTAAGGGCTATAGTCCCTGTCTCCCTGGAAGAATGAGGCAAGGGGCGTTATTCCATTTACTTTGTGATGCCAAAAAAAGGAGGGGGTTCCTTTTGGCCTATCCTAGACTTACAGAAAGTAAACAGGGCATTGTTTAAAAATACAATCCTAGAGGCGCAGTCCATATGTATTCCGCGCATTAAGAAAGGTGGAAGGAAGGCAAAACGATTACCGTCATGGTTAAAAGGTGAGGTAAAAGAGGCTATTTTAGCTAAAAAAACATCCTTCAAAAATTGGAAGAAGGATCCATCTGAAGAAAATAGGATAAAACATAAGCATTCTCAAGCTAAGGGTAAAACATTGATAAGACAGGCGAAGAGGGAATTTGAAATGAAATTGGCCATAGAGGCAAAAACTCATAATAAAAACTTTTAAAAATATATCCAAAGCAAGAAACCTGTGAGGGAGTCGGTTGGACCATTAGATGACAGAGGGGTTAAAGGGGCTCTTAGGGAAGATAAGGCCATTGCAGAAAGACTAAATGAATTCTTTGCCTCCGTGTTTACTAATGAGGATGTTGGGGAGATACCAGTTCCGGAGATGGTTTTCAGGGGTGAAGAGTCAGACGAACTGAACGAAATCACTGTGAACCTGGAAGATGCAGTAGGCCAGATTGACAAACTAAAGAGTAGCAAATCACCTGGACCGGATGGTATGCATCCTAGGGTTCTGAAGGAACTAAAAAATGAAATTTCTGATCTATTAGTTAAAATTTGTAACCTATCATTAAAATCATCCATTGTACCTGAAGACTGGAGGGTGGCTAATGTAACCCCAATATTTAAAAAAGGCTCCAGGGGCGATCCAGGTAACTACCAGTGGTTCTCAACCCTGTCCTGGGGACCCCCCCAGCCAGTCGGGTTTTCAGGATATCCACAATGAATATGCATGAGAGAAAATTTGCATACACTGCCTCCATAACATGCAAATTTTCTCTCATGCATATTCATTGTGGATATCCTGAAAACCCGACTGGCTGGGGGGGTCCCCAGGACAGGGTTGAGAACCACTGCTATAGACCAGTGAGCCTGACTTCAGTGCTGGGAAAAATAGTGGAAACTATTCTCAAGAACAAAATTGTAAAGCATATAGAAAGACATGATTTAATGGAACATAGTCAACATGGATTTACCCAAGGGAAGTCTTGCCTAACAAATCTGCTTCATTTTTTTGAAGGGGTTAATAAACATGTGGATAAAGGTGAACCGGTAGATGTAGTGTATTTGGATTTTCAGAAGGCGTTTGACAAAGTCCCTCATGAGAGGCTTCTACGAAAACTAAAAAGTCATGGGATAGGAGGCGATGTCCTTTCGTGGATAACAAGCTGGTTAAAAGACAGGAAACAGAGTAGGATTAAATGGTCAATTTTCTCAGTGGAAAAGGGTAAAGAGTGCCTCAGGGATCTGTACTTGGACCGGTGCTTTTCAATATATATATAAATGATCTGGAAAGGAATACGACGAGTGAGGTTATCAAATTTGCAGATGATACAAAATTATTAAGAGTAGTTAAATCACAAGTAGACTGTGATACATTGCAGGAGGACCTTGCAAGACTTGAAGATTGGGCATCCAAATGGCAGATGAAATTTAATGTGGACAAGTGCAAGGTGTTGCATATAGGGAAAAATAACCGTTGCTGTAGTTACACGATGTTAGGTTCCATAATAGGAGCTACCACCCAGGAAAAAGATCTAGGCATCATAGTGGATAATACTTTAAAATCGTCAGCTCAGTGTGCTGCAGCAGTCAAAAAAGCAAATAGAATGTTAGGAATTATTAGGAAGGGAATGGTTAATAGAATGGAAAATGTCATAATGCCTCTATATCGCTCCATGGTGAGACCACACCTTGAATACTGTGTACAATTCTGGTTGCCGCATCTCAAAAAAGATATAGTTGCGATGGAGAAGGTACAGAGAAGGGCAACCAAAATGATAAAGGGGGTGGAACAGCTTCCCTATGAGGAAAGGCTGAAGAGGTTAGGGCTGTTCAGCTTGGAGAAGAGACGGCTGAGGGGGGATATGATAGAGGTCTTTAAGATCATGAGAGGTCTTGAACGAGTAGATGTGACTCGGTTATTTTCACTTTCGAATAAGAGAAGGACTAGGGGGCATTCCATGAAGTTAGCAAGTAGCACATTTAAGACTAATTGGAGAAATTTCTTTTTCACTCAACGCACAATAAAGCTCTGGAATTTGTTGCCAGAGGATGTGGCTAGTGCAGTTAGTGTAGCTGGGTTCAAAAAAGGTTTGGATAAGTTCTTGGAGGAGAAGTCCATTAATGGCTATTAATCAATTTTACTTAGGGAATAGCCACTGCTATTAATTGCATCAGTAGGATGGGATCTTCTTAGTGTTTGGGTAATTGCCAGGTTCTTGTGGCCTGGTTTTGGCCTCTGTTGGAAACAGGATGCTGGGCTTGATAGACCCTTGGTCTGACCCAGCATGGCAATTTCTTATGTTCTTATGTTCATTCAAGGTCCCCTGCATCCAGATGGAAACTCTGAGGTCTGTCATAGCAGCTGCACGACGAGGGGAGTTCCTAGTGTCCCTGGACCTGACGGAAGCATAGTATTTACACATCGGAATACACCGGGATCATCAAAAATATCTAAGGTTCATGATCATCGGACAACATTTTCAGTTTTGCACTCTTTCCTTCAGCCTAGCTACGGCTCCTCGAACGTTCACCAAGGTCATGGTGGTGGTGGCTGCGGTGCTCAGGAAGCAA
This sequence comes from Rhinatrema bivittatum, assembly GCF_901001135.1. NCBI lineage: Eukaryota > Metazoa > Chordata > Amphibia > Gymnophiona > Rhinatrematidae > Rhinatrema > Rhinatrema bivittatum. Next base: position 10,708,656 of record NC_042629.1, on the reverse strand, counting down.
GGTGTGCTAATTCACCCATATTTAGGCAACTGACTCATCTAGGCAAAGTCGGAGGACCTTTGCTGTCAGGCAGTGAACTTGGTCATGGATCAATTGACGTCCTTAGGCTGGGTCATCAACCAAGCCAAAAGCCATCTTGTGCCCTCACAGGTTCTTGGGCGCACGCTTCGACACCCATGCGGGGATGGTTTATCTCTCAGAGGACAGAATTCAAAAGCTGCAATCACAACTTCAGAGGTTCTTGGAGGTCCGCGTTGCCAAGGTTTGGGATTACTTGCAGCTCCTAGCCTCGATGGCCTCAACTCTGGAGTTGGTCCCCTGGGCATTTACTAATATGAGACTTTTACAGAGGGCACTCCTCTCTTGGTGGGATCCGAGATCAGAAAAATGTCATCGTTTTCTTCCCCTTACGGAGACGGCCAGAGCCAGTCTCTCATGGGGGCTTGTGCAGAACCACTTGAGCCATGGCGTGAACCTCGAGGTACCACAGTGGATGGCGGTCATTACCGATGCCAGTCTTTCTGGTTGGAGAGCTGTGTGCTAGTCCCAAGCGGTGCAGGGGCAGTGGTCGGCAGAAGAGGTGTCGTGGTCCGTCAATCAGTTGGAAACCAGAGCTGTGCGGTTAGCGCTTCAGGCCTCCCTCCCACTCTTGAGCAATTGGGTGGTACAAGTTCTCTCAGAAAATGCGACAATGGTGGCCTACATCAGTCGACAAGGGGGGTACCGAAAATCAAGCGGTGGCATGGGAAGCGGAGATGCTGATGTCCTGGGTGGAGCAGCATCTCGCCCTGATAGTAGCGTCTCACATAGTGGGAGCAGACAATGTGCAGGCGGAATTTCTAAGCAGGCAGCAACTGGACCCAGGAGAATGGGCGCTGTCGGAGGAGGAAACTTTGAGCAAGTGAGACAAGCCTCATGTGGACCTGATGGCGACCTGCATGAATGCCAAGGCACCACGCTTCTTCAGTCGCCGAAGTGGTCAACACCCTGGTTCTGCTTTGGCATCACAGGTTCTGATTTATGTGTTTCCTCCATAGTCTTTGGTGGGCATGGTTCTAAGGAGAATAGAAGTCCACCCAGGAAGGAAATACGACGAGTGAGGTTATCAAATTTGCGGATGATACAAAATTATTCAGAGTAGTTAAATCACAAGCGGATTGTGATACAATACAGGAGGATCTTGCAAGACTGGAAGATTGGGCATCCAAATGGCAGATGAAATTTAATGTGGACAAGTGCAAGGTGTTGCATATAGGGAAAAATAACCCTTGCTGTAGTTACACGATGTTAGGTTCCATATTAGGAGCTACCACCCAGGAAAAAGATCTAGGAATCATAGTGGATAATCGTCGGCTCAATGTGCTGCAGCAGTCAAAAAAGCAAACAGAATGTTAGGAATTATTAGGAAGGGAATGGTTAATAAAACGGAAAATGTCATAATGCCTCTATATCGCTCCATGGTGAGACCGCACCTTGAATACTGTGTACAATTCTGGCCACCGCATCTCAAAAAAGATATAGCTGCAATGGAGAAGGTACAGAGAAGGGCAACCAAAATGATAAAGGGGATGGAACAGCTCCCCTATGAGGAAAGGCTGAAGAGGTTAGGACTGTTCAGCTTGGAGAAGAGACGGCTGAGGTGGGATATGATAAAGGTCTTTAAGATCATGAGAGGTCTTGAACGAGTAGATGTGAATCAGTTATTTACACTTTCAAATAATAGAAGGACTAGGGGGCATTCCATGAAGTTAGCAAGTAGCACATTTAAGACTAATCGGAGAGAATTCTTTTTCACTCAACGCACAATAAAGCTCTGGAATTTGTTGCCAGAGGATGTGGTTAGTGCAGTTAGTGTAGCTGGGTACAAAAAGGTTTGGATACGTTCTTGGAGGAGAAGTCCATTAACAGCTATTAATCAAGTTTACTTAGGGAATAGCCACTGCTATTAATTGCATCAGTAGCATGGGATCTTCTTAGTTTTTTGGTAATTGCCAAGTTCTTGTGGCCTGGTTTGGCCTCTGTTGGAAACAGGATGCTGGGCTTGATGGACCCTTGGTCTGACCCAGCATGGCAATTTCTTATGTTATGTTCTAAGAGTGATTCTAATGGTGCCGGAGTGGCCACGAAGATGGTTTGCAACTCTGGTCAATCTAACAGTGGATGGCCCTCTCTGGGCCATCTACGGAATCTGCTAAGGCAGGGGCCTATATTTTCAGATCAAGCGGATTGCTTTTGTCTAGTGGCTTGGCTTTTGAGAGGATGCACCGCCAGGGCCACTCCCTGAATCATTCCTCTCAAGCAGCCCAAGGCTGCCACCTGTACCCGCAGGGAATTAAACGACAACCCTTTGTTTAAGCCTTTATGTAGAACGCTAGAATCTGTGTCACCAAGGACTGTCAAGGAAGAACACCCTGCACCCGACACCAAGATTCGAAGACCTTCCATACCCTGACATAAGTTAGGGAGGTAGAGGTCTTATGAGCCCAAAGTAGGGTGGCAATGACATCTTCCAGATATCCTTTTTTCCTTAATTGCATCCTTTTAAAAGCCAGGCCGCTACACAAAAGCGATCCATCTGATCGAAAAATACAGAGCTTTGAAACAGATTTGGAAGATGACTCAGTCTCAGAGGGTTGTCCACTGCGAGGTTGACTAGGTCCATGAACCAAGGCCTTTGTGGCCACTCCGGAGCCACCAGAATCTCCTTCCCTGGATGAACGTCTATTCTAAGGATCCTGCCCACCAAAGGCCATGGAGGAAACACATAGATCAGAACTTTGTGTGGCCAAGGAAGTGCTAGAGCATCAACCCCTTCCGCTAAATGCTCCCTTCTGCAACTGAAGAAACGCGGAGCCTTGGCATTCTTTTGAGTTGCCATCAAGTCTATAAGAGGAGCGCCCCATCTGTGGGAAATGAGGGTCATTTCACTTTCCAACAGCTCCCACTCTCCTGGGTCTAAATGTTGGCAGCTCAGAAAATTCACTTGCACATTGTTGGTCCCCGCTATGTGCAATGCCGCTAGCTCCGCCTGGTTGCGCAGGAATGGAAGGAAACACTTCAATGCAAAGCGCACCACTCTCGTCTCTAGACGATTGATGGACCACATTGCTTCTTCCATCGACCATTGTTGCTGGACATTTTGAGACTGGCACACTGCTCCCCAACCGGAGAGACTGGCGTCTGTGGTCACTATCACCCACTTTGGTACCTCGAGGTCAACCCTGCACCCCAAGTAATCTTGGGCAAGCAAACCAAACAAGACTGGATCTGCCAGACTCTGAAGCGGTAAAGGAATCTGAAACTCCTCTGACATTGGGTCTCAATGGGAGAGCAACACGTTCTGTAAAGGCTGCATATGAGCAAACGCCCACGAGACCAACTCCAGAGTGGACGCCATGGAGCCAAGGACCTGCAAATAATCCCAGACTCATCCAAGAGGAGCCAAACTTGCCTCTGCAGTTTGGTAACTTGTTCCTCTGAAAGGAATACCTTGCCCTCTCGGGTATCAAAGCATGCTCCTAAGAAGTCCAGGACCTGAGAAGGATGAAGATGACTTGGTCTGATTGACGACCCAGCCCTGGGATCTCAACTAGTGCAAGACCGTTTCTACCACCTGCCTGCAGAGTTCCTCCGACTTTGCTCGAATGAGCCAATCATCCACATACGGATGAACTAGCACCCCCTCCCTTCTGCTGCCACTACTACCATCACCTTGGAGAAAGTCCTTGCAGCTGTAGCCAGGCCGAATAGGAGAGCACAAAACTTGAAAAGCATTTCGAGGACCATGAATCGGAAAAACCTTTGATGATCCCTGTGGATACCGATGTGCAGATATGCTTCCGTCAGATCCAGGGAAGCCAAGAACTCCCCTTTGTATACCGCCGCAATAATCGAGTGCAGGGTCTCCATCTGGAAACGTGGACTTTGAGGGCCCTGTTCACTTTCTTCAGGTCTAGAATCGGACGGAAAGACCCTTCCTTTTTTGGCACCATGAAATAAATGGAATAATGTCCCGTTCCCCACTCTTCCTGGGGAACGGGAACAATGGCCCCCCCATGCATTCTAGCCGGTGAATGGTTTGCCGAACAATAAGTTGCTTCATTGGTGAGCCACATGGAGCCGAAGGTCTCTTAGAGGCCGAGCAAATTCTAAGGCATAGCCTCGTTCTATGACACTTAGAACCCACTGGTCTGACATTATCTTGACCTACAGCTTTACGAGTGCACGTCCCACACAGAAACCTTCGATCAGCAAATAAAGCACTCTTAACCATTCCCTCAGAAAAAACTGCGAGACTAACTCAAGTGAGAGAAAGGGCCTTATTTTTAGCAGGCCCCACACTTTGGAACACAATGCCCCTAGAGATCAGGTTGCAAAGAGATCTCAAAACCTTTAAGAAAAGTTTAAAAACATGGCTTTTAAACAAGCATTTTATAAAGAGACTGGAGAATGAGAATGAAAATATACAGGAATAGGCAGAAGAAGAACACCAGCACACAGCACTATTCTAAGAATGCGCATCTCAATATTCTATGAAATCTACCTCAGAAACGTAATTGTAAACACTATATATATGACTTTTACCCATGAACAGTACCTTACAGGTACACCTGGTCATGACCTACTTCACTAAACAAGTGATTGTCTTTAACGATTTATTGTAACTGAACCTTTTGTGGCACCTGTTAGAATGTATCATAGTATGCACCCACTTACATTAATTTATATGCCTACATGTAAACCGTTGCGATGGTATATTACTTAGTGACAGTATAGAAAAGATTTTAAATAAATACATAAATAAATTCCTCCTAAAAAAGGAACAGCAATCCGCCGATTACTAGGATCGAGGAATGAGTCGGCCCCATCTCATTGAGATGACTTGGAGCCGAAGGACCCCTGACCGGCACCATCTTGGCTTGCTCTACATCCGCAAAAGGGCTGAGACCAGGACTGGGACTTCCCCGAGGTCTGTCTCTGACCCGCTTCAGGCACCCTACTCTGGCGGAAGCGTCTTTGCCCCCAAAAGTGAGAGCAGGTTGGAAGAAAGCCTTTAGTCCCCTTAGGCTTATCTTCCGGCAGCTTAAGAACATAAGAACATGCCATACTGGGTCAGACCAAGGGTCCATCAAGCCCAGTATCCTGTTTCCAACAGTGGCTTGTATTATTGCCCTCAAACTTTATCAGCTGCTCCAAGTCCTTTCCAAAAAGGAGCTTGCCCTTAAAAGGAAGCGCACTAAGCTGAGCCTTAGAGGAAACATCAGCTGACTAGTTGCACAACCATAAAAGCCTCCTCACCGAGACTGCCGACACCATAATTCTGGAGAAAGTACGAAGGAGATCGTATAAGGCATCAGCCCCATAGGCCTCTGCCACTTCTAGGCGCTCTGCTTGTGCCAACTCCTGAGGTGGAAGGTCTTTAAAACTCAGCAACTGCTGAACCCAACTTGGGCTCGCCTGAAGCATGAAGCTGCTACAGACTGCAGCCCGAATACTGAGGGCCAAAACCTCAAATATCTTCTTGAGATGTACCTCCAGTTTTCTATCCTGGAGGACTTTCAGGGCCACCACCCCAGCTACCGGAATGGTGGTTCTCTTCGTGACAGCTGACACGGAAGTGTCCACTTTAGGCACCCTCAAAAGCTCCAGTGTCTCCTCAGGCAAGGGATAGATAACCCTGCCTACTCTCAGGCTCGTCTCCGGAGTATCCCACTCCCAGACTATTAGCTGCTGCACCATTCTATGAAATGGGAAGGTCCTGGCCAAACCACACAAACCTGCCATGCCCGGCTCTACCGTGACCTGGTCTGGATCGTCCTGTGGGACCGCTATGCACAGCTCTGCCAGGACATGCGGAATCAGAGGATTCAGCTCTTCACTCTGAAACAGGCGAACGACCTTTGGATTGTCTCCATCCAAAGCGAAACCTTCTCCGGCTCCTCTTCTTGATCCGTCCCACTAAAGAGGGAGGGGGGGGGGCGTGGAGGGATCCTCTCCTAAGGGTCTCCTGTAGTCAGATTCTTCTGAAGAAGGGTCACTTTTATCAGCCCTTGGCTAGGGGCCCCTGACCTTCCGGATCCTAATGGCCCCCTGCAGCTCCATTCACTTGGGGACCTTCCTGAGGGGCCCCTCGACGGGCCAGCGTCTGGAAGAACCTCCCTTCTGGGACTGACTGGCCAAGTAAGCTTTGTGCATCAAAAGCACAAAGTCAGTGGTAAAACCAGCTGGACTCTTCAAATCCCCTTCCAGGGGATCAGGGTCTTCCTCTGAGAGCTCATACAGGGATTCCTGAGACTCCTCAGGGATCAAGTCAGCCAGCAACAGATCTGGCGGGAGACCCCTGCCCCTTGCTGTCCTTTCCTCAGCAGCCTTGAAAGTTTTCAAGATGGCTGCTGTTCCCGCACTCAGTGGGAATGGGGCAGCCTCACTCTCCGGGATACTGTGCAGCTTGCCTACACCTTGGTTCTTCCCAGCTGCCACTACAGCCGCCCCTGATGAACCCTCCCTTCTGGGGAGGCAGCGGGAGCAAAGGTCCACCCGGGAGAGCTGGGAAGCTGGCTCCCCGCAAGCAGAGCAGTGATGAGCACATGGCATAGCCGGTGCGAATGCGAGTGCGCAGAAGGCGCAGACAAAGGATCACTGAAGAGCAGGACCCGGGATCCTCTATTGCAGCCTGCCCATGTGCCCTACCTCCGACCGCTTCCAGTGACAGGACTGCTGCTGCCATGCAGCTAAGCGCAATGTACACTTTTTCTTTTCTTTTTTTTAAAGTAACTTTAGCAGCAAAGAGGGCAAGGCTTCTCTGGATCCAAGCTGGAGGGGGAGGGAGCCAGACCACAGGCTGTCACCCCATGCGCCCAAGACCACGAGCAAATTGGGTTCCCAACCTCTGCTCCTCTAATACCTGCTACCAGGGGGGATGGTCCCACCAGGACCTGCCAACCCCTGGGAGGAATTTCTATTTCTTCTTGTCCTGCTTGATTCTCTTTTTTTTTTTTTTTAACCCTTAAGATCGGTTCAGAACCGCAGGTTTTGCACCACCTTCATCTGCTGGAGACAGAGAAATACTGGAGATGCAGGAGGCACACTGGATTAAGAGGGGGGTGCTTTTGTTGTTTTTCTCTGTCTCCATCTGCTGGAAGGGAGGCAAAACCCAGGAGTCTGGACTGATCTGGATACGTACAGGGAACTGAACTTATAGTTACCTAATGAAAGGTTCCACATTAGGAGTCACCTCTCAGGAAAAGGATCTAGGTGTCATCACTGAAAATACATTGAAATGTTCTGTTCAGTGTGCAGCAGCAGCAGCCAAGAAAGCAAATAGAATGCTAGGAATTATTAGGAAAGGGATGGAGAATAAAACAGAGAACATCATAATGCCTCTGTATCGCTCCATAGTGCAACCTCATCCTGAGTATTGGGTGCAGTTCTGGTCACCACATCTCAAGAAAAATATTGCAGAATTAGAAAAGGTAGAGTGGAGGGCAACTAAAATGATAAAAAGAATGAAACAATTCCCCTATAAAGAAAGGCTAAAGAGGTTAGGATCTTAAGCTTGGAGAAGACACAGCTAAGGGGAGATATGATAGAGGTTTATAAAATAATGAGTGGAATGGAAAAAGTAAATGTTAATCAGTTGTTTACTCTTTCAAAAAGTGCAAAGACCAAACTACACACAATGAAGTTATTTAAAACTAATAAGAAAAAATATTTTTTTACTCATTGATTAATTAAGCTCTGGAATTTGTTGCCAGATGATGTGGTGAAAGCTAGCTGAGTTTAAAAAGATTTGGATAAGTTCCTGCAGGAAAGGTCCATTAACCATTATTAAGGAAGAGTTGCAGAAATCCACTGCTTATTCTTAGAATAAGCAGCTTGGAATCTAGCTATCCCTTGGGATCCTGCCAGGTACCTGTGATCTGGTTTGGCTACTGTTGGAAACAGGATACTGGGCTTGATGACCCAGTATGGCAAGTCCTATTTTCTTATGTTCTAAGGCTCATTGATATTTCTAATTTGAAAGATTACACAAAGTCTAATGTGAATGTTCACTGGTTGAAGATCTATTAAAACAAAACTTTCACACAGAACAACTGAATTAATCTTAAAAATCTGGAAACCTTTTGAAATATTCAAATTTTGTGGGCAATTCTTTGACAATGATGTGTATGTTATAAATGCTTTATAATGTGATACCATTATTAGAAGAGGGACGCATTATTATTGCATGTTATGAATATGGCGACAGAGTCTAAGCTACCTGACTTACTATCCTGGGTCATCACTGTGATCATTGGCCCAAAAATCAATCCCAGTGGTGGATTGTAAGTAGGAAACATGGTGAACAACAAAAGGCCAAGACACGGTTTTGCATGTATTCATGTACAATTATCTATCTGGCCACTACAAAAAACATGAATGCATAACACATATGAACCATACCCTGGAGTGAGGATTCCCTCAGAAAGCTGCTGATTTTACTGAAATATTTAAACAGATGCTCTGGAAGTGACCAGATGCTTTACCTAATGAGGGCTCTGTATTGAGCCCATTAGACTCTGGACCCCATTAGAGTTTGGACCCCATTAGATGCCATGAGTTGATGTAAATTCTTACCTGTGTAATTCACTTTCTGCTGAAGATGCATCAGAATGATGTCACTGTCTTTTGTCCTCTTGTTATAGTGAGGGTTAATGACGATCTGATCAATAGACCGAGTAACTGTATGAGGACTGGTCAGATTTAAATGGGAGTGCAGACCAAGCACTGCCTTCCACTGAGATGGCGGGAAATTCCTTCTGGGGAACACAGAGAAAACTCAGGATTTATTTGTGATCAAAGGATGGTCTGGATGGACGAATTTTTATTTGTGCTAATCTTTGAGCTCTTGGCACAGTGCATAGTTTGTATTTTCTATCTGATTAGGTGGGATAGTGCAGAATAATTGGAGAGCACTTCAGCTTTTCTAACAGTGCCACAGGCTTGATGTTTCAGAACATGGAATCATTGGTGGGTTCCTGGAATGCAGCCAATGCTGAATGATTTACTTTACAGTGCTAAAACAACAATGCATTTATGGAACAACTATTACCTTTGTTTTTATCATTCTTTAAAAAGCCAAGTTAAAATATGCCCTGCAATTAGTCAGCAGCTCCCCTCCTTCCATACAAATGATCAGTGACTCTGCTTAAGAGACCAACATTTCTACAATGGTTTTCTTCCCATTTAAGGCATGAAGTTCAAAAGATCACAATAATGAGATCAAATGATTTTCGACACATTGATGGATACAAAAAAATAAAATCCAAATCACTGAGCGGCAGTACCCAGCACTTTTCCTCTGAGCTTTGCTTCACATATTTGGAAGTTATTTAATTTAAAGGCAATTAACTTCTCTTATGGTGAACTGATGTATGCCATGAAAAATACAATTTTAGAGAACTAATTACATAAATTAAGTTGTTTCTTTCAAGAATTATGCTGAAAAAAAACATGAAAAAAATCCCTCATCTTGTGGACAGAAGCCACACACAAGGCATGTTGACGGCCATTAAGGAGCTCACATATAGCACCATCACCACAGCAGCCCTCTGGCACTTGGCAGACTCCTACCAGTTTGCTCTGGAGTTGCCTTGTCAGCTTGAAAATGTCTCATAGCGAAGATTAGGAATCCAATTATAGATCATGATATTTCTGTATGCCTCGTAATAAATGGAGTAGCCTCTCTGTCCTTTCTAGGGGATTTGAATCTAGTAATCTCACACTGTGCCAAACCCTGCTTTTGACTTTGTTTAATGGATCTAGAATTGCTCAGCATTCTGCATAACATTTCCCTTTTTTATTTTTACTTTGACTGCTTAGAAAATGTAGGGGCCCATTATTCAAAATAGCAGAGTTGCTTACCTGTAACAGGTGTTCTCCCAGGACAGCAGGATGTTAGTCCTAACAGATGGGTGACATCATTAGATGGAGCCCTGTCACGGAACACTTTTGTCAAAGTTTCTAGAACTTTGACTGACACACTGAGCATGCCTAGCATGCCACTAACCCTGTGGCCACACGGTGTCCCCCTTAGTCTCATTTTAAAGCAAATGTACGAGCAAAAAATAAAATAACAAACCGTAGGTGAACCCAACTTCGTGGGGTGGCGGGTGGGTTTCTTGAGGACTAACATCCTGCTGTCCTGGGAGAACACCTGTTACAGGTAAGCAATTCTGCTTTCCTCCAGGACAAGCAGGATGGAGTTCTCACAGATGGGTGAATAGCAAGCTACAGGCTGCCTGAGAACATAGCGGGCCAACCAGCACCCAAAAATGTGCAACAGGCACAACAACAGGGGTGATGTTAGCAACAAAGGAGCAGCCTGAAATTCACAGTGGGCCCTAGGTAGGAAGATTTAGGTTCTTACACTGGAAACAAATTACATAGGATAGACTGGCCAAAGACGCTGTCTTGCCTACCAGCCTTGTCCAGACAGTAATGGGCTGCGAAGGTGTGGAGAGAGCTCCAAGTTGCAGTCCTGCAGATGTCAGCAATGGGTACTGAATGGAAGTGTGCAACTGACATTGTCATGGCCCTGACTGAATGTGCTTTCACATGTCCCTCTAGCGCAGTGGTTCTCAACCCTGTCCTGGGGACCCCCCCAGCCAGTCGGGTTTTCAGGCTATCCACAATGAATATGCATGAGAGAAAATTTGCATACACTGCCTCCATAACATGCAAATTTTCTCTCATGCATATTCATTGTGGATAGCCTGAAAACCCGACTGGCTGGGGGGGTCCCCAGGACAGGGTTGAGAACCACTGCTCTAGCGGAAGGCCTACTTGCTGGTAACAGAAAGCAATACAGTCCGCCAACCAGGTAGACAGGGTCTGCTTGCCCACTGCAACTCTGAGTCTATTCTTGTCAAAGGAGACAAAGAGTTGGGTGGACTGCCTGTGGGCTGCAGTGCGGTCTAAATAAAAGGCGAGTGCACGCTTACAGTCCAAGGTGTGCAGAGCCCGCTCACCTGGGTGAGAGTGAGGCCTCGGAAAAAAGGTGGGCAGTACTATGGATTGATTCAAGTGGAAATCAGTCACTACCTTTGGTAAGAACTTAGGGTGAGTGCGTAGTACCACCCGGTCATGGAGGAACCTTGTGTAAGGCGGGTACGTTACCAGGGATTGTAGCTCACTGACTCTGTGAGTGGATGTTATCGCCACAAGGAAAATAACTTTCCAAGTGAGATGTCACAACCCGCAGGAATGAAGGGGCTCAAACAGAGGTCACATGAGTCATGCCAGCATAACATTGAGGTCCCAGGCCGCAACTGGGGGACGTAGTGGAGGCTTCAGTTGTAGTAAGCCTCTCGTAAAGCATCTTAAAAGGGGTTGCGCTGATACCTGGGCATCCCCTATCCCCCCAATGGTAAGTGGCTATGGCACTTAGGTGTACCCGGATAGAGAAAGTCTGGAGACCAGACTCCGAGAGGTGCCAGAGGTAGTCCAGGAGTTTTGTCGTGGGGCAGGAGAAGGGATCTAGACCTTTTTGCATGCACCATGAGGAGAATCTCTTCCACTTCGACCAGTAAGACTTCCGTGTAGAAGGCTTTCGTGAAGCTACTAGGACCTGTGAGATATCAGCAGAAAGGTTGAGGGATTGTAAAATCAACCTTTCAACATCCAGGCTGTCAGAGACAGAGACTGGAGGTTCAGATGGCGCAATTTGCCCTGATCCTGCGTTATGAGATTTGGTGCCGTGCCCAGGTGAATAGGCTGCTGGACAGAGAGGTTGCGAAGAATGGGAAACAGACTTGGCGCGGCCAATACGGGGCTATGAGGATCATTGAGCCCCGGTCCTGTCGTAACTTCACGAGAGTCTTGCTTATGAGCAGAATCGGAGGGTACGCATACAGCAGACCCGTACTCCAGGAGTGGGCGAAGGCATCCATAGTTGGTATCCTGCGGCTATTGTGCAGGGAGCAGAATCGTTCCACTTTGCGGTTGTGGTAGGACGCAAAGAGGTCGATGTCTGATTGACCCCACTGATGAAAGATTTTGCTCGTGACAGAGGGATCCAAGGACCACTTGTGGGGCTGGAAAGTCTGGCTGAGACGGTCTGCCATCACATTCTTTGTGCCCACTAGGTAGGTGGCTCGCAGTAGCATGGAATGCTACTGGCAAAGCAGGTAAGAGCTCGTGCCCCCCTGTTTGTTTAGATATCACATGGCTATCTGGTTGTCTGTCTGAATCAAGACAACCTTGCTGGATAGGCAGTCCTGGAAAGCGAAGAGGGCATACCATATCACCCAGAGTTCCAGGAAATTGTTCTGGTGGTCCATCTCAGCTTTGGCCCACACTCGCTGTGTTTGAAGACCACTGACATGGGCTCCCCAGCCTAGGCTGGGGAGCCCATGTTATTTGAGGTTCTGGTGGTTGAAAGGCTAGTCTAAGAAGTAAGGGTAGTCTAAGAAGTAAGATGCATCCTAGGGTACTGAAGGAACTAAAAAATGAAATTTCTGATCTGTTAGTTAAAAATTGTAACCTATCATTAAAATCATCCATTGTACCTGAAGAGTAGAGGGTGGCCAATGTAACCCCAATATTTAAAAACGGCACCAGGGGCGATCCAGGTAACTATAGACCAGTGAGCCTGACTTCAGAGCCAGGAAAAATAGTGGAAACTATTCTCAAGATCAAAATCATAGAGCATATAGAAAGACATGGTTTAATGGAACACAGTCAACATGGATTTACCCAAGGGACGTCTTGCCTAACAAAGGGGTTAATAAACATGTGGATAAGGTTGAACCGGTAGATGTAGTGTATTTGGATTTTCAGAAGGCGTTTGACAAAGTCCCTCATGAGAGGCTTCTAAGAAAACTAAAAAGTCATTGGATAGGAGGTGATGTCCTTTTGTGGATTACAAACTGGTTAAAAGACAGGAAACAGGGAGTAGGATTAAATGGTCAAATTTCTCAGTGGAAAAGGGTAAATAGTGGAGTGCCTCAGAGATCTGTACTTGGACTGGTGCTTTTCAATATATATATAAATGATCTGGAAAGGAATACGACGAGTGAGGTTATCAAATTTGCAGATGATACAAAATTATTCAGATTAGTTAAATCACAAGCGGTTTGTGATACATTACAGGAGGACCTTGCAAGACTGGAAGATTGGACATCCAAATGGCAGATGAAATTTAATGTGGACAAGTGCAAGGTAGGAACTACCACCCAGGAAAAAGCTCTAGGCATCATAGTGGATAATACTTTAAAATCGTCAGCTCAGTGTGCTGCAGCAGTCAAAAAAGCAAACAGAATGTTAGGAATTATTAGGAAGGGAATGGTTAATAAAATGGAAAATGTTATAATGCCTCTATATCGCTCCATGGTGAGACCGCACCTTGAATACTGTGTACAATTCTGGTCGCTGCATCTCAAAAAAGATATAGTTGCGATGGAGAAGGTACAGAGAAGGGCAACCAAAATGATAAAGGGGATGGAACAGCTCCCCTATGAGGAAAGGCTGAAGAGGTTAGGGCTTTCAGCTTGAAGAGACGGCTGAGGGGGGATATGATAGAGGTCTTTAAGATCATGAGAGCTCTTGAACGAGTAGATGTGACTCGGTTATTTACACTTTCGAATAATAGAAGGACTAGGGGGCATTCCATGAAGTTAGCAAGTAAAACATTTAAGACTAATCGGAGAAAATTCTTTTTCACTCAACGCACAATAAAGCTCTGGAATTTGTTGCCAGAGGATGTGGTTAGTTCTGTTAGTGTTGCTGGGTTCAAAAAAGATTTGGATAATTCTTAGAGGAGAAGTCCATTAATGGCTATCAATCAAGTTTACTTAGGGAATAGCCTCTGCTATTAATTGCATCAGTAGCATGGGATCTTCTTAGTGTTTGGGTAATTGCCAGGTTCTTGTGGCCTGGTTTGGCCTCTGTTGGAAACAGGATGCTGAGCTTGATGAACCCTTTGTCTGACCCAGCATGGCAATTTCTTATGTTCTTATGTTCTTGCATAGATTGGACTCCCTTGTCCACCAAGCAAGGGATTGTCAAAGCTGGCTGGTTACCTGGACGACCACTGAGAGTTTTTGAGTGGCTTGGGACCACTGAGATCTCAGGGTCCACTGTGTCACCCTCATGGCGAGGCGAGCCTTTGGGGTGATGTGGACCGTTGATACCATATGTCCCAGCAACGTGAGGAGCAGACGAGCAGAGGCTGTCTGACAATGGCAGTGTTGCATCTGTCGGTCTCAGATGGCTTTGACCTCTGTGCCTCACCTTTCTTCCTTCTCTCTCCTCAAGCCTTGGGAAGATGGCTGCTGCCTCGTCTTCATGCCGCTCTCTCCGGCGTCGCAAGAACGGCAATGGCGACGGTGTTCGCCATGATTTTCCTGAGGGCCTCCTAGGGTGCGCGCGCGCTCGCCACCCACGTCTTTATCCACGTCATGGCGGGAACCTTGGGGGCGTCTCCTCCGAGTGACGTCATCACATCCTGGTATTTAACCTGCCCTTCGTTTCCTAACAAACCGAGTTAGCAAGGATTGGCTTGCCTCCGGTCTAAGCTGCTCTGCTGCTTCCCAGCTGCCGCAGGAAGCTCTCTCTGCCCTTCGGGGTAACTCTTCACTAACCTGGGTACCCGCTCCTCAGGGGCCCTTCTGCTCTATTTTAGGTACCTATCTTGGGATACCGGGTTCTTGCTCCTCGAGGGCCTGCTCACCCTAATCTGGTGCCTGCCACTGAACAACTTCTGCCTGCCAGGACCTCAACCATACAGCTTCTGCTTCAGTGAGTACAAACTCTTTCAGTCTGTCTCATCTTCAGTTTCAGCGCTCTGAATCTACATCCGGGACCTGGCCCTGCTACGCTGCACTGCCTATCCTACTCGAGTGTGAGACTGGTCTCCTATACTGAGGACCCCTGGACTACTTCAATGGGTTACCTTCACTGCTGCCTGCTCCCCGGGCAGTACCATCGAGCTGTACAATAAATATAACTTCTCTGTGTTTGCGTGTATAGAGTCTAGCCTAGTACTGTGGTTCCTCACAGGGCTCCTCCCCGTGGGAGTAGCCATCACCGCAGTACCCAAGAATCCGCTCCAACACCTTATAACCATAACAGGAGGATTGAGCTGGCCAGGTTGGATAGTGTGGTTGTGCGTTCTCTGGGGAGCAATGCCTTGGCCAAGGTGGTGTCTAGGTCTGCTCCGATGAAAGATAGCTGGTGGGATTGCCAGGAGGCAAGAGGTCTAAAAGAACCTCGTGCACAGGGATTGCCATTACTTCCTTTGCAGCATCCACAATTTGTAGGACTTCCAACATTTTGTGCCTAGCATCCTCCTCCGTTTCCAGTTGGAATGGGATAGTCTCAGACATCTAATGAAGCTGGCAAAGGAGAGGTCTTCCGGAGGGGAGCGGTGTTTTTCCTCCGGGGGTGAAGGCTCCAAAAGAAGCTCCTCAGAAACTTGTGAGGAGTGTTCAGAGGAAGCATCATCCCATGGGTCATAGGGAGGCTCCTCTTCACCCACCAGACCTACAGATGGAGGAAGAAACCCAAATCCGAGAGGGTGGGAAGGTGGCACCGATGGACGGTGAAGCAGCATCGAAATAGGTGGCACTAGTATCGAAGCCGGTGGCACCAGCACCGATGGCACCGGTGCCAGTGATGGGCGCTGAGACACTGGGAGACCTGATGGTCCTGGCCCTGGCTCTGGCATCAGTGGTTTCTGTAGAGGAGATTGGCCTGGGCCCAAATCCTCTTCTTCCGAAGAACCCGGAATCGGTATCAAGACCAGGGTATGGATTGTTGGTTGGCTCAGTGGCAAAGAACCCGATGGAATGGGTATCGATGGCAGGGCACCGATGAGGGTGTCTAAGCGCTCGAGGAGTGGAGCCAACATCGAAGGCGCCGGTTCCAGCGGCAGTATGAGAGCCGGCGCCGGTGGTGACTGGAAGCCCTAAAGGGCATTCAGCACTGCCTCTTGGACCATGCGGTCCAATTCCCCTTGAAAGGCTGACGTGGATAGCACGGCGCCTAGGGTAGGAGGTCGGCTAGGCTTCACCGGAGCATCCACAGGGGTATGTGGAGGCTCAGTGCCCGGCACCATTACCAGTGGGGAAAGCCTCGGAGTCCCAGTTCCAGAGGAGGATGGGGGCTCCTCTTCCCGGGCCCTCTTCGGAGGTGACTCGGTCGAGGCTGATGCCGCTCCGGTGTTGGTGCCGACACCAGACGGTGATGCACATTGGTGCCGGTGGCGGTTTCCCTCAGTGCTCGGCCCAATCCTTCTCTGGCACCGAGGACGATGATGCAGAGGTTTTGGAATGGGTCGACGTTGGTGACAGACGGTTATCCGCTCCTTTGTCCTTCTGGTGAGGTGTCGATGGAGAGGGGTCCAAGGAAGATGGGCCCCCTCGACTCACCGCACCTTTACCTGGGGTCGATGGAGAAGAGCGCATGGAGCCAAACAAGTGCTCCATCTTCTCCAGTTGGGCGCGCCGGCCTTTGGGGATCATCTGTGCACAACTTGGACACTGACGGACGTCGTGGGAAGGCCTGAGACACTATACACAAACCTCGTGTAGGTCCGTTATGGACATAGTCCTCGGGCACTCGGGGCACTTACGGAAACCAGTTGCCATATTGAAAAAAATGGGCAGCGCGTGATCGGTGGCTGTCGGGTACCGAGAAGTACACCGCCAGGAATGGAGAAAAAATGCAAAAACGCGGTATTGACTTACTAATGACGGAGGAGTTCGGTATGCAATGGGGGACCCCGGTGATGGGGGAAATATGAAGATAAACTTTGAATATTCCATTAGGAAAAGTGTGAGAGAAAATCTCTCAGAGCTCCTAGACCCGCAAGGCAACTGCTGCGTGGAAAAAAAGAGACTGAAGGGGGACCCCATATGGCCACAGGGTTAGTGGCATGCTGGGCATGCTCAGTGTGCCAGTCAAAGTTCTAGAAACTTTGACAAAAGTGTTCCATGACAGGGCTCTCCATCTGATGATGTCACCCATCCGTGAGGACTACCATCCTGCTTGTCCTGGGAGAATAAATGTTAAGTTAACTGAATAAGATTTGTCCGGTTAAGTTAAATGGAATATTCAGCAGCATGGCTATGCTGTTGGATATCCGTGTATAAGTTTCTACTTAGTCAGATAAGTTATATCTGGCTAAGTTAGATCTGATTAACTCAGCACTTATGCAGTTAACAGGAAGTAGTGCTTCCCCAATCTGCTCATTCCCTGCCCATTGATTATCAGGCTATGTACTTAGCCAGATAAATGCTACTAATCTGGCTAAGTAGTGTTTCACTATTGGCTTCACAGATGTTCAAGGGAAGACTGTAATCTTCAGTATTAATTTCCTCAGTAGCTGTGGATGTGCTTGCTTTCTTTACCATTGTTCCCTCATGAAAGGAAAGAGGAAAGGTTACAAGTTCAGGATAAAGGATGTGTGTCATGGCGAAGAAAGGAGAGATAGATGAACCTTACCCATAAACACAGTGAGCTGCTGACACCAGCCACTCACTGTTAAGGAGCGATGCTCCGCACATAGGCCTTCCACCATTATACAGTGAGACTATCCATGGCCAGGCGCCTTCAGTAGCATCACTTCCACCGACAATCCTAGAACTGGTCTTGGGGACTAGTAACCTTGTGCCACACGCTTAGTTGGACAGGAAAAAAAAAAGGATTAAAAAAATGGTTATGGATGCATCTCACTGCTTCCTTGGATAGCAAATACTTCCCAGCAATGCAGGTTACATAGAATGAAAGATAGAGCTTTGTTTTATTACCCAGAAGGAGATTTACTTACGTTTATTGTTGCAGTGCAGATGAATCACAGAATGATTGAAGCATTGGTCACTGGAAGAGAAGGGCAGCTATTAATCAGCATTGCATTCATTGGCCAGAAATTTACAACAGCTCACTTAATACCCATGGAGGGGAACACCTCACTGCACAGAACCCATAAACTGAGATGACAAACCATTCCCCTACCACCAAATCCAGCAGAGCTACCTTGCAATGACCTAAAATCTACTAACATCTATACCAAGCTTACAACTCCCTTTCCTTTCCTATGTCTAGCAGTGCTCTAGAAATGAGAAGTAGTATATTTTGTATCCCTATATGGTACTATTCTCATGTGTGTCTTCTCTGCATCAGGG
This sequence comes from Rhinatrema bivittatum, assembly GCF_901001135.1. Lineage (NCBI taxonomy): Eukaryota > Metazoa > Chordata > Amphibia > Gymnophiona > Rhinatrematidae > Rhinatrema > Rhinatrema bivittatum. Next base: position 10,690,492 of record NC_042629.1, on the reverse strand, counting down.
AGTTAAATAATCGTTTTCCTGTGCAACGCTAGGAAGCCTTTTTCCAAGAGACATTTTAAGTAACTTTAATTTTACTCAGTCAGAACATCTGCACTTTTATGTTAACAGTTTGGCCTTTTCAGAAGGAGAGAGGATGACAGAGACAGCTAGAGAACCTTATGAGGCACCAAAAATAATTAGTAATGTTTTAAGAAGCAAAATGTAATTAAAAAACAAAATGAGTATCTCAATTGCTGGAGTGGCGATCAAAAAAGCAAATAAAATGATAGGAATGGAGAAAAAAATGGAAAATATCATATTGCCTCTGTATTGAGCCATGGTACAACCGACTCTTGAGTGTGCAGTTCTGATCTCATCAACTCAAGAAAGACATTGCAGAACTAGAAAAAGTGCAGAAGAGGCTAAAAAAATGATAAAGGCGATGGAACTTCTCTCCTATGATGAGAGACTACGCAGACTTGGTGTTATGACTGGGGTAGTGGACCCTTGGGCCGGCCGTGCGGAGCGGTGGCAGAACGTGCAGGAGACTCCACAGAGATGGAATGGCTGGGAGGTGGCACGAAGCCGGGAGACCAAACAGGAGCTTCACCCTGGAAGCCCAAGGTCCCCCCGGGAGGAGCCCGTGAGGACCTGGACTGCTGGGACTTAAGAGAGGTCTCCAGGGACGACAGGTCAGCAGCATGTAGGATGGTCTAATTTCAGGGCGGGCGGCAGACAAGGGAAGCCAATAGACGAACCAGAATCAGGAACCAGAAAGACAGTCCGAGGGCAAGGCAAGGCTGGAACTGGAATGGAGGTCTGGAGCAGGAGCGGAAGCTGAAACAGGAACGGAAGCTGGATCAAGGCTGGAGGAGGAGTGGAGGCTGGATCAGGAACGGAAGATGGATCAGGAACGGAGGCTGGATCAAGGCTGGAGCAGGAACAGAAGCAGGATCAAGGCAGGTGCAGGAATGGAACAGCAACTAGATACTCCCACCGGAGTGACCCTCATTGCAAGGCAGTTTCATGGTACAGGGCCTGGGTATATATACCCTGCTGGCGTCTGACGTCACTCTGGGGGCCAGCTGAGGTTTCCCGCACCTGCAGCTTTAAAAGCTGCCTCCTTGTGTGCGTGCGTATGCGGTGGGCAGGGCCAGGTCCGGGAACTCGGCGGTGTCTCCCTTGTGGAGACGCCGCCGAGTTGCGGGAGCCACGACCGGGATCGCAACAGTACTCCCCCTCTTACGCCCCCTCCTCGGAGGACCAGGCTTCCCAGGGTGGTCCTGATGGAACTGAAGAAGAAGCGATTTGTCCAGGATGTTGTGGGCAGGTTCCCAAGTATTGTCCTCAGGACCGCATCCCTCCCATGAGAGAAGATATTCCCATCTACGATGATAGAAGCAAACATCCAATACTTCACGGACCTGATATATCGTGTCAGTCGTAGAGGGCGTCTCCGAGGAATCGGGTGGGTTGTGATGAAATTTGGAGAGAATTACTGGTTTGAGAAGGGAAACATGGAATACATTATGAATCCGTATTGTGGAAAGCAACCAAAGTCGGTAAGATACCGCACCTACTCTCTCTGCTATTCTGTAAAGTCCGAAGTACTTGGGTGCCAAGCATCTGGAAGGCAAGCGAAGATGAATATTTTTGGTGCTTAGCCAAACCTTGTCTCCTGGCAGGAAAACTGGAGCCGGTCGATGATGGCGATCGGCGAACCGCTTTGCTGATGCTGCTGAATGCCGAAGTTTACTCTGGATCATGTTCCAGAGTTTGTGAAGTCGTTGAGCTGTCATTTGGGCAGCTGGTGAGGGGACTGTTACTGGCAGTGGTAAAGGTATCTGGGGTTGTTTCCCATTCACCAGCAGAAAGAGAGATTGACCTGTGGCACAATGAGTATGGTTGTTATAAGAGAACTCAGCCCATGGTAGCAGGGTCACCCAGTTGTCTTAAGTTTCATTGGCGAAGGTTCGTAAGAAAGTTTTCAGTGAGCGGTTAGTGCATTCCGCCTGTCCATTGCTCTGTGGGTGAAACGCCGTGGTGAGATCTAACTGGACCCCAAACATTTTGCATAGAGCTCTCCAATATCTTGCGGTGGAATTCTGGGCCCCTATCTGAAAAGATATGTGATGGCAGGCCATGCGCTCGGAAGATGTATTGTAAGAAGAGCTGAGCCAGTTCCAGAGCTGAAGGCAGTTTGGGCAGAGCAACAAAGTGGGCCATTTTAGAAAACCGGTCCACTGTTACCCAAATTACGGTCTTCCCTTCAGAAAGGGGTAAGTCTACTACAAAGTCCGTGGCAAGGTGTGTCCAGGGTTCCACGGGAATTGGTAGAAGTTGGAGCAATCCCCATGGACGACCTGTAGGGGTTTCTGTTTGGCACAGGTGGGACATGAACTGACATAAAGGTTGACATCCTGCCTCATGCGAGGCCACCAGTAGTATTGCATCAAAAGATTTAAAGTTCTAGCCCTACCGGAATGCCCGGCAGTGAGAGAGTCATGAGCCCATGACAACATTTTCCTTCTATGACGACGGGGTACTACCATATTGCTTCCAGGTGTGACCATAGTGCTGGCCATACTGACCCTTGCTGGGTCTAGAATGTACCGGGGAGGGCTACTCTCCTCTTCCAGCTCGGTGATGCGAGATAGAGCATTTGCTCGTACATTCTTTGTTGCTGGTCGGTAATGCAAAGAGAAATTGAAGCGGCTGAAAAACAGGGACCAGCGGGCTTGTCTGGGATTCAGGCGCTGGGCCCGACACAAGAACTCTAGATTCTTGTGATCCGTAAATACTATAATGGGGTATTGGTCTTCCTCCAACCATTGCCTCCATTCTTCGAATCCCAGTTTGATGGCCAGTAGCTCTTTGTCACCGATCCCATAGTTTATTTCTGCAGCAGAGAACTTTCGGGAAAAGTAAGAGCATGGAATTAACCTCCCGCTCTTAGAGGTTTGGCAGGGAACTGCGCCCACAGCGAGATCAGAGGCATCTACCTCCACAATGAATGGTCTTAGGGGATCTGGGTGATGAAGGCAGGTGTCCTCCAAGAAAGCCTCTTTCAAAGCCACGAATGCCTGGCACGCCTCTGAAGGCCAATTCTTTGCGTCAGCCCCTTTCCTCATAAGCGCTGTCAGTGGAGCCACCTTGCGGGAGTAGTGTGGAATGAATTGCCTATAGAAATTAGCGAATGGAAGCTGGATCAGGAATGGAAGCTGGATCAGGAAAGGAAGCTGGATCAAGGCTGGAGCAGGAACAGAAGCAGGATCAAGGCTGGTGCAGGAACAGAACAGCAACTAGATACTCCCACTGGAGTGAACCTCGTTGCAAGGCAGTTTCCTGGTACAGGGCCTGGGTATAAATACCCTACTGGCATCTGACGTCACTCTGGGGGCCGGCCGAGGTTTCCCACGCCTGCAGCTTTAAAAGCTGCTTCTTCGCGCACGTGCGTATGCGGTGGGCAGGGCCAGGTCCGGGAACTCGGCGGTGTCTCCCTCATGGAGACGCCGCAGCAGTGAGAGGCCTGTGCTTGTCTAGACTCGCGTCGGGGGGACCGGCCAATCATCGGGACTGGTGGAGCAGGTAAAGGCTTGGTTGCGGGAGCCGTGACTGGGATCACAGCACTTGGACTCTTCAGCTTGGAAAAGAGACGGCTGAGAGGGGACATGATAGAAGTTCATAAAATCATGAGTGATGATTTATCTTTTCAAATAATACTAAAACAAGGGGACACTCCATGAAACTAACAACCAGCTGATTTAAAACAAATAGAAAGTACTTTTGTCACTCAGCACACAAGCTGTGGAATCTGTTGCCAGAGGACATGGACAAAGCGACTTGCATAGCAGGGGTTAAAAGAGTTATGAACAAGTTCCTGGAGGAAAAGTCCATAACACATTATTAGCCAGGGAGCGTAAAGAAAGCTCCTGCTATCCCTGGGAGTAACAGGAATTAGATCTACTTTATGGGATTTGTTAGGTATCTGGGACTTGGACTGACAACTACTTATGTTATTTTTTTAAAAACTGTTTCAGTGCATTGACCACTAGATGTCAGTTTATTCTAAATAATGAATTTTATTCTTTAGTTAAGGTGGATTTAGCTCCCGCCTTTTCATTGGTAGTTCCAGGCCCGTTACATTCAGGTACAGGAGGTATTTTCCCTATCCCAGGGGACCTGATTTGCTAAGACTTTTCTCTCATTCTGTGTCTATAGGAAAAATGTTTAGTGAATGAGGACCTAAGTTAGTACCTGAGGAAATGGAGGTGATGTGACTTGCCCAAGGTCACAAGCAGCGGCAACAGAATTTGCACCCTGGTTTCCCTGGTTCCCAGTCCAACGTGCCAACAACTAGGCTGTGCTTCCTTTAGCTTGTGGCTGCATTTGAGCTAGCTATAAGGGAATCTGCAGTTAGCCAACTATTGATTGGGAGCCTGCTAAGAGCTTCCCTTGACCCAGCTGCACACTGCTAACCCCGTCTAGTTTTTGAGGCGAGAAATCTAGAAACAGAATTAGCCATTTCAGAATGGGGCATTTTCCTCCTCTCCTGGATCTGACTGCAAATCTATTGTTCAGGGGCAACTCCCTGTCCTAACCTGATTGGCCAGGATCTCTCTGTGTCAATGTATGTAAGTGGTGTTCCTCTTTCTGCCTTTTCTTCATCTGGGCAGCTGTCCCTAATGTCACATGCTTGAGTCCTACCTGCTTTTTCTTTTAAGCATTCTCTGCTTTCTCTTGCTTTGACTGCTATAAAGCACAGGACTATTCCTCCCAGGGTGGCAGAAGAACAAGGGCTGGCTGGATGTGAAGTTCCTCCTCACCTGAGCCATCCTAGCCCCTCTAGCCTCCTTTCTGGGTACCCCCTCTGATTCTGCATGAGGTATAGTCAGGCTGCTGAGCTCCTAACGCGGTGCCTGTGTCTCCCTGGTGCTGTGCAGCAGTGCCAGGTGCTCCTGCTTCCATTCTCTCAGCAGACAGGACAGGATGTTTCAAGGAATTACTGGCTGCAAATTACTGTTTCTTATACATTCTCAGTAAACCCCATACTGGCTTTCTTTGTATTCTGAGCCTCTGGCCCCTTTTCCTTTCGTGCAGGTTTATACTGCACACAAATCTTATGGTACTCTGCACAAGGCTAAAGGTATGCAACATTCAGGAATAGAAGGAACTGATGGGTCAATACCATTAGAACAAGAGTTCAATTTGGCTGCTTATTTACATTAATGCCTTTGCCTAACCAGTAAGACACAGGCATGTCTTCATCTTTCAGTTAATACCTATCAGTGTCCATGGCTAGAATATAATATATATGGGGGTGGCTGATAAGACATCTCTATAGCCAGCAGCAACATCTGTAAAGGAGATATCAAAGCTTTAAGGAGTGCCTTATCAGTGTAACAAGTCTTGCAAATAGTGCGAATACTCAGGCATGTGATGTGACATGGCCCAGTGCACCAGCTCAGGGAGCTGATCCTGGGCTCTCTGCATCGTAGCCACACATTCTGCTGTCACATATTAAAGAATCTGAGAAATATTGAACGTTTCCAATTGGCCTCACTGGAGGGCCATTAGGAAGTAAACTGGATACCCAATCACCTGAGCCATGGCAGTGCTCCCTTATTATCAGTGTGTTTTATGGCTGAGAGTAGCAGGACAGGAGTCTAGAAACTGAAAAAAATCAGTGGAATAATGTTTCTTCCATGTAGACATCCACAATGTTGTCCCTGAACTGAATCCTTCATGTGAGTGAGACATGAATGAGGCACAGCAGGAGAGGGATTCAGTGTCTGGGGATGGGGGCTTGCAGGAAAGATTGCGAAAATGTGTGAATGCCCTGCAACTGCCTGCACCGTGAGCTGGGAAGAGGGAACGAACGTAAGGGCCATACTCTACCACTTACCTTGGGGTTAGTGTCAGGCTGCCATTTTCGGCTCTGCTGACTTTTAGAAATTGACCTTTTCCATCAAAAACCAGAGGCACTGTTCTGTTTGAATTTCTGAAAAAAGGAAGACATCACTGCAAGTTATTCACCTTCTCATTTTTCCAAATTAAGAAAAACTGTAATGCTTACTTCCAAACCTCTGTTTAACTAAATTATATGTTTGCAATAAGCAAAGCATTTTTAGCAATTGTGTGAAAATGATATAATTTATAAAGAGAGTCTACACAAAACCAAGGATATTTCCTAAGTAGGCACTAATTAACATGGCAGTTTAATAATTGCTATTGTCCTCTGTTGTAAAATGGTATTGTAGCCGTTAATGTGCAACTCACCAGCTAAAAAAGTAATCTTTCTTCTGTAGCCTGAAGTCATAAGGAAGAGATGAGAACTGCCCGAGATCCCTGTCCCTCAGGACTGAAATATGACAGTTTCTGTGCTTGTGAAAGTCACTTAGTCTGTGAACGTGATAGCTACTATAACACCTTCCGTTTTGTAAATTTATTTTCCTTGTATCCAATACAATGGGTTGATTTGTTAAATGTCCTCTTTTCCTTGCTGACTGGTGGCAGCACAGTCATGTTATCTATTGAACAAGGAATGCAATTTGGAACTCACAGCTGCAGTAACTCTTCCTACAGAAAAATGAAAGTAGACAAATGTCCTGCCAGCAGATGCACTCCCTTCACAGGGTCTGTGGCTCCCCCGCTGCATTCTGGGTTCAATTTTAGATAAGCATAACACTCACAACCAGCTTTCACACCATACACAAAATACTTGCTGATGGATGCGGTAGTGAAGATCTGCCATGATGCCTTGTAGGATCACATGTTTGTTTGGGATTCATGGAATAAAGTTCTGCTGGGTAGGTGTAAAAGATAATGCTTCCTTGTGTGTTGTTTTGAGATGGAAAGATGACATGAGTTAATTGTACATTCTGGATGTCCTTCTGTTACTGTCTTTCCCTAGCTGTTAGATTTTTTTATCTATAACCATTTGCCAGATTAAAAGGGTGTTGTACTAATGCCCATAGGTCTACCAAGGCAGTTATTGAGTGCATGCCAGACTCCTCAAAAACAATTTTTGAAGTGACCTGTACTCTCACTTGTTCTCGCAAGATGCAGGAAGTCTCTTTTTTCTGATTTCCACATACATGAAGCATGTGCCTATCTATTGTGGAGCGTTCTCTATTATTCCTTTCCAGTGACAGCTTCTGCAGAGTAGAACTGTGTGTTTCTGGGAATATTTCATTCTGGTGTTATAATGTGTAGGCCTAGCTTAGGATGGGAGGGAGAAGGGGGAAGGGGGAAACTAGGCAAATGCGGAAGGAAGCTCATGGTGAAAATGAGTGATGTCACAGAAGCAGATCTTCAGGGCACCTGTCGCTGATTGGGCCCCTCCATAGTTTCTGCCCTGGGCCCCAGTGTTTCTGGCTCTAGTAATGAGTAAAGTGTAGACAAGTGTCAGTTTCTTGTCTTCAGTGCAAACTGATGACACTAGGGTAGTATACTTAGAGCACTTCCTCCACCCAGTTCCAGATGCTGGGGATGCTGCTGCACATTAGAGAACATAAGAACATGCCATACTGGGTCAGACCAAGGGTCCATCAAGCCCAGCATCCTGTTTCCAACAGTGGCCAATCCAGGCCATAAGAACCTGGCAAGAACCCAAAAACTAAGTCTATTCCATGTTACCGTTGCTAGTAATAGCAGTGGCTATTTTCTAAGTCAACTTAATTAATAGCAGATAATGGACTTCTCCTCCAAGAACTTATCCAATCCTTTTTCAAACACAGCTATACTAACTGCACTAACCACATCCTCTGGCAACAAATTCCAGAGTTTCATTGTGTGTTGAGTATAAAAGAACTTTCTCCGATTAGTTTTAAATGTGCCACATGCTAACTTCATGGAGTGCCCCCTAGTCTTTCTATTATCCGAAAGAGTAAATAACCAATTCACATCTACCCATTCTAGACCTCTCATGATTTTAAACACCTCTAACATATTCCCCCTCAGCCGTCTCTTCTCCAAGCTGAAAAATAATAACCTCTTTAGTCTTTAGCTGTTCCGTTCCCCTTATTATTTTGGTAGCCCTTGTCTGTACCTTCTCCATCGCAATTATATCTTTATTGAGATGCGGCGACCAGAATTGTACACAGTATTCAAGGTGCGGTCTCACCATGGAGCGATACAGAGGCATTATGACTTTTTCCATTTTATTCACCATTCCCTTTCTATTAATTCCCAATATTGTTTGCTTTTTTGACTGCCGCAGCACACTGAACCGACGATTTCAATGTGTTATCCACTATGACGCCTAGATCTCTTTCTTGGGTAGTAGCACCTAATATGGAACCTAACATTGTGTAACTATAGCATGGGTTATTTTTCCCTATATGCATCACCTTGCACTTTTCCACATTAAATTTCATCTGCCATTTTGATGCCCAATTTTCCAGTCTCACAAGGTCTTCCTGCAATTTATCACAATCTGCTTGTTATTGAACAATTTTGTATCATCCGCAAATTTGATTATCTCACTCGTCGTATTTCTTTCCAGATCATTTATAAATATATTGAAAAGTAAGGGTCCCAATACAGATCCCTGAGGCACTCCACTGTCCACTCCCTTCCACTGAGAAAATTGCCCATTTAATCCTACTCTCTGTTTCCTGTCTTTTAGTCAGTTTGCAATCCACAAAAGGACATCGTCACCTATCCCATGACTTTTTACTTTTCCTAGAAGCCTCTCATGAGGAACTTTGTCAAACGCCTTCTGAAAATCCACGTATACTACATCTACCGGTTCACCTTTATCCACATGTTTATTAACTCCTTCAAAAAAGTGAAGCAGATTTGTGAGACATGACTTGCATTGGGTAAAGCCATGCTGACTTTGTTCCATTAAACCATGTCTTTCTATATGTTCTGTGATTTTGATGTTTAGAACACTTTCCACTATTTTTCCTGGCACTGAAGTCAGGCTAACCGGTCTGTAGTTTCCTGGATAGCCCCTGGAGCCCTTTTTAAATAATGGGTTACATTAGCTATCCTCCAGTCTTCAGGTACAATGGATAATTTTAATGATAGGTTACAAATTTTTACTAATAGGTCTGAAATTTCATTTTTTAGTTCCTTCAGAACTCTGGGGTATATACCATCTGGTCCAGGTGATTTACTACTCTTCAGTTTGTCAATCAGGTCTACCACATCTTCTAGGTTCACCGTGATTTGATTCAGTCCATCTGAATCATTACCGATGAAAACCTTCTCCAGTACGGGTACCTCCCCAACATCCTCTTCAGTAAACACCGAAGAAAAGAAATCATTTAATCTTTCCGCCAATGCCTTATCTTCTCTAAGTGCCCCTTTAACCCCTCTATCATCTAATGGTCCAACTGACTCCCTCACAGGCTTTCTGCTTCAGATATATTTTAAAAAGTTTTTACTGTGAGTTTTTGCCTCTACAGCCAACTTCTTTTCAAATTCTGTCTTAGCCTGTCTTATCAATGTCTTCCATTTAAATTGCCAATGTTTATACATTATCCTATTTTCTTCTGTTGGATCCTTCTTCCAATTTTTGAATGAAGGTCTTTTGGCTAAAATAGCTTCTTTCACCTCCCCTTTTAACCGTGCTGGTAATCGTTTTGCCTTCTTTCCACCTTTCTTAATGTGTGGAATATATCTGGACTGTGCTTCTAGAATGGTATTTTTTAACAATGACCACACCTCTTGCACACTTTTTACTTTTGTAGCTGCTCCTTTCAGTTTTTTTCTAACAATTTTTCTCATTTTATCAAAGTTTCCCTTTTGAAAGTTTAGCACGAGAGCATACTGTTCCTCTTCCAGTCAATAATTCAAATTTGATCATGTTATGATCACTATTGCCATGCGGCCCCACCACCGTTACCTCTCTCACCAAATCCTGTGCTCCACTGAGAATTAGATCTAAAATTGCTCCCTCTCTCGTCGGTTCCTGAACCAATTGCTCCATAAAGCTATCATTTATTCCATCCAGTAACGTTATCTCTCTAGCGTGTCCCGATGATACATTTACCCAATCAATATTGGGGTAATTGAAGTCTAATATTGAGCAGAAGCAAACCTTGCACATAAGCAAGTACATAGGAACACTGGTGCAAGTAGAAAGATACAGTTCCATTCAATCAGTAAACTGTATTTTTATTGTGAACATTCATAATACATTCACTGTGGCAACTCCGTTAGTGTGACAGCAAGAAGCTTAAAGTCCCCCGACACGGTCCCGTGTTTCGCGGTGGCTGCATCGGGAGGGACCAAATGATATTCAAAATCTGAAATAAAATATGAGTAATCAGGAACGGAACAGACGGCTGCCATATGTATATAATAGTAATAGATCACATACCTTATACAAGACCATCAGGAGCGCGAACGCCCGCTGAAGTCAACTCATATTTAAAACTCTCAAAATGGCGCGAAAGAACAGGCTCTCGCGAGATGCTGGGAATGACAGAGGAACACCTGTGATCATATTAACATATTAGACAGAATGGCTAATAAAACAGATACCACTCTATATCCTTATTAAGACCATGGGGGGAAACTGAGTTAAGGATAAAGATCCATCGCTGCTCCTTCCGACCTAGCATACAGGCGAAATCTCCTCCCCGCGGGGACGGCGAGACCACCTCCAATACCTGGAAGGAGAGATTGGAAGGGGGACACTTGGAATCACTTGGGGATCACTTGGAAGGGGGACAGCTTCGAGACCACTCTTTTCCGTAAGACCACTGACCGGAACACTTTGCTGGCTTATAATAGCTGTCACCCCTGGGCACTCCGTGATAATATACCTACGGGGCAATTTTTACGGCTCCGTCGCCTTTGCTCTACACGGGAGGAATTTCTCTCTCAGTCCCGAAGCATGTTCACCAGGTTTGTTGAAAGGGGCTACCCAACACGAATTGTGAAAAGAGCCTTTAAACGTGCGTTATACACGCACCGGGACTGGCTGTTCAGCTCTTCCACACAGTGTGATGATGTATGCTTTAACTGTATTCTCCCTTTCTCTACCATTGGAAGGTCTATTGTGAACATGATTAAACGCCATTGGTCAGCCCTGTCCCTTACTGATTTAATGCATGGTCCCCTACGTGTCACCTTTAAAAGAGCCACAAATTTGAGAGACCGGCTTGTGCACACATCGCTGGCGCCTGTACAAGACTTACGTCGGACTAGGGGCCAACATAGCCCCTGTGGCCGATGCACTGAGACCTCCACAGTTTTCAAACACCCTGGGTCAGGACGTGTGTTCAATCTACATTCCCAGTCAGATTGTTGCACAAAAGGAGTAATTTACGTGATTACATGCCCTTGCTCATTGGTTTATGTGGGGAAAACCTCATGCATGATTAAGACACGAATTATAGAACACTGTTCTAATATCAGATTATCCAGGATTGATGAACCTTTAGTGGCTCATTGGACACATGCCGGACACTCCATCGCTGATCTCTCCTTCCAGGTATTGGAGGTGGTCTCGCCGTCCCCGCGGGGAGGAGATTTCGCCTGTATGCTAGGTCGGAGGGAGCAGCGATGGATCTTTATCCTTAACTCAGTTTCCCCCCATGGTCTTAATAAGGATATAGAGTGGTATCTGTTTTATTAGCCATTCTGTCTAATATGTTAATATGATCACAGGTGTTCCTCTGTCATTCCCAGCATCTCGCGAGAGCCTGTTCTTTCGCGCCATTTTGAGAGTTTTAAATATGAGTTGACTTCAGCGGGCGTTCGCGCTCCTGATGGTCTTGTATAAGGTATGTGAACTATTACTATTATATACATATGGCAGCCTTCTGTTCCGTTCCTGATTACTCATATTTTATTTCAGATTTTGAATATCATTTGGTCCCTCCCGATGCAGCCACCGAGAAACACGGGACCGTGTCGGGGGACTTTAAGCTTCTTGCTGTCACACTAACGGAGTTGCCACAGTGAATGTATTATGAATGTTCACAATAAAAATACAGTTTACTGATTGAATGGAACTGTATCTTTCTACTTGCACCAGTGTTCCTAGGTAATTGAAGTCTCCCATTATTACCGCACTACCAATTTGGTTAGCTTCCCTACTTTCTCTTAGCATTTCACTGTCCGTCTCACCATCTTGACCAGGTGGACGTTAGTATACTCCTATCACTATAGTCTTCCCCGACACACAAGGGATTTCTACCCATAAAGATTCAATTTTGCATTTAGTCTCATGCAGGATATTTATCCTGTTGGACTCTATGCCATCCCGGACATAAAGCACTACACCGCTTCCCGGGTGCTCCTCTCTGTCACTGCGATATAATTTGTACCCCGGTATAGCACTGTCCCATTGGTTGTCCTCCTTCCACCATGTCTCTGAGATGCCAATTAAGTCTATGTCATCATTCAGAGCTATACATTCCAATTCTCTCATCTTACTTCTTAGACTTCTGGCATTAGCATACAAACATTTCAAAGTTTGTTTTTTGTTTGTATTTACATTCTGCTTTTTAATTGATAGGGATCAGTTAGAATGTTTTAGCTCAGGTAAGTTTTTAGTTACAGGCACTTGGACTACTTTTCTTATTATTGGAACCTCACTGTCGGGATGCCCTAATTCTAATGCATCATTAGTATCCTTTAAAGATACCTCTCTCCGAACCATGCGCTGCTGAGTGACTTTCGGCTTTCCCCTTTGTTCTAGTTTAAAAGCTGCTCTATCTCCTTTTTAAAGGTTAGCGCCAGCAGTCTGGTTCCACCCTGGTTAAGGTGGAGTCCATCCCTTTGGAAGAGACTCCCCCTTCCCCAAAAGGTACCCCAGTTCCTGACAAAACTGAATCCCTCTTCCTTGCACCTTCATCTCATCCACGCATTGAGACTCTGGAGCTCTGCCTCTCTGGTGACCTGCGCGTGGAACAGGGAGCATTTCAGAGAATGCTACCCTGGAGGTTCTGGATTTAAGCTTTCTACCTAAGAGCCTAAATTTGGCTTCCAGAACCTCCCTCCCACATTTTCCTATGTTGTTGGTGCCCACATGTACCACGACAACCGGCTCCTCCCCAGCACTGTCTAAAATCCTATCTAGGTGACGCGTGAGGTCCGCCACCTTTGCACCAGGTAGGTACGTTACCAGGCGATCCTCACGCCCACCAGCCACCCAGCTATCTACTTTCCTAATAATCGAATCACCAACTATGACGGTCGACCTAACCCTTCCCTCCTGGGCAGTAGGCCTTGGGGAGATATCCTCGGTGCGAAAGGACAATGCATCACCCGGGAGAGCAGGTCCTTGCTACAGGATCCTTTCCTGCTGCACCCGGTTGATGCTCTTCAATCATGAGACCTTCTTCCTCCAAGGCAGCACCAGGGCTGCCAGTCTGAAGTTGGGACTTGGCTACTATGTCCCTGAAGGTCTCATCTATATACCTCTCTGTCTGCCTCAGCTCCTCCAGGTTTGCCACTCTAGCCTCCAGAGATTGGACTCGTTCTCTGAGAGCCAGGAACTCTTTGCATTGCATGCACATGTACAACTTCTCACCGGCGGGTAAAAAAATCATACATGTGACACTCGATGCAAAAGACTGGGAAGCCTCCCTCTTGCTGCTGGGCTGCTGCCTTCATCTTAATTTTATTCAGTTCCTAGTTAAGTTTTAGGTTGCTGTGGGAGTAGGAATGTGTCTAACTAACATCCTTTAAATGTATTAGTTAATTCACTATATGTCTGGTAGTGGCCTACAAGGGGCTGATCAAATTCTCAGTAAAGTTTTTGTTGTTGGTTTTTTTTTTTTTTGTGAAAGTGGCACCTGCCTATAAATTAAAGGATGAGCTAGGGGTGGGTAGGCAAGGGGTGTGAGGGTTGGGAAATCCAAACAGTCTAACTTCAGTTACTCAGCCAGAGTGACTCACTGCTCTCTTGATAATCAAATGCTGGTACCTAATCAAACCAAATCACACTACCTCAACACCTTTCCAAGGTGAGTAACTGAACTGAACTTTTCAACCTTCTTACTTAGGTATACCCTGCTCCTAGCTTATTTCTAGCTTCTGGCTACTTTTTTTTTTTTTTACTTCCTAGTTGCCTTACAGACTTTTAAAAATAATCACACTAACTACTGCTTACTAGCTGCCTTACTGACTGACCATTTAAAAATACAGTCTAACTTGTTTATTCACTGCCTTACTGACTATTAAAAGCACAAACACACAAACACACTAAATAATATTCCCAAATAGTTAACTTTGCCCCAATACTTTTGAAAAAGACAATGTCCCAAGCAAAAACTTACTGATTCCTTTCAGCCACCAGCAAGGTGATCCTCTCCTCTCAGTGCTCCCACTGAAGTTCAAGCATATGGTAGCAAAGCTGATAATGTATTATATGATTCAGAGTGGTTGCAATCTAAAAACCCACTAAAAGGAAAATGTGTTCTTACCTGCTAATTTTCGTTCCTGTAATACCACAGATCAGTACAGACTCCTGGGTATATTCATCCCTGCCAGCAGATGGAGATAGAGAAAAGCCTCCCTGACACTACTTGATAAGCCCTGGTGCCACCTGCAGTAGCTCAGTATTAATCTGTACCCAAGCCAAAAACATTATGTGCAAAAAACTTGATAACAACTTGATAAAAACCGGTAAAAAATTTGAACAAACAAAGAAAAGAAATATGCTGAAAGGATTATAGCTGAGCGGAAGACTCTCCCCTTTCAACCCAGGTGGGTTCTGGACTGATCCATGATACTACAGGAACGAAAATTAGCAGGTAAGAACCAATTTTCCTTTCCCTGTACATACCCAGATAAATCCAGACTACTGGGATGTACCAAAGCTTCCTAGAGAGGGTGGGACCTGGAGAGTTCCGCTTGCAAGACACTTTCACCAAAGGACCGGGAGCTAGTTTGATCTCCCAAATCCAATTGGTAATGCCTCGCAAATGTATGCAGTGACTTCCAAGTCGCCGCTCTGCAAATCTCCTGCGAAGACACCAGTTGAGCCTCTGCCCACGAAGGCACCCAAGCTCGAGTCGAGTGGGCCTGTAAACCCAGCGCAACCTGATGGCCTTTAATAAGGTCTGTCCCCCCTGGAACCTTAATCTAGTTCTGCAAGTGTTGTGTGATGCTCCCTTTGAGCCAATTCGGAGAGCAA